>NC_064638.1:750899410-751518955 GCF_023864345.2 Schistocerca serialis cubense
GTTATTTAGTCTCTCGTAGTTTCTACATCGTAGGACGAGATGTCCTTTTTTTGGTGAAAAGTGAAAAGCTAGATAATTTTCTGCGGTCCACTAACATCTAGTAAATGCATCTCAATATTTGAGAAAAATTGAGCATCAATGATAAAGTGATTGATGGATATTTATAACGGAACAAAAATATTAAAGTGACTGGCCTGCGACGACTGATAACAGTCGCCAGCTGAAACCTGCCTAGTGGCTCGATCGACAGTATAACTAAGACTCCTGTAACCCTTTGCTTGGCTGTTTAGAAGCGAAGGAATGCACTGCGTCTACATGTCGTTACAAGAGTCTTTCAGCACCTGGACGTATCATGGGGGCGTTTCGCAGTGCGACTGTACCGTCAGCCGAGTCCCCTCGAGATAATATTTGGATTATATTAATACCTTCAGCTCCTAACTGGGGTTGATATATACCAACGGGGATAGGTGAAAATATGTGCCCCCTCCGGGATTCTAACCCGGGATCTCCTGCTTACATGGCAGACGCTCCATGCATCTGAGCCACCCAGGGCAAAGAGGATACCGTGACTGCAGGGACTATCTCGCGCACGCCTCCCGCGAGACTCACATTCTCACCTTCTACGTCGACACACTACATTCGTAGTGTCCCACCCCTCTGTGTGGTTGCACACATGTTCTACGAACTCTTACGGGACATGGTAAGAATGTCTTCCACGAGTAATGAGTGTGTTGGGGTGGGACACTACGAATGTAGGACGTACAAGGTGAGAATGTGGGTCTGGCGGGAGGCGTGCGCCAGATAGACCCTGCAGTCGCGCTATCCTCTGTGCCCTCAGTGGCTCAGATGGACGTGTGCTCCGTGGCTCAGCTGGATAGCGCATGTGCCATGTAAGCAGGAGATAGCAGGTTGGAGCCCCGGTCGGAGCACACATTTATAACTGTCCCCATCGAGGTATATCAACAACACCTGTCAGCGGATGACGGTTTCAAGTAATTGTCATTTAAATATCATTTGTGTCATGCACATACTTTTTACCGGCACAGTAGCTCAGCGTGTTCTGTCAGAGTTCCGGTTGGCCTCTGTAACAAAAAAACTGAGTGGAAGGATCAACAAACGAACTTGAACGGATGTCATGTGACGCCCGCAACGACCAAACACAACGATTAATAACGAACAAACTGGAAAAAAAGATTTATAGAGCGCCTGCCATGTAAGCACGAGATCCCGAGTTCGAGTCCCGGTCGGGACAGACACCATATCCATCTAAGTATATAATATTTGGATTGTTGTGTCCTGCATTTCATTGGCGTCGCGGTATTCCGTCAGTACTGCAAGAAAATGTAAAATGTCACGAAACAGTTTGTAGACAGGAAACGATATACGCCAACAGATAGAAATCGCAGCTTCAACAAGGAGCCGTGTGTCACAAGCGGGAGTCGGTAGGTATTTTTCTACATCTGAAAGATAATGTCTGTTCAGATTTTGAGCCACTCGCATGAGAGGCTGTGCTAGTACCGCCACTATGAGGATGCAAATCAGGTATGATTTAAATACACGCTCCAACGGTCGTGAACGTTAGTTATCTTAGACATTAAATGTCGTGAGTTGATGTTGATCAACGATGCCTTTAAAGTGACAAAAATGCCTTATCAGTATCTCACTGAGTTTGAACGAGGTCGTGTAATAGGGCTATGAGAGGCTGGATATTCCTTCTACGATACTGCAGAAAGACTTGGCAGGAATATAGCCACTGTACATGACTAGTGACAGCGGTGGTCACGAGAATATATGGTAGCAAGAAGAGCGGTCTCCGGACGGCTACGTGGCACTACCAACAGGGAAGATCATCGTGTTCAAGATGTGTCTCTGGTGCATCGTACAGCACTTGTAACAGCAATGTGAACCATAGTTGGCACCACAGTGACATAAAGAACTGTTACAAAGCCGATTCTGCCTTGGTGCGAGTAATGGGGGTGTGTTGATTGGAAGATAGTCAATTGAGCGCCTGCAACCAACCTGTCCGAGACAGTGAACCTTCACCTGGCGTTACGTTCTGGGGTCCGATTTCGTATGACAGAATGAGCACTGTCGTGGTTATCTCACGCACCATGCCTGCAAATTTGAGTGTCAGTGTAGTGATTCCATCTGTTATCCTGCCATTCATGAATAGCATAGCAGTAGAGTGGTTTCCAACAAAATAACATTCATCCACATGCCACTATTGTAACCCAGAATGCTCTACAGATTGTCAACATGTTGCCTTGGCCTGATCAATCACCATATCTGTCTCCAACCGAGTACGTATGAGGCATCATCGAACGACAGCTCCAGCGTCATCCACAACCAGCATTAACCGCCCCTGTATTGACCGACCAAGTTCAACAGCCGTGGAACTCCATCCCACAAACTGGCATCCGGCACTTACAAAATACACTCCTGGAAATGGAAAACAGAACACATTGACACCGGTGTGTCAGACTCACCATACTTGCTCCGGACACTGCGAGAGGGCTGTACAAGCAATGATCACACGCACGGCACAGCGGACACACCAGGAACCGCGGTGTTGGCCGTCGAATGGCGCTAGCTGCGCAGCATTTGTGCACCGCCGCCGTCAGTGTCAGCCAGTTTGCCGTGGCATACGGAGCTCCATCGCAGTCTTTAACACTGGTAGCATGCCGCGACAGCGTGGACGTGAACCGTATGTGCAGTTGACGGACTTTGAGCGAGGGCGTATAGTGGGCATGCGGGAGGCCGGGTGGACGTACCGCCGAATTGCTCAACACGTGGGGCGTGAGGTCTCCACAGTACATCGATGTTGTCGCCAGTGGTCGGCGGAAGGTGCACGTGCCCGTCGACCTGGGACCGGACCGCAGCGACGCACGGATGCACGCCAAGACCGTAGGATCCTACGCAGTGCCGTAGGGGACCGCACCGCCACTTCCCAGCAAATTAGGGACACTGTTGCTCCTGGGGTATCGGCGAGGACCATTCGCAACCGTCTCCATGAAGCTGGGCTACGGTCCCGCACACCGTTAGGCCGTCTTCCGCTCACGCCCCAACATCGTGCAGCCCGCCTCCAGTGGTGTCGCGACAGGCGTGAATGGAGGGACGAATGGAGACGTGTCGTCTTCAGCGATGAGAGTCGCTTCTGCCTTGGTGCCAATGATGGTCGTATGCGTGTTTGGCACCGTGCAGGCGAGCGCCACAATCAGGACTGCATACGACCGAGGCACACAGGGCCAACACCGGGCATCATGGTGTGGGGAGCGATCTCCTACACTGGCCGTACACCACTGGTGATCGTCGAGGGGACACTGAATAGTGCACGGTACATCCAAACCGTCATCGAACCCATCGTTCTACCATTCCTAGACCGGCAAGGGAACTTGCTGTTCCAACAGGACAATGCACGTCCGCATGTATCCCGTGCCACCCAACGTGCTCTAGAAGGTGTAAGTCAACTACCCTGGCCAGCAAGGTCTCCGGATCTGTCCCCCATTGAGCATGTTTGGGACTGGATGAAGCGTCGTCTCACGCGGTCTGCACGTCCTGCACGAACGCTGGTCCAACTGAGGCGCCAGGTGGAAATGGCATGGCAAGCCGTTCCACAGGACTACATCCAGCATCTCTACGATCGTCTCCATGGGAGAATAGCAGCCTGCATTGCTGCGAAAGGTGGATATACACTGTACTAGTGCCGACATTGTGCATGCTCTGTTGCCTGTGTCTATGTGCCTGTGGTTCTGTCAGTGTGATCATGTGATGTATCTGACCCCAGGAATGTGTCAATAAAGTTTCCCCTTCCTGGGACAATGAATTCACGGTGTTCTTATTTCAATTTCCAGGAGTGTACAATGCATGCACGTGTGCATGGTTGCATTAAACATTCTGTCGGTTACAACAGTTACTAGTGCACCAGTATCTCACTTTGGCAATGGCTTATCTCACGCTTACAATAACCTGTGTATTTGTAATGTTAATCACTTAAATATGTTACCTAAACAAATGTATCCCGAAAATTTCACTACTCTACATCAATTATTTATTTGTATAGCGATTTTCTGCTGTCAGTGTATATATCCTGTTGCAAAACGAATTTTCAGTGCTTGTTTATGGACTCTCATGCCTTAAAGCGCATTGTTGTAAAAATTGAATAAAAAATTCAGAACACACATACAACGTAAATAGTAGCTATATCTATGATACTCGATATATGCAACTGGCAGCAGAATGATTCTTAGTTATACTCCGCACAGAGAAACATATGATAAGGCGATGCTGACGACAAATCTGATCAGCTACATAAGAAAGTACCACCATTTTATGTTTAGATCGTTGTTTACTTCTCAAATAAAACATGAATTTTGAGATTTATTTTTTGGGCTTAATTCTGTTTCCCTCAGAATTGTTATTAATACGAGCGTATGTTCGTTAATTATTTGTGTTTTCATGTCTGACTGATAATTTACATAACAACAACAAGAAGCAAATATATGAGGATTTGGATGTCGCGACGAAGTACATGCGCTGTATTACGTTTCTGATAACGGTCTAATCGACTAAAAACGGTTCGTTTGATTGAAGTGTAGCACGGAAGATCGCTGGTGGAAATGCCCCTAAAATATTAAAAGGATTAGATATTTTTTTTCATTTGCTAAATATTAAGACATCACGAACATGAGATAATTTCTATTATTTGCTACAAATGTGTCAGGCTTAATTACTTCATACTCCATATGAGTCACATTACTAAATACATTTCAGACTTTACTGAGGAGTGATATAAAATGTGCAATCATTTTTAAGTAATTATCCTTCAGTTTCATCGATGTCTCTCCTATGAACTGTGATACACAACGCAACTGTGTCACGCTGTTTTTAAGATTGCTATTGGCCACCTAATCGTTATAGGCATCTCGCTATTTTAACCTCATTTTTCTTAATGTTCGGAGTTATTTATTTTTCTCGAAAATTACACCAGTGTGTGCAGAAGTTTTTGGTTTCTCTTACTTCTTTATTTGAAACACATATCCTTCCCGTGTATCTTTATAAGAAGCCGAGATGATCATTGTCCACTAGTTTTTCCTTGACTTCTTTCATGTGCAATTCAGATCATCAGCAGCAGGAATAAGTCACATATAAATTTAAAATAAAAGTCTATGAAGTCAGATGAATGAATTCTACGTAGGTCGGTCGAAAAATTTGTGGTGTAGTTACAAAAATTACAGCAGAAATGAATGGCTAATAGATGTGAGGGGGGCATTGAAGTACCAAAGGTGAACTACAGGGCTATATATTTAACTCATCTATGAAAACAAGAATTTAAAAAGACATTAAATACTACGCATAAGATTTTCAGGCATTAGCATAATGTTAACAAATTCCCCGTGCGAACTGAATAGTATGTAGAAGATTTTCTTTCCATTCGTCGAAGAATGGATACCTTAAATGAAGGTTAAATCTGTAACAGTATACAAATTCAGAGTAAATGTAATCTTAAATACGTAAAGAATAGAACAAGCGAAGCACTTGTGTTAAATGGTAACGTCAGCAACGGAAATAACAGACGCAATCCAGAAATTAAGAGAACATCTTATCTTGCAAATAAAGTATATAGATAAGAAAAATCTATTTAAAAACATCAATTGGAGGGTGGAATTTAAAAAGTCTTACGTAAAACAAACGTAAGGAGCAAAAGGGAGGTAGGATGGAAGATTAGGGATTAACATCCCGTCGATAACAAGAGAATTAGAGATGGAGCACACGCTCTGTCTGAGGAAGGATTGGGAAGGAAACTGACAGTGTCGCTTAAGAGGAGCCATCCAGGAACTAACCATAAGAGATTTAGCAAAACCTCGGAAAACCTAAATCCGGACGGCAGGATCCGGAAGGAGGGATATGGACCGTCTCACTTTTTGCGTGTCTGGAGAACACTGTTTGCACCATGAATCTTGTTAAACGTTAGATATCACGAAATCACCGTTTGTGGTAGTGGTTGTGGGGGAAGGGATGAAGGGAAATGTGAACACATGATGGCAACAATAACACTTCGTAACCAACCACTGATTTATTTTTCAGTCACGAAGCCTTAGCTTAATTTTGAGATGATAACTTAGATTTTTGACTCGTCCATATAGCTTTTACGTACGCAAGACTGTTAGATACACTAAAATGGTTGAGTTTGCGGACCGTTAACATGGAGGAACAGTAAATCATCAACGAAATATGCTGCTCTTGGAATTGTGTGGCAGAAACTGCTGCAGACTCACTCTGTACCTGTCATGTCTTATCTTCAGAATATTTAATGCAGTTGGAACGAGGGAGAAGCGACAAGATAAAGTCTATTACTGATATTAAGATGTATGCAAAACTGTGGAACACATTGTGACTAATATAGAAAGGGTGTCCTAGGAGTAATCATCAATATTCAAGGATATGTCACGAGCGATCATTCGAAGAAAAAAGTCTAGTAAACAAATGGGAAGAGGTAGTGTGGACCAAAACAAGTAAAAATTGACCAGAATCAAGGGCTCTACAATAATGCCTTAAGAGCTACGAGCACTTGTTTAGTAGAAGAGAAGTGTTTTACAATAGCGAAGTTGAACATGTACTCAGAGCTCTTAAGGTATGCATTACAGACCCCTTGTTTACAAGACTTTTACCAGGCAACTATCAGAGGTCGCAGTATGGACCACAACAAGAAAATAATATCTAGAAAACCGACAGCAAACCAACACCAACAACGATAGTTCAGATACACATGCCGATGTCGCAGGCTGAAGATAAAGAGATAGAGAAAGTACATAAGGATATTGAAAGGATAATACAGTACATAAAGGAAGATAAAAATCTAATAGGCATGGGGGGCTGGAATGCAATTGTAGGTGATGGAGTAAAAGAAAAGGTTACGGGAGGATATGGGCGTGGGACAAGGAATGAGAGAGAAGAAAGCCTAATTGAGATCTGTAATAAATTTCAGCAAGTAATAGCGAAGAGGAGGAGGAAAGGGCTGGGTGATAGGGGAAGATTACAGTTAGATTACATCATGGTTAGATCGAGATTCTGAAATCAGATGCTAGATTGTAAGCGTACCAAGGAGCAGATATAGACACAGACCACAATTTAGTAATGATGAAGACTACGCTGACGTTTAAGACATTAGTCATGAAGAATCAGTATGCAAAGAAGTGGGACACGGAAGTACTACGGAATGACGAGATACGCTAGATTTTCTCTAAGGCTATAGACACAGCAATAAGGAATAGCCCTGTAGGCATTACAGTTGAAGAGAAAAATACGTCTAAAAAGGGCAGTCACAGAAGTGGGAAACAAAAACATAGGCACAGAGAAGATGACTGCGAATAAAACGTGAGTGACATAAGAAGTACTTCAGTCATTGATGAATGAAGGAAGTACATAAATGTTCAGGAAAAGTCAGGGATACAGAAATACAAGTTGCTGAGGAATGAAATAAATAGGAATGGAGGGAGGCTATGACGAAATGGCTGCATGAAAAATGTGAAGAAATCGAAAAAGGATTGTCGGAAGGGCTGACTCAACATGTAGGAAGCAAGGATGGTAAAATTAAGAGTGCAACGGGACTTCCACTGCTAAATGCAGAGAAGAGAGCGGATAGGTGGAAAGAGTTCATTAAAGGCCTCTATGGGGGGAAGATTTATCTAATGTGATAAAAGAAGAAACAGGAGTCGATTTAGAAGAGTTAGAATTTAAATGAGTTTTAAGCACTTTAGATCAAATAAGGGAAAAGGGATAGATAACACTTCATCAGAATTTCTAAAATCATTGGGGGAAGTGGCAACATAATGACTATTCACATTGGTGTGCAGAAAGTATGAGTCTGGCGATACACCATCTGACTTTCGGAAAAATATCATTCACACTATTCTGAAGGCTGCAAGAACTGACAAGTGCGGGAATCATCTCACAATCAGCTTAACATCTCATGCATCCAGGTTGCTGACAAGAATAATATACAGAAGAATGGAAAAGAAAATGAGGATATGCTTGATGATGATAAGTTTGGCCTTAGGAACGCTAAAGGGACAAGAGAGACTTCTGACGTTGCGGTTGATAATGAAAGCAAGACTAAAGAAAAATCAAGACACGTTCATTGGATTTCTCGACCTGGAAATAGCGTTCGACATTGTAAAATGACCGTGCAAGATGAGCGAAACTCTGAGAAAAAATAGGTATAAGCTGCAGGTAATATACAATATGTGTAAGAGCCAAGGTGGACGACTCAGAACGAAGCGCTCGGATTAAAAAGGGTCTAAGACAGGGATGTAATATTTCCCCCCTTACTGTTCAATCTGTGCATCGAGGAAGCAATAACGAAAATAAAAGAAAGATTCAGGAGTCGGATTAAATTTCAAGGTGAAAGGATATCAGCGATAGTATTCGCTGCCAGCATTGTTATCCTGAGTGAAAGTGAAGAAGAATTACATGTTATTCTGAATGGAATGAACAGTCTAGTGAGGACAGGATATGGATTGAGAGTAAATCGAAGAAAGCCGAAAGTAATGAGAAGTAGTAGAAATGAGAGCAGAGAAAAACGTAACAGCAAGATTGATGGTCACGAAGTAGATTAAGTTATGGAATTCTGCTACTTAGGCAGCAAAACGACTAAGGACGGAACAACAAGGCCATCAAAGGCCTGGCCAAGAGAAGTTTACTAGTATCAAACATAGATCTTAATTTGAGGAAGAAATTTCTGAGAAAGTAGGTTTGGAGCACATCAAATGGTTCAAATGGCTATGAGCACTATGGGACTCAACATCTCAGGTCATAAGTCCCCTAGAACTTAGAACTACTTAAACCTAACTAACCTAAGGACATCACACACACCTATGCCCGAGGCAGGATTCGAACCTGCGACCGTAGCAGTCCCGCGGTTCCGGACGGCAGCGCCAGAACCGCACGGCCACCGCGGCTGGCTGGAGCACATCATTGTATGGTAGTGAAACGTGGCCTGTGGGAAAACCGGAACATAAGAGAATCGTAGCATTTGATATGTGGCGCTATAGACGTATGTTGAAAATGAGGTAGACTGATTAGGTAATAAATGAGAAGGTTCTGCAGGGAATTGGAGAGGAAAGGAATATGTGGAAAACACTGACAAGGAGAAGAGACAGGATCACATGGACACCTGTTAAGACATCAGAAAACGACTTCCATGGTTCTAGAGCGAGCTGTAGAGGGGGGAAAACTATAGAGGAAGACAGAGATCGGAATAGATACAGCAAATTGAGTACGTGGGTTGCAAGTGTTACTCTGAAATGAAGAGGTTGGCACAAGAAAAGAATTCGTGGCGGTCTGCATCAAACCATTCAGAAGACTGATGAAAAAAAATTTGTGGGCCATAAAATGCATACCTTCGGAGGTAAGTGCACTCGCTCAGTAGAGGAGATTTGTTTCACAGTAGCGAAGATTAACAAGTGCTCATGACTTCACAGGTATGTATTTTAGAGCCCAAGTTTATTAGACATTATTTTCTTCTTTTGGTCCAGACTACCACCCCTGAAAGTTGCCTACCCTACAACAAGAGTACCGTTACGTGTATCCACTGTCAGAGTAACACAACGATTCGCTCGTTTCCGGACCAGGTCCCGTACCCCTGAAAGTCATCCCTGAAAGTTTGAATCAGCCTGTATGCACGCATATATTCAGGCACCGGTGTCTATAACTTTGATGTCCTGTTGGGTCGTTGGATGATATTTTCGGACACTGGTACCTATCCTCATTTCCTTCCTCTAGTCACCTTCGACATGCCCTCGAAGTTTGTGTGCGTAATTCTGAAACACGCTTAGTTGTGATCTATTATTAAATCGGTTTGCTTGTAAAAATTCAGGACCTAAGAAATATAGATTAAAATGATTAGGAGGTTTTGTCATTATAGCCTTGAATCCATATACTTTCTTTTTAAATTATCGAGACATTTTTAGATTTGGAGTTCATTTTGAAGTAATAAATCTATTTGGCTATAGTTCAGTTTCTCTACTGAATGGCGCGTTGTGAGCTACAGTCTTTTGCAATTTACCCCACTACCGTCACAGGAAAAAAGTTGGTCGCTCCCAGGAACACTGCAGTAATTCCGTATAACATCGCTTTCAACACCACGTTGACAATTCACTGCTCTATGTTGACTTGAAAACTATTAGTGACTGATTTCATGCAGCCGACTAGCACACATTACTTTCAGTTACGTCGTCAATCCAGGGTCACATACCTGCCTGGTACCAGTTGTTCACCACCTTTAAATGCCCTAAAGTAACCCCTCGGCTCTTTTAAGCGGGTGACTAGTATTTTGCCTGCCGCGAAACTGGGTAGACTAATAGGATTGACAACAGGATATCTCTTTAAAATATGTGGTGATAAGTATAACCCAAAGGAAATACACTGCTTCACTTAATTTGATGTTTCACAAAATCCCAATGATTACTCGAAAAATAGGTGAAATTAAAAATTTTCAGACAATTTGAACAATCTTTCATGAACTTTGATGTTACGATTTATACAGTGCTTTCGGACACGCGCTGCGCACTGGAATACGGACTGCGGATATAGATTATGTTGGAAGCTCGAAACAAAGTTGGCAGAACACAATTTGACTGCTTCTTTTCATAGATGGACATTCTATTAAATTCTTTCTACTGTTGCGTGACATATAATTGTTTGGTTCAGTTGATCAAAGCTACTGATTGCGGTGTGTAGTCTCTAGATTTCAGCTTTTTTTTTTTAAATTACGGTGGTTGCAACTGAGAAACGTAATTCTCTTTTGCACATGTGCTTAACAAGGCGATTAATTCACAGATTTAATGCAGGAGGCATTTGCTGAAAATTTACCGGAAAGAGTTGTACCTCACCATAAGGTGGCTCGTCGAATTTTTTTGGAAATTTGTGATAAGTTCCTATGAGGCCAAATTACTGAGGTCATCGGTCCCTATGCTTACGCACTACTTAACCTAAACTTACTGACGCTAAGGACAACACACACATCCATGCCCGAGGGAGGACTCGAACCTCAGGCAGGAGGGACCACGCAATCCGTGACATCGCCACCCCGCGAAGACTTTTTTTTCCATAAACGTAATGATACACGGATTCATTGGACAGCTAAGTGAAGACAAAGTCAGTTACTCATGGTTTCAACATGATGGTGCTACTGCGCTCACAACTAATAGTACCATGCATCTTCTGGAAGAGTGTTTTGAGAAACATGTCACCTCAAAAAACCCCATGGCCCTCTCACTCACCGTACCTCACCACCAGACTTTTTCGTTTGGGGAGCAGAAAATCTGAAGTTGATCTCAGTCGCCCACGCATGCTTTGTGACTTAAAAACTAGAATAACACCGTTCGTGAGAAGCATATAACAATCAGACGAAAAGAAAGAGTTTTCCAATAAAATTAAACGGGTTCAGAATTGTATAGCTGCCCGTGGATATCATTACCAACTTATGTTGTTACTGAGCAGTAACTTACCGAACGCCCTGCATAACAAATTCCACCCGATTCCGAACGATATGAACGTTATCGCAAATAGCCGAAGTTACATATAACTTGCCGTATATAACGACGACACGGTGAGGACCATAAGAGTTGCAGGTCCTTATGGCTCTCCGTTTATTTGTACGGGATCCCCCAATAGACTTACACAAGCGTCGCGGCGCCGCAGTGGAACTCCCGGGTTTCGTAAGCGGGTCACATCGACGTAAGGCATCCCTTCATTGTACTCGGTATGATGCGATTGTGCTTACGGCAAATATCCAAGTGAGAAAAAATAATTAGGCTCAGAGTATTACTGTACATATGGGACAGGTATCCCGTCATTCTGTTAACAACTCAATTAATCCGTCTAAAAATGAACAACTGCTTCCTGATGCGAAGTATTGTAATGTCTCCATTGCATAAAACAATACACACTACACCGTAAATTAAAAGTAGGCTTCGGAATGTGATTCACTATTATTTAGGAAGTCCTTGCGATGTCACAACGAAATTACTTAATTAAATCAATGTCTAGGGGTTGAAATTTGTAAGACAGAGTAGAGTATTACTTCACACGGTACTAAATTTCACTTTGTCCGACCCTAAACTCGCTATGGGTCTTACATGCTACCTCAGCGTCTTTCTCGTCTACACCTTATGACACTGTCACTGCACGCGTTTTGATTATAGAAATTCTTCCAATCCATATGTGGCATACACCAAACCAGTGCTTAAAAGTATTGGTTAAAAACAGTCTTGGTTGCAATTTTAGCTTTTTAGTTTCCAACTACGCGTTTCGCCTTATTCAGGCATCTTCAGGTTATCTTAATTTTGTATTTCTTAGAAGGATCCTTTAGTCAGTGTAGTCAAAGGGCATCGTCAAATGTATCAGGCCAACATCGCCTTCGTTAAATTCAGTAACTCTAGAAAAGTTTTTACTGAGTTTAACGAAGGCGATGTTGGCCTGATATATTTGACCATGCCCTTTGGCTACACTGACTAAAGGATCCTTCTAAGAAATACAAAATTAAGATAACCTGAAGATGCCTGAATAAGGCGAAACGCGTAATTGAAAAATAAAAAACGAAAATGGCAACCAAGACTGTTTTTAACCAATACCGTTTTGATTATGTTAACATATAGATAAAACCCAATTTTGGTATTTGAATACAGTATAATGTTACTATCTGGGAGGATTTAAATAAAATTGACCGTGAGTTACCTAATGGGTTTGGCTTATCAGACCTGAATATCAATGTTACTTAAGGACATAGAAAGAGACAGGTCCAATTTAGAAAATGTTTTAGCTGATCACGTTTACTCAAATGAAATAGAATACGGTCGCCAGCCAAATTAGGCATAGAAACATGAAACATTTCTGTTAAATAAACATTAAATAGTTTTGATAGAAAAACACAGCCTGTCTTCTTTCTCACAGAAGTGCAACGAACCCTTTTACAAGTAGGCAACTAGTATAGTGGATATAACCAGTTTCAATAGGAAATGCAAGTTCTCACAAACACATTTGACACTTTAGCGCTCAACAACAGTAAATACTTTACCTGGCATAAGTTATTTCATCAACAATAAAAGTGGAAATCAATATTAAACAAAAATGGACACGGACCTAGTTCTATTACATCAGATACATTCTAAATAGCACAAATTCAACTAAAAAAAAAAAGATTCAAATGGCTCTGAGCGCTATGGGTCTTAACATCTGAGGTCATCAGTCCCCTAGAACTTAGAACTACTTAAACCTAACTAAGGACAACACACACACCCATGCCCGAGGCAGGATTCGAACCGGCGACCGTAGCGGTCGCACGGTTCCAGACTGAAGCGCCTAGAACCGCTTGGCCACACTGGCCGGCCACAAATTCAACTAAAATTCACCTGCAGTAAGATTTACACATTCCTTAATAAGTACTGTTGTAACTGTTTTCATGAATAAGGGCACTCACAGTAACTTTATCTCCAGTAAGAAAAAAACAGTAAGTGGGGGCTCACAAGCTGACATTACACTTTTCCTCACACAACGTACACAAAACTCAACATTAACTTCAAATGCACTTAGTATATTCATTAATCAAGTAAATTTATGCATTTTGAGCAACTTAAAATGGGGGACCCTTTATCTTGACCGTCTCCATAAAACAATCTAAGCACACTTTTATGAACAAACTACAGAAAACAAACTTTGGAAACACTCTTTCACAGTTTCATGCACCTTGTATGAATTTTATGACAGTTAATGCAGAAGATCTTTTTAACAGGATTTTCAGCTATGACTTTAAGATCATTTACTTCTAGCTAACCTCAAAATTGTGTTGCCTATTTGTCATCAGCACAAACATTAATATTTTCAGACAGAATTAACTCAGTTATTTCTCATAATATGATCTAAAGCAATTCAATTGCTGGAGAGGCTTTCATAAAAGTAACATTTACTTCCTCCCTCAACTTCAATAAAATCCTCAGTAATTTTAGGAAACTTTTTAGCACTCAGGTTTAAGCAAAAGTAATTAAACACTTGGTTTTTCACCAGTTCTCATAATCAGAGTATTCGGAAGTCACTGTTTAAGAGAAGTGGACCCTAAGAGGTCTCATGATAGGAAACAAATCAAGGTTGATACACAAATTTAACATGAGTTACCTTATATTTACACATACTTTAGTAAATGTGCTGATCCATACACTTTACAGAGATCTGACTTCTGCTGAAGTGATTGCGCAATGTTGGTGGCGAGTACATAACAACAAGTGGACTTTCCGTTGTAAGTAATTTGCTCTGTTATTATCTTCTTGGCGATGATCATCAACTTTTTTCCAGAAACAGGGCAGTATTTTAGAGCCATTTGTCCACCCGAGGCTTTTCCATAATAGCTCCAAGTACTGAAAGCTCTCGGCACCTGCGCTGTGCACCTTCCAACTACTAGTTGCCGACTGTGTGGTTGCTAGTCTCCGACTGACTATTGTTACACCTTTTCCCTTGCACCAACCACATTTTGCGCGCGCTAACTCACTTTCGTTTCAGAGGGGAAGCACACCAAGTTTTCATTTATACAGTTCAAAAGTGTGAATCAGAATATACATAGTTGTATATTCATACCTTTCACAAAATATTTTCATTTACACACATTAGTAAATCCACAAAAAAAGCAACATATAATTGAAGTCATCCTCCTCCAAATGATGGAAAGTGTTCTAATGGTGAAGAGAAAACATAGTGCATATCTTTCTTCATATTTACAGCATATCAAAGATTACATACCGAAGAAAACATACTTTATATAGAGCATAATCAATCATTAAAAAGATTTATGATCTTAGCTACGGTGTTACAAACTTTCTCGAAAGTATTGCAGTTTTTCTATAGTATAACTGTTTATCCGAGAGTGGAACTATAAACAGCTTATTACATAAAACAAAACCCTTTTCACAGAACTGAGGAGACAAAGTCGTAGGATACCTCGTAATATCATGTTGGACATCCGTTTGCTCGGTGGAGAGCAGCAACTCAACGTTTCATGGACTCAGCAAGTCCACGCTGCCTCTATAGCCTTCCATAACTGCGGAAATGTTGCCAGTGCAGGACATTGTGCACGTACCAATCTCTCGATTACATCCCATAAATGTTCAGTGGAATTCATGTTGGGTGGTCTCGGTGGCCAAATCGTTCATTCGAATAATCCAGAACGTTCTCCACAAAAAACGCGAAGAACTGTGGCCCAATTACATGAAGTCGTCGTTTGCGAACATGAAGTCCGTGAAAGGCAGCAGATGGTCTACAAGTATCCGAATACAGCCATTTGTAGTCAATAATCGGCTCAGTTGGACCAAAGGACCCACTCCATTGTATATAAATACAGCCCACGCCATTACAGAGCCACCACCAGCTTGCACAGTGCCTTGTTGACAACTTGGGTCCATGGCTCCGTGGAGTCTTGGCCACACTTGAACTCTACTATCAGCTCTTACCAATTGAAATAGGGACTCATCTGACCAATCAATTATTCAAAATTACAGTCACAATCGCATCATTTATTTTGCCACCAACCGGTTTTTCAACCTGCGATGGGGTCATCTTCAGGGTAATTTACACCATTTGGTCGCTCGCTGGAGTCGTTACCCTGCCTGTGCACGGTTGGTAACTATAGAGTAAAAAATAAATAATGTGATTGTGACTGTCATTTTGAATAATTGATTATAAGTAAATTAATCGCTGTCTATCTCTATACAAAGCCGCGCGGGATTAGCCGAGCGGTCTAAGGCGCTGTAGTCATGCACTGTGCGGCTGGTCCCGGCGGAGGTTCGAGTTCTCCCTCGGGCATGGGTGTGTGTGTTTGTCCTTAGGATAATTTAGGTTAAGTAGTGTGTAAGCTTATTGACTGATGACCTTAGCAGTTAAGTCCCATAAGATTTCACACACATTCTCTATACAACTACGTTGTCTAAAAATTCATCTTACCAAGCCATGGGTTTTTAGTCGTCTGGCGTCCAAGCGATATGGTCACGAGCACAGGAGAGGCGTTCAGGCTGATATCGTGCTCTTAGCAATCGCACTGGCGTCGGTCGTCTGCTTCCATAACCAATTAAAGCCTAACGGATACGCTCGTAGTACGTGCCACATTGATTTCAGTGGTTATCTCACGTAGTGCTGCTTGTCTGGTAGCACTGACAACTCTAGCTGCTCGCGGTAATTAAGTGAAGGCAGTAGGCCATTCCGTTGTCCGTGGTGAAGCCGGCTGGTGTGGCCATGCGGTTCTAGGCGCTTCAGTCTGGAACCGCGTGACCGCTACGGTCGCAGGTTCGAATCCTGCCTCGGGCATGGATGTGTGTGATGTCCCCAGGTTAGTTAGGTTTAAGTTGTTCTAAGTTCTGGGGGACTGATGACAACAGATGTTAAGTCCCATAGTGCTCAGAGCCATTTGAAACATTTGTCCGTGGTGAGAGGTAATGCCTGATACTTTCTGTTCTCGGCACACTCTTGACACTGTGGACCTCGTAATACTGAATTTCCTAATGATTTCCGAAACAGAATGTCCCACGTGGCTCGCTCCAACTACCACTCCGCGTTCAAAGTCGTGCGACCATAATCACTTCGAAAACGTTTTTTACATGAATCACATGAATATACATGATAGTTCCGCCAATGTACTGCTCTTTTATACCTTGTATACGCGATACTACCGCCATGTTTATATCACTTTCCCATGACTTCTGTCACCTCAATGTAATGTTATTAGGACGACAACAGCCTAGTTCAGCTCCATCTTACTCCTTCCCAGCCCCGCCACACCATCCCCTTAATGGGGTGTGGTAGTTTACCTATGATTAGGTCGGACCTAGTGGAAAATAAAGTGCCTGAAAACCGAGAGATGGTGGGTCAAATCCCGGACCACGGAAATTTTCTGTTCGCCTTCAATATAACCTTCACCTCGAAACGCTGTGAGGAGTCGTCAGGAACAAACGTGGTTCTGTGTCCATTTTAAACTGTAGGTCCCTTTTTCCCCAGTTGGATAACGGGGGTAGGTTAGGGACATGTAAGTCACCGAAGCAGCGTCCAACTGGAATACTTGAACTCAGTCGTTGAACCACACACAGATTATTATTTCCGTAGCGGGAATCAGTAAACAGGTACAGAACGGTTCACTACGTATTTAGGCGTAAATGATCTCCGTACATTACTTTACTCATGCCAGAAATCTGCGACCTAGCTTCACGTAATACACTGAAGAGCCGAAAAAACTGGTACACCTGCCTAATATCCTATAGGGCCCCGCGAGCATGCACAGAAGCCGCAACGCGACGTGGCATGGACTCGACTAATGTCTGTAGTAGTGCTGGAGGGAACTGACACCATGAATAATGCAGAGCTATCCATAAATCCGTAAGAGTACGAAAGAGGGGATGCGGGGTGGGGATCTCTTCTGATCAGCACGTTGCAAGAATTTCCATATATGCTCAATAATATTCATGTCTGGGGAGTTTGGTGGGCAGCGGAAGTGTTTTAACTCAGAAGAGTGTTCCTGGAGCCACTCTGAAGCAATTATGGACGCATGAGGTGTCGCATTGTCCTCCTGCACTTGCCCAAGTCCGTCGGAATGTACAACGGACATGAATGGATGCAGGTGCTCGGATAGGATGCTTACGTACGTGTCACCTGTCAGGGATCGCATCTACGCGTGTCAGGGGTCCCGTATCACTCCAACTGCACACGCCCCACACCACTACAGAGCCTCCACCAGCTTGAACAGTCCCCTGCTCACATGCAGGTTCCACGGATTCATGAGGTTGTCTCCATACCAGTACACGTCTATACAATTTTAAACGAGACTCGTCCGATCAGGCAACATGTGTCCAGTCGTCAAGAGTCCAGTGTCGGTTTTGACGGACCCAGGCGAGGCGTAAAGCTTTGCGCCGTGCAGTCATCAAGGGTACGCGAGTGTACCCTCGGCTCCGAAAGCCCATATCGATGACGTTTCGTTGAATGGTTCGCACGCTGACACTTGTTGATTGCCCAGCATTGAAATCTGCAGCAATTTTCGGAAGAGGTGCTCTTCTGTCACGTTGAACCATTATCTTCAGTCGTCGTTGGTCCCGCTCTTGCACGATGTTCTTCCGGCCGCAGCGATGTTGAAGATTTGATGTTTTACTGGAGTCCTGATATTCACGGTACACTCGTGAAATGGTCGTCCGGGAAAATACCCACTTCATCGCTATCTCGGAGATGCTGCACCCCGTCGCTTGTGCGCCGACTGTAGTTCCACGTTGACTCACTTAAATCGTCATTGTAGCAGCAGTAACCGATCTAACAACTGCGCCAGACGCTTGTGTTGTATAGGCGTTGCCGACGGCAGCGCCGTAATCTGCCTGTTTACATATCTAAAAAAGATATCAAATAAGCGTAAAACCTGCTGTTACCCCACTTGGATTGATTACACACAGAAAGATGCCATTTATCTTCCAGTCATTTTCAAAACTCTCATTCCCTGCTTGTTAAATTATTGGAATTGCGTGGTCATGTCTCAATACATTGGAGGTTGCCATCGGAAACTTTACTTTCATGAACCTGTTCCTTACGTTTCTCATTTTTTTTATGTGTTGTGATAACATTTAGGCAATAAAAGATAAGAGGAAGAATCATACTGCACCACATGTTAACTGTGTTTAATGTTTTATGAAATTTTAATGTGGTCGAATGTGTAGTACCACCTCTTTTCTTGGGCAACAGAATATATACCAAAATGTTTTGGAAAGGTACAAGTACGAATTACTAATAACAAATGCATGTAAAAAAGTCTTCATGTTGTGAGTACAGAAGAAATACTGAATAACGAAACAAAAAATCAGTAGAAAGGTTTACTTCTTTCCCTGATAAGCTATATCTGGAAAGCAGGTTCTTTCCCCTTCCCGCTGAAGGGAACTATATTAATCCTTCTTTTAAAACGGAGAAACGCTACACTTGCCCAAATTGTCGTAATGACGCCATTAAGACGAGTGCAGGAAAGTCTTTGCAGTATTTGGCACATCAGCATAAAGACTGGGGTATCTATACAGACTTTATTAATCGCCTACAGTGGCCGAGCTTCAGTCTTGAACCGCGAGACTGCTACGGTCTCAGGTTCGAATCCTGCCTGGGTATGGATGTGTGTGATGTCCTTAGGTTAGTTAGGTTTAAGTAGTTCTAAGTTCTAGGGGACTGATGACCTCAGATGCTAACCCCCATAGTGCTCGGAGCCATTTGAACCATTTTAAATCGCCTACAGTGCAGGTTCAGGAGATATCACTAGTATTGGTAACTGCGACCTACTGATGACATTCGGACGTAGAAGCAACTGTTACTGTCGTTTTCGAAGCATAGTCAGACAGGTGTGCCGATGGAAAATATGAGTTTTTGTCTCCATCCGCATTAGGTCTTTCCAATATCGGCGCATTTAGTCATGGAGTCGGGGAAGTGCTACGAGACAGATCTGAATAATAAAATTATCTGCCACAAGCAAGCTTTCTAATATTGGAAACGTTTGTTCTGACGATTCAGGACATAGTTTTTAAGCAAAAGGTAACAATGTTTCCTGGGCCTCGTATTTGATAGCGAAATAATGTGATTAACCGTACATAAGGTACAAAGAAATAATATGTCTTAAGGCAAATGAGGCAAGGAATTGCGTTAGTCGTAAGGTCTTTGTAACGTTTCTGTGGCCGATGGAGTAAGATGGAAGACAAAGGCAATTTGCGATAGTCCTGTTTCACCAGTCGCATGAAACTTCGCTGGCCGCGGTGGCCGAGCGGTTCTAGGCGCTTCAGTGAGGAAACACGCGGCTGGAACCGCGTGACCGCTACGGCCGCAGGTTCGAGTCCTGCCTCGGGCATGGATGTGTGTGATGTCCTTAGTTAGATTTAAGTAGTTCCAAGTCTAGGGGACTGATGACCAGAGATGTTAAGTCCCAGGCCGGCCGGAGTGGCCGTGCGGTTCTACGCGCTACAGTCTGGAACCGAGCGACGCTACGTCGCAGGTTCGAATCCTGCCTCTGGCATGGATGTGTGTGATGTCCTTAGGTTAGTTAGGTTTAATTAGTTCAGTTCTAGGCGACTGATGACCTCAGAAGTTAAGTCACATAGTGCTCAAAGCCATTTTTTTTATTAAGTCCCATAGTGCTTAGAGCCATTTGAACCATTTGAACCATGAAACTTCGACGTCGTTTCATAACCACAAACGTCACAGAGACGCCTGTTACATGCTAGGGAAAGTGTACGAACGTCAGCGACTGACGCGTTCCATGCCCAAGCACTGTGGCTCGAAATTTTGTTGTGTGTGGTATAAATCTAACTAGAAAAAGATGCTGGGGTTTTCCTTCAATTAAGAAAAGATAATCGAAATGTGTTAGCGCATTACGGCCCAAAAGAAAGAAAGTCTTTAATTAAAAGATACACGAAGCTGGCTAAGGGTAGGGAGCCAAAAGAGAAGTTCTATGGCGTCAAAGGCAGGGAACTGCGTAGAAGGAAGGCAGCCAGGAGGGAGTAAAGTAAACGTAGTGACGCCAACAGTCGGTGGTATAGGCCTGAAGAGAGACTATGTTGCTCAGGCGCCACCATTATTACTAAAAGCGCGATCGCGCGATCGCATTCGGTAAGTAATGCGACACATTTTCTTTCTCGACCTCTTTCGGTTGTGGAACATAGTGGAAAATTCCCGCTTCAATAAGTTTCGACAGATGGCGATGCTACAAATAGGCTTGGCCTCTTTAACAAAGGTGTTTCCGAGCAGTGAGTTATCATTGGGTTTCTTTTGGGGGAAAACCAGAGCGTCGCCGATATTCGAAGGCGCTATAAGAATGTCTACGGAGACCTGAAAGTGAACAAAAGCACGGCGAGACGTAGAGCGAGACGCCTGTCATCATCGCAGCAGGATCGCGCAAATCTGTCCGATCTCCCGCCTGCAGGTTGGTCGCACACACCAGTGACTTCTGCAGTGTTCGAACGTGCGTACACTCTCATTCTAGGTGAACGTTAGATCACAAACATCTCATTGCTCAACCGGACGTCTCTGTTGGTAGTGCTGACATACACGTGCACCAGTTGGCTCACTCAAAGCTGTGTGGCCACTCGTTTCCTCGCCACCTATCATGCCATGAAAAGCAACGAAAGACCATTTGTGCGGAATTACTTGAGCGTTACGCGGTCGATCGTGACAATTTTTGTCCAAATTCGTCACAGGCGGTGAAACAAGGGTTCATCGCTTCGAACCGGAAACAGAAACGACATTCCATGGACTGACACCACGTAATCTCTCCTCCGAGAAAAAGTTGGAAGCCGCATTTTCAGTTGGTAAAGTCATGGCGAGGGTCTTTTCGAACTCTGAAGGGCTGTTTTGTTTGATGTCCTCTCTCATGGTGCAACGATCAACTGTGAAGCGTGTTGTACTACTCTCAGGAAATCGAAGAAACAGCGGATCGTTGCCACAAAAATGGAAACGAACTTCTCCTCCTCCACGACAACACAAGGCCTCACGCAACTCTGCGGACCCGAGAGGAGCTAACGGAACTTCATTGGGCTGTTCTTCCTCATCCAACCTACAGCCGGATCTCGCACCTTCCGACTTCCATCTGTTTGGACCAGTGAAGGATGCTCTCTGCGGGAAGCATTACGTGGGTTATAGGGAGGTTAGTAACGCAGCCAGACGTTGGCTCAGACGTCGACCTGTAGAGTCGCACCATGCGGCATACAAGCCCTCAAAGTAAGGTGGTGCAGGGCTGTTGCATTGAACGGACATTACTTTGAAAAATAGAGTTATGTAGCCAAAGGAGTGGGGAATAATACGACGTATTGTAATCCTGAATAAAACCAGTCTGCTTTCAGAAAACTTCTTGAACACCCTTCGTGTAGTTTTGTCTGTGTACGTGTGCTGCAGAACGACTTACTGTAAAGTATGGAAGTCACTCTACCACTTTCGTTATATACTGCTGTGCTGTGCTTCAAGAACGAGTGCGTCTGTATTGTGTTAATTGCCCGTCAGTAGCTTCTAAGCACTGGTTAACGATAAACGCAGCTGGGATTCCCTACATGACAACATATCAGTTGCTAGCTGCCTGCAAAGCAGATACAAATATTAGTACCAGTGGTATTTAAATAAGCAGTTGGGAGCACAGAGGTTATGGAAATTGAAGTGTCCGAATATCTTGAATAGTCAGTCAGACCTCACATAGGCTGCAAAATATCCAAAGCTCTTAATTAGTGTGGGCAGTAATTTAGTAAAATTTTTGAGAAAATGGGAATCATTCTAAAGGATAACGTTTGGTTACAGTTGCCCACGTGATTCCGTAGAATACTTATGCAAAAAGCGTATTGGAATAAGTTCTACGAATGCTAAGAGTCAAGAAAACAACTAAGAAAGCTGTATATTTCGAAAACAGTGTCAGTGTTATGAAAGTAAAGTCACTGCTTTTGCCAACCAGTTATGGTTTTGAGTGAAACCGCGCGTACTTTGATTTTCAAACAGTTAGATCGTTGACTTATCGTACCATTAAACATAAAGGCAATAACAGTGCAAATGTTGCAATTTCAAAACGACCAGTAGAAGTTTTTACTCCACGTATAATTTAAATATTTTGCCCTGGGCATTTCATGTAGAGTTACGAAGCGTTGAGTGCTAATGACTAATTTCAGATCGATTCCGTATTTCTGGATTTCCGGAAGGCTTTTGACACGGTACCACAAAAGCGGCTCGAAATTGCGTGCTTCTGGAATATCGTCTCAGTTATGTGACTGGATTTGTGACTTCCTGTCAGAGAGGTCACAGTTCGTAGTAATTGACGGAAAGTCATCGAGTAAAAATAAGTGAATTCTGGCGTTCTCCAAGGTAGTGTTATAGGATGGATGGATATTAGTGTTTAACGTCCCGTCGACAACGAGGTCATTAGAGACGGAGCGCAAGCTCGGGTGAGGGAAGGATGGGGAAGGAAATCGGCCGTGCCCTTTCAAAGGAACCATCCCGGCATTAGCCTGAAGCGGGTGTTATAGGCCCTTTGCTGTTCCTTATCTATATAAACGATTTGGGAGACAATCTGAGCATCCGCCTTCGGTTGTTTGCAGATGACGCAGTCGTTTACCGACTAATTAAGTCATCAGAAGTTCAAAACAAACTGCAAAACGACTTAGAAAAGATATCTGAATGGTGCGAAAAGTGGCAGTTGACCCTAAATAACGAAAAGTGTGAGATCATCCACATGAGTGCTAAAAGGAACTCGTTAAACTTCGGTTACACGATAAATCAGTCTAATCTAAAAGCCGTAAATTTAACTAAATACCTTGGTATTACAATTACAAACAACTAAAATTGGAAGGAACACATGAAAATGTTGTGGAGAAGGCTAACCAAAGACTCCATTTTATAGGCAGGACACTTAGAAAATGCAACACACCTTCTAAGGAGACTGCGTACACTACGCTTGTCCATCCTCTTTTGAGTACTGCTGCGCGGTATGGTATCTTTACCAGATATAACAGACGGAGTACATCGAAAAAGTTCAAAGAAAGGCAGCACGTTCTGTATTATCGCGAAATATTGGAGAGAGTCTCACAGAAATGATACAGGATTTGGGCTGGACATCATTAAAGGAAAGGCGTTTTTCGTTGTGATGGAATTCGAATCACCAACTTTCTCCTCCGAATGCGAAAATATTTTGTTGACACCGACCTACACTGGGAGGAACGATCACTGCGATAAATAATGGAAATCAGAGGTCGTTTGGAGAGATATAGATGTTCATTCTTTCCGCTCGCTATACGAGATTGGAATAATAGAGAATTGTGAATGTGGTTCGATGAATCCTCTGCCAGGCACTTAAATGTGATTTGCAGAGTATCCATGTAGATGTAGATGAGTAATAGGTATCTTTCTGTAATGCACAGGAGATAGACAAAGATGTGGACATGTAAAAACACACTATCATACATAATACTACCGAGGAAACACGCTGGCATTCAAAACAGCTTCCATTCGTCTCGAAACTGGTAAATACTGGTCCTGCATGATTTTGGAGGGAGTCTTATATCCTGCTTCCTGCATAATATTGGAAGTTGTGGCGATGATGGCAGTGTATAGCAATCACGCACCCATCTCTCCAAAGCAGACCATTAGCGCTCGATAATATTCAGATGTGGTGTGTGTGGGGGCCAGGGGAAAGGCGACAATTCATCCCCGTGTTCACAAAACGAGACCTGGACTGTGCGAGCTGCGTGGACAGTGGCTCTGTCGTCTTGGAATACAGTGTCACGATTGTGGAACACAGTTGTTCCATGGGATGGTCCAGACCAGCCAAAACGGTCACGTAGTCATTGACAATAATGTGATCTTGCCCACGGAAAGCAATGATATGACCGTCTAAATCATCACCGAGCCCTACCATGTTTTATTCATGGGACATAAACTCGGCCAGAAGTTGAAAACAGTGTGAAACAAACTGTTTCGGCCAAAGAATATTCTTCCATTGCTCCATAGTCCAGTTTTAATCTTCGCCACCGCATTATCCTGTTAGGGACAACTGTATCTCTGTTAAGGGAATTCCATTTCGCCTTTCAATTCCCAGCTTATGGGATTCCCTTAGTGTTGTTTTGGTGCTGACAAGGTTCACGAGTGGTATATTTAGTACTGTAATGACTTTTCCAGTTGTAATCCCCTTATCTTTTGTTGCAACACAAATGGCCGCCCGTCACGATCACTCAGCACACAATTTCGTCAGCGTTGTGAGTTAGTGCGTGATGTTTTCAGGCTTTCTCAGTGTGCGGTATTAATCTTCAGTACGCTGCTTCATGAAACACTAAATGTTTTGACTATCTCGTTCAGGCCTACGGAAGCACCCATCTTACGAACACCAACAGTCTGCCCACTCTCGAACACACCTGGCACCGACATTATACACTCAAAACTACACAGAACATAGTTCTGACTATGACTGCCACTTGCTACGTATTGAAAACACTGCAAATGTGCCGTTCTTGATCAGATGCAACAGCGCTTTTATGTTGAAGCATTCATTTCTCGTGGTGTTTCCGTATTTTTGTCCAGCAAGAGCATGAGTGGGGTGATGATTATGACCAGACAGGCACTGGTACAAAGACATGGCATTTCAAGGAACCATTAAATCGTGAAGACAGCCAAGAGGTTCAAATCGCTCTGAGCACTATGGGATTTAGCTTCTGAGGTCATCAGTCCCCTAGAACTTAGAACTACTTAAACCTAACTAAGCTAAGGACATCACACACATCAATGCCTGAGGCAGGATTCGAACCTGCGACCGCAGCGGTCGCGCAGGTCCAGACTGTAGCGCCTAGAACCGCTCGACCAATCCGGTCGGCCAGCCAAGAGGGAAAGGTGAGATCTGTTCCAGAGAAAATCGAAGCTGACCAAGATATAAATCTGCAGTGTCCCTGAATGGATGAAAATGGGATTACATTGAGAAGCCTAAAAACTTTAGAGGCTCCATTGTGTCCGATAAAGCAGCCCAGCACTCTCCACGAAGGGTGATGTGCTGCCAGAAGCGTGTCTATAGAATCCATTATCGGTAGAAAACCACTCGCTGAAGATCATTAGGTCGAGCGGGCCAATCTAAGCAGTCGGGTGATGGAGGGGAATGAGCAGTTCGCAGAACTCGGACAACGACCCGGCCCATCGCTATAGAAAGCCAGAAGCACGCCTGGAATAATGTACGACATGGCTGCCGCACAGCCCCCAGAAGGTAAATGAACGCGACGTTCTTTCTTTTCAAGGTGACTTCAAAGCTTCGGATGCCGCTGCAACGTCTTGACATTGTCGGAGGGTCAATCGCTCTAAAAATTTAGTTCAGCCAATTGTATTGCATCGCTCTGGACATAGTTCTAGCGGCATAAGGTTGACGAATCATAAAGACACTACTTCAGTCGGGTATCAACTTCGCAGTAAACAATGTATCTCGTGTGATTCTTGAAATTCTCCCGAACTAAAGAGTGTTCCACGAATTTCGGGATGACAGCCGGATTACGTCGGCTTCTTGCCACGATATTTCGGCTGACAACCATTCAGCTATCGTCAGCGAGGGGGGAGGGGGGGGGGCTGGCAGCAGCACAATACGCTGCTATGCAGCCTTCAGAAAAGTTAAAAAACAGAATCAGGAGATAAGAGAACAATAAAAGTAGGCGATGAAACGGTGGCTGTTAAACACTGAAACATGAAGAGAAAGATGGGAAGAAAATATAAAAACAAACGGTCGGTGATGCTGATTAAAACACATAGTAAATAGACAGGCACAATTAAAAAAACACGGCAAAGTCTGGTTTCTGTTCAAACGAGATAAGAAACACATCTAGCGACAATATGGTTGCTGTTCGCAACACTGACAGGGGACGTACAACTCTGAACACTCACTTAAAACAGCATCATAGAGGTGACACGGTGGCAGTTGGGGGGGGGGGGGCAGAGCTAATTTTAGACCAAAAATTTGCACAGGGACGCACGCGCAAAGGCAGCCGCTACATGAGCGACCTGTCGAGTTTCGCGCCCTCTTTAAATACTGCTGTACGTCGCGCATGCGTGAGCATGATACCACATGCGCACACTCTGTCGCAATGCGCACTCGCGAAGTTAAAATTTAGATACCCCAATTAATAAAATTAGCTGACGCTAGACGTGTCATTAGTCACAAAACATTTTCTCTCTGAAGAAATGAAAGAAATCGCCGGGTCCCAGGATCCTCCCGTACGTCGGCAATATTTAGTCTAAATTAGGCAGACTCTTGAGGAAATATTTTGGCAAAGCAATTTTCGGCCCACACACAAAGACTCGTGCTATTCTCGGTTCGGTAAATGACAGTCTGGGATTGCATCTACAGAGTATCTTGCCAGTGTGGCAGACCCTATAGTGATCAGACAACGATCACAGTGTGTGAAAGATGCGTTGAACATGATTGCCACGCTCACCTTTCGCAGCCTAGTAAGTCGACCGAAGCCGAGCTTCGTATCTCCACAGGACATTCCACGATTTATCAGCTACGGAAGTCTTGACCTCGACGAGGTACTTCTGGGATTCAGTTATTAATGAATCAGTGTAAATATGTTGAATCTAAATAGCAGCTTTTAACTGCATATGCCTGTGGCCCGGAGGTTTCTTTAATTTCTTCAGAAAGAAAATAATTTGTGAGTGATGACGTGACTAGTGGCAGTTAATTTTATCAATTGGTTTATCTGAATTTTAACTCCCTGAGTGTGCATGTAGTGTCATCATTACGCATGCGCCTGCGCGCCACAGGTGGACCAATATTCGACGAGTGTGGGGGACCCGATAGCGGTCGTTCACGTGGCGGCTGCCTTTGTGCATGCTTCTCTCCGTCAATGTTTGGTGTAAAGTTAGCGATGTTAACTTACAATCTCCATCCGCAGGAACCACAGCATTACCCTACTTCTAGGTCGCCATAAGCCAACTTACAAGTCAGGTCCCG
Source organism: Schistocerca serialis cubense (assembly GCF_023864345.2). NCBI lineage: Eukaryota > Metazoa > Arthropoda > Insecta > Orthoptera > Acrididae > Schistocerca > Schistocerca serialis. The sequence continues at coordinate 750,926,898 of NC_064638.1, forward strand.
CCATCTCCCACCCATACAAGATTCTACAGGAATAGCATTCGCTTCCCTGTCCTACACCTCCGCCAAAACACTCACCTGAAGGTGGATGAAAGCTTCTTTGTCAGTTGAAATACAGAGGAAAGAAGTCGACGTAATCTGGCTGCAATCCTGATACTTCACGGAAGACGCGAGTGGAGGGAAGTTACGTTCACTTGCACCTGCTTTTTCATGATCTTATCAACAATTCTCACCCGTCCCACTGGCAACAGCATCCTGCCCATGTAGAGGTAGTCTTAGAGAGTAGAGAGCTGAGGGCCTTGAACTGGGATGCTGGACACTCTGTTCCGGAGAGAGCGTTCTGCCCCAGGCTGACAGAGAGAGCGTCATCCCAGTCCGTCGCTTAATGCTGGTCAGCAAATGCTAGCCCTTTCAGCTAATGGATGTAGTGCTGCTGCTGTATCGTAATCCACACTGTGTGCAGCTCCTTACTTGCTTACTTTTCCATGCTATTTGTGTTGCTTATTTTGGCTATAATTGTTGCTTCTTGCTGTAATGCTGACTTTGATTAAGCAAGTTGCCCAGATAAGCAGATTTAGTTGCGCTAGTTCCATGCAATCTTCCACAGATTTTTTGATACCCCACCCCCTGTCTTAGCGTCATTTCGTAATTTATTTCGAAGTATACAGAACTTTGCTCACTTAATTTCGTCGTCATTCATGTCAGTCGCGAGAGAAAATAAATAACTCTTAATTGGATTTCAAGACCCTCGAACTTGTTCTACAGCTGGTCCTGGGTAGGCGACTCATTAAAAACAAATATAACCGGTCGTACTTCCAATTTGTTCGCTTCATCTGTGTTGACGATGTCCCGGGGGACAGTGGCCCATATCGGGGGTAACTTACTTATTACTTTCTGAAACCAGAGAGCATTGCATCCGCTCGTCTTATTTTGTATGACTTGGTTCCTCCTGATATTGCGTGTCAAAGCAAGGAGCATCGCACTCGTTCGTCCTGCATCACTACTCCGTACTCCTCAGTGTTCGAACATAGTACGAGCTCGGCATGCAACGCTCAACACGTCTAACGACGGTTCAGTCCCTATTATGAAAGTAACTGCGAAGAAACCATGGGTAATAGACTAAATACTCCGATTGATCGACGAAAGAACGAAGTATAAAAATAGTCAGGGAAAGACAGGAATACAGCAACACAAATCGCTCACGATGAAATAAATATGAAGTGTAGGAAAAATGTGTAGAAATACAAAATGAAATGAATGTCGGAAGAACTGATCTCCATACAGAGAAATCAATCCAATCTTACCTCAAATAAAAGCAAGGGCGGCAACATTAAGAGCGCAATGGGAATTCCACTGTAAAACGCACAGGACAGAGCGGATAGGGGGAAAAATACACTGAAGGCTTCTATGAGGGGGAAGAATTGTCTGATGACGTGATGCAAGAAGAAATATGAGTCATTATGGAAGAAATAGGGTATTCGTTACAGAATTTAAAGGCGCTTAGGAAAATTTAAGATCAAATAGGCAGAAGAGGAGCATAACTTTCCATCGAATTTTCTAAGATCATTGAAAAAAGTGGCAACCAAACGACTGTTCAAGCTGGCGCCTAGATTCTACGAGACTGGAGACATACCATGTCATCCATTCAGTTGCGAAGATAGCAAGAGCAGGTACATACCAGAATCATCGCACAGTCTGATTAACAGCCTCCAAATTGGAGACAAGCATAGTATACAGAGGAAATGAAAATAAAATTGAGGATGTGTTAGATGACGATCAGTTTGGCTTTAGGAAAGCTGACAGCACCAGAGAGACGGTCTTGACGTTGCGCTTGATAATGAAAGCAAGACTGAAGAAAAATCAAGATACTTTCACAGGATCTTTTGATCTGGAAAAAGCGCTCGACACTGTAAAACTGCGCAAGATGATCGAAATTCTGAGGAAAATAGAGGGAAGGTAAATGAAAAGACGGGTAATATACAATTATGTACAAGAATCAAGTGGGAACGTTAAGACTGACGTGCTAAGAACGAAGTGCTCGGATTAACAAGAACGTAGGACAGTGATACAGTCTTTCGGCACTACCGTTCAATTTATACATCGAAGAAGCAGCTATGGGAAGGTTCAAGAGTCGGATTGGAATTCAGGGTGAAAGGACATCAATAATAGTATTCGCTGATGGCATTGCTATCGCCAATAAGGGTGAAGAAGAACTGCAGGTTCTGCTGAATGGAATGAATAGTCTATTGAGTACAGAACATGGATTGAGAGTAAATCGAAAAAAGACGAAAGCAAAGAGAATTAGTACATATGGGGACAGTGAGAAATTTAACATAAAAAATGATGATCACGAATAGGCAACGTTAAGGAATTCATCCCATGACGGACGGATTAAGGACATACGAGACAGACTAGTACGAGTACAGGCGATAAGCGCATTCCTGCCGAGAGAGGTCTACTAGTATCAAACATAGGCCACAATTTGAGGAATAAATTTCTAAGGATGTATATCTGGAGCATAGCATTGGGTGGTAGTGAATCATGGAGTATGGCGAAAACGGAACACAAAACAATCGAAGCACTTCAAATGTGGTGCTACAAAAGATTGTTGAAAATTAGGTGGACTGTTAAGGTAAGGAGTGAGGAGGATTTTCGCATAATAGTCGGAGAAAGAAGCTTATAGAAGCTACTGACAAAAGTGAGGGACGGGATAACTGGATATGTTTTAAGACATCAGGGAATAACTTCCATGGTAATAGAGGGAGCTGTAGAGGGCAGAAACTGCGTGGGAATACAGAGATTGGAATAAAGCCAACAAATAATTGATGACGCAAGTTGTAAGTGCAAGTCAATAGGACGAAAAACCAGTCGCTAATATTGTATTTTCCATTCGACGAGTAGTTTCGGGCCGAGACTCATTTTCAAATCGACCTACAGGGCAGAAAACCAAATTTACACTCATGCATGATACAGTTATTACCAAATTCTTAAGCATATGCCAGACATACGGAACGTATCGTTTTAAACTTACATAACAAAGTCGAAAATGGCATTTCCGAAAATATCAAAATAAAAAATGTGTTTCGTACATTTAGACTGCATACAGATAACTGGCAGATTACGCCTTCCTCTGTCGTAAGGAAACGTCATCAAGGGGGGCGCCTACCAGGATATAGGAAGCCTTTTCATTCATTAAAATGTTCTCCAGCCATCAAGAATACAACAGTTCGTACATTAACCGTACAATTCCACAATAAAATTAATACTTTTTAACATATTTAACAAAAAGAGACAGATACTTAATATCACGGACTAGTAGCACATAGCAGCGCCACATACGGCGCGTACTACAAAACAGTATGCCATATTGGCACATAAAGATCATTAAGTGTGAAACCGTGAAAGTTGACAATAAAATTATTACCTTTTTAAGTCGTCTACCAAAAAGAGTCAACTATTTAAAACCACGAACAGTAAAACACAACACTACCACATACGACGTGTATTACATAGTTGCCACGTAGGCAATCAATGAAAGTGAACACCAACAACAGTATTTAAATACAACACAATATGAGAACTTTTTAAATATTTACCTACAAATAATTGAGGATGTAGGTTTCAAGTGCAAGTATTTCACTTTGTACCATCCATGTACCCTAAAACGCTTTCCGTTGTTTTAAACACTGCTTGGTTTTACCGTTTATAAACATGGGATAGTAAATATCACAAGGTACACTACTGGCCATTAAAATTGCTACACCAAGAAGACATGCAGATGATAAATGAGTATTCATTGGACAAATGTATTATACTAGAACTGACATGTGATTACATTTTCACGCAATTTGGGTGCATATATCTTGAGAAATCAGTACCCAGAACAACCACCTCTGGCCATAATAACGGCCTTGATACGCCTGGGCATTGAGTCAAACAGAGCTTGGATGGCTTGTACAGGTACAACTGCCCATGCAGCTTCAACACGATACTACAGTTCATCAAGAGTAGTGGCTGGCGTATTGTGACGAGCGAGTTGCTCGGCCGCCATTTACCACACGTTTTCGATTGGTGAAAGATCTGGCGAATGTGCTGGCCAGGGCAGCAGTCGAACATTTTCTCTATCCAGAAAAGCCCGTACAGGACCTGCAACATGCGGTCGTGCATTATCCTGCTGAAATGTAGGGTTTTGCAGGGATCGAACTAATGGTAGAGCCACGGGTCGTAACACATCTGAAATGTATCGTCCACTATTCAAAGTGCCGTCAATGCGAAAAAGAGGTGACCGAGACGTGTAATCAATACACGCTTCCAATGTGCGTTCACCGCGATGTCGCCAAACATGGACGCGACCATTAAGATGCTGTAAACAGAACCTGGATTCATCCAAAAAAATGACATTTTGCCATTCGTGCACCCAGGTTCGTCGCTGAGTACACCATTGCAGGCGCTCCTGTCTGTGATGCAGCGTGAAGGGTAACCGCAGCCATAGTCTCCGAGCTGATAGTCGATGCTGGTGCAAACGTCGTCGAACTGTTCGTGCACATGGTTGTTGTCTTGCAAACGTCCCCATCTGTTGACTCAGGGATCGAGACGTGGCTGCACTATCCCTTACAGCCATGCGGGTAAGATGCCTGTCATCTCGACTGATAGTGATACGAGGCCGTTGGGATCCAGCACGGCGTTCCGTATTACCCTCCTGAACCCACCGGTTCCATATTTTGCTAACAGTCATTGGATATAGACCAACGCTAGCAGCATTGTCGCGATACGATAAACCGCAATCGCGATAGGCTACAATCCGACGTTTATCAATGTCAGAGACGTGATGGTAGGCATTTCTCCTCCTTACACGAGTCATCAGAACAACGTTTCACCAGGCAACGCAGGTCAGCTAGTGTTTGTGTATGAGAAATCGGTTGGAATCTTTCCTCATGTCAGCACGTCGTAGGTGTCGCCACCGGCGCCAACCTTGTGTGAATGCTCTGGAAAGCTAATCATTTGCATATCACAGTATCTTCTTCCTGTCGGTTAAATTTCGCGTCTGTAGCACGTCATCTTCGTGGTGTAGCAATTTTAATGGCCAGTAGTGTAATTGTTTCCACATTCTGGACTGCTCGTATACTTACCAATTACATGAAAATGGGAAAATAAATGTCATGGCTTCATGGAGTTAGTGTTACAATTGAGCTGCTGGTACATGTACAAGACTTGAACGCCAGCGTTTTGTAATTCCACCGTTATATGTTTACTACAATGAATGTGTTAAGACTTTGCACCGTACAATCAGCAGTTCACCATGCATACAGGACGTAATTAAAATGCACGGCACAAGCTGCAGGAGACATTCCTCAACCGTAAACGAAGAAATTATGTTATATGAACATGGGTCTGGATACACCTTTTCTCCATGTTACAACTCATTTTTTCCAACTCACGAGCAGAACACACCAGCATAGCACATGCAACTGTTTCTCACAGGACATTTTCAATATGCCCTCCGTGGGGGTGCATTAACCCACCGTCATGGTGAATCTCAGATGCTCTGATGAATACATGGTGTATTGCGTATGGTTTCGCAGCCCTCCATAATACGGTCACTGAGACTCTAAACATCTTTTACTGGGGTTCCACTCACAAGAGCTTGATATGGATACAGCTGGTCCTCATGTAACACTCGCCAGTCATGTGGTCCACATTCAGTGTTGCAGCTACACGTCTAGTACTGACACTAGGTTCCTCGTATAGCGCGTGAAGAATTGCCGCCTTCCGTTGCGTTATTCTTGCCCTTCTTGGCCCCCCTCTGGCTTAAATGCCCCATGTTCCCTAAGACGACGATCAATGGCCTCAAACGTTTCCTGTCAGAGTACCTTCGTTCTGGAAATGTCTTCCGGTACAAAAGCTGAGCTTGAACGCCATTGCCGTTAGCTAATCCAGACATCAAATGGGCATCTACTATCTCTGCATTTGTCTACACAGCCATCGCAAGACCCAAGTCTGTGATCAACTCCAAGTAGCAACCAGTGTGCTTGCAACGGTCGTACTGATCGCTGGAACAGGTGATGTTACATGAAAACAAGCAATGACGTACGTGGCAAAGCAACTAGGACATGTAAATAAAACACTGGCTGTGCGCAGCGTAACTAGAGTGCATGTCCTCCATGATCCTAACGTTCTGTTCTTGTGTGTTTCCCGTGATTAATTAGTTGTAGAAAATGAGTTGTAACAAGGAAACCCAGACCCATGTTCATATAGCACAATCTCTGCGCCTACGTGTGAGCAAAGTGTCCTGCAATTTGTGACTCACATTTTTGTTACATCCTGTACACAGCAACACAAATCAGCACACAGAGGTTGTTAAGAGCGAAACTCGATGGAAGAGAGTGACCTGTTAACTAACTGATTTAATGCGTGTGGTTAATTACTCTACCATCGAGTGCTAATTTGCGTTTTCACGATGGTTTGCGCATCCCATCTGCTGGAAATTCACAGTTACGTCGTTTAATACCGCGTGCGTCACACAGACTTCTTTATTTTCCTTGGTTATACTGTCATACGCTGCTGTACACCAGGGACCGAGGAAATCACTTTGCGAAAATTACATCTGCAGTACACTTTACAGAAATTTACCCATAGGTGATATAGCTAAATACACACTAGCACGTAGGAAGCTCCGGTGGTTAAGACTGGAAAATAATCCTTAATGAACAACCTCTTAAGATATACTACTGCAGATTCATTTAGACTGGTAGCTGAGTGGTCAATGCGACGGAATGTCATACCTAATTGCCTGGGTTCGATTCCCGGCTGGGTCAGAGATTTTCTCCGCTCAGGCACTGGGTGTTGTGTTTTCCTTATATCACCTTTCACACCCATCGACACGCAAGTCACCGAAGTGGCGTCAACTCGAAAGACTTCTACCAGGCGAACCGTCTACCCGACGGGAGACCCTAGCCACACGGCATTTCATTTAGACTTAACAATAAAAGCTGGTAGTTTGATAGACACTGACAGAGCCAAATATGCAAAACAAATATAACTTTTGCTTGTGCATTGAAAATTAAGTTAGCATTTATAATTTTGTTTTACAGTTGGCTGCATAAATTCCTTGTTTGTACACATTAAAAATACTAAATTTTAGTATATGTCGTATTCATCAGTTTTTCTGTTAGACAGTTAGTAGTTTGTGGAGATATCAGTGGAGATTTCTTAAATGATACGGCCAAGACAAATGGACTAGAATCATTACTTAGTGTTTCAATCTAATTTCAGTAGTCAGTTTGCCAACCAGTGTGCGGCAAGGTAGTAGAACACTGACTGATAAAATTTTTTTATAGATAGTGTTCAGGCTGAAGCAATTAATATATACCCCACTGTTAATATATTATCTGATCATTATGCACAATCAACTGAAATAAACAATGCGGCAACTAAAAGCTCTGCCGCGCGTTAATATAAAACATTGAGGCTCTTTAATTAGAGCGGGATACATCGTTTTAAGAGTGAATTCAAAGAGGTGGTAGGGGTTGAGGCAATATAGAAAGAGATGCTATGGTCAAACTCAGTATATTTCATAGTAAATTCTTGTCTACATTTAAAAGGTACTGTCCTAAAAAGTTGTCAGAAGATCCATTAAAAAAAGAGAGAATGCTGTGGGTAACTAAGAGAATTAAAATCTCATGTAAGAGAAAGAGGGAAACTTATATAATGGCCGGCGTAAGTTAACATCCGACAGCACTTACATACTATTAAAACCGCTGTAACATTTTAAGAGTATTCAGTAAATTACCCACAAGCATGCATGTCCTGACAGAACTAATTAAGATTAAAACTATATTGGATGTTGTCAAATAGATGACAGGACAGCCAGTCAGTGTAAAAGCTACAATAACAATTAAAACAAATAAAAATGTTATGTCTGACAATTCACAAGTTGCCAGTGCTTTTAACAATCCCTTTATAAATGCATCAGCAAAAATAGGATTAAACGCTTCATTTGAGGAATCAAGAGAATATATCGAAATGTCATTCTACTAAATTATAATCAAAGAGAAGTATCACCAACATTCTTCACTGAAATTAATATAATTATAAAAATTATAAAACCCAAAACTCTCTGTGGTGATGATGGAGTTTGAAACAGAAGTCCAGAAAGCCTTTTCTTCATTGAAATACGTAATGCGTTACTGGCACGGGTTATTTTTCCAAACAGGTTAAGTATGCAGCTGTTAAACCTCTTCATAAGGAGGTAAAAAGACTCTAACGGTTATCGACCAGTTTCCGTACTGAACATGTTTTTCCAAAATATTCGGAAAAGTAATATACTCAAGAGTAATCTCACACTCAACTGGAAATAATTTACTTAGCTTATCCCAGTTTGAATCCCAGGAGGGTTGCTCGACTGAGAAAACCATTTATACATTCACTCGTCAAATAGCGCAAGCCTTAAACAATAAAATATCGCCGGATCGTATTTTTTGCTGTCTTTCCAAGACGTTTGATTGTGTGGATCATATTACTCTTTCAGAATCACTGACGTTTTGTGGAAGTGATGGTTTTACACACAGCTTATTTGAATCATACTTGGCAAACAGAACGTAAAAAGTTGTGACGAATAATTCAAACAATTGTTGGTAAGGTGGAAAATTTTAGTGACTGGGGAGAAATCACAAACGGAGTCTCACAGAGTTCTGTTTTGGGTCCATTCTTATTCCTTATAAATGTGAAGGACGTTCCACTTAATAGCCAACAAGCAGAATTAGTATTTTTTACGAAGAGCAAGGGATTCTTAAATAACCATCATACATACATTCGCTAATGAAATTCATCATAAATAATCCATCTCAATGTTAGCAGAACAGCGATGTCCATGCCTACAACACCAAAGGGAAAAATGACCTCTAGTAACCATTATTAAGGCTGTAAGTGGCTCAGAATGAAATTTAATGTACAGCAACAATACCATAAAATGAGAAGTAGCAAGTAAGTTTTAGATCTAACTTAAAATCATTTCTCCTGGCCAACTCCTATTTCATTGACGAATTTCTGTTTAAACGTTGGTAGCTAATGAAAAGAAAACTTTTTTTTAAGATGCATGAGTAAAACTATTAAAATAACTTCTTTGTTAACATTATCAACACTAATCACGTATACACATCCTGTAAACTAAATAGTTCCACATCGTTTCGATAAAAGAATCGTTCACATGATCTGGGGATCATGTAACTAACTAACTGAATTTATTTTCTGTACAATTTTATACATCTTGGGTTTTGTGTGGTTTTCTCTGTTGCCATTCTTGATAATGAGAGAATGACTGGCCGAATTTTAAAATCGTGGGGGCTTACTGAAAAGTAATGCCTCCAGATTTTTTTTTCTGATCCTAACATCGATGTAGGTATTTTACTTGCTCGGCTTTCCTGCTTCGCTGACGCAAGTTGCAACCCTCTACTGCTATAGGGCTCGGAATTGCAGCATGTAAGATGGCTGTGTGTAACGTAACTACGTCGATGAGTAGGAACAGTGTGATAAATCGAGTTTCGAAATCGATGAGCTCTACCACTCCTGGAGCACCACCTCCTTCAATTCCGGACCACAAACTAGCGCTGCGACGTCTGCAACAATCCGACACCTTTGGTTCCCTGTCATCGATCATCCTCCACACCACAGATGGCCACAGCACGCTAGATTTCACACGGGCTGTGCGTGTGGGCCGCGTATGGGACAAGACTCGGTCTACTTCGGCTTTACTCCTCTCTTTCCGTAAGTACGATATACAGTGAGACATTTCATTTGGTATTGCTGTGTAGCAATTTTTTGTTGGCGCAACTCTCTTCAGTTTGGCAGAATAGTAGTGTCAGCGCTATTTAGCCTTCGCTATCTCTTCGTGGCATGAAGGACGTTCACAGGTTCATAGGCTACTTACACAAAAAGGGACAGTCTATAGAGCTACCATCACAAGTCATTAAAAAGAAATGGGAATGACATAATACAGAAATGCGAAATCTCAGTATATATTATGCAGTCGCGTAAGCGACTTGTGCTGCAAATATATTGTTGTTGTTGTTGTGGTCTTCAGTCCTGAGACTGGTTTGATGCAGTTCTCCATGCTACTCTATCCTGTGCAAGTTTCTTCATCTCCCAGTACCTACTGCAGCCTACATCCTTCTGAATCTGCTTAGTGTATTCATCTCTTGGTCTCCCTCTACGATTTTTACCCTCCACGCTGCCCTCCAGTACCAAATTGGTGATCCCTTGATGCCTCAGAACATGTCCTACCAACCGATCCCTTCTTCTAGTCAAATTGTGCCACAAACTCCTCTTCTCCCCAATTCTATTCAATACCCCCTCATTAGTTATGTGATCTACCCATCTAATCTTCAGGATTCTTCTGTAGCACCATCTTTCGAAAGCTTCTATTCTCTTCTTGTCCAAACTATTTATCGTCCATGTTTCACTTCCATACATGGCTACACTCCATACAAATACTTTCAGAAAAATCAATACTCGATGTTAACAAATTTCTCTTCTTTAGAAACGCTTTCCTTGCCATTGCCAGTCTACATTTTATATCCTCTCTACTTCGACCATCGTCAGTTATTTTGCTCCCCAAATAGCAAAACTCCTTTACTACTTTAAGTGTCTCATTTCCTAATCTAATTCCTTCAGCATCACCCGATTTAATTCGACTACGAGGTGCATTCAAGTTCTAAGGCCTCCGATTTTTTTTTCTAATTAACTACTCACCCGAAATCGATAAAACTGGCGTTACTTCTCGACGTAATCGCCCTGCAGACGTACACATTTTTCACAACGCTGATGCCATGATTCCATGGCAGCGGCGAAGGCTTCTTTAGGAGTCTGTTTTGACCACTGGAAAATCGCTGAGGCAATAGCAGCACGGCTGCTGAATGAGCGGCCACGGAGAGTGTCTTTCATTGTTGGAAAAAGCCAAAAGTCACTAGGAGCCAGGTCAGGTGAGTAGGGAGCATGAGGAATCACTTCAAAGTTGTTATCACGAAGAAACCGCTGCGTAACGTAAGCTCGATGTGAGAGTGCGTTGTCTTGGTGAAACAGCACACGCGCAGCCCTTCCCGGACGTTTTTGTTGCAGTGCAGGTAGGAATTTGTTCTTCAAAACATTTTCGTAGGATGCACCTGTTTCCGTAGTGCCCTTTGGAACGCAATGGGTAAGGATTACGCCCTCGCTGTCCCAGAACATGGACACCATCATTTTTTTAGCACTGGCAGTTACCCGAAATATTTTTGGTGGCGGTGAATCTGTGTGCTTCCATTGAGCTGACTGGCGCTTTGTTTCTGGATTGAAAAATGGCATCCACGTCTTATCCATTGTCACAACTGACGAAAAGAAAGTCGCATTCATGCTGTCGTTGCGTGTCACCATTGCTTGGCAACATGCCACACGGGCAGCCATGTGGTCGTCTGTCAGCATTCGTGGCACCCACCTGGATGACACTTTTCGCATTTTCAGGTCGTCATGCAGGATTGTGTGCACAGAACCCACAGAAATGCCAACTCTGGAGGTGATCTGTTCAACAGTCATTCGGCGATCCCCCAAAACAGTTCTCTCCACTTTCTCAATCATGTCGTCAGACCGGCTTGTGCGAGCCCGAGGTTGTTTCGGTTTGTTGTCACACGATGTTCTGCCATCATTAAACTGTCGCACCCACGGACGCACTTTCGACACATCCATAACTCCATCACCACATGTCTCCTTCAACTGTCGATGAATTTCAATTAGTTTCGCACCACGCAAATTCAGAAAACGAATGATTGCACGCTGTTCAAGTAAGGAAAACGTCGCCATTTTAAGTATTTAAAACAGTTCTCATTCTCGCCGATGGCGGTATAATTCCATCTGCCGTACGGTGCTGCCATCTCTGGGACGTATTGACAATGAACGCGGCCGCATTTTAAAACAATGCGCATGTTTCTATCTCTTTCCAGTCCCAAGAAAAAAAATTAGAGGCCTTAGAACTTGAATGCACCACGTACATTCCATTATCCTCGTTTTGCTTTTGTTGATGTTCATCTTATACCCTCCTTTCAAGACACTGTCCATTCCGTTCAATTGCTCTTCCAAGTCCTTTGCTGTCACTGACATAATTGCAATGTCATCGGTGAACCTCGAAGTTTTTATTTCTTCTCCATGGATTTTAATACCTACTCCGAACTTTTCTTTTGTTTCCTTTACTGCTTGCTCAATATACAGATTGAATAGCATTGGGGAGAGGCTACAACCCTGTGCACTCCCTTCCCAACCACTGCTTCCCGTTCATGTCCCTCGACTCTTATAACTACCATCTGGTTTCTGAACAAACTGTAAATAGCCTTTCGCTCCCTGTATTTTACCCCTGCCACCTTCAGAATTTGAAATAGACTATTCCAGTCAACATTGTCAAAAGCTTTCTCTAAGTCTATAAATGATAGAAACGTAGGTTTGCCTTTCCTTAATCTTTCTTCTAAGGTAAGTCGTAGGGTCAGTATTGCCTCACGTGTTCCAACATTTCTATGGAATCCAAACTGATCTTCCCGAGGTCATCTTCTACCAGTTTTTCCATTTGTCTGTAAAGAAGTCGCGTTAGTATTTCGCAGCTGTGACTTATTAAACTGATAGTTCGGTAATTTTCACATCTGTCAACGCCTGCTTTCTTTAGGATTGGAATTATTATATTCTGCTTGAAGTCTGAGGGAATTTCTCCCGTCTCATACATCTTGCTCACCAGATGGTAGAGTTTTGTTAGGCCTGGCTTTCCCAAGGCTGTCAGTAGTTTTAATGGAATGTTGTCTACTCCCGGGGCCTTGTTTCGACTTAGGTCTTTCAGTGCTCTGTCAAACTCTTAAAGCAGTATCATATCTCCCATTTCATCTTCATCTACTTCCTCTTCCATTTCCATAACATTGTCCTCAAGAAAATCGCCCCTGTATAGACCCTCTATATACTCCTTCCACCTTTCTGCTTTCCCTTCTTTGCTTAGAACTGGGTTTCCATCTGAGCTCTTGATATTCATGCAAGTGGTTCTCTTTTCTCCAAAGGTCTCTTTAATTTTCCTGTAGGCAATGTCTATCTTACCCCTCGTGAGATAAGCCTCTACTTCCTTACATTTTGTCCTCTAGCCATCCCTGCTTAGCCATTTTGCACTTCCTGTCGATCTCATTTTTGAGACATTTGTATTCCTTTTTGCATGCTTCACTTACTGCATTTATGTATTTTCTCCTTTCATCAATTAAATTCAGTATCTCTTCTGTTAACCAAGGATTTCTACTAGCGCTCGTCTTTTTACCTACTTGATCCTCTGCTGTCTTCCTCAAAGCTACCCATTCTACTGTATTTCTTTCCCCCATTCCTGTCAATTGTTCTCTTATGCTCTCCTTGATACTCTGTACAACCTCTGGTTCTTTCAGTTTTTCCAGATCCCATCTCCTTAAATTCCCACCTTTTTGCAGTTTATTCGGTTTTAATCTACAGTTCATAACCAATAGATTGTGGTCAGAGTCCACATCTGCCCCTGGAAATGTCTTACAATTTAAAATCTGGTTCCTGAATCTCTGTCTTACCATTGTATAATCTATCTGATACCTTAAGAAATGATATTATAGTACCATGCAGAAGCCCTCCCGGCTAGCTGCGCGGTCAAACGTGCTGCTTCCCGAGCGAGAAGGCGTGCCAGTCCCTCGCACCAATCCGCCTGGCGGATTAGTATCGAGGTCGGTGTGCCAGCCACCCTGTGGATGGTTTTTAAGGCGGTTTTCCATCTGCCTCGGCAAAGCAGGCTGGTTCCCCTTATTCCGGCTCAGTTACACTATGACGGCGACTGCTGCGCAAACACTGTCTCCACGTACGCGTGCACCATCATTACTTTACCACGCAAACATCTGGGGTTACGTTCCTCTGGTATGAGACGTTCCTGGTGGTGGTGGCGGGGGCGAATCGCACAATAACCCTGGGTTCGGAGTGGAGGGGAGGAGGCGGGGGAGTGGATGAACTGCTGTGGTCTGTTGTGGGGTTGTGAACTACTGAGAGTTACGGCGGGACGAAGCCCCTTCGTCATTTATAGGTCCCTGGTTCAATAAACACACAATACACCATGCAGAAAGCATTTAAAGATTTGGTTGACGATGAAAGAGCAAAAAATTACAGCGATCGACAACCTGGATTCATTGTGCTGTACTTCAAGAAGAACATTCGGCATGGACTGCAGACCTCACATTTTAAGTGGACTTCACTGCACAGTGTCAGTTGACAAATAACTTCTTTCTGATTTTATGGAGTGTATTTAAAAAGAAAACCGTTTTTTGGAAGGGACGCATTTTGACAAACATAGTCTTGTTCCCTAAAGTCACTGCCGTTTAAGAAAACTCAGGTCTTAAGAGTTCAGTATGACCTCCAATGAATTACAAGGATCATTTCCTAAAAGCTGTCAATTTTACTCCGCTTTCTAGACTGTTTGATGTTTCATTTTAAAGCGCCCCTATGAATGTCCAGATGAAACTGATTAACCTGCATGGTAATTCCCATTTTAATGACAAATACTTTTACGTTAAAACTGTCCAGGACGTCTACATTGCTTCCCTCGGGTAGAGTTTCTATGTCTCCATGATGGCGTAGCGAAAGTGCCAAAATATTTTCATTGATGTATTTATGTGAAATACCTTTTCTTTGTGTAGCAAACTAAAGAAGTCTCGATTATAAAGCAACCTGAGTGAAACTGTCTGGCCCGCCGCTGTGACCGAGCGGTTTTAGGTGCTTCAGCGTGGAACCGCACTGCTGCTACGGTCGCAGGTTCGAATCCTGCCTAGGGCATGGACGTGTGTGATGTCCTTAGGTTAGTTACGTTTAAGTGGTTCTAAGTCTAGGGGACTGATGAACTCAGATGTTAGGTACCATGGTGCTTAGAACAATTTGAACCATTTCTGAAACTGTCTGCATCTGTCCGTACGCCGACAATTTGTACCAGATAAACAAATTATGTGTTCGGTGCGCCAAAAATAATTAAATAATGCTGAAGTTTTGTTTAATTTGTTATCAATGTTGTTCAGAAATGTGAAATATAAAACTAAGTCCCACGCAGTACGATTGCACTGCTATCTAAATGTGGCACATTCGCAGCTTGCCCCGCTCTCCCTTCTAATGCTCGAACAGTGCGACCAGGCTGCGGGGAAGTGTGCATCGAGGCTGAGCACTAGGCTGTCGTGCCAGGGCATGGCTCACGAGCTAAATTCTTTTCTGTCCCTGAGCCACACAGTCTTGACTTGACGCTAAGAGATTTTCATCTGTTTTTAAAACTTAAACCCTTCGAGTATTTCAGTTTGACAACGGTGATGCAGTGAGGTGGAGATGAAGTTGTGGCTCCATCAATTAAGCCAAACATTTTAATATCAGCAAACTAGTCTCTCGTTGGGAAAAAATGTGTTCACTGCCTGGATGAGTATGTTGAGAAATACATACGTAGACATGAAGAATAACGATGCAGAATGTTAATAAAATTTGTTATATTTAAAAAATTCAGGAAAATTATTTTTCAGCACGCCCTCGTAATAATTACAGAGTTCGATTTTCAATATTCTGATGGCATTTTATTGTCCTACAAATATTTTAGTGTACGTTTGTTAAGTAATATTTTTATGAATTTTGAAATTTCAATAATTCATTATCATGCCTTATGATTTTATAGCGTATAAAAGCCGCTTTGTAGTGTATAATGGAGCACAATTACTTCCAATGTTAATATACTAATATCAAATTTACAGTTACACAGTTGCATTTTCTAGAAAGAACCAGATGGGAATCTTGATGGTAATGAATAAAACAGGAACGATTTATGCAACATCACCACCACTATATCTTGAAGCCTTCTGATTTATGTCACTTTGGGTCTAGTTTATGTCATTCCCAGTTACCGATAGCGAGATAAAGGATTCGATAGCATGCAACAACTCTCCTACTCCTGAATGGGAAACGTCTGGAATGAGGTCTACTCATCGAATTTGATGTTACACTATGTGATCAAAAGTACCCGGACACCCCCAAAAACATACGTTTTTCATATAAGGTGCATTGTGCTGCCACCAACTGCCAGGTACTCCGTATCAGCGACCTCAGTAGTCCTTAGACATCGTGAGAGAGCAGAATAGGGTGTTCCGCGGAACTCACGGTAAGGTGATTGTGTTTCATGCGTCTCCACGTGAGATTTCCACACACCTAAACATCCCTAGGTCCATTCTTTCTGAAGTGGAAACGCGAAGGGACACGTACAGCACAAAAGCGTACAGGCTGATCTCGTCTGTTGACTGACAGAGACCGCCGCAGTTGAAGACGGTCGTAATGTGTAATAGGCAGACATCTGTACAGACCATCAAAAAGAAATTCCAAACTGCATCAGGAACCACTGAACGAACTGTGACAATTAGGTAGGAGATGAGAAAACTTGGATTTCGTGGTCGAGCGACTTCTCATAACCCACACATCACGCCGGTAAATGCAAACAACGCCTTGCTTGGTGTAATGAGCGTAAACATTGGACGATTGAACAGTCGAGAAAAATTAGCAGGCGATGGTGTTACGGCGTGGTCGTGTTTTCATTGAGGGGGCTTGCACCCCTTGTAGTTTTGCGTGGACTATCACAGTACCTTCTTGCTTCCCACTGTTGAAGAGCAATTCGGGGATGGCGATTGCATCTTTCAACACGATCGAGCACCTGTTCATAGTGTACGGCCTGTGGCGGAGTGGTTACACGAAAATAACGTCCCTGTAATAGAATGGCCTGCACAGAGTCCTGACCTGAATCCTATAGAACACCTTTGGGATGTTTTGGAACGCCGACTTCGTGGCTGGCCTCATGGACTGACATCGATACCTCTCCTCAGTGCAGCACTCCGTGAAGAATCGCCGGCCATTCTCCCAAGAAACTTTCCAGCACCTGATTGAACGTATGCCTGGGAGAGTGGAAGCTTTTCTCAAGGCCAAGGGTGGGCCAAAACCGTATTGAATTCCAGCATTACCGATGGAGGGCGCCACGAACTTATAAGTCATTTTCAGCCAGGTGTCCGGATATTTTTGATCACATAGTGTACCTGGTCTGAGTGATTGAACTTATTAGCGATAACAATACTTAAAAACTTTTGTGGCGTCATACTGAGCCGCTTGGCACCTATAATGCTTAAAAATGACTTAAAACTGCCAGAAATGTTGGTTGACAGTTTCTTTCAGATTATCCGTCATGGTAATAAATGAGCGACGCTACTGCTTCTTGTACTCCTATTGACAACGTTCCTTCACCATCTTACATGTCACCCCAGCTAATGCTTTGCAATTTACTAACACAAATTATGTGTAGAATGGAAAAATTAGTAGACACCGACCTCGGGGAATAGACTAGGAGATTTGACACTGAAATTAGTAGATCAGTTTTACTATACAGGAAATTAAATAACACACGCCTAAAGAAGACAGGCAGTAAAATGAAAATTGGCTACACACAAAAAAGCATTTTTGAGAAACAGCAATGCTGAAGGTATTTCTCTAGATTGTTGCCTTGTACGGAAGTGAAACTTGGACAATAAGCAGTGCTGTAGAAGAATGTTGATTATTAGATGGGTAGATCGAATAACCAATGAAAAAGTACTGAATCGAGTATGCGAAAGAGAAAGTTATGTTCCAACTATACTAAAAGAAGAGATCGTTTATTAGAACGTATCCGGAGGCGTGAGGTAATCGCTGATTTGGTAATGGGGGGAAGTATGGGAGTGGGGTAAAAGTAGCCAGGTTCAGATGGATGCAAGTTGCATTAGCTACTCGGAGATGAAGAGGGTTTCGTTGGATAACTCGGAGAGGTGCATCTGGCCAGTCTTCAGGGGGAAGACAACAATAACAGTAAGACATTAGCACAGTGGCTGTGACACCAGTACTCATATGAGGACGAAATTAAATGCAGACCCAAGTCGTGATGCGCTAATGCAGCATGTCCAGATGTCCATGATATATTCAACATCTATGACACATTCATCAGTATGGCTGTAAGCGATTCCTTCTTCTGCGCTAACCCACAGCTTCATCTGCTATTACGTCTGTGTTAAAAATCAAATTCACTATGAAGTTTCCTTACATACACGACACAGGACTGTAAATTATGCAACCTCCTCTGCTCTGCCATAGGGGACAAACGTACAGCTTCCATAGTCTAAGAAGCGATTGCAAGAGAGCAAAGTAAAACTATGGTACTTCCCTCGTGGCCGCCACGAGGTAGGCTTGCATTGGTCTAACATATTCGTTATATATTACGGAAGTAAGAACAGTGAATGAATGAGTTTCGTAGGTTAAACAGAATTTATTTTTATACATCCTCCATCTTAGGTTTACTCACTTTGCCCCGGGTTTTACTTTTCTCCCAGTAAATACTCGTAGATTCCTTGAAGCTTGATTCCGGAAGTTCTACAAACTATTTGTCTATGCAGATATCTATATTTTCATTAAACACAGAACATTTTCAAGTCTCTAATGTCTTCAGATGTTGGAATAGCGGAAATCAGAGGGCGACATATACGGCAAATACGGTCAATGACTCCACAGTTTTACCTCAAATCAATCAATTTCACGGGGTAAAATGTACAGATGTGGACATAGGAGAAGTATTAGGTTTCTTTTTGCAATTTTATGCCTCATCACAAATTTCACAACCTTGCAAGCAGATGAAACTTTTTTCACCTTCACCTTCGCCTTCGACTGCGATCTGGCTTCGACCCACAGCTTTGACTGTTGTATACGCCCTGGCATGAACTGAAGGGCCCACACCGCATCTACAGAAAAATTTCGGTTCACAGAATCAGTTAAATTCTTTTTAAATCGGTGCAGACATGGTCGAAATATTCATTTTATGCACTCAAAAAAAGTGGCTCACACCACCTTTCACCTTACCCTCCTGCCAGACATACATCTCTTTGATTATTTTGAATGCTCCCATATTAATTGAAACCCTTGGGACAGGTTTTGATACTTACCGATCGTGTAATTAAAATCTGTGAAGTGCCTAGTGTTATTAACGGATCTCCGGGATTAAACCATCATTTAAGCCGTTCCAAATGAAAGTATTAGCAGTTTTAACTCATTTGTTCGCGCAATATTCAAAATGAAATTTTCGTTGTTGTTGCTGATACCATAGCGTAAGGTGGAGCTAAATGGTGAACAGATAATGGTTATACGTTTTGTATGATAAAAGCACATTTCTTGAAGATCTATACTTCTTCATTGTCGATAGCAAAATTTAAAATGTTGAAACAACAGAAAAATCAAAAATTTGTAGGGCTCTCTAAATCGTAAATGGGGCTACGTGAATAATTTTAAAGTGTCATAAGATTTTACGCATTATGAAAGATTACACTTTTTAACTGTTCCAATACTTGCAACAGGCATTTTCCACAGCGGAAATGGTACGACCAGGAGCCCCCTCACAAATTTCGTGGAACCAAAATTGCACTTATCACGCCAGATCCATTCCTCTTTCTTCACGTATCTACTTATACTTAACATTGCAGAAACTACAAGCTATGTTTCATTCTTCTGACTCATCTCAAGATGCTGATAAAGATGAATCATCTTCTGGATTTGAAGGTTCTCTTGTATATCCATTGCTTTTCTGTAATCCTTGACCTTCTTTCCTTGGAGTTTTCACAGTGTCTTCTCTTGCGTTTTATAAGACTAAGATAAACTGGTGAAACATGGTAAGCTGAATTTTCCTCTCTCCTCGCACATGGTTTTGGTTGGGGATGACAAAAATAAAGGAAATGAAGACGATGATGTTGCAGATCTCTGACTTTCCGAATTTGTTGGAGGATTAGAAGGAGCTGCAGGCCCTTGGTTTACTTCTGATTCTGTGCTAAGGAAGCAGTACTCACCATTCAGGAATGTCAACGAAGGATGGAATTTGTGTGATACTATTTCGTTGGGACTGAAGGGGAAAACTGCGACGCACTCAAATCTCTTGCAGGGTTTTCTACATTAGCTACACGTCTTCAGGTGACGTCGAAAATTTTACCAAAAAGAAAAAAAATTGTAATGTCGACTGAATGATCCTTCTGTATACTGAGGCTTCATAAATACTTTTACGAAAGAGAAATAATACATATTAACTCTGATTTCGAAAACCTCGCAAAGACTGACTCACATATCCACACTCTCTTATTAATTTATATGTAAGAAGTTCCTCAGATTTATAACCGATATCGCTAGTTGCTGTGTTGACTACCTAGGGGATGTTATACAACTGGAAGCAGAAAGATTTGTAACTATCATTCATCTACACTCCTGGAAATTGAAATAAGAGCACCGTGAATTCATTGTCCCAGGAAGGGGAAACTTTATTGACACATTCCTGGGGTCAGATACATCACATGATCACACTGACAGAACCACAGGCACATAGACACAGGCAGCAGAGCATGCACAATGTCGGCACTAGTACAGTGTATATCCACCTTTCGCAGCAATGCAGGCTGCTATTCTCCCATGGAGACGATCGTAGAGATGCTGGATGTAGTCCTGTGGAACGGCTTGCCATGCCATTTCCACCTGGCGCCTCAGTTGGACCAGCGTTCGTGCTGGACGTGCAGACCGCGTGAGACGACGCTTCATCCAGTCCCAAACATGCTCAATGGGGGACAGATCCGGAGATCTTGCTGGCCAGGGTAGTTGACTTACACCTTCTAGAGCACGTTGGGTGGCACGGGATACATGCGGACGTGCATTGTCCTGTTGGAACAGTAAGTTCCCTTGCCGGTCTAGGAATGGTAGAACGATGGGTTCGATGACGGTTTGGATGTACCGTGCACTATTCAGTGTCCCCTCAACGATCACCAGTGGTGTACGGCCAGTGTAGGAGATCGCTCCCCACACGATGATGCCGGGTGTTGGCCCTGTGTGCCTCGGTCGTATGCAGTCCTGATTGTGGCGCTCCCCTGCACGGCGCCAAACACGCATACGACCATCATTGGCACCAAGGCAGAAGCGACTCTCATCGCTGAAGACGACACGTCTCCATTCGTCCCTCCATTCACGCCTGTCGCGACACCACTGGAGGCGGGCTGCGCGATGTTGGGGCGCGAGCGGAAGACGGCCTAACGGTGTGCGGGATCGTAGCCCAGCTTCATGGAGACGGTTGCGAATGGTCCTCGCCGATACCCCAGGAGCAACAGTGTCCCTAATTTGCTGGGAAGTGGCGGTGCGGTCCCCTACGGCACTGCGTAGGATCCTACGGTCTTGGCGTGCATCCGTGCGTCGCTGCGGTCCGGTCCCAGGTCGACGGGCACGTGCACCTTCCGCCGACCACTGGCGACAACATCGATGTACTGTGGAGACCTCACGCCCCACGTGTTGAGCAATTCGGCGGTACGTCCACCCGGCCTCC
Source organism: Schistocerca serialis cubense (assembly GCF_023864345.2). NCBI lineage: Eukaryota > Metazoa > Arthropoda > Insecta > Orthoptera > Acrididae > Schistocerca > Schistocerca serialis. Next base: position 750,948,313 of record NC_064638.1, read on the forward strand.
CGCATGCCCACTCTACGCCCTCGCTCAAAGTCCGTCAATTGCACATACGGTTCACGTCCACGCTGTCGCGGCATGCTACCAGTGTTAAAGACTGCGATGGAGCTCCGTATGCCAAGGCAAACTGGCTGACACTGACGGCGGCGGTGCACAAATGCTGCGCAGCTAGCGCCATTCGACGGCCAACACCGCGGTTCCTGGTGTGTCCGCTGTGCCGTGCGTGTGACCATTGCTTGTACAGCCCTCTCGCAGTGTCCGGAGCAAGTATGGTGGGTCTGACACACCAGTGTCAATGTGTTCTTTTTTCCATTTCCAGGAGTGTATTTCAAAAACAGACATTATTTTAAACAGATTTAATATTACATGGCGATTGTTATAAGAAATACTGTCTTCCCTTCTTCTATTTCCTTTTGGGTGAAAACTCTCTTCATTAAATATATTTTGAGAAAGCTGAGGGAGACTGTCAAGAGGAAGGTGACAGGTGGCCATGAGAAAAAGTTTGAATAACTAACGAGAAGGTAACGTTCTACGAGTCGGGCGCGGATTATCAGAAGCTTGAACGTGGTGGGGAAGCTAGAAAATCTGAAAAGGCAAATGCAAAGGTTCAGTCTAGATACAGCAGGTGTCAGTGAAGTGAAATGGAAAGAAGACAAGGATTTCTCGTCAGTTGAGTAAAGGGTAATATCAAGAACAGTAGAAAATAGAATAACGTGAGTAGGATTCGTTATAAGTAGGAAGGTAGGTCAGAGAGTGTGTTACTGTTAACAGTTGAGTGATAGGGTTGTTCTTACCAGAATCGACAGGCTACCATCATCATCATCATCATTTAAGACTGATTATGCCTTTCAGCGTTCAGTCTGGAGCATAACCCCCTTATTAAATTCCTCCACGATCCCCTATTCAGTGCTAACATTGGTGCCCCCTATGATGTTAAACCTGTTACTTCAAAATCATTCTTAACCGAATCCAGGTACCTTCTCCTTGGTCTGCCCCGACTCCTCCTACCCTCTACTGCGGAACCCATGAGTCTCTTGGGTAACCTTGCTTCTCCCATGCGTGTAGCATGACCCCACCATCTAAGCCTGTTCGCCCTGACTGCTACATCTATAGAGTTCATTCCCAGTTTTTCTTTGATTTCCTCATTGTGGACACCCTCCCGCCATTGTTCCCATCTACTAGTACCTGCAATCATCCTAGCTCCTTTCATATCCGCAACCTCAACATTGTTGATAAGGTAACCTAAATCCACCCAGATTTCGCTCCCATACAACAAAGTTGGTCGAAAGATTGAACGGTGCACAGATAACTTAGTCTTGGTACTGACTTCCTTCTTGCAGTAGAGAGTAGATCGTAGCTGAGCGCTCACTGCATTAGCTTTGCTACACCTCGCTTTCAGTTCTTTCACTATGTTGCCATCCTGTGAAAATATGCATCCTAAGTACTTGAAACCGTCCGCCTGTTCTAACTTTGTTCCTCCTATTTGGCACTCAATCCGTTTATATTTCTTTCCTACTGACGTTATTTTCGTTTTGGAGATCCTAATCTTCATACCATAATCCTTACATTTCTGATCTAACTCTGAAATATTACTTTGCAAACTTTCAATCGAATCTGCCATTACAACTAAGTCATCCGCATATGCAAGACTGCTTATTTTGTGTTCACATATCTTAATCTCACCCAGCCAGTCTATTGTTTTCGACATATGATCCATAAATAATATGAACAACAGTGGAGACAGGTTGCAGCCTTGTCTTACCCCAGAAACTACTCTGAACCATGAACTCAATTTACTGTCAACTCCAACTGCTGCCTGACTATCCATGTAAAGACCTTTAATTGCTTTCAAAAGTTTGCCTCCTATTCCATAATCTCGTAGAACAGACAATAACTTCCTCCTAGGAACCCGGTCATATGCCTTTTCTAGATCTATAAAGAATAGATAAAATTCCCTGTTCCACTCATAACACTTCTCCATTATTTGCCGTAAGCTAAAGATCTGGTCCTGACAACCTCTAAGAGGCCTAAACCCACACTGATTTTCATCCAATTGGTCCTCAACTAATACTCGCACTTTCCTTTCAACAATACCTGAGAAGATTTTACCCACAACGCTGATTAAAGAGATACCTCTGTAGTTGTTACAATCTTTTCTGTTTCCATGTTTAAAGATTGGTGTGATTACTGCATTTGTCCAGTCTGATGGAACCTGTCCCGACTCCCAGGCCATTTCAATTATCCTGTGTAGCCATTTAAGACCTGACATTCCACTGTATTTGATGAGTTCCGACTTAATTTCATCCACCCCAGCTGCTTTACTGCACTGCAATCTATTGACCATTTTCTCCACTTCCTCAAATGTGATCCTATTTCCATCATCATTCCTATCCCATTCTACCTCGAAATCTCAAACATTACTGATCGTATTTTCACCTACATTGAGCAACTCTTCAAAATATTCCCTCCATCTGCCCAAGGCATCCACAGGATTCACCAGCAGTTTTCCTGACCTGTCCAAAATACTTGTCATTTCCTTCTTACCACCCTTTCGGAGACTGCTAATTACACTCCAGAATGGTTTTCCAACAGCTTGACCCATAGTCTCCAACCTGTTTCCAAAGCCTTCCCAAGATTTCTTCTTGGATGCTGCAATTATCTGTTTGGCTTTGATTCTTTCTTCAACAGAACTTTCTCTGTCTACCTGAGTTCTAGTATGTAGCCATTTTTGATACGCCTTCTTTTTCCTTTTACAGGCTGCCTTGACTGTGCCATTCCACCAAGCTGGTTGCTTCATCCTACTTTTACGCACTACTGTTCCTAGACATTCTTTAGCCACTTCTAGTACTGTGTCCCTGTACCTTGTCCATTCCTTTTCCAATGACTGTAATTGACTACATTCACATAACTGGTACCTTTCTGAGATCGCTGCTATGTATTTGTGCCTGATTCCCTTATCCTGAAGTTTCTCCACTCTTATCCTCCTACATATGGACCTGACCTCCGGCACTTTCGGCCTCACAATCTCAATTTCACTGCAGATTAAATAATGATCAGTGTCATCAAAGAATCCCCTGAATACACGTGTGTCCCTCACAGCCTTCCTGAATTCCTGATCTGTTATTATATAGTCAATGACAGATCTGGTTCCCCTGCCTTCCCAAGTATACCGGTGAATGTTCTTATGTTTAAAAAAGGAGTTTGTGATTACTAAGCCCATACTCGCACAGAAATCCAAGAGTTGTTTCCCGTTCCTGTTGGCCTCCACATCCTCTCCAAATTTACCCATAACCTTTTCATACCCTTCTGGTCGATTTCCAATCCTGGTGTTAAAATCACCCATGAGCAGAACACTGTCCTTGTCCTTTACTCTAACAACTGCATCACTGAGTGCCTCATAAAAACTATCCATCTTATCTTGATCTGTCCCTTCACAATGCGAATATACTGACACAATCCTAATTTTCTTGCTAGACACTGTCAAATCTAACCACATCAGTCGTTCGTTTACATACCTTATTGCAACTACGCTGGGTTCCATTTCTTTCCTGATGTAAAGCCCTACACCCCATTGTGCTGTTCCTGCTTTGACTTCTGACAGGTAGACCTTGTATTCTGCCACTTCCTCTCCTTTCTCACCCCTTACCCGAATGACACTAACAGCTAAAACGTCCAGCCCCATCTTACTTGCAGCCTCTGCCAATTCTACCTTCTTCCCAGAGTAGCCCCCACTGATATTAATAGCTCCCCATCTCATTACCATTTGTTTGCCAAGTCGTATCTTAGGAGTCCCTGGTTTGTCAGTTAGAGGTATAACTCCGTCACCTCCAAAGGTCCGAGGCATTTTGCTCTGATTGTTGCCAGCAACATATTTAAAGTACCAGGGAAGCAGGTTGCTAGCCTTACTTGCCCCGAGTCCCATTGGGTATTACCCCTAACGGTTGAGGGACTAACTGGTGGATTTGGTAGTCTTTGCCGTTTGAGCACAAAGGTGACCAAGACTCAGAATATGTCCGAGATGCCCTGCCTTATTCCAAAGTAACTGGTATCCCGACTGTCGGGACCACTTACTTGGCCACTCATACATTGCCCGTGGTTCATGAACTAGGACATGTCTACAGGAACCCACACCATGAACCAGTTCTCTGTGACAAGTAAAATGATCACCATTGTTGTTCATATTTACTGTTGTTACAAAGCTGGGAGAATATAAAAGGGGCACAAAGAGTGTCAGATTTTGAGTTATTGCTGAAGGACACACAGGTGCCACATACTCTTTTGAGACAGCATTATCAGCATCTGACAGAGTTTGAATGAGGCCTCATTTCTGGGTCTTCATTTCGCTAGCAGATTGAACTGTGGAGTATTCCAGTATGTGGGGCATTCGGATGTGAAAGTGGCTCATTGTTGGATTTCATGGGAATGTGAGGACAGATTTGTTCACTGTCATTGTCAAGGTTTCAGTTGACCATACTTGATCACCAGAAGGAAGGGTCACGTTATTGCACAGGAGGACGTTGTAACTCTTTTATATTTGTGCCTGCCACACGATAACAATTAATGGACTCTCTGCCATATTCTGTGTTACCCCACACCAGTGATCAGAGACTAGCAGCAGCTGGAATAGGTAATTTCCATGCCCTGGATAGGTAGCTGTTAACACCACAACACAAATGGGTGTGTTTAGTGTGGTGCCACTACCAGGAAACAGAGACTGCTGATGATTGGTATCATATTGTGTTTAGCAATGAATTATGGTTCTGCACTACCTTGGATGACCATCATTAGTGAGTGTGGTGTTGATCTGGAGAGTGGTCCCATTCTTCCAAAGTTTTGGAGAGGCATAGTGGTGTCATTCCTGGCATCATGTTGTGAGGAGTCATGGGGTACGACTTCAGTTCAAGCCTGGTGGTGACAGACAGAACTCTGATGGCACAATTGCATGTCACAGACATCCCGCATCCTCATGTTACCTATTATGCCGATACTTTTAAACAGGACAATGTTCACCCACTCATAGAATTTGGCACTACGTATTGCCTGTGTGATATTGAGCTACTCTCATGGCCAGCGCAATGCCAGATCTGTCCCCAATAGGACATGTGGGGGATAAGCTCAGATGTTAACTGCATTTCAGTGTCAATGCCCAGTACATAAGGCCTCTATTACACTAGGTTGCCAGGTGGCACAGTCTGCCATGCCAACAGTTTCGCTGCTTGTCATTGGTAATTAATTGTTAAGGATACTATTAGATTAGGGCAGCCCGTGGTGCTGCCACAAGCTGGCTGTTGACTGACTGCAGCGCTCTGCCACCATGTAGGCAGCAACTGACGGGGAGAGATGTTGCAGGGCCTACTACTCTGGGCTGCCATGTGGGGCAGGTGTCCAGCCACCACTAATCAGTTAAGCCACCATGTGGTCACCCTGCTGTCCACTATAAAAAAACTGTTGTATTCACTTTAGTGTCCAACAACCTCTGGTACTCTTTCAGAGCTTCTTTCAGCTTCGTGTTCTTCGCTTTTGTCATATCTGTGATTTCACACTGAACTGGTCCTCTGAGGATGAGTAACATTTGTTTTTGGTTGACATGAAATGTATACATAATAAAACTGTTATTCTGTGTACCGGATAATATTTATAAATATTAATTAACTCACTCTGGCGTATATGAAAAGCAGTATCAAAATTTCATTATAGTCTATATTTTGTAGTAAAGATACAAAGAACAATGAAAATAACAGAAACAGATTTTCATAATCTTTTTACTCTGGTGTGGATCTTCCTACGAGAAAGAATTGAATGGAGACGTACGTATCTTGTAATGTATCTCTGGTAAATATATGTTGTTACTGATAACAAAATCACTTATTTCAGTAGCATCAACATCCCTAAACTGTACAATTTTCCAGAGATTAATAATATGTGGTACAGCACAAATCGTAATTAGTACTGTTGCCTGCCATTTTACAACACAGCAGATTCTTTTTTTAATTACTTCAATATTATATGGTATAAACCCAAAAGGAGATGGGTTACAATCAATTTCTTGAACAAGCAGATCAAAGTCAAGTTAATTTCAGTCACTTTTGCAGAGAGTGATATAGATATTAAAAAAATTCTTGTCACTGCTGCTTCAAAGCTGTCTTCAGTTCAAGTGATGAGATTTTTCATAGTTAAGAAAATGTTCAGCTTTGAATTAATAATAAATGTACCATGAAAAAGGTGTTTCCACGCATGAACCTACAAAAGTATTATTATTCTTGTGAAAAGATATTTCTAAAATTAAAAGACTAAGGTGCTCCACATTGAGCTGTTCCTAATTTATTTTACATTTATGCAGACATTCCAAAGTGATTTATGTCGCAGGCACTTTAGAAAGCCTTAACAACATCAAAAATAAGAATACTTGCCTCTGGAATGAAGCTGTAGTAAATATGTTGTATGTAGCCTCATGTGATCTTACGATGTGTTATTAACAGCACAAGTACACTCACACTTATTGTTCAGTGACTCATATACACACACGATACACACCCATATATACACAAAAAATACAACACCTTTGCACAGTGAAAATCTACAGATCACTAGATATACTGAAGTACACGAAGCCCACGCCTACAATGGTAGTACAAGTTTGTATGCCAACTAGCTCCGCAGATGACGAAGAGATTGATGAAATGTATGATGAGATGAAAGAAATTAGTCAGATAGTGAAGGGAGATGAAAATTTGATAGTCGTTGGTGACTGGAATTTGATAGTAGGAAAAGGAAGAGAAGGAAACGTAGTAGGTGAACATGGAATGGGGGTAAGAAATGAAAGAGAAAGCTACCTGGTAGAATTTTGTGCACATCATTAACTTAATCATAGCTAACACTTGGTTCAAGAATCATAAAAGAAGGTTGTATACATGGAAGAGGCCTGGAGATACTAGAAGGTTTCAGATAGATTATATAATGGTAAGACAAGAGATTTAAGAACCAAGTTTTAAATTGTAAGACATTTCCAGAGGCTGATGTGGACTCTGACCACAACTGTAGATTAAAACTGAATAAACTGCAAAAAGGAGGGAATTTAAGGAGATGGGATCTGGATAAACTGACAGAACCAGAGGTTGTAGAGAGTTTCAGGGAGAAAATTAGGGATAGATTGACAGTAATGGGGGAAAGAAATACAGTAGAAGAAGAATGGGTTGCTTTGAGAGATCAAATAGTGAAGGCAACAGAGGATCAAGTAGGTAAAAAGACGAGGGCTAATAGAAATCCTTGGGTAACATAAGATATATTGAATTTAATTGATGAAAGGAGAAAATATAAAAATTCAGTAAATGAAGCAAGCAAAAAGGAATACAAACGCCTCAAAAATGAGATCCACAGGAAGTGCAAAATGGCTAAGCAGGGATGGTTAGAGCACAAATGTAAGGATGTAGAGGCATATCTCACTAGGGGTAAGATAGATACTGCCTATAGGAAAAAGATATTTCAGGTATACATGCCGACGTCACAAGCTGATGATGAGGAGATGAAAAACAATGTGACGACATTGAACGGGTAATTCAGTACGTAAAGGGAGACGAAAACCTAATAGTCATGGGGGAACGGAATGCCTTTGTAGGAGAAGAAGTTGAAGAAAGAATAACAAGGAAACGTGGGTTTAGTACTGAGAATGAGAGAGGACAATGACTATTTGAGTTCTCAAATATATTGGCCGAGAGACAGGAAAAATTTCAGTCAGATTACATCATGCTCAGGCAGAGATTCCGAAATCAGACACAGGATTGTGAGACGTACCCAGGAGCAGATATAGACTCAGATCGCAATGTAGTAGTTATGAAGAGTAGGCTGAAATTTATGATATTAGTCAGGAAGAATCAATACGCCACAAATAGGGGTACGGAAGCACTAAGAAATGATGATATACGCTTGAAGTTCTCTAAGGGTACAGATACAGCAGCAAGGAACAGTCCAGCAGGTATTACAGTTGAAGAGGAAAACACCTCTGAAAAGGGCAATCACAGAAGCGGGAAACAAGAACATAGGCACAAAGAAGGTAACTGCGAAAAAACCATGGGTAACAGAAAAAGTACTTCAGTTGATCGATGAAAGAAGGAAGTACAAAAACGTTCAAGGAAATTCAGGAATACAGGAATACAAATCGCTGAGGAATGAAATAAATAGAAAGTGCAGGAAGCTAAGATGAAATGGCTACATGTTACGTGTGAAGAAATCGAAAAAGAAATGATTGTCGGAAGGACTAATTCAGCATATAGGAAAGTTAAAATAACCTTCGATGAAGTCAAAAACTAAGGTGGAAAACTAAGAGTACAGTGGGAATTCCACTCCTAAATGCAGGGGAGACAGCAGATAGGTAGGAAGAGTTCATTTAAGGCTTCTATGAGGGGGAATAACTGCCTGATATCGTAGAAGAAGAAACAGGAAGTGATTTAGAAAAGATAGTGGATCTAATGCTAGAATCAGAATATAAGAGAGTTCTGGAGGACTTAGGTTCAAATAAGGCAAAAGGGATGGATAACATTCAATCCGAATTTCTAACATCGTTGGGGGAGATGACAACAGAACGATTATTCATACTGGTGTGTAAAATGTTTGAGTCTGGCGACATACCATCTGACATAGGGAAAAATATCATTCACGAAATTTCGAAGACTGCAAGAGCTGACAAGTGCGAGAATTATCGCACCATCAGCTTAGCAGTTCATGCATCAAAGTCGTTGATAAGTCTAATATACAGAAGAACGGAAAAGAAAATTGAGAATGTGTTAGATGACTATCAGTTTGGGTTTAGGAAAGGTAAAGGCACGAGAGGGGCAATTCTGACGTTGCGGGTGATAATGGAAGGAACCTCAGTGAAAGTGATGAAGAATCACATTACCTGCTGAATGGAATGAACAAAGTACATATAGACTGATAGTAAATCGAAGAAAGAGGAAAGTAATAAGGATTAGCAGAAATGAGAACATCGAGAAATTAACATAAGGATTGATGGTCTCAAAGTAGATGAAGCTAAGGAATTGTACTGCCTAGGCAGCAAGATAACCAGTGACAGATGGAGCATGGAGTACATCAAAAGCAGACTAGCACTGGCAAGAAGGGAACTGCTGGCCAAAATAAGTCTACTTGTATCTTACATAGGCCTCAAACTGAGGGAGAAATTTCTGAGAACGTGCGTTTGGAGCATTGCATTGCATGGTAGTGAACCTCTCTGAGGGACACCATTGAAGTACTGTTTGTGTAGGTGGACAGGCTTGCGTATCTGCATGAAGTTAAGTGCTATGCCGAAGGTAGAGGACCTACTGCCAGAAAAGTCTTAGCTGATGGATCAGACAAAGAGTGTCCCAAAACGTCTTCTCTTCCTTATCCATTCCTAGTCCTTACCCATTTCCCTTCCCCAACCTAAGGTGGGATGTTATCCATGCCAAGGGGTGCATGGCACGTGGGAAGATGTCACAAATGGAGCCCCAGGGATAATGGCCGACCTCCCTGAGTAAGTAGCCTTACACCACCTGTGGCTTCCATGGTGTGGACCGTGTAGATTCCCAAATCTCATGGAACCAAGATGGACACGACTAACGAAAAGGAATAAAAACAAACAGAGGGTCAAACTGAGACCTCAGACACTCAAACATCAGGGTCAGGACCGATGGAACACATTCCCACTATTGAATCAGGACCTAGACCTGAGCAAGTAGTGGGTACTGCAACTGAGAAGCTGGACCAGATCAAGATTAAAGCCTTGTCTGGGGCCCTGAGGAGGAAACTTCTCGGGAACAGAAACAAAAGGAAAGAAAAGAATGGCTTCCCAAACAAATCTGAAGGGAATTAAAAAGGCTTCAGCCCAAGACTCCCAAGAAGAATCCCACTCAGTTTGAAGGGGATAACAGACCGCCACAACGTTGAAGACAGGTAACAAGAGGAAAAGGGAGGAATCTAAGACTCCCTCATCTCAGGATAAGGAAGCCCAGAAAAAGCCAAGGCAAGAAATAAGGAAACAGACCTATAGTACTGCAGTCTCGATTTTTAAGATGGCAGTTACCCAAGAACGCTATTCACTGGTAGGCATCATCACCTCTCAGCAGGAGGAGCTTGTACAGGTGGCCCTCTTTGGACAGATTTTGGGGGGGGGGGGGGGCAAGCTGGTCGAGGACCCACTTTCAGGAGGGTCTATCTAAATCGTGGTGCCCTCACTTTTGCCTGTGAGGGGCTGCATACAGTGGAATGGCTCAAGGACAATGTGCCCATGATATCCTCATGGGAGGATGCGAAATTGCTGGGCAAGACAGCAGCTGAGCTTCTTAAGACCGCAAAGGTATCAATATGGGTACCAAAGATTCTTAAGGATGTATCTCCAAAGACTCCTTTCGAGAAAAAAGGGGTCCAGAAGCCAAAAGTCTCTATAGACGATTGGAAAGTAATCAACCAGAAGGCTGTACCAGAAGGACGAACCATGGTGGTGGAGGTCAGAGAAAGTCCCTGAAGGTGATGTGAGAGCAAGACCTGAAATTGTCTTTAGGATTTGCGCGGGTTGCTGTCAGGGTAATCAAAGACCTCAAAGGCAATGGTGGCACCAAGATGGATACTTGAGGTGCTGCAGATTAATCTGCAGCACAGTGAAGGGGTCACTGCTGCCCTGACCCGTCGCCTGGGGAGACAGGAAGTGGACGGGGCCCTGATAGAAGAACTGTATTTGCATGAAGGGGGCGCATTGGGCCTCGGTGACACTGGAGGTAAACTGATTTATACCAGAAATCTAAGAAACTCCAGAACAAGCATCTATGTGAGAAATGGAATTTCTTTCATGACAATGATGGATTTCTGTTCCAGGGACCTGGTGACCATCAGGATGCAGCAACGTGAGGAAGGTATCATGAGGGAAATTGTTTTGGCCTCAGCATACCTTCCTTACGAAGACAGCTATCCTCCTTCTTTGGACGTGAGGAGACTGACAGAAGCTTGCCATAAGCAAGGCGACCAATCTAGTGTGGGGCAGCAAGGACACCAACAGCAGAGGTGAATACCTTCTTGAATTTCTCTGTCTAACAACTTGGAGGTCCTGAATAGGGGTGACGAAGTTACATTAAGGAACAGCAGAAGGGAAGAAGCAATTGACATAACCTTTGGTTCCATGATGATGGACAGCTATGTCAAACAATGGCATGCGGCATTCGAGCCATCCTCATCACACCACATGTATATTAAATTCAAGGTTGAAATGGGAATCAGACAGACCACAGACAGGAAATCAAACTGGGACACATATAGGAGGGACCTTGACTTAAGCTTATCGGAAATTAAAACCTCGATAAGGAATCCAGTAGATTTTGAGGAAGTATCATAGGCTGTAACTTCTGCCATAGTGACCGTATACGAGGAAAACTGCTCAGTCACCAAGAAGTGCACAAATAGGAGTGTGCCCTGGTGGAACAATAACTTGGAAAGGCAAAGAAAACAGCTATGAAGACTGTCTAACCTTGTGAGATGTAAAGGAAAATAGGCAAAATATCGTGTGGCCCTTGTCAACTACAACCCTGCAATTAGACAAGCAAGGGAGGCATCCTAGATGGCATTCTGTGAGGAAGTGGAGGACATGGCTGCTCAAGCCAGACTTCACGAAATCCTCACTGGAGTACCAACTAACCCAGGAGGTACGTTGAGGAAGGAGGATGGGGAATATACAAAGACAGCACATGCGATGATGGAACTGCTCCTCAAAACTCACTTTCCTCAATATTCTCTGGCGGATAACATAGACCAGAACATTGACAATGGTTCTCAGGCACTCGAAGAGAGGACTGGCAATCAGCCAAGGAGTGTGTCGACTCCAGTAAAATCCAATAGGTGGTGGGATCATTCCAACTGTTCAAGTCACCTGGCCCAGATGGAACTTTCCAGCTCTCCTGCAACAGGCAGGAGAGATTCTTATAAGAGTCCTATGCACGTTATTCAGGGTTAGCCTAGCAGTAGGAATCATTCCAAATGCCTAGAGGGCAGTGAAGGTTGTCTTTATTCCAAAGCCAGGGAGAATTGATCATACCAAGGCCAAGAATACTGTCGAACGCTTTTTTCAGGTCAACAAGTCCTATGAACGTGTTTTGATTTTTTCTACATCTACATCCATACTGCGCAAGCCACCTGACGGTGTGTGACGGAGGATACCTTGAGTACCTCTCTCCGTTCTCCCTTCTATTCCAGTCTCGTATTGTTCGTGGAAAGAAAGATTGTCGGTATTCATCTGTGTGGGCTCTAATCTCTCTGATTTTATCCTCATGGTCTCTTCGCGAGATATACGTAGGAGGGAGTAATATACTGATTGACTCCTCGGCGAAGGTATGTTATCTAAACTTCAACAGAAGCCCGTACTTAGCTACTGAGCGTCTCTCTTGCAGAGTGTGCCACTGGAGTTTATATATCATCTCCGTAACGCTTTCGCATTTACTAAATGATCCTGTAACGAAGCGCGCTGCTCTCGGTTGGATCTTCTTTATCTTTTCTATCAACCCTACCTGGTACGGATCCCACACCGGTGAGCAGTATTCAAGCAGTGGACGAACAAGTGTACTGTAACCTAATTCATTTGTTTTCGGACTGTATTTCCTTAGGATTCTTCCAATGAATCTCAGTCTGGCATCTACTTTACCGACGATTAATTTTATATGGTCATTCCATTCTAAATCACCCCTAATGCCTACTCCCAGATAATTTATGGAATTAACTGCTTCCGTTGCTGACCTGTCGTAACTCCCGTCTGCTTCTAATCTACTGTGCAGCAAGCTACGCAAATTTAAGCATTAACTGTGTTTTTCTTGCTTGTCACTTCTTTCGCCGTGTGTTTTTGCTTTTAGGAAGCTTTAATTTTTGAGTACTAGTAATAGCCTTCCATAGATTTCATGTTTGTTTTGAATACAGTCCAGAGACAGTTAGTGCTTATTTTCATTGTTTCCATCAAGAAGTGTCTAGTAACATCAGTTCAGTCAGCTATCAGCCGCCGTTAGTGAATTAGCAGTCTAGTTAAAAGGTGATTGCTTAACTCTCTACAGTAAATTGCTGATTTCTTAGTATGGATAGGATGTGTGACTGCTGTGTACGGACGCAGGAGGAACTCGCCGCTGTCGGTCGTCCTCAGGCTATTGCCTCGGAGTGTGGCGGCAATGGGGAGTCTGGTGCGTCGCATGGTACACCCTAGGTGTTACATGCTTCACCCACGGCCCCTACTGTCGAGACATCTTCACGGGTACCGGGCGCGGATGGGCCACCCTCTCCCAAAGGGGAGTGGCGGGTTCAATGGCGTTCGCGTCGCACGAGGCGGAGGGTCAATGTGGAGGCTGGCCGTGTGGCATTGACCGCTCTGCCTGTGAGTGGACATGTGGCTGCTCCTTCAGCGAGGTCCGAGCAGGCACACGGGGTGAAGGGTTTATTAGTGATTGGGAACTCTAGTGTTAGGCGGGTGATGGAGCGCCTTAGGGAAGTATCGGAAAGGTCAGGGAAGAAGGTCAGTGTTTGTCTGCTTGCCGGGGGGTCTCATCCGAGATGTGGAGGAAGACCTGCGGCGGCGATAGAGAGCACTGGGTGCACCCGACTGGAAATTGTTGCTCATATCGGCACCAATGACTCCTGCCGTCTGGGTTCAGATGTAATCCTCAGTTCATACAGGCGGTTGGCGGAGTTGGTGAAGGCAGAAAACCCCGTTCGCGGGGTGGAATCTGAACTAACTACCTGCAGTGTCGTCCCCGGTTTGGAGCCGAGTGGAAGGCTTAAACCAGAGGCTCAGACGATTCTGCGGAGATCTGGGGCGCAAATTTCTCGACCTCCGCTATCGGGAGGAGAAATGTAGGATGCCCCTCCGCCCTCTTTGACAAGGCCGTTGGCAGAATGAGGGTCAAATGAGGATCACTTCTTATTCAAGAAGTCTTTGGCCGCCAATCCTGATTATTTATCAAAATTTAAGCAGCGGCGGGATTCGAACCCGGAACCGAAGACGTTTAGCCTATGAATCGGAGACGCAACCCCCCCCCCCTCTCCTTTTTTACATTTTTTTTCCGTATTGATCGTTTCGTTTGGTCTGGGCGGAAGTCACATGACATCAGTTCAAGTCGACCGTTGATTCCTTGACTCAGTTTTTTTAATTTTTTTTTAAGTAGACATAGTCCGCAGCCCGTGGTCTTGCGGTAGCGTTCTCGCTTCCTACGCACGGGGTCCCGGGTTCGATTCCCGGCGGGGTCAGGGATTTTCTCTACCTCGTGATGACTGGGTGTTGTGTGTTATTCATCATCATTGACTCGCAAGACGCCGAAGTGGCGTCAACTAAAAAGTACTTGCAATACGGCGGCCGAACTTCCCCGCATGGGGCCTCCCGGCCAACAACGCCATACGATCATTTCATTTCATTTTATTACAGAAGACAATCGGTCCTCTGACCGAACACGCTGAGCTACCATACCGGCAGCCCTAAACCACGGGTGTATCTACATTGACATAAATAAATTGCATGAACTTTAAGGTGTAATCTGTACATTCTGCCACACACAGTGCTGTCACGCCACGACTCTCTGAGAAGGATTTATGGAGCAGCGTAACTGAGGAGATACTCGGAATACCAGTATCAGCAAATCTCATTGATGAGAATAGGGAACTGACTCTTAGGGTATTTCGGTGCACCTGGTTAGTAGCAATAAGGATGGCGCAGCATCGTGTTGCGCCTTCTATGACAGGCCCGGGCAGCAAGCGCAGGCTGGTAGCCGCCTAAACACGGAAGCGGTGTGGCCACCAGGTTGTAGGCCTCTCAAAACGGCGCTCGCACTCTATAGATGGGCGTGGTTTACTGCAGCTGCGTTCTGCAAAACCTTCACATTCCCAGGATACAACCTGTTATGAAACCATTGGGTAAGGGCAGGCATGATGACGGAATGGTTAAGACAGTGTGATCAACTCCAGTGCTGCGAATCAGTCATTCTAAGGTCTCCCATATATCTCTAAACTAATGCTGGAACGATTTTTGTCAGTTTCTCATTTTCCTCAATTTCTAACAATCTTGACGTGTAGGATGTTCACATGCAGACTGCAGCGAAGAATGAAAATTTTAACCGAGGCCACGAGTCGAACCTGGGATCTCTGATCAGTTGGCAGATGCGCTAACCACTACACCATCATGGCACAGTGGCTTCGTACAGCTGCATCGACTAGCACGCCTCCCTCCTCAATTGAAATTCTTATTCACGACCCAGCCCACTTGGTATCACATCCAAACTAGAAAGCATAGAATTGTCATTTGTAGCTTCAGTCTGCGTATATACATGTGCATGTTTGACACTGGAAAGCCGGCCGCGGTGGTCTAGCGGTTCTAGGCGCTCAGTCAGGAACCGCGCGACTGCTACGGCCGCAGGTTCGAATCCTGCCTCGGGCATGGATGTGTGTGATGTCCTTAGGTTAGCTAGGTTTAAGTAGTTCTAAGTTCTAGGGGACTTATGACCACAGATGTTGAGTCCCATAGTGCTCAGAGCCATTTTTGACACTGGAAAGGGTCTCTGGAACAATGTAGTTTCATCTGAATCTTGACATCGACAACACATTAACATATATCCTTCCTCCACACGACACAGACCTTTGAGCAAGTTATAACTACTATTTGCGGATTGTTCCCCACAAAAAGTAAATAAATAAATAAATAAAAAATTTAAAAAAATGGTTCAAATGGCTCTAAGCACTACGAGACTTATCATCTGAGGTCATCAGTTCCCTAGACTTAGAACTACTTAAACCTAACTACCCTAAGTACATCATATACGTCCATGCCCGACGCAGGATTCGAACCTGCGACCGCTGCAGCAGTGCGGTTCCGGACCGAAGCGCCTAGAACAGCTCGCCACAGCGGCCAGCACAAAAAGTAATATTAAAATAATGGATGATATGACAGTATTTCCTAATGGCATTACTGCTGTCTCTGATGCTTTTGTGAATGTATGAACGGTTTACTGATTAGAGGATGTGGTTATTTTAGAATAAATCAAAGAAACATGAATATGTTTAAAAGTAGCAAAAATAAGATAATCGATAAATTTTGCAACAAAATTGAGGGTCAGATGGCAGACAAAGTGAAGATTACTCCTACCCTGACAGTGCGTTTCGTTATAGGTTCCTTTAGGGAGCACGAAATGTCACGAAGGTGCTGGCTGAACTCTAGTGGCAGACGCTGCATGAGAGTCTTTCCGCATCACGGTGTGGTTTCCTGTTAAAGTTCCGTTCAGAGAGATGCCAAGAAGTTCCTAGAAGAATCTACCACCGTACACTATCTTCAGGCCTTAAATGACGCTGAGCGGGTTAACATCTATGAACTGGTTGTCGCAGACTATGTGTAACAACGATGTAACCGTCTTAGATTGCTCGCAGATGATGCTGTCGTTTACCGTCTTGTAAAGACATCAGATGACGAAAAGGAATTGCAAAATGATTTACACTTCTGGAAATTGAAATAAGAACACCGTGAATTCATTGTCCCAGGAAGGGGAAACTTTATTGACACATTCCTGGGGTCAGATACATCACATGATCACACTGACAGAACCACAGGCACATAGACACAGGCAACAGAGCATGCACAATGTCGGCACTAGTACAGTGTATATCCACCTTTCGCAGCAATGCAGGCTGCTATTCTCCCATGGAGACGATCGTAGAGATGCTGGATGTAGTCCTGTGGAACGGCTTGCCATGCCATTTCCACCTGGCGCCTCAGTTGGACCGGCGTTCGTGCTGGACGTGCAGACCGCGTGAGACGACGCTTCATCCAGTCCCAAACATGCTCAATGGGGGACAGATCCGGAGATCTTGCTGGCCAGGGTAGTTGACTTACACCTTCTAGAGCACGTTGGGTGGCACGGGATACATGCGGACGTGCATTGTCCTGTTGGAACAGCAAGTTCCCTTGCCGGTCTAGGAATGGTAGAACGATGGTTTCGATGACGGTTTGGATGTACCGTGCACTATTCAGTGTCCCCTCGACGATCACCAGTGGTGTACGGCCAGTGTAGGAGATCGCTCCCCACACCATGATGCCGGGTGTTGGCCCTGTGTGCCTCGGTCGTATGCAGTCCTGATTGTGGCGCTCACCTGCACGGCGCCAAACACGCATACGACCATCATTGGCACCAAGGCAGAAGCGACTCTCATCGCTGAAGACGACACGTCTCCATTCGTCCCTCCATTCACGCCTGTCGCGACACCACTGGAGGCGGGCTGCACGATGTTGGGGCGTGAGCGGAAGACGGCCTAACGGTGTGCGGGACCGTAGCCCAGCTTCATGGAGACGGTTGCGAATGGTCCTCGCCGATACCCCAGGAGCAACAGTGTCCCTAATTTGCTGGGAAGTGGCGGTGCGGTCCCCTACGGCACTGCGTAGGATCCTACGGTCTTTGCGTGCATCCGTGCGTCGCTGCGGTCCGGTCCCAGGTCGACGGGCACGTGCACCTTCCGCCGACCACTGGCGACAACATCTATGTACTGTGGAGACCTCACGCCCCACGTGTTGAGCAATTCGGCGGTACGTCCACCCGGCCTCCCGCATGCCCACTATACGCCCTCGCTCAAAGTCCGTCAACTGCACATACGGTTCACGTCCACGCTGTCGCGGCATGCTACCAGTGTTAAAGACTGCGATGGAGCTCCGTATGCCACGGCAAACTGGCTGACACTGACGGCGGCGGTGCACAAATGCTGCGCAGCTAGCGCCATTCGACGGCCAACACCGCGGTTCCTGGTGTGTCCGCTGTGCCGTGCGTGTGATCATTGCTTGTACAGCCCTCTCGCAGTGTCCGGAGCAAGTATGGTGGGTCTCACACACCGGTGTCAATGTGTTCTTTTTTCCATTTCCAGGAGTGTATATAACATATCTGTAGGATGCGAAAAATGGCAATTGACCCTGAATAAAGACAATTGTGAAGGAATTCACAGGACTACTAAAAGAAATCCACTAAATTTCGATTATGCGGTAAGTCATACAAATCTGAAGGCTGTAAATTCAACTTAATACTTACGGATTGCAATCGCAAATAATCTAAATTGGATTTATCACATAGATCGTGTTGTGGGTAGAGTAAACCAAAGACTGCGATTCATTGGGAGAACACTTAGAAGGAACAACAGGTCTACTAAAGAGACTACTTACACTACGCTTGTTCGCCCTATTCTGGAGTATTCCTGCACGATGTGGGATCCGCATCAGGTGAGACTGACACATGACACCGAAAAAGTACAAAGAATGGCGGCTCGTTTTGTATTATCGCGAAGTAGGCGACATAGTGCCGTAGACATGATACGTGAATTGCAGGGGCAATCAAAGAAAGGTGTTTTTCGTTGCGACGGGATCTTCTCAGGAAATTTCAGTCACCAGTTTGCTTCTCCGATTGCGAAAACATTCTGTTGGCACCCACCTACATAGGGAGAAATGATCATCACGATAAAATAAGAGAAATCGGGACTCCCACAGAAAAATTTAAGTGCTCGTGTTTCCAGCGTGCCGTTCTAGAGTGGAACGGTAGAGAGACAGCTTGAAGGTGGTTCATTGAATCCTCTGCCAGGCAATTTATTGTGAATAGCAGAGTAATCAGGTACATGTAGATGGAGATGTGGTGTCACCGCCAGACACCAAACTTGCTAGGTGGTACCTTTTAAATCGGCCGCGGTCCGGTAGTATACGTCGGACCCGCGTGTCGCCACTGTCAGTGATCGCAGACCGAGCGCCCCCACACGGCAGGTCTAGAGAGACGTACTAGCACTCGCCCCAGTTGTACAGCCGGCTTTGCTAGCGACGCCACACTGACAAATACGCTCTCATTTTCCGAGACGATAGTTAGCATAGCCTTCAGCTAAGTCAATTGCTACGACCTAGCAAGGCGCCATCACCAAGTTATATTGAGATGATAATACTGTATCAACAAGACCAATGTTCACCAATTGTGGATTAAAGTTAAGTATTCCAGCAGCTACGTACTTTTCTTTATAGCATTCATTACGTATCCTGTTTCAGACCTCACGCCAGCCTGCATGAGTTAAGGCGCATGCCTTTCGGCTTCCTCTCATTGTGTCTAGGCTGTCTTGCCTAGACACAACAGGAGATATAAATGTTGTGTCTCCAATCATCAACTACCATCTGAAAGGCAGTCAGTTGGTAATTGATGGTTGGAGACACAAGGCCTGAAGATGGTGTAGTGAAACATCGAAACTGGTAGCCATATAATAAATAAAATGGTAAGGTCTATTTAGATTTTATTACATAAGTGAAAGGCTGAAGTCCCTCAAAACTTCAATCAGAAGGACGGGTATACAAAAATCTTCCACCTATATCTCGCGAAAATACCACGGAGGCAGAATTAGAGAGATTGGACTTAACACAGAGGCTCAAGACCAGTCTTTATTCCTGCAAGCCCTTCGTAAATGGAACAGAAAGGAGGACGTTGCAGTGGTACACTAAGTAAGTATCCTCTGCTTGCGGTGTAAAGGGATGTTGAGATACTACATTAGAAGGAGAACAACGCATTGCAGAGGAAGCGAGACGGACGCAAGCAGCGAACAAACGCTGGCAAAGAGGATTTCTTCTGCAGAACAAGTACACTGCTGCTCATATTACATACGGGAATGTAGCCGGGTGACGTCTTCAGCAACTGCCGATGTATCGACGGCTGCACACTCTATCATTTTCAACACAAAACAGCGGTAACTAAGAGCTGTGCTGGGGAATTTAAAACGTCGATTTACAGGGCAGTTCCGGAAAGATAACACTCTGTGGAAGCTAACGCCACTACACTACTAAAGGTGACCAACGTCAGAAGTTATCAATAGCGACAAGGGAGAGAGGTGAATTCCATGCAGAAACCTCCATCTCTATTTAGGCGGTAGCTTGCTAATTTAATTTCAACTGCTTCCTTAATAACAACTGTCACAATATCTGGACGTGCATGCTAGTGTATCCGTGTCGTTACATTCCACAGGATGACTGGTGACAAGACAATGTGCTGCGGTAGCAGATTTGTTCCATTGTCGCAAGCGTGTTTGGCGTTTATGCTCATTACACCGGTCCTCCGCGGCCTTGATAGTCTGACCAACATATGAAATGCCACAACATTAAGGAATACGATTGACACCCGCCTTACGCAATCCAAGATCGTACTTAACAGGTCCTGAATGGTGCCTGATCTTAGATGGAGGTCGAAAACCACCCTTCGAAACATATTTCTGCAAAATACGACCACCCCTCTTGAAAATGCTTCCTGTATAAGGAATGAGGTACACAAAGTGCTCCCCACTTGAGGTGTATAGGGATGCAGATGTACATTAAAAGCAAAACAACGATTTGGTGCCAAATGGGGATCATCATCACTCACCAAGAGTGCAGTTGGTCGATAGCTGAACACACATCTGTTCTATTTTTCACTATAATCATTCTGATGAAACGCGTTCTCAGGACCAGCTAACTCAGTTGACAAGCTCTCAGAGTCTGAGATGACGTGGGCCCTGTGATCAAAGTACGAAGTACCCCTTCACGCTAAGCCGAATGGTGACAACTGTCAGCCTGTAGATACAAGTCATTGTGAGTAGGCTTCCTATAAACGGTTGTTAAGGATTTCTGCGTTTAAGTCCTTGATGTGTTGGGACATGCCTCATCTAAGACCCTGAGAGTGTGTCAGCTCAGTCAGCTGATCTTGATGTCACCGTTCCATGGAATGGTTGCAGTGAAAGATAGAAGCGTGTTGTGCTATCGACCCGCAACGTGCCAGGTGATTGGGGATGATAATGTCAAGCTGGCACCAAAGTACGCTTATAACAGTAGCGATTTACTACTAAATATAATATATCGATAACGTTACTCCCACTAAAGGATCCTTATTTCACCGTGGCTCAGCTTAATGGAAAGGTATCGGGCTATTTTTGTTTCTGTAAAAATGTCTGTAGAAAGGGAGCCGTAGCACAACCTAGGTTCTATTAGCAATCAAGTAAATTGTAATTACATAAAAGGAAATGGTCGCCAGCCTAATTTGGCGAAGTTGTAACAAATACTTGGATGTTTCATAAAAAATGTTAAGTTCATAAAAAATGTTAACTGTTGGGATTGGCTTCACCTGATACTGAAATTCTGTTTTGCTGATAAGATACAAGACATTAGCGCAATTTGGCAAGCAGTGCACCAGTGTATGGCCATGAACTACACAGGAGGAGTATTAATACTTTAAGGCAACAACTGGCTCTCAATAATAGTTACTATCTGTAATATATTACTGTAGGAAGCTAATGATCATTGTAGGTAAATGACCACTAATGGTTGAGCACTACTGATTTGAACAGGAGTTTAATTATAGGAAATTACTACTATTGAAATAGATATGAATTAAATGTACTTTTTGTACTGATTACTATTTGTATTCTCAAGGCATATGCACTACTTATAGTATCTGTGTTTAGCTCGGGTGGGACATGTGATACCTCAGTCTAGTATAGTCTGAACAGTTATAGCTATCTGTTTGCTATAGTACACACACGTTCTATGAATGAAAGTTATACTTCTTGAGTGCTGCTACTGTAATATGAAATTTAAATCTGACTCAGCTATTAGCATGAGATCTCATAAACTAGTCTATCACGATACCCAGATCTAGGCTGAACCCTTTAGTCACAATCCAATACTAAAAACACTGTTAACTATACAACACATGAAATGATAAACACTATCAATAAGAAGAATTTGTAAACAGAATGATTTAAATCTTCTCTTAGTAATTGAACTTTGACAAAACGTTAACAATTCTTTTAAGGAAATTACGTTGAGTATTTCCAAAGTTATACTCAATAAATAATTATGTACTTTATAACTCCACAAAGTTTATTTTGTTAAGGATGATAATTGCTTTCAGTTCAGTAAAATAAGATACTCGGAATTATCGTAGCACTTCGGATAGGACCCTGTGTAGGTAAACGACTAAGGATAAAATACGGTGGCTAAGCACAAAGTTTACAGAAGACAAAGTTATTACTGAAAAAGAAACCACATAATTGGTCCATGCAATTGTACAGTACTCAACTAATTCTTTGAGTGGAAGATGGTGGCATTGCCAATCTCTTACTATTCGAAAAATGTGGCAAGAGTATCATCACTATTGCTGTGTAACAAGCTCCGAAAATTCTCTTCTTAGCCAATACGCGTATACGTTGTGTGTGTGTGTGTGTGTGTGTGTGTGTGTGTGTGTGTGTGTGTGTGTTTGTGTTTGTGTGTGTGTGGAAACTCAGTCTCACAAGTGTGCAACTATCACACACAGACTTTTATTTGAGATTGTAGTCTATGAGAATGGACAGCATTGTAGGGAACTGATCCATGGACTGTGAGAAAACTGGAAAAGAAGATAAATTTAAGTACTCTGGTACCCGGAAGAATCGACCGGAAAAGGAATATATGACAGATGGTATCCAAAGATGGTGAAGGATGATAGGACATCAGGGAATATCACCCATGCTACTTGATAGAGCCGTAGAGAGCAAAAACTATAATAGAAGACATAGACTGGAATATATCGTACAAATAATGGAGAACGTTTGGTTCGAGAGATACTCTGAGATGGTGAGGCTGGCAGAAGAGAGAAAACCTTGGCGGGCCGCATCGTTCCTGTCAGAATACTGACGGCAAGTCCACTAGCCCAGTAGGACAGTGCTGGTAGCGGCGTCCCGCAGTCGCAGAGCCCTGCTGCCCGGTCTCTGGAGAACCTCCTGGCAGGTCCTCTGGAGAACCTCCTGGCAGTGGCCCAGCTTGGGCGGCTGGCGTGGAGCCTCAAGTTCTCGGCCGCCGCCGGCGCTATCTGCTGCTGCTGCTGCGGCTGCGGCTGTCCTTACGCAACGTGGCGGCCGCAGTTTCGCCGCAGTTCAATTTTGCCAACTGACGGGCCTCTCTCCAGACGCCAGACGCCCGTTGCGCAAGCCGCTTGCTGGTACTACCACAACGACCAGCAGACATTACCTAACGCCTCCGCTGTCTCAAGCCGGCACCGGCGCATGGAGCAAGCACGTGAGTGGCGTGCCGACACTGTTTGCGGCACAAATATTCTACTCCTTCTTTAGAACACAATTCTAATACATCAAGGCCTCACTGGGGAAGGTGCTGTGGCGTAATGTCACAAAAAAAATGGTACCTATAGACATTAACTTGGTTCTCATAGGGATGTGAGCATTACATAGCTACTGTGACGAAATTGGAAGTTTTTCACCATCTCACTGTCTAAATCGCATGGTTGTCGTCATGCATTTGGTACCCTTTCTTCCAAATAATTGATAATGTGTCACGATGTACCTTTGTTGAATAAAAATGTTGTGTTACTAGGGCCGTTCGCTGGGTGCAAATCTTTCGATTTGACACCACTTCGGCGACTTGCGCGTCGATGGGGATGAAATGAGCGGCGAAAATCTCTGACCCCACCGGGAATCGAACCCAGGCCCTTAGGAGTGACAATCGGTCTCGCTGACCCCTCAGCTACCGGGGACGGAGACCTTTGTCGAGTCAGAGAAGCGTGGTCAGAAAGAGAGCTGCCATCACCACTGGCTGTTATCAACTATATTAAGATAAACTGCCTATTTGCTTCTGTCTCGGGTTCTTCGTCCGACGTTCGTCTGATGATTTTACTGACGTTTCGCCAGCACGAGGGGCTGGCATTGTCAAAGGTTCACCCTCCATTGTCGGTGGTGAACTGGAGCCGAGCTCGCGGCCGCAGACTATATTTACCTAGCGCGTCAACGTCCGAGGGCTTCTCCGCGGTCATTTCCGGTGCGGTTCTCCTCTTGCTACCTGCGACGGTCGCGAGCTCGGCTCCAGTTCACCACCGGCAATGGAAGGTGAAGCTTTGACAATGCCAGTCACTCTTGCTGGCGAAACATCAGTAAAATTATCAGACGAACGTCGGCCGAAGAGCTCGAGACAGAAGCAAATAGGCAGTTTGTCAACAACTGACCACTAAAGCCTTAACAGTTTTGTATATTAAGATATTCTTTTGTGGCCGGCCGATGTGGCGTTGCGGTTCTAGGCGCTTCAGTCTGGAACCGCGTGACCGCTACGTTCGCAGGTTCGAATCCTACCACTGGCAAGGATGTTTTTGATGTCCTTAGGCTAGTTAGGTTTAAGTAGTTCTAAGTTCTAGGGGACTGGATGACCACGGATGTTAAGCCCCATAGTGCTCACAGCCATTTTTTTTATTCTTTTGTTTTGGATTTTCCACTACTCAGAGAGAAGAGTGATTCCACACAACCCAGGAAGATGTGCTGTAACTCACCGCTCTGAAAATTGGTTTCGAACCGTCAGGAGACACCCTGATTCCTCAAAGTTCTTTTTAAAGCTTCTGTGGAACTCACGGAAGTCTCACTCGATTGGTAATCCTAATGTTCTATTCCATCACCTTCACCCAAGTGTGGCCTCTCAGTAGCCCCATCCATACACCACGATAAAAGGGTAGCCCTCTCCGGGGTGCCGTCCTAACGCAAGGTGAAATCATAGAGTGCATGTGACACGGGAAACCGCCTCACTGAGGCACTGGGCAACGTCTGTGCCTCCCCTTTTCCAGTGACTAGGTTTGCCGTGGTCAGTTCTAGGATAGAACCGGAAATGGCATTTTTCCGTGTCTCTGGACGCTTTGAGACATGATTCGCTTAGCCGATGGAGCCGGCAAGGGTATTTTGCTGTCTCCCTGGACACTCTGGGACGCGATTCATTCCCTACGTCCAGATGCGGTGACATCGCTTAGATCAGGATAGATAGTTCCAGACCCTCGTAGGTTAGATAGGTCAAGACCCTCGGAATTCTGAGGAATCGGTCTGTATTTCCATCTTTTCAGAGATGCTTGTGGGACTCGGATGCTCGATAGAGGATGTCAAATTAAACACCTTTCAGTCGTCAAATTTCCAACCTTATTTTATTTGGTAACCAGTTTCAGCCCCCCGACCGACGTGTAGGAAGAATCTACATCGGTTGTGATCAAAACAGGGGCCAGCTATACTGGTATTAATAGGTATCCTCTACAGTCTACAGTGATCACTTCAGTCATCGTCTTTAGTCCTTGCGGTCTGAACTCGGACTAGTAGAGGGCGAAGGGCGAGAGGTGTAGTTGCCTCCAGGACACGTTGGCCAGTGAATTTCGGGTGATATCCTCAGTGACCTGATCCTCCAAAGAGACCAGAGCGCTGCAAACGGCGTGCTGAACCTAGTAGATCTCATATACACTTAGTCCTAGGGCGAGACTGATGGGTGGGCTGCACTTACGAGGGAGCAGTCCATTCCGACCTGTCGAAATCCAACCTGACTTTTTTTGTACATAAACAACATACCGGAAGAAACACAATGTCTAAATTTTAGGTGTTAAGACACACTGCAAGTATTTTTGTTAATGTTGGAAATTGCCAAATTTGTAGTTCGTCAGGTAGCTGAAGAATTGTGAACCCCTAGCGCAACATGTGCAACATGGCAGGCACTTGTCCTTTATCGACGGAACATCGGTAAAAAGCTAACACGGCACAACGCACTCGTAATCTGTGAAACAAATTTCATTTTGAGTTGGTAGTTTCTGTGACACAGTTGTTCACAGATGCTATTTGCTCAAATTTGCAACTAATTTGGCGTCCACAATAATGACCAGTTACCTTATTGGTATCGCTAGGTGATAATAATGGAAATAAAACTGCAATAACTTTCTTTGTATTGCTAGTAGCAGCAGCCATTGTGCAGGTTTCCGAATTTCACAGAAATGTAGAATCCAGGTATTCTTTCCAACCTTATAACAACGAAATATGAAGAACTTGGTATGCAATCGAAATCACATGCTTCTCCTGAAGACTTACACATGTGTTTGTTTGATAATTTATTCTACACTGAAGCGCCAAAGAAACTGATATAGGCATGCGTACTCAAATGCAGAGATATGTAAACAGGCTGGGGTCGGCAACGCCTGTATAAGAAAACAAGTCTTTGGCTCAGTTGTTAGATCGGTTACTGCTGCTATTAGTATAATGTCAGGTTATCAATATTTAAATAAGTTTGAACATGGTGTTACTGTCGGCGAACGAGCAATGGGACACAGCGATGAAGTGGGGATTTTCCCGTACCTTCTTGTGTACACTTGCTCAATGCACGACGCTTCGCGTGGGCCCGTCAACACCGACATTGGACTGTTGACGACTGGAAACATGTTGCCTGGTCGGACGAGTCTCGTTTTAAATTGTATCTAGCGGCTGGACGTGTACGGGTATGGAGACAACCTCGTGAATCCATGGACCCTGCATGTCAGCAAGGGGACTGTTCACGCTGTTGGGGCTGTGTAATGGTGTGGGGCGAGTGCTTTTTGGAGCCCTGATACGTCTAGATACAACTCTGACAGTGAGACTTACATAAGCATCCTGTCTGATCGCCGCGTACATTCATGTCTATTGTGCATTCCGACTTCGGGGAATTCCAGCAGGACAATGTGACATCCCACACGTCCATAATTGCTACAGAGTGACTCCAGGAACATTCTTCTGAGTTTAAAGGCTTCCGCTGGCCACCAAACTCCCCAGACATGAACATTATTAAGCATATCTGGGACGCCTTGCAACGTGCTGTTCAGAAGATGTCTCCACCCTCTCTTACTCTTACGGATTTATGGACAGCCCTGCAGGTTTCATGGTTTCAGTTCTGTCAAGCACTACTTCCACATTAGTCGAGAGCATGCCACGTCGTGTTGCGGCACTTCTGCGTGCTCGCGGGGGCCCTACATGATATTAGGCAGGTGTACCAATTTCTTTGGCTCTTCAGCTTATATTCATTTTAATGTTGTCGACATTCCCTTAGAAACTGTGTCAACATTAGAAGAATCAGGAAATAGCTCAGAAAATTCTGTTAACTGTGGTTCTAACTATGATTTTATTGCTTATTAAACCCAGAACAAAAATGCAATACCTTCCCAATCCAAAGAAAACATGTAGCCTACAGTGTTGCTCTAAGTGATAAAGTAAAGGCTGCAAATTGTTTGGTTAAACGAAGGAGGCAGAAAGCGGTACAACTGAGCAATGTGCAAAGCTCGTTTCATGAATTCTGAACGTGAATTGTATAAATGGAAGAAAGATTTACACAAGGTACGAAATATATGCCAAAATGAAACTCGCAAAAATGTTAAAGAAAAATTACTGGAAAGATTGACAACGGGTGAGAGAATATGTACCGTTACCCAGGGAGATCTACGAGTAATGTCGTCTGAATTGCAAGTGAGATTAACGCTACCGATTTAGATGCTTCTTCGACCTGGTTACACAGAGTCATGTAATTACACAGAAAGGAAAGTGCGAAATTACAAAATTTATTTCATGTCATTAGTAGGTAATAGTACAGAGAAATTCTTAGTTAATATGAAGACAAAGTTTCTTGTTAACTCCTTAAAATGATGTGTATAAAGCTATTCAGCCAGGTTTCGTGCAAGAACTGCGTGCAGACTGTACTTTATCATTTCAAGCGAAACAACGACAGAGCCGCTTGTCGGTGAGTGCTATTACACATTCGTGTCACATTCCTGTGATAAGCGTCAGTGGATTACTGTTTTCACAATTTATGTCTATCTTCAGGAACTTCAGCGTAAAATTAGGATGAGAAATACGAAAAGGACGGTTTGGTTCCAATAAATCTAATAACGAACGAAGTAAACCCTGAAAAAAATGGGAGAGAATAATTTTCAATATTATGTCCTATACGTCTCCTTACCAGTAGTAGAAAATAATTAATTTCATTTGTTGGACTATTGGCCTGGACATGATGATACTTCTGTCTTTAGGAGGACGACAAGAAGACTGTTAATACAATTCGGATTCCAAACGTAACTAATAATGCGATTCAGCATATCGATTAAGAGGAGTATCTCGATCGATTGGTAGCGGTTACAATGTCAAGAAACCCCACTACGACTGGGAGACCGGTGTGCTGGCCACATGACCCTCCGCACCGCATCCAATGGCGCCAGGTCTGATTGGGCTACCTAGGGTGTGGCCGAGCTGTTCTCGGCGCTTCAGTCCGGAACTTCGCGGCTGCTACGGTCGCAGGTTCGAATTCTGCCTCGGACATGGCTGTGTGTGATGTCCTTAGGTTAGTTAGGTTTAAGTAGTTCTAAGTTCTAGGGGACTGATGACCTCCGATGTTAAGTCCCATAGTGCTCAGAGCAATTTTTGACCTATCTAGGGTCACAACGCGTGACTTTAGAGACTGTGGAAATGTCTGGCAGTGTAGCTAGTAGCTTTTTTTTAATGACCAATCCATGACCTTACCTATGAGATTTTTAAATATAGTTCTTTCCCAATAGCCAAGGATTCCATTAATCAACTATGTCTTTTCGCTTCATGAGGCTGTTTTCGCATGTATTCTACATTTTTTTACTTTTCTTGTGGTAGCGCCACCCAATGAAGAATCATTTGCCGAAAGTTCTGCCAGCGCCAGAATTATGAATGGAAGGTTTTCACACGATGTGCTAGACACTTTAATCAGTTTTCCTTTCGATGTTCTCTCAGCTACCGCCACTAATAAATGAATGCACTCTTTTAAACACCCTGACGTAGCCTTCTTCTTCTTCTTCTTCTTCTTATTTTTCAGCAGCCACGAGCTACATTCATGATTCGGCTGAAATTCAACCACACACGCAATTTAAGTTTTGCACACGCTGCACTAGAAGAGCGGCGATACATTGATCTATGTCATATCCCTTCTTGCATATATTCTCTTAGCTCTGTCAACCAAAATTCGATGTTACTTTTCCTCAACGGTAGTTATCGATAGCAGTAATATTATTCGAATGTTGATAAAGTCGTTATTATCTCAGATGCTTTTCTGAAAACTTTCATATAATTTTATACACAATATGTTATATTTCAAGCTAAAATTTATGAAAAAGAATTACTTTATTTTCGATGTTACTGAAACCTGGTGGTAGTCAAGGGAAGGCAGGTTTCGGTTACGATTGTGGACGGGACCGTAATCAGTTGCTACTGGTTGCCTTTTACAGTAACACACAATTTATTTTAAACCAGTAATTACAGACTCAACAATAAATAAAAATACCACACGTTATTAATGAAGGAATAAACAACAGTGTAAACAATAGTATTTTCAGTGAGTTACAATTTACTAAATCACCATTAAATACAGGTACAACAGATAATGTTTTTAAAGCAAGCCATTGTGATCTGGGCAGAAGGTCTTACACGCCAGGAATGGCAATAAATTAAGAATTGTTTAAAACTCGCTGCAACTTACAAATTAAAGGTATTGAAATCTTAAAGGCAAGTCGCCACAAACACAGCAGACGGCATCAAACGCCAGGAATGGCAGTAAATAATGTTTTAAGGCTTACTGCTAAAATACAAATACCAAATTTGAATTTTAAGGCAAGTGACCACAATCACTGCTGAAGGCCTTACACGCCAGGAACGGTAATAATTTTAAAAAAAAA
This sequence comes from Schistocerca serialis cubense, assembly GCF_023864345.2. NCBI lineage: Eukaryota > Metazoa > Arthropoda > Insecta > Orthoptera > Acrididae > Schistocerca > Schistocerca serialis. Next base: position 750,977,802 of record NC_064638.1, read on the forward strand.
GTTTGAAACCTGCTGTAAAACAGCAGATACAACAACAAAATTTAATTAAAAAAACAAGCAACTGATCCAGGCGGTGCTCCAGGAATCGACCTCTGAGAAGGTCCGGCAACAAACATTTTCGCGAGCGATGAGATAGGCAGCCAAGAGTTGCATTCACTTCACAAGATGGTAACTCATACTAGTAGCAGTCTAACGAATGACTAATGATAATCTTGCTGAAGCAACCTGACATCTGATACAGCAAATGCAACTATGGAACAACAGCCAAAACCGAAACCGGTGATCTGCACTAGTCCCCAGAATACTGTGCTTGGAGCGCCCGGAACGAGAAAGTAATCACTACCACCCTTCGCCTCGGTGACACTACGAGAAGCAACACGAACCTAAGTCACTGGACAATCGCGAGATATCACAGTGGTGGAGGTTTCTCTGCTTGGATTGAAATGCACTCATCTTAAAGCTTCCTGGATCCGGTTTACGATGAGGTCGTGCGCCCTCGTGATCACAGCCCTTCCATCCAAGTAAACTAGAAAGATTATTCTAATCTTCGCTCCTCTAAAATGTTTCATAAAAGAATTCGCTTATAACTGGAGTTAGGGAGGAGGGGGAGATTACAATATGCAGCGTGACATCCTTGTTGAACGTTATTTGCTATATACAGAGGCCTCGTCTAAAAGATTAATTCCTTCGCCTCCATTCACTTCTCTGACCTCATTCCCAGGACGCAGTAGTTTTAAGCATAGCCCTGAAATGATATTAAGACCTGGACTCGATTACCTTTGTGGTGAACAAATAGCTACCCGTAAAATCATGTGAATTATTAAACAAAAATTGTGCAATGGATAATTATCTGAGACACCTGAATTTGAACAGGTGTGGCGTCGGTCGCCAATGCTGTTCATGCTTATCATACTTTGCACAATCTGAGACAGAGAGTGGTTGCTGTGTTAGTTGAAAATATGAATGTGGTTTATCATCTGTGACCATGACGCTGCGTATTTGAAACAAAATGTTGTCTCCCGGAACCCAACAGGGAGTGCTCTCTCTCTGCGTCCGTGGCTAGATCTTCCCTCCTATCCTCGCTTTCCTACTATTTGTCCCAGGATGCTTTAGTTCACCAAATGGCAGCAGATCTTGCGAGTACCGGCAACTGGATCTCTCCTAGTGCGCCAGCACCATCCCTCCCACACACAATAGCGAAACGGTAAGCTCTCTAATAGATATGAATGAAAAGGCCGTGAGCAGAATCGCTGTTTGGGTGTTTGGGGGGGGGGGGGGGGGGGGGGGGAGGATGGAGGTCTTGGTACTCGGTTCCTGTCTGAACTGAGAAGTTTTTGGTTTAGCGCGGACCAGCGGTCATGTGCCTTTCTGTAAAGACGTTGCAGTATATTAATCAACGTTTGAACGACAACCCGGAGCTGATACCCAGGCAAATTTTGCAAATCGATTAGTTTCTTTTGCAAAAGGTTTTAATTGGGACTAGAGAGAGACTGATGGGTCAAAACACGTTTCTCGGGGAGGTTTCTGAAGCGCCCCACCCCCATACTTCAAACTTGCAAGAGTTGGTTCATATTTTTCCCGAAGATAGATAAATAGATTGGTCAAAACGAATTTTCTTATGCAATAATCTTTGTCCGTTGTCAAGACACGATGGTTTAAATTCGAGCTAAGTGTATCACATAAAATTCTATCTTACTTTAGTTAAAAACGGTTTAGAAAGCCAAGAAATAAAAAACGCATTCTTACGATGAAATTTGAAATTCACTTTTGAAAGCCTAGTTTCATTCGGATTAAACGCGTTTTATAGGAGCGTTTTACGGACGTCACTTCTGTGTTTCAAACTTGTGCGAATCGGCTCCAATTTCGAAAGAAAGTAGACAAACATCTGTAATTAATGGTTGTGCTGTGAAAACTTTATTCGTTGCCATGATATAAGCAATTGCATCGAGAGTCAATAAAAAAACCTTTATGGGATTGTCACCCAAAGCAATAAAAATTTACATCGGTTGCCAAGCTATGGCTGTCTAATGTAAAAATTACGGTAGAGTAAAAGTTTGGCACCAGAATGAAAAACACTCTAATCGTAGCACAAAAAAATGTGAATGTGCCCGAGACAGAGTCAGGGATGTAAAAACCAGCTTTTCGATTATGTGGCAGTTTCAGATACATTTAAATCAAAACATCTTGACATATTCGCTCTTTTCACGAATTACACTTCACCAGCACAATGAACTCTCTTAGACTCATCGCCTGTTATCCGTATGGCGAGGGTGTAAGAGCAAACAGACACAAATTTTAGGGCTTCTAGAGAGTGGAATGCATCTGCAATAGTGTCCGAGAAAGGGATGCATCTATAATAGGAAGTATCCGATAGTGGCGATGCATGCATCCTAAACTTTAATGACGCATTGTGTCATACTGCATAGCCTGACAAATGCCATACTGGATGATATGAATGGCAAGTGTCATGTTATATACTTCAGCCATACATAATATTTGACCAATCATTTCTATATTTTTCGATGAATTGTTGTTGAGTTTTGTGTTTCTTAAGAATATTAGATTCAGTAAAACAGAAGTTCATTCAAATTCCCTATTACCAATATATCTCGAATTATTAGTTCTACTTACAAATTTAGTTAACAGTACGAATGGTTTTCTCCCCCTTACTCTATATTTTCCACCTACCTGACTATTGCTGTAATGTTGAATGAAATCGTCAATAGCATCTTCTTCTACAGAGGCATTTGCCTTCGAGAGTGGTTCAATAGATTCTCTAGCAGGCCTAAACGTGTCTGTGAGTGAATAGTATGTTTCCAAATTCGCTAAGCCTAGAAACCACAGATTGTGTGCTTTTCTTTATCTACCTGTTTTTTTATATACCAAGCAGACTTTGGAACATTAAACAGCTTATACACACTCTCATTTGCCATCTATTCAATTGCATCAACCAATGCATTTTATTGACGTCACCTTATAGGCGAATGTTCTGATATTGAGAATAAGAATGAGAGCAGTTCGTTGTCCAATTCGCTGTGACTTTGCGTACTAATGCGAAGCTGCGTAAAATAATCTGCATAATACTCAATTAATACAAAAGATTGGGTTTCGACGTGGTTTCTAGAAGCTTGGTTTCATGATTGGAATACATGAAGCATTCAACGCACACAGTCTGATTCTTTTTGTACTGTTGTTGTTGTGGTCTTCAGTCCTGAGACTGGTTTGATGCAGCTCTCCATGCTACTCTATCCTGTGCAAGCTTCTTCATCTCCTAGTATCTACCGCAACCTACATCCTTCTGAATCTGCTTAGTGTATTCATCTTTTGTTCTCTCTATACGATATTTACCATCCACGCTGCCCTCCAATACTAAATTGGCGATCCCTTGATGCCTCAGAACATGTCCTACCAACCGATCCATTCTTCTAAACAAGTTGTGCCACAAACTTCTGTTCTCCCCATTCCTATTCAATACTTCCTCATTACTTCCTCATTTTTGTACTATGCTCATGTAATAACCCATCAGATATGAACTTTATGCCAAACACAGATAAGTAACTCAATATTTAGACTGTGTGTCAACTCACTTTATTTCACTGTCAGAAATGTCTTGCTATAAAAGTACACTCTTTTAACCTTCTCACCACCTTTGTGTTTTTTGTTTTAAGTGAGCTGTCTGAAATCGTATCCAACGGTAGTCCTTTTGGTAAAAGCTGTGCTGAAAACTCAATTTTATATAATTTTTTGTGTGCATGCAATTTGTTGTCGTGGTAATAAGCACACTGGTCAAGGATTTACGCTGAAATTTCTTTTTTCATTGCATCCAAAGATTGCTAAATTATGTAAACTGCTTGCGACTTAGGAAAAAAGAACTGTCGAAAAAGTAAGACCAGCAAGACGTTGACATGGTACAGTATCTCAAGAGTTTGTAATTTCATTCTCTTGCCAGCGTTAGATGTTGTTACTTAACGTGTTTACGGCGAGCATTACGTATTCACGGTGCAGACTTTCCGCTCCGCCTTGTGTGGTAATCACCCTTGCCTGTTGAAAAACTCGGCGACCTGAAGTTTCACACAACGAACCGTGTCCGCTTAAGCGTCTAGAGGATATGGGGATGCACCTTGCTTTCCTCTCCGCTCTGGGACCTCATTTCCAGGCGTTAATTCGTTGTTCCCGTCTTAGCGCCGATGTTTTTCGTCCTATGTTCGATGCAGATTGACTGTGCTATAGTTTGACTTGTAATTGACAGACCAAAATAACTTCAAGGAAACTGTGCATCTAAAGAATCCTTCGACAACTTAAAATATTTTGGATAACAATACTGATAAAACACAGAAAAGAAGAGTAATACCCACGGAAAAGGAGCAGCCCTGATAAATTAAAAATCAAGAACAACAAAATCAAGGAGTACATAAAGAGATAGTAAAAAGCATTAGAGCAGGAATTTAAGTGAAAGGCTAAGAAGACCAATGTTGTCAGCACCTTATTCATTGAAAGATTTAGAGGATGTAAAGATGTCTGATGGTAAGTTGCTATGGGAGCAAACTGCTTAGGTCGTCGGTCCCTAGGCTTACAGACTACTTAATCTAACTTTAACTAACTAACGCTAAGGACAACACACACCCATGCCCGAGGGAGGACTCGAACCTCCGACGGGGTAGCCGCGCGAACCGTGGAAGGGCGCCTTAGATCGCGTTTCTACACCCCGCGGTGCTCAAAACGCCATGTAGACCAGGACAAAAAGAATTGGAGTTATCGAGAGATAACCATAACTCAGTTAATGATAGGAGCAATTTTGTAAGATAAAAGAAGTGAGAGATATATCATAGTGGATATGCTGTTAGTGGTATATATGAAGGGCTTATTTCAATAGTGGTACAAGCCCATTTTTGTTCATTCTGAGATACAGAGTCCTAAAGCTGCAGTTGAGACACCAGAAATATTCAAGTATCTATACCTGAATATTTCTGGTATCTCAACTGCAGACTTTTCAGCGCTCATTTAACTTTAGGACTCTGTATCTCAGAATGAACAAAAATGGACTTGTACCACTATTGAAATAAGCCCTTCATATGTGATTACTCATCCTAGAGCAACGACATGGCAGTGCATCAAGCATTGGAAGGGAAAAAAATGTGTAACTTGTTGCAACGAATGAAATTCACTATCTTCAGTTGTACTCAACCAAAATTACGGTTCAGTAGTTTTGGTACACTAAATAAATGAGGTAGTAAATGGTAGGATCACCAGTAATATTGGTAGCATTGGTACGGGAACAGACTAAACGAATGCACCTTATAAGAGAAAAATTGTGACCTTACGACTTCTCTGTTTGTTTGTTTCATTGTTTGTTTTGCACATAATTAAAACCACATATCAATCAGTGTAGGTTCATCGTGTATGTTACATCTTTACAGAATATAAATTGAATTTAATAGTAATAAAAATTAGTTGATCGAATACCTTCTGTGCTTTTATGTAAACAAAGTAATTACTTTTGCTACAAGTACAGTTTACTTGCACATTCATGCATGCATGCACACCCACACCCACACACATATTCATCATGATTAAATTCAAGAGTTTCTTGCTATTATTAGTAAATGTGAAAGTTGTTTATGTATAACAGACACATTTTACATAAGTTTGACGAAATACTGAACCAATGTTCGATACACTTTTGTTCTCCTTTTTTTTTAATGTTATATGTTTGTTTAGGAAATTGCGTTTTCTAGCACTATGTGATAAATCTATATTTTTTCTTTATGTGTACTGCAAAATCCTTATGTTTCAGTTTGCAAATCAACAATTTTCGAATAAAAACTGAATTAAACATCGACAATTTCAATTTTGCGATAAACACTTGAGAGTGGACAAGTTACTCTCTCACCTATTTTCTGCATTCGGAAAATCATTAAAGACTTTATTAAACCTGATGCACCTTGAGCGAAACTCTGGAAAGTTAATAGCCTGAGCAGATGTTGATGGAGCCTGGTAGGGTGCTAAAAGCATGAAGTATGTTTACAGTTCTTGGCTCGTAGAAACGGCATGTTCGAAGTTGAAAGCAATTGGTAACGAGCGCATCCTTCAGTGAATCATGCCCGACAGGCCCATGGTCGTACAGGGCAGACAGGGCAGCCCCTCCTCGAGGCAGGTCTCCGGTAGAACAATGCTGAGCTACCTGCACCGGCGCCAGCGGGAGATGAAGAAGCTTGCACAGGATAGAGTAGCATGGAGAGCTGCATCAAACCAGTCTCAGGACTGAAGACCACAACAACAACAACAACAATGAAAATGGCCAAGATATAAGAGAAAATTTATTGCTAGAGCCTATCATACAAGTTTAAATCTGTGGATTAAATTTAGAACTACTTTGAACAATGGCAGTCAACTGAAATTGTGTAAGCAATTACGCAAGAGAGGGGGTATTCCAATATTCCATTAAATAGCGTCCGAATTATTAGTGCAGTTGGCAATAAAAGTAAGCCCATGAACACCAGATGTTTTTGAAGTTTACCATTGATGGCAGATCATACGAACTTGGCATATTTGTAATTCCATCTTTATCTCATGAGTTCTTGATTGGCACCGACTGCTTACGGAATATAACTGCAGCTTGTGAACATCAGATTAGTTATTCAGGATAGGAGAGGGGATATGATGGTACACTTTAAAGGGGACGCCCTTAAAGATGTTTGACTATCTGAGCATAAGTTTAAAATGTATTGATTTACCGATTAGAGGAATAGAAAATGAAGATGCAAATACGATTCTACGTAAATTTTTTGGGAAAATTCAGGAGTTATCTGATTTAGCGGACGAACAGAAGTAAGGGTTAACTGAGATATTAAAATACAGTTGTACGGTGTTTTCTAAGAAACCAGGGGTAATGAAGGGCTGTAAATACAAATTAAACATGAAGAATCGTGAAGCATTTACGTATAAGCAGATAATATCGTATTCCGTGAGCAAAACATGAAGCTGTTAATCAAAAAATTAAAGAACTTCTGCAACTCTTTTCCACACACTTTTGTCTTCATCATTAATGGAAACCTAATAATGCTCAATAATTAGAGAAAGATTATTTGGTGCATATTTTGGAAAACACTCGTACGCAAAGCTTCTAGGCATCGAAACAGTGACGAATAGTTTAAGTCATGACAGCACCGGTATACCACCATACACAGTTTTATTCCATCAAAAGCTACCCAGTATTTTTGAACATTATGTGACATACTCACAAACAAACCGAAATCTTACCTGATATTGCAACAAGTACAGCGTGTCTCAAAAGAAACTTTATGTCTGAGTTGTCAAAATATAATAAAGGGTGAAGTCTATCGACAAAATCTTTATTTATTATTGAAACAATCAGTGTAGGAATTTACTTCGTAAAAACTATGTCATTTAAATGCAAGGTCATCAACAACGGGCGAATCCGTGTAGAGTGAAAATCGGTCTGTTCGTGACGATCCTAATCTCTCCAATCGCAAGCGTGGAAGTTCGTTAAATTAGCATCGATCTTCACTGAACCGATTTCAGCAGAAAGACCTTAAAATACACCCTCACACTTCGCTGCGGATATTTTCTTTCAATTGCTCCAGGGAAGTAGGGTTATTAGCATACACTTTAGAAATGACGTATCCCCATAAGAAAAATCGACGGTGCTCAAATTTTCATTGAGTGGGGGCCAAATGTCATCCCTCCTGGAGATCAACTGCCAGGGAAATTTTTTTCTGGAACTGACCATGTGTGCTGTGGTTCTGTCTTACTGAAACCACGTACTTCGGTAATAACTAGAGAAGTTTCGCAATTCAGGCACCATAAGGTCACTTAACATCGTCATTTGACGATCCGAATTCACTTTAACTGCATGACTACTCTTGTCTTCGAAAAAGTACGGGCCAATTATTCCGCCAGCCAACATCGAAGCCCATATAGTAACTTTTTGCGAATGAAGGTGTTTCTCATTCTTCTGTTAAGGATCCGTTGCAGTCCCGTAGTGACAGTTTTTCTCATTGACGTGACCGTTCAGCTGAAAATGAGTCTCGTCAGAAAACGAATGTTAAATGAGGGGCGCACAGTCACATAGTTAACGAACTGCAGGCTATGTCTGGCATCCTGAGGCTTTAGTTCCTGCAACAGTTGGATTTTATAAGGGTGCATTTTAAGGTCTTTTTGCCGAATTGGACTCAGTGATGGTCGATGCTCATTTAAAGAACTTGCACGCTTGCGAATGGAGAGGTTAGGGTCGTCACGAACAGACCGATTTTAACTCTCCACGGATTCCCCCGTTGTTGATGACCTTGGCTAACCTGATTTCGGTTTGGCCAGTGTTGAACCGCTCACCTCAAACGTTCCGATTGATTTCCGGATGGGAGTTGGAGTTGGAGCCTCATCTACATTATGCAATCCATGATCACTGCAAAACTTCCTCCGAGCTGCAGTCGACGAATCATCGTTTTTGTAAAATTCTAGCGCACAGAACGCGCAGTTCGCCTCCGAGAAGCTCTCCATATCGACTGAAAAGACCAAACAAGTAATGAATGTTCCCGTCACTCTCCTCCGATTTGTTGTAGATGCCCAAAGAGCTCTCCAAACATAAATTATCTTTTGAGACACTCTGTTTTAGAGCACATGAATAAGGAAGCTAATGTTTTCAAGAAGCACATGACAAATTACTGGAGCCTTTAATATATAAAGTGAATGATTGGAAGCCGGCCGCGGTGGCCGTGCGGTTCTAGGCGCTTCAGTCCGGAACCGCGGGACTGCTACGGCCGCAGGTTCGAATCCTGCCTCGGGCATGGATGTGTGTGATGTCCTTAGGTTAGTTAGGTTTAAGTAGTTCTAAGTTCTAGGAGACTGATGACCTAAGATGTTAAGTCCCATAGTGTTGAGAGCCATTTTTTTTTTTTTTTTTTTTTTTTTGAATGATTGGATGCTCGTCAAATCTCATACGAAATCTTCTAAGGACAAGGTGAAATTAAGAAATTTAATCATTACCGTTGGGATCCTTTCAGAATCAGAAAGATTGTGCATTCTAATTGTGTTGAAGTGGAATACGTCAATTCAGGGTGAATTGAGTAGTTGACAGGAATTAGGTTGTTACTGAAATAAGTGCTTTAGCGAAAAAGAAAAAAGAAAAAAGACGCATGTAAATTATCTGACGTTATGTATTCTCTTGTGTAAACTACTGCTTGTCTCATTAATTTATTTTCATGTGTTTGAGCAAAACACACGCGTCCCGAGAAGAGACATACCAGAGATTCGACGCTGCAACTACGTTATCGCGGAGGTATGTCGTAGCTGGCGGCAGTCTTAGATTGGCACAGGTTCTCGACGTTCCATGAACAATCGACTGCGTCACTGCTGATCACTGGCAGATGCCCTTTGGCGGCGTCAGTGGTCAGCGGCTGCAAGTATCCGCCGACCTCGACCTGTCAACACTGCCACACTCCGCATATTTTGCAGGTCAGCTGTCAACGCATCGCGCCGTAAATCAACATAAATTTTGCTTGTGTCATTTAAACTCGACATATAGATTGTGCAGTGATAACCAGAGTGTGTGCCACTCACCTCAAGGTGTAGGTTGTACTGTGGTGCTGTACGGTGCTGTTCAGTGCTTCTATTGAATCAAGTGCATCTGTTAATATATGAAGGTGCTTTATAATAGTCAGCTGGTATGTATGTTTCCCTTTTCGTACCATGTATTCATATAATGAATATTGTAAACACCATGTGCAACACAAATATTTTTGAAATGATAGTTAAATGGACACCCTAGCTGCAAACAGGCGTTGATGTACTTGATGGGGGACATGTTGAAAATGTGTGCCCCGACAAGGACTCGAATCCGGGATCTCCTGCTTTACATGACAGACGCTCTATCCATCTTTTTTTTTTTTTTTTTCCTCATAACTTTAGACGGATTGTGGCAAAAAAAAAAAAAAAAATAATACAGTTGGACGCGAACAGGCGACTATAACTTCAGAACGCACGACGCTTGCCACTTTTTTTTTTTTTTTTAAATCTAATGAACCGCTGCAGGAGCAGCGACGGGTAGGGCAGGGGTCGACACCCGAAGCCTGGCCACCCCGCCGCCACGCCCAAGCAACGTGTTCGAGTTCGAGGATCGAAGGATCAGGAAGAGGATGTAGTGGGTTTATCGATGTTGTTTTATTTATTTATTTCTTTAATTTTTATAACATTTTTTTGTGTTATAGTTTTATTTTTGTTTCATTACAAAGAAAGATCCTACAACTGCCGTAGCCGAGCGTCCGAATTGTCTTCTCGTCTGTTGGGAGGGGTTCCCCCCTATTCCGTCCGTAGAGGATCAATATGCTCCAGGATTCTTCTTCATTTTCAGCGTCTCATACCCGGAACGCCCCAGTGAGCAGGAGGATCCGCAAATAATGAACCTAAATAATTTGCGAAACGAGTTCTGTACTTCGGGTGGCGGCTGAAAGCTGAATGTGTCGTCATCAATAGGGACCAAAAGTCGAGTGTGCCTTTGGGAGCATCGCAAAATAGGTAGTAAACGGCCATGCCTTTTAGCCAGTTAACGGCATTCGTTCTGGTTGATGGAAAGTATACGCCGTCGGGGCGCAATACGTCATCAGGGGAGATAGACTCCGGCAATCGCCGCAAGAGTAATGCCAGCATGCGCTGCGTCAGTAGCCAGCACTCGCTGGTCGCTCGGAAGTTCTGACCGTAAGTAGCTGAAGTCAATAAAGAACTCTCTGATGTGTGTGAGTGCCGGTGAAATGTGTCCTACAGAAACCGGGGGGTGCAGAGAGTGTGGTTCCACTTCCGCTATCAGGGTGCCATCCATCTGAGCCACCGCGGGCACAGAGGATAGTGCGTCTGCAGGGACTTATCCCTTGCACGCTCCCAGTGAGATCCACATTCCCAACATGTCCACACCACTACATTCGTAGTGCGCCTAATAGATGTTTGCCCATCATACTCATTACCCGTGGCAGACTAATCTATCAAGTCCCGTATGAGTTCGGGCATGGCGTGTGCGTTCGCACAAGAAGGTCAATGGCCGGGACGCCATATTTTAACTATATATGACGGACTTGGTAGATTAATCTGCCACGAGTAATCAGTATGATGGGCAAACATCTATTAGGCGCACTACGAATGTAGTGGTGTGGACATGTTGGGAATGTGGATCTCACGGGGAGCGTGCAAGGGATAAGTCCCTGCAGACGCGCTATCCTCTGTGCCCGCGGTGGCTCAGATGGACTTCCCGAGCACGGGGTCCCGGGTTCGATTCCCGGCGGGGTCAGGGATTTTTCCTGCCTCGAGATGACTGGGTGTTGTTGTGTCGTCTTCATCATCATCATTCATCCCCATTACGGTCGGAGGAAGGCAACGGCAAACCACCTCCATTAGGACCTTGCCTAGTAAGGCGGTACGGGTCTCCCGCATCGTTCCCCTACGCTCTGTAAAGAAGCATGGGACTTCATTTCCATTCCACTATTGTAATTAAAAACAAGAATGATGAAAATTCCTGACTTAACCACAGGGTAATTTTCCAGTCAGCCTTCGGCGGCGCAGCGGTTCGGACGGTGTTTACGTCCCTGCCGCACGTCTGCGCGAGAGGTGTTTACGTTACGTGTGTAGCGGTGTGTCGCGGTAATACATAGAACGAATCATGGCCTTGTCCTTCCGCAAATCGACACTGAAATTTAGTTTTGTTAACGAATATGCTCGACCGAAGGCTTACGAGATCGAACGTTATTTACGGGACGAGGTGAAAATCGAACCTGACGTTCTAGTTGGAATCCACTTATCTATAGTCAGCAGCGTGGTTTATGTCAAGCTTATAAATGAAGCGGCATGTGACGAACTACTACTTCGACACAGACAAGGACTTCGTTTCTGTCATTCGGACGGGAATGTTGGAGCGGTAACAGTTGAACACGCCGGCATGGGACTCAGAACGATCCGCGTCTTTGAGCTTCCATTCGAAGTGCCAGAAGAATTGGTGACAGACGCCCTGCGTCCTTACGGAACGGTCCTATCCCACGTGGCTGAAAAATGGGCGAGCTTCAAGACGTATCCTGTCCTCAATGGCGTCAGACAAATCCGGATTGAACTCCGAAAACACGTCCCGTCATACTTGTACATCGCCGGTTGTAGGGCGATTGTCATTTACGACGGACAACCAAGGACGTGCTCTGGATGTGGGAAGGAGGGACACATACGTTCTGAGTGTGCTCAGCGAAGGTTATTACAGCTGCCACGGGATGATCCACCCCTCACGCCGCATCCGACTGTGCTCCCCATGACTTACGTCGCCGCATTACGCGATGACGTGGGCCGCGAGACAGACGCGTACCAGAACACACAGACAGCGACGGATCGTGGCGAGCCACAGAAAGACGACGTTGCGCTGGACCGCCTGCAACAGTCACAGGACGCCCTCTCTTCGGTTCCGCTTGAGGCCCCTTCAGATAAGGCACTTGGCGACGTCGAAAATAGGACGGCGCACGATTCTGACGTCCCCCACGAACAACTGGAGACCATGCTGACCTCTGATTCCGAGGCCCGGCAACGTAAACAGCGCTCACCAAAACGCCGGAAGAAGCGCCGCCTCACGGTGGAGAACGATCACTCTGATCTAGTAGATAATTCTGAGAAGTTTACGGGTACAGAACAGACGACCATGGATACAGAAGAACTACCTCGCGTGGATGCAACGGTGGCCAGCGGGACGGCGGCACGACCTAATGCTGACGATGCTCCAGACACAGCGAAGGAGCTCGATAGACGGCAACAGGATACTGAGGAGGCTACGGCGCCTGCATCGCACGACAACGATGGGACACTAGGGGACTGGTCAGAAGAGCCACCCCCTTGGGGAACAGATGATGCCGGAGGAACTGCTCCCACGCACTCTCCCGGTGTAAGACCGGCAGGGTGCACGGAATAATGGCAGACTATATGAGGGGACGGCGGGGGACGTTAGTCCGACAGCAGCCTATGTACGGCAAAATTAGCGACCGTACGGTACCCTATCTACGTTGACCGCCATGCACCAAGCTTATCGGATAGGGTCTGTTAACATCAATCGCATTGGGACGCCGGTGAAAATCAAGATGCTCAGTGACATGATAAAGGCTGCGGATTTAGACATCGCACTATTACAAGAAGTTCGGGTACTTCCCCCCTCGGACTTTTACGGTTACGAAATTTACTGTTCCCCGTGTGACGAGAGAGGCGTTGGTACAGCTATACTATTAAAGGAAGGGATACGTGCAGACGAAGTAGAGTATTTGCCTTCTGCCCGTGGTACGGCCGTGACCATAGGAGGAATACGTTTGATCAACATATACGCACCGTCAGGTTCGGATAAGAGAAGGGACAGAGCAGATTTTTACGCCCATGAGGTTGCACCGTTGTTCCAGGGACGATACGATGGTTGCATACTCGGCGGAGATTTTCATTGTGTGCTTGACAGAAAGGACCATCAACCTAACTATACTACTAGCCAAGAACTTAGGGAGCTGGTCAACGGGATGGAATTAGTCGATACATGGGACCTGAAGTATCGCAACCAACCAGGATATACATTTTTTACTAGCCACTCCGCGGGCCGTTTGGATCGAATCTACGTTTCAAGGGCGTTAGCAGTGTCGGCGGTGGATGCAGAAATATGGCCGACAGCGTTTACAGACCACGAGGCATATATTTGTACAGTTAACCTTGATAGACAGCAGGTGTGGAGACGGAGGGGTAATTGGAAGATGAACGTCTCCCACCTGCGAGATGCAGAATGCCGACGCATGGTGGAGGACGCGTGGCATGGCTGCCTCCGTCGACGAAATTCTTTCGGTTCTATCCTGCAGTGGTGGATCGAGTGCTCGAAGCCAGCTTTACGGAGGACGTTAATAGGTTATGGGAAGGAGGTTTCTCAATGGCAGCGCACGACCACTGAGTTTTACTTTACGGCTCTCCGGGAACTGTTAGCTCAACCACCTACACCAGAACGCCAGACGGCCGTCCACCGAGTTAAGGCGAAGCTGGTACAACTTGCGACGCAGAGGATGGCAGGTACGATGATACGCGCGAGGTCGCAGGATTTCCTGCCCAACGAGGTTCCCTCGATCCATTACGTGATAAAGGAAAGACGAAGAAGACGCAGGAATTTAATACATGAGATCGATCTCGGCGATGGACGTCGTTATACAACACAAAGGGGCATAGCACAGGCGTTCACGGATCATTTTAGCAGATTCTATGCGAGCAACGGGGAGGGTCAGAGGGAGCTGGGGAACGTCCTGGAAGAGATCCCTGACGCGACGACTGTGAACGGGGAAGCAGACGGGTTATCCGAAATTACGTGTGAAGAGCTGGAAGAAGCGATTACACGAGGTGCTTGCAACAAGTCCCCAGGTCCAGATGGATTCCCGTTGGAATTTTACCGTGCCTTCGTGACCATTATGACACCGATGTGGCTATGTATGTTTAATGAGCTTCTGCGGCAAGAAGTACCGGTTCACATTCAGTTCACGGAAGGACTCATGATACCGATACCGAAGCCCCGTGGTGGCAAACGGCCTTGTGATTATCGCCCCTTGACCCTCCTTAATAGTGACTACAAGATCTTCATGCGCATCCTGGGAAGTCGTATCAAAAAGTCGCTGGAGCATCGAATACATGCCGATCAGACTTGTCTTGGCGGCATCAGTAATATCCACACAGCCTTGGGAGACTATCGTGACGTCGTCGCCCTCGCGGCTGCATGCCGCCTCCGAGGGGCCATGGTTGCAGTAGATTTCGATCATGCTTTTGATCGCGTGGATCATGTGTACCTCGCGGCGGTGATGAACAGGATGGGTGTCTCGCCATTATTGACCAATGCTGTGATGCGGCTGTTGCACGGCGCCAGATCAGCGATGGTGGTCAACGGAGGGAGAACTGAGTATTTTAAGATCTTAAGATCAGTGAGACAGGGTTGCCCCTCGTCGATCCTCCTTTATGCGATTGCCTTAGAACCGTGCCTCGCAGGCCTTCGCCGCCGTCTTACCGGGATCTCCCTACGGCATTTATCATTCAAATGCAGAGCATATGCGGATGATATTGTGTTCCTCGTACGGAATGAGAGGGAGACTCAAACAGCACTGGATTGGCTACAGACGTATGGGATGGCAGCTGGAAGTGTGGTCAACTACCGAAAATCACAATTCATGCATGTGGGGCGTGGCCTAGAACCAGGAACGGAAGGACCCTTACCTGCGGTGGAAACCCTTCGCTGTTTGGGTATCACCTTTCATAAAGAGACAGCGGGAACGGCTGCGGACAACTACCGAAGATTGTTACTCAGAGTCCGCACGGCAGTACGACTAAACGCCCTACGGTCGATGGATATGTTGCAGCGAGTGTTACTCGTCAACCTTTATCTCGCGCCCATGATGTGCCACCTGACACACCTTCTCCCCTTGACGCGTACGATGGCTATGAGGATTCAGGCGGCTTTTGGGTACTATGTGTGCCTGGGACAACTCTTTAAGGTACAGTACAACACGCTTACCCTCCCAGCGCGAGAGGGGGGCGTTGGTTTAGTGAACGTGCACGAGAAGGCGCGTGCCATGTTTATTAATACTATGCTCAAACGGTGGCGCAACAGGGACCACTCGCTTACGGGGACGATCATCGAAGAACTCGTACCAACATCGCATCTTCCTCCAGTCAGTGTCGGCCATATATCGCCCCCTTTAACGTATGTGCGCACGTTCATCGTGGAACACAGTTACGTTCGAGAGCGTTTACCGACGACCCGACAGTCGACATCGAAGGACGTGTACCATCTGCTCCTTCGACAGATTGCCCGGAATAGGGTGGAACGCAAACATCCAGCTGTTAATTGGCACGTGGTGTGGCGCACGGTCCACCACCCCCACCTACCTACATCAGTCAGATCAACATGGTACCTTGTCGTCAACCGAAAATACCCTACAAATGATAAAAAGTACGCAATACATTTGGCGGATTCGCCCTTGTGTCAGCAATGCGGCGTGCTGGATACGGACGACCATCGGCTGGTCTGCGGCGAGGCATTGGCTGTCTGGACTCTCGCAAGAAAGATAATAGCGTTCATGCGGCGCACTATCTATACAGCAGTCTCTTCTGACATAGTATTTTTTCCAGAGGAAACGTATTTTCCGCGTCATAAGACGAACGCGGTGGCGTGGATCACAGGTATGACGGTCCATTACATCTATAGAGACACACGTACGAACTTACTGAACGTCCTGGATTACTGGCAATACTTGCAAGATGGACACACAAAATTATTACGGCTACAAAAGTACAAGGATTGGTATGCCAATTTCCTAGTAACGGTTTTTGCGGACCCGCCATATACCTGGGGTGTGCCGGGTGCGCAAAGATGAGCGGCGGTGCTGTCTTGTGAAACCGACCAAGTTAAAGTGATCGACTAAGAACACTATGCGAGTATGCGATTTGCGAAAAACTCGCGCTTGAACAGTTATCAAATGGATGTATTTCAAATTTTGTCTTCATATCCAAAATACTTTTCTTTAGGGTGCCGGAGGTGGCCCCACTTCGATTTTGTTGTTATTTCATGCTGCATGGTAGGACGGCAGCAAGGATCCTTCCAGAACAGTTATCATGTGACAGGACGTACTATGTTTATTTTGTGAATAATAAAGGTTTATGTTTCTCCTACCTTCCTTCATATAAATAAATAAAAAAAAAAACGTCACTAAAAAAAAAGAAAAAAAAGCGGCCGTGCGGTTATTTAAAAAAAAAAAAAAAAAAAAAAAAAAAAGAGGTGGATAGAGAAAAAAAAAAAAAGATGGATAGAGCGTCTGCCATGTAAGCAGGAGATACCGGGTTCGAGTCCCGGTCGGGGCACACATTTTCAATATGTCCCCGATGAAGTACATCAACGCCTGTTTGCAGCTAGGGTGTCCATTTAATTATCGTTTCATTTCTAGCGAAGCTGCATTGTCATCCACAGTAACTGTTCTTTCGAGAACAAATACTACCGTCATATATATGAATATTTTTCTTTTGTTTGAATTGATTAACATTGAATATAAACTTCGGATTCGTCCTAAGCCCGTTTTGGGTCCTGCTCAAAATATCAACTTAATACTAACCAATACCGTACACATCAGATGACGCCTTGTAAGTTTTGTTGTGATGTACGATACTTTCCATTTTATTATCGTTTGACTGATATTTAATGCGAGGACTACACGGTACCTCTTACTTGTAGAGTAATTCTATGAGTATTTTCCTTACACTTCCAATCTTTTTTGTAAATATTTCTGTATTGTTTATTTTTAAATATATTCAATTCTTTCTTGCTGGGTTAGGTCACGTTAAAATTTTCGACCATTGATATATAACCCTTGCGATTATTTTCATTTTTGCAGATGACAATTTACTGAATCAAACCACTTTTATTAAGACTATGTTTATTAACACCCAACAGCAACAGGTTTACACCCACTACATCCCGTCTATTGTATCACTATTGGTCCGTCATGGACAGAGGACATCGGCTGGTTAAGTAACTGTCAATGTGAAGTGGAGGGAGAGGACCCTACAAAACACAAAGTAACCACCACAGCTAAGCCAAGAGCAGGCAGACTTTATGTACTGACCTGCGGCCTGCGCAGCGCTGTGGATGGTAGTTGTAAAAAATCGCATTAAATTAGCAGGAGGAATCACTCTTTGAGTTCCAGTACAGTACAGCTAATGCAGCGACCACGACAAAGGAGTTCAAAAAGAAAGACACACAATGGTCGAGTGCCAAGCGACGCTTGAGGTAGAGTAAACAGCTTCGCCACTGGGACAGTAGATCGGTCGGTTTGGGGAAGGAGACCAGACAGCGTGGTCATCGGTCTCATCGGATTAGGGAAGGATGGGGAAGGAAGTCGGCTGTGCCCTTTCAGAGGAACCATCCCGGCATTTGCCTGGACTGATTTAGGGAAATCACGGAAAACCTAAATCAGGATGGCCGGACGCGGGATTGAACCGTCGTCCTTCCGAATGCGAGTCCAGTGTCTAACCACTGCGCCACCTCGCTCGGTGGGGCAGCAGATGGCTGTAGTGATGATTGGGAGTGATGAATCACGCTACACATTGTGGCAGTCAATTGGAAGGGTTTGAACGTTACGTGCCATAATGTGTAGCGCCAACAGGAAAGTACAGAGGAGGCGGTTTTAGGTAGTGCCCTCATTCCTATTAAGAAAATGCTAAATTCGGAAGAATATGGACACATTTTAGTTAATCGTGTACTGCGTACAATAGGGAAACAGTTCGGGGGTGATGACTGTATGAGGATGAGAATGCCCATTATCATTAAACACCTTTCCTGATACAGTAGTTTCTGAACAACAGCGTTCCTAATACGGACTGGCCTCCCTACAATTCCGCCCTGAACCCAATGCAAGACCTTTGAGATGAGTTAGAACAGTAGTCGTCAAACGTTTGCGCTCAAGAGCCAATACTTACATTACAGGGTGACACCTCAGGCCGCTCATTACCGATCTGTTTCTTAATTGATTCATAAATTAATATGAGTCCCCAATAGACTAGCTAAAGTAAGGACTTTTGGCTACTTGCCCCTCAATCACTGGTCGTTAAAGGTAGGCACCATTGATAACGCATTTTTCCGGCTGCTCTCTGTTTCAATTTACTGCCATCTTCAGCGCCCCAAAAGTTGTGGCAGCGTAATTGCCTGACGAAGTGTTGTTGTATTGTCTGTGACGGCGGATGATTAATTAATAACGGTAACTGTACTAACGCATTATGCAATATGAGAAAAGTCACAACTGTTTACTAAATGTTTTGAATGTCATTATTCTTCTACACACTGCATTGTATTACAACAGGCTTTATTTAATTTCATGTTCCTTGCTACAAATATGTATAGCATTTGAAGATGTCCGTGTTTATGGTGCGTGTTAATGCATCCATACTGCATATGTGTCCAAATTTATACCACAGCAATTGATCGGTAAAGGTCATGTACGCCTCGAGTTATCAGTACTGTAAGGCAAACGAAGCACATTCCTGAGCTGCTGAAACAGTTAAGTGCAGTTACTTCCGCTCTTCCTGCAATTGCTAATCGTGGAAACAAATGAATTAATCTAATGACATACTTTGCATACTTCCGCTTAGTGTCTTATGGAATAATTTTCCAGGTTAATTCATCACTGATTGAAGAAAAGCGAGCAGTAAGAGTAATAATTTGGTGTTCACCCGCGATCGTCACGTAGGTTTCTCTTCAAAGAGTTAGGTATTTTAACTGCATCATATTCGCTATTGAAATTTGTAATAAATAATCACTCACAGTTGGAGAAAAGTAGCGACATACGCACCTACAGGACAAAATAACCTTTGATGTAATTAAAGGAGGAGCAAGGAACGGAAACGTAAGCGGTTAGCGGTAGCAACTGCATCAGGACTTTTCGCGGCATCACCGGCGACGAGTGAAAGTGTGTAGCGGAATGGGGTTCGAACCCTGGATTTCCTGTTTGCTAGGTAGTTGCGTTAACCAGTGCGCAGCCAAGGCGACAGCGCTTACCGGCAATGCGTGCATCTCGGTACGCCTCACGGCCGACTGCACTCCCACTGAGGGCCATCAATCGGCAGTCGCTGTCCATTTCTTCCACGCTTGCTGCTCTGAGATTACCGCAGGAGATCCGAAAAAAATGTTCAAATGTGTGTGAAATCTTATGGGACTCAACTGCTAAGGTCATCAGTCCCTAAGCTTACACACTACTTACCCTAAATTATCCTAAGGACAAGCACACACACACCCATGCCCGAGGGAAGACTCGAACCTCCGCTGGGATCAGCCGCTCAGTCCATGAATGCAGCGCTAAGACCGCTCGGCTAATCCCGCGCGGCTAGGAGATCTGAAAGAACTGACACCACGCATTCAGATAACTGATTCGCTTAGATGGACAATCGATCCACCTGCTTCAGTGCGGACACACAAGTACGTCCGACCTACTGCGGGAATCTGAGTAGCGATTGTGGAGGGAATGGGGAAGGGACTGTGGGTAGGTGACGCTCGGTGGAAGTCTGGGTCGGCCGTGAGGCGTACTGAGATGTTCACACATTGGCGGTAAGCGCTGTCTCCTTGGCTGCGCAGTGGTTAAAGCCCCTCTCTAGAAAATGGGAGATCCGGGGTTCGAACCCCATTCCACTACACATTTTCACTCGTCGCCGCTGATGCCGCAAAAAGCCAAGATGCAGCCGATATCACTAATTAATCCCTTCCCTTTCTGTTCCTTTTTTCTCCTTTTCCTCCAATAATGGAAATGCCGTGTGGCTAGGATCTCCCGCCGGGTAGACCGTTCGCCTGGTGCAAGTCTTTCGATTTGACGCCACTTCGGCGACTTGCGTGTCGATGGGGATGAAATGATGATGATAAGGACAACACAACACCCAGTCCCTGAGTGGAGAAAATCTCCGACCCAGCTGGGGATCGAACCCTGGCCGTTAGGGATGACATTCCGTCGCACTGACCACTCAGCTACCAGGTGTGGACTCTCCTTTAATTATACCATATGTTTCACAGCTGCAGATTCCGCGTGTTGTCAGTTCTTCAAGAACTTCAAAATCTTTATGTGGCCTACTTTGAAGACTGCCAACACCGACTCGTCGCCTTTCCCCGTGGCCCTCTCGTGCTTCGACGTCGGCTCTTCGACGCACGCCTGCAGGAAGGTGGTGTCGCACCACCAGGAACGGCCACTGGCGGTTAACAACAATGTCCGAAAGAACAGATACCACGTACTCGTATAAAATAACCTTTATCATCAATATTAAAGCTGTCAGTGGCTCAGAAAGGAGTCCAGTACGCAGAAACAAAAATTTTTTTGTTCGTTTGTCCTATAACATAAAATGTCTGACTGGTAGTAAAGCAATTTTTTAATATTACTTAAAATTGTTTATCCTGGGTAACTCCAATTCCGTGAACGGATTTTTATTTAAAAACTGTTAGTCTGTAAAACGAACCTACTGTTTATGTTTAGTTGGTTGTGTAGGTTCAAATGGCTCTGAGCACTATGGGACTTAACTTCTGAGGTCATCAGTCCCCTAGAACTTACAAGGGGAAGCCGCCAATTGTGAAATTCAGATTCGATTCATACTGCGCATAATTAAAGCTCATGGCCAGAGGTGTAATGTGGCAAAGCACCAAGATGCACTTCTCAGCCGTTGTCGAGAAAATCGACAGTTAAAAGAAACCGTTGCTGTGAAATACTCTCTACGATTAACAATTTTCTACAGCGTCGTGGCGCAGCGGTAAGCGCGCGGGTTCGTAATCCGAAGGTCGCCGGATCGAATCTCGCGCTATGCAATTTTTTTTATTATTAGTTTTTTGTAATTCAAATATATATATATATATATATATATATATATATATATATATATATATATATAAACTATTAATGAATTGCTTATGCATGTTGGTGAAGGCGGATCGCTCTCCAATTGTACCGCCTCCATTTTTCCGTTTTTTTAACAGGGTGTACCAACGCTCTCCCGTCCGCACTGATTTTCGATGATGTTATAAGTTGCGCTAGGGACCGCATCTATATTCTTTCGAAGTTAGCAGGCAACTACGCTGTTATGCGGTGGCTCGTTTCGGCCCATTCAACATCTGTCCTTCAAGTGTAACGAGCGAGTAACGGAGTTTATATTTCGTACATGCCGCAGCAAATTTGTGTTCGTGGGGTCTCTATTCTAATTCGAACGTTTGACTTACGCTACACGTATTCGTTTCGGAATACCGTTTCTACGTCTTCCGTTAACTATGCGTGGTTAACATTACGAAGACAATTAATAACATTTGTGAAATAGAACTTTGTTTGCGGAAAACATAATGATGTTCGAAGTCGCCAGTTTTTGCACGACAAACGACTTTCAACAACTTTTTATATGCATAATTGTTGCAACTGATTGCCGGGAATTATATATATATGAATTACAAAAACCAAATACAAAAAAAAAGTTGCATTGCGCGAGATTCGATCCGGCGACCTTCGGATTACGAACCCGAGCGCTTACCGATGCGCCACGATCCTGTAGAAAATTATTAATCGTAGAGAGTATTTCACGGCAACGGTTTCTTTTAACTGTCGATTTTCTCGACAACGGTTGAGAAGTGCACCTTGGTGCTTTGCCACATTACACTTCTGGCCATGAGCTTTTATTATGCGCAGTATGAATCGAATCTGAATTTCACAATTGGCGGCCTCCCCTTGTTAGAACTACTTAAACCTAACTAACCTAAGGATATCACATATATCCATGCCCGAGGCAGGATTCGAGCCTGCGACCGTAGCGGTCGCGATGTTCCAGACTGTAGCGCCTATAACCGCGTCGCATGCTAGTCGAGGGTTGCAGTTTGATGACGAGTCAGTTAAAAGAGATTTCGCTCCAGACCTCGGCGTCCAACATCACCGCCTTGTCTGGTTTCGGCTGTTGAGGAAGAATGGCCTGTCTCTCCTCCACATAAATTCAGACATCTCACTGAAAGCGTCTCAGCGGCGTCATCAAGGCGAAAGGTGGGCAAACCATTAATCTATGATCAGATACTGTTTCTGGCTTAAGCTGAGCGGGTTGATTGCAAGAGATATTGAAAGATAAAAAAATTCGCACACGAAAGAAATGACATACATGGATCATTTTGAATGATTATAAGCAAAATATCCGTTCATGTGGCAACGTCCCATGCGTACTGTCTACAATAGTATTATTAAAGAATGTCCACCCAAAGGTAACTGAAATTATATTCATTTACTTCGACAAGACACGTGTCGTTTAGTATCATCTAACTGTCGTCAGTGCTGTATCAGTTTTGTGGTGTTTGTCAGGTTCACACTCGTCTCCCCGCTTTCTGTGGTGTGCTCTGTCACTAGTATGTACGTTCTTCATCAACCAAATTGTATACACTTGTTAGCGTAAAAAGAAACTGAAAGAAATACACTCGGTCTGTAATCCAGCTGCTGGCCGTTGTGGCCGAGCGGTTCTAGGCGCTTCAGTCCGAAACCACGCTGCTGCTACGGTCGCAGGTTTGAATCCTGCCTCGGGCATGGCTGTGTGTGATGTCCTTAGGTTAGTTAGGTTTAGGTAGTTCTAAGTCTAGGGGACTGATGACCTCAGATGTTAAGTGCCATAGTGCTTAGAGCAATTTGAACCATTTGTAATCCAGCTACGCATCGTTATCAGGTGAACTGAGCTACAGTGCCTTTCTGCAGCGTCGGGACACGTGTGGTGGGACGAGCAGCCCGGAAGGTGAGCTGGCTGTTCTGCCCGGGAGCAGACAGCTGCATCGACCAGTCCCGGCCAGCTGTCTAGTCCTGCCCCCTCGTGCCACGCCTCTCCCCGCCTTAGACCGACCTGTTGCTGGCGCCCTCGCTGACTGCCGCGAGTATTGACAGCTTCGTCAAATGTCTGCCTGCTCTACGTTCACTGGCATTTCGCAATTATTTGTAGGACCTGACCTAGCTAGGTCCGTATTATTCATTAATGGTCTTGATCGCAGTATAACGTAATTACAACTCGATGGTAGCCGGTTCCGGTTGACTAGAAACCATCAGCAGATCTGTGGAAAGAAACGGAAAAATAGTCTATCAGTTAAACTGGAAAACTACTAAAAGTATTTTAAAACACGTACTTTTAATAACATTAATAAAACATTGAAAGAGTGAAAACCTACCATGCTTATACTACAGATGGTACTTAAGCACAGTGCTAACCAGAAGTACATCATGTTCTAACCGCAACTTGTCAGTATTAAAAGGATCATCAAAGCATGATTGTAACCTATATTACACAGGTCATCTCTGCTACGGAAGCTTGTACGTTTTACTGAGTACTGATATTCCAAGAATAAGACAGTTTTTGATTGACATATTGTTACAGAAAAGTATTCTGTACAAGATATTGACAACGATATGAAATTGCTGAACACCGCACCATGAAAGATTACTGTGTACCAGAAGAAATCGAAGTGTACAGAAACAAAATTCTAAAGTAATTCTCAATGGGCAACACTAG
This sequence comes from Schistocerca serialis cubense, assembly GCF_023864345.2. NCBI lineage: Eukaryota > Metazoa > Arthropoda > Insecta > Orthoptera > Acrididae > Schistocerca > Schistocerca serialis. The sequence goes on from NC_064638.1 coordinate 751,001,865, forward strand.
TTCGGTGAGAATATTCTTTTAATATTTTCGATGTCGTACTTTAAATAGTGCAGATATGGTGTTTTAATATCGTTAATGTCCGGATAAGTTTAAATAGTGCAGATATGGTGTTTTAATATCGTTAATGTCCGGATAGGCAAGAAATTCCAAAATCTTAATGTGATCTATTTTGAAGGCTGCCAACACCGACTCGTCGCCTTCCCCCTGACCCACTCGTGCTTCGACATCGGCTCTGCCACCCTCACATGCAGGAAGGTGGTGTCTCAGCCCCCATGGAAGACCACTGGCCATTAACAACTAATTCAAAATTAGTTTAAAGCACTGTTCTTATCAGTTTTCATTCGTTCGAAATATAAACATTACAATTCTTGGTTTACCTTTTCTTTTAACAGCTACCGCTTGATATTTATTTTCTGCTGTGTTGTGAATTTTATATTTATATTGGGATTATCAACTTCAAGTACACCTCGATTTGCGAATCCTTTTACAAGGATCCTCTACCAACTCATCAAATTTCTAACCCTCCTCGCCCACTCCGAACATTTCCACAATTCCTGTACTCTACGCAATCTAGATTCCAATAACCACATTGTTTCTCCTCCGATCACCAACCCCTATACACAGCCGCTCCTTTACAAATACTTCCAACCGTCCCTAAACATACACACACCCCAAATCCTATACTAACAAAACTTCAACCGACTCCCTCTCCCAGACAATGAAATCAGTTCCGATGTTTATCCATCCTACCAGCTACCGCATTCCACTGCTATTGCCACTCCACGTTCCTCTCCTGATACCACCAAACCACCAAACTCATCCTGCCTTTTCGTCTTCCCAATGTCCACCCTACCACCTACCTTCTCTCGACAGGTACCACGCAACTACTTAGAAATTTATACCCACACCCTTCCCGCCTACATATCATCTAACTTTCAACCTCCCCACAATTTTTTACCCAGCGCAGGTCCTTCAGCTTTTTAGCGTAATTGCAGTGCTTCTTTTTAACGAACGTAGCAGTCTTTATTAATGTTTTCAAATGTCTGTTTTGCCGTATTATCTCCAGCTGTCAGACTTTTCTGTTTCTTTTTTTTTAAACTCTTAAACAAAGAAAACATCACTATTTCTAATCATCTCTTCATTATATATCACTATACAAACGGACACTATCCACCTCTGCTGCATCATCTTCGGCACACGTTCACTCTTTCATCCTAAGCTGCCCTGATGCAAATTCCTTAATGCCAAATTTCTCACTCTCGAAATCAAGGAAAACGTCCCACATCTTGCTATTGCACAAATCATTTTCCAAATAGGCTTGGCCTTTATGAAATACACAAACTTCACCATCCACACAGCCTTCCTCATTATCACTTGCGTCACTCGCATCACACGCCTCCCTACCCCTCTCAGTACTACACCCTGAGCCTAACAATCGAAAATTCTAAAAGTTTTAAACATGGCTGTGTGACCAGTGACCGTTTACAAATTAAAGTTAAAGCAATTACAGAGCTCCGTCGCATAAATTAAGTCTTTTGATATGGTTTCCACACTTCTATTGAAAGGGTACAGTACCGCCTGACATTGAAAATAGGTACAACATACTTCATTATTTTTGTCAGAACAACACATTTTTTTTTGTAAAATAACTCAATTTCAATTAATACAGCGAAGCCGGATACCAGTGTGGGAAAGAATGACAATTTATTTATTTAATTGATCACATGTGCACTCCCACAAAGTAAATCCCTACATCCAGTTTGGTGAGATCTGTGAAATGAATGAATGTATGGTCGTCTGCTAACCACAGATAGTGAATGTGAATATATGATCATCTTTGAGACGATCCTTTGGCCACCTTTGGTGGGACCAAAGAGATGAAATTTACCTGAGCTTTGAGCGCCTGAAAAGTGGCTGACCGATATGGTAGCAAGGTGCTCCCCCACTTCGACAGAGGTGTGGGAGAACCTGGAGAACGGCCATGTTTCAGCACTCTGCCGCTGGATCTTGTGCTGTTAAGACCTGTTTTAGTTGTGCTCCGTAATGACAAAAGAGTGGAGACATGGTATGCATGTGGAATATTTAAGAGTAGTTTGAAATAATGATTTCTCTATTTCAGGAACTTTTGTGGGGAGAATTAAATGTCAGGCAGGTAATATTAATGGGATTGTAGTAATCTTCGGAAGTGACCAACGGTCACAATGAAACCACGTGTAGCAATAAGTTGAAATACTTCTGTGTGCTTAAGTTAAGCTGAATTACTAGCGTGTGTACAATAAGTTGAAATATTTAAGAAATGGCGTGTGCAGGACTTGAATTTAGAGACGAGTACTGTGTGAGTCTCAAACTGTGTATGAGACAAAAGATAAAGAGAAGCACTCGTCCAAGGTATCAGTTGAGGACTCGCGTGTGTGATGATTACGTTCTTAATATTACTTTGCGTGATATGATTCCGTGTGACGCTAGATTCAAACTCTGAGAGAGAAGCAAGGTGAGTCGGCCGTCTATCCAGCAACGCCACTTGGCTTGCATTGCACAGGAAGACGTGCATATATCTCCAGAGTTCATAGCAGGAAAGTAGAATTACGAAGTGAGGCAGTGTCGTGTGGAACTGGGATAAATATTAATTGAAGTGGGAAAGCTGAAAGTGATAGTGTTGTGACTATTTAGTGTTTTGTATTTCATATTGCAGTGTGATGTATGTCATGTAATTTGGGTGTGTGTGGTTTGCATGGGAGAGTAGCAAGGTAGTTTCAAAAGATTAGTGGGTTATGCTTGTTCCTTCTGTACTGCTCGATCTGGAGGAAAGTTTTGTGATGATGATTGTGAGAGTCGAAGTGTGAGAAATAATAAAAGATCCACCATCCTATCCAGAAAGTGCACTGTAGCGTTAAATAATTACGAGACCATAATATAGAGATTCACCAATGTAAAGCCATGCCCACTGGGCGGAATTTCTCATGTGTTATTGTTGTAGGTTATAGAATTTGTGTGTTTAGGTTATAGAATTTATCGGAATAAATAAGATAGTGAAAAGAAAAAGATTGGTGGACTTTTCCTTCGAATTGTATGTTGTCATGATGTCCCGAATTTATAATGTGTGCGCCATTCATATTCAGTGTGGTGGCCATGTGTTGATAAAAGCCGTTAAATGAAAGACAAAAAGAAAATGTGGTATTGCCAGCGCGTAGTGAACAGTCAGAGTTCTGTAAATCACTGATAGTCAGATGCGCGTTTCCGTTGCGTATTATTCATACAGGAGGATAATTTGTAACTTAATTGTGAGTACGAGAGTTCATGTTACTCGATAAATAAGAATGAATCCACTCGCTTGGCAGACGACTCATCTTGCAGGCCTGACTGCTTGATGCCTCAGTATGAGCAAGGCATGTGGGTGCCTCTCATAATTTCGACCCTGCCAGGATTTTTTGCTGTTAGGGTTTGCTGTTAAGATTTTTTTTATTTTTTGAATGAATATATTGTGATAGCGCTAAGAAGTAAAATTTTATTTTGTTTGCAATTTCTTTCTGGATTGGTGAGGATCTTTTATTTTTTTTATGTAATTAATTGCTATATCGTCCAAGGCTGGGAGATCGTTGCATAATTTTTTTTGCGTAATGTCCGTAGTAACTAGGTCGCAGTCGAAAAGTGTAGTCACCATGGAGAATAGCGATTCTGGGGTGAACGTAGCAGTGCAGCAGGAAGTAGGTGTCGACCATGGGCTAATGAGCGGGAACGGCGAACACTCGGAAGGGGCTGAATTGTTCAGTGGACCGCTGCTAGGTGATCCTTTGAGCGGCGGGCTTTGTTCACAATTGGGGGCTTTTCCCGACGACGCGGGCGAGCTGGGACTAGGTCAGGTATGCAGTGAAAGTGCAGCTACCCTTAGCGAAGCTACGGCTTCTCAGGCGAGCGAGGTGAGCGCACCGAAAGTAGCAAATGACAGTGTGCTACTGCAGTTTTACAGAGGATGGATAGAGATAATAAGGAAAGATTGGAAGCGATGAATAAAGATAATAAGGAAATATTAGAAGCGATGAATAAAGATAATAAGGAAAGATTAGAAGCGATGAATAGAGATAATAAGGAGAGAGATAGGGAAAATAAGGAAAGATTTGAAGCAACTAAGGAAAGACTGGAGGCAATGGATAAGGGAAATAAAGAGGCAATGAGGAAGCTACACACAGTTATCGATGAGCGTCTGCCCGCAGTTAATAATCGGTTAGATGAGGGGGAGAAGAATCTGGGTGCGTTGAAGCAAGCATGTGACGCCGTGAAAGAAAAAGCTAATAATTTGGAGGTACGAATATTTGCAATAGAGAGTGATACTACTGAACGTAGGGATGTGTTGCCGGACGAGCGAATCAAAGAGGTAGTGGTCAGAATGAATACTATTAGCTTCAGATGTAGAAAAGATCAGTATATGAGGCGAGACAGGTTCTGACAGTACGCAGCGAGAGATTTATGCCGACCAGGAGGAGATACAATCACTATTACAGTTTAAAGAGGCACAATTAGAAACCAATAGGAAACATAGGGAAGAACTAGCACAGTTGCAATTAGCATGCAGAAGCGAAGGTGAAACACCACCAGGTAGACTGCAGAGGGAGAGTGAGATAAATTCAAAAAACGAAAATAGGCAGAAAGAGGAAGACGAACTCAGAGAGTTAGAAGAACGGTTGTGTCGGATAAAACAGGTGGCAAACCCAACTGGGTATAGTCCAAGGTCGGAAAACATAAATGCGGAAGAAGAATGTAGGAGGCACATCGTGTCGGTACAAATGTACACTTGTTTTCCGGATCCTGATAATTACCAACATCCATGCCTGTGGTTGTCTCAGTTTCAAGATTCATTACCTTCATCGTGGGGACCGCTCCTCAAAATGAAGTTTGTGTGTAACCATTTGAGGGAAGAGGCTAGAGCGAAAATGCAGGAAGTTATTAAAGACTGTAGCAGCTATTTAAATGAATTCTGGTCGAAAAGTAAGCAGGACCAGGTTACGCAAAGCATATTGATGATGCCAAATCGTAACGAAGGTGGTATAAGAGATCCAGTGTCGTGCTATCAGGAAATGCTGAGACGAAATAGGTATTTGGATGTGCCATACGAAACTGGGGAGCTCATTAGGGTCTGTATAACGAAGTTGCCAGTGAGATTGCGCAGAGATATAGTGATAGCAGGCAGAGGCTTAGACGATTCCGCGTCATTTCAGCACTTGTTACAGGAACTGGGTAATGAGAGCAATATCGTGAACGGAAACACGACTCATAGGTCAGATAGTGTCGAGGATAGGAATGGCAGAAACTATCAGAATGACAGGAGAGCATGGAATCCTGGCATTTCTTTCTTGTCGTAATAGATTGATGGATAGGAGAAACTAATCCAACATATCAGCCCTTAGCATCTTGCCTTAAAACACATGCAGCTGGCACTGAAAATTGTCTATGTAACAGACATACTCTACTGATATGTAGGAATGCAAATACCATACTTCTGATCAGAGAATAAAACACCAGTAATGGAATCTGTTAGGCTGGTCTCTCCGAGCAAAATTTGCAAATTTTTTTTATTTGTAACACTAAAGTAAAAGGACTGTTTCCTCAAAAAATCAGTTGCTAAAAATGTTAGGTTAATGCCAATGAGCCCAGTTTAATTAGTGCAATTTGACTATTGCAGGTACTTAACACGTAATGTAAAAGGTCAACATTGTGATCGAAGTTTTTGTATTAGCCGCCACCTGATCGGTAGTATGTCATTGGCGTGGTGACAGTTATAATGAAGTGCTGTGTATGGTTGTTCAGAATCTGGTGTTAGGGAAAGAGGACACTAGCACCAAAGTTTCTAACACTTGGGCTGTCCCATCTCTCCCAGCTTGTATATTGTCTGCACACATTTAATTTTCATGTAAGCTCAGATTCCTAACTAGCAAATTCTTTACTGTGTATAGTGGAATGTGCAGATACCACTGTCTAACCCTGGCTCTCAGCTCCCCCTACTTGGACACAAACTGAACTAAATGCATTCATACAGCACACAGCAAAGAAGCACAGAAACGCAACATTTCTCATTATCACGGCAGTATTACCTATCAAAAACTAAAGGAATGCCCCTCTCCTTCCTAACAGTTCATGCAATGCTTTACAACATGATTCTCTCCGGGCTACTATCCTGAACTGTGGAAATCCTCAAAAATTCTATTTTTCCTCAAATCAACCCAACGATCTCAGCAACCTCACCTCAGTGTTTACCAAAACCTTTCAATTAGCCTCTCCTGATGCACCCAGCAACGCATGAACTCACACTATCTACTTTCTGTTAACCAGCGTGGCTTCCGTCCCAACGTCTCCTAAGATAAATAACTCACTCATCTCCTGTTTCATCAGCTCAACAATCAAAAACACGCTATAATAGTGTCCCTTGAACTGTAAAAGCCTATGACCATATAGGGCACTCTGTTATCCTTTTCAAATTCTTGACTCATGCTCTTATACTTCTCTATGTACAAATAATCGTATCCCTAGGCTCTATTCAGCCATCCACTATCACTACTAACAATACGAATTCGCAAACATTCCATCCCACTGTAGGGGTGCCCCACGGCTTGATCCTTTCTCGTCTCCTTTATCTCCCCTACACTGGCGATATGTCTAAGGAACCACCAACGGTTCTCTTCCTTCAGTACGCTGATAACACCGCTTTCCTATTCCTCTAACCTACAGTCCTAAAGTCTCGAAGATCCTCATAAATGTACCTTACTGAGTTTACCTCCAGGTGTAACAAAGGTCAACTCTTCCAAAACCTATCAATAACTATAGGAACAGCCGCAGCTTCCACATTCATGAGTTCTGCTCGCCATTTACAACCATAGTAGCCAGTGAACTAATACGCTAAAATAAAACCACTGTCTAATCTTCGAACAGCAACTTACGCCACAGGGATCTCTTACAGTTTCATCGAATTCCCAGATCTCCTCACTCACGCTGAACACCTCTGAGAAACATACTATCAGCCGCAAATTGGACTCCGATTACTCTGTTGTCTTTCTCTCTAATTTCCATTCGTAGTACACTGCCGCTCCTATATGGACACATCCCACCACCTCTACTCCCAAACACACTCCGCACCCTCTCACAACGAAATTTCAACCGTTACCCTATCCCAGACACTGAAATTCGTCCCGACGTTTGCCCTTCCCATAACGCCCACCGCCTATCCTACCTCATCAGGACTCCCCTCTTTACCTTCCCCTCGCCATCTTTCCCCCAACCCTTTTCCCATTCCCTCCCCATCTTTCCAGATACCTCTTTCCTCTCTCGTATTATGGCCTTATCGAAAGCCCCAACTCTTCCCTTCCTATCATCCACTTTTCTCCACCCATACTACTCATGAGACCTCCATGCTTATATTCACACCATCCTAATATCCACTTCTTATCTTTCCATATTACTAATCAGTCCCTCATACTTATATCCCCCTACCCTACTGAAAACCTAGCCTTTTCCTCTCCAACAACAGACCTTTTTTCTGAGGTCACAATGCAATGCTTGCATCGTGTTTTAAATGTATTCATATTGTATTAAATTTGCCTTTTAGCTTTTCTTTTTTAATTTTAAAGGAAAACGAGACTATTTTCAATGCAACCTTCAATAGGTTCATCCTTTACAAATGTGGAAAATCGTAAAGTTCTCACGTTTTTCGTCTTTATGTATATTCTATAATCTGTAGCTGAAGAGTGCATTGATTGCACCGCTATCAGCCTACATGCCGCCCAAATTGGGTGACGTTGATGAAACAACAATACAGTGAAAAAATTCGTGTACGTTTTGTACTGGTCTCAATATGTATGTATCATAATATCATGTGTTAAGAAGGTAGTGCTTCGCATGTCGTAAATATTTGAGGAACTTTATGATGTACTGCAAAGAGCTGGTGATAAAATTTCTTTATTGAGCAACCAGTTTCGCCCCACCGACCATCATCGAGTTCCTGTATACCAATGGGAAAAACATATAAAGAACATTACAAAACTGAACTGTCGCTATCGCGCTATCTGATGTACAAGCTTACGAAGAAACTCGTGTGATAAAGTGTCATATACTCAAAACATTAGCAACAACTTAATTAGCAATATAAAATCAATGATGTCAGATAATAACATCCATGATTTTCAAACTGGAAATAAATGTACGACACAGAGAGTAATGTGACAGACTGTGTCAAAACATATCACAATAAACATAGATACGTCACACTGACGCAGACTTATCTGTGCCCAAATAGTAATATAAAATACATCGTAAACATAAAAGCATGTTAATAGTGCACTTACTCATGGCATGCTAACAGTCAGCATTAACATTACGAACGGAGACATTCTACATATTGCCGTCTGCATAGCTGTTTATTCTTTACCAGGTGAACCAAATAATCTTATCGTCTGCTTATGCCCAAGAAGTTACATTTATTTATATCGAAGGTCAATTGCTAACCCCTATTCCAAGCATAGATTCTCTAGAAGTCTTGCTGCATGTCGCTACAATTTTCAATCGTTGTCTCTTCACTATGCACAACAGAATCACCCACAAACTGTCTCCTGGAGTTTTCGACATTATCCACTAGGTCATTTTCCTGTGCTTTGAACAGCACTGGTTTTATGACAGTCTTTTGCAATACGCTCGAAGCTGCTCTTTCATCTCTTCTTTAATAGCGACATTTTGCACTCTATTTACTAAGAACTCTTCTGTTAACAAAGCTGGTCCGATGCTCCACTCGTTTTGTTCATTAGGCGACAGTGTGGAATTCTATCGAACACCTTCCTGAAGTCAAAGGAGAAGGAGTAACCTAAGCGCCGGTAGCTACTGAACTTCAGGATCTTGTGGACTAAAAAAGTGAGCTGGTTTTCACAAGATCGCTATTTGCATAATCTACAGGATATTTTTCGGCCTCCAGGAAGGTCATAATACTATCTCCATAATACCATCTCAAAAATTCGACAACAGATCCCTTACAGAATTAGTTTCAGTTGAAGGTTATCCATTAAAATATTGATCTTTTTCTAACCTATTTATAAAGGAGAATTTGCGTGCACGCCTTTTGGTTTGTACAACTTATTTACTTTTTTACGATATGCAAATCTCACACAACAAGCCACTGAAACCAATTAGCATCGCTTAACTGGATTTATAGATGGTTGCCGAGCGAGATGACGCAGAAGCTAACACAGTGGACCAGAATTCTTGATGACCAAGGGCTATAATAGCCTCTTAAACATCGATGCGGGTTTACATTGTTTCCTCAAAAACTATGATCACTTGTTCATCCCCGCTGTTTGAAACACATTTCTTCTACTGAAATCGTGCTCATAGCTCTTAAGGCACGCATTTTACAACCCATGTCTACTAGACAGTTTCTTCTTGTTTTGCCCATAGTACCTCCTCCCAAAAGATTGGAAGCAAAGAGCTTGTGGTAGAAGATATTTATTTTACAGTATCGGAGATGAAGAAGTGGTCATATCTCTTCAGGTATCCACGTTAGAGCACGTAGTTTACTAATCACTTTTGCTTCGCATTATCGTCCACGACATGTCCCTGACTATTGATCATACCTCCAGAAACACCCTCTATAAAACACTGTTACAAAAATAAATTGGAACTTGGGTGCTAGTTACTGTTACACCAGTTTATCTAAAATCATGGGAACTGCTAAAGAAAAATAATACTGAATTTATAGAAAAACTAACATTCTGAGCGAAAAATGTCACACTGTGTATATACCAGTATAGCAAAAGTGCACTGTGTAAAAAGAGCTCTACGGATACTGCATCAGCAAAGAAAAATTTGATTTTTGTATTCCCCGGTGTATTTAAGATACTATACTTTTCACTCTGATACAGTTAATATGATATGTGGATTGAAATACTTGAAATCATAAAGTCATTGAGCGAAAAAATAATAGCAAAATAGTCTAACGGTATGCGCTAAAAATTTCAGCTAATGACATACAGTGTTTCTCAAAGATCGTTGATAAGATCGCTTCCAATTACTCCATACGGCCGTCCAGGGTGGCCGAGCGGTTCTAGGCGCTACAGTCTGGAACCGCGCGACCGCTACGGTCGCAGGTTCGCATCCTGCCTCGGGTATGGATGTGTGTGATGTCCTTAGGTTAGTTAGGTTTAAGTAGTTCTAAGTTCTAAGGGACTGATGACCTCAGAAGTTAAGTCCCATAGCGCTCAGACCCAATTGAACCATTTTTTACTCCATACGTGAATATTGACAGGCGAAATACCCTCAGACTTCAAGAAGAATATAATAATTCCAATCCCAAAGAAAGCAGATGTTGACAGATGTGAAAATTACCGAACTATCAGTTTAATAAGTCACAACTGCAAAATACTAACGCGAGTTCTTTACAGACGAATGGAAAAACTGGTAGAAGCCGACCTCAGGGGAGATCAGTTTGGATTCCGTAGAAATGTTGGAACACGTGAGGCAATACTGACCCTACGACTTATCTTAGAACAAAGATTATGGAAAGGCAAACATACGTTCCAAGCATTTGTAGACTTAGACAAAGCTTTTGACAATGTTGATTGGAATACTCTCTTTCAAATTCTGAAGGTGGGAGGGGTAAAATACAAGGAGTGAAAGGCTATTTACAATTTGTACAGAAAGCAGATGGTAGTTATAAGAGTCGAGGGGTACGAAGGGGAAGCAGTGGTTGGGAAGGGAGTGAGACAGGGTTGTAGCCTATCCCCGATGTTATTCAATCTGTATATTGAGCAAGCAATAAACGAAACAAAAGAAAAATTCGGAGTAGGTATTAAAATCCATGGAGAAGAAATAAAAACTTTGAGGTTCGTCGATGACATTGTAATTCTGTCAGAAACAGCAAAGGACTTGGAAGTGCTGTTGAAAGGAATGGACAGTGTCTTGAAAGGAGGGTATAAGATGAGCATCAACAAAAGCAAAACGAGGATAATGGAATTTAGTCGAATTAAGTCGGGTGATGCTGAGGGAATTAGACTAGGAAATGAGGCACTTAAAGTAGTAAATGAGTTTTGCTATTTGGGGAGCAAAATAACCGATGATGGTCGATGTAGACAGGATATAAAATGTAAACTGGCAATGGCAAGGAAAGTGTTTCTGAAGAAGAAAAATTTGTTAACGTCGAGTATAGATTTAAATATCAGGAAGTCGTTTCTGAAAGTATTTGTATGGAGTGTATCCATGTATGGAAGTGAAACGTGGACGATAAATAGTTTAGACAAGAAGAGAATAGAAGCTTTCGAAATGTGGTGCTACAGAAGAATGCTGAAGATTAGATGGGTAGATCACATAACTAATGAGGAGGTATTGAATAGAATTGCGGCGAAGAGGAGCTTGTGGCACAACTTGACTAGAAGAAGAGATCGATTGGTAGGACATGTTCTGACACATCGAGGGATCACGAATTTAGTATTGGAGGGCAGCGTGGAGGGTAAAACTCATAGAGGGAGACCAAGAGATGAATACACTAAGCAGATTCAGAAGGATGTAGGTTGCAGTAGGTACTGGGAGATGAAGAGGCTTGCACAGGATAGAGTAGCATGGAGAGCTGCATCAAACCAGTCTCAGGACTGAAGACCACAATAACAACAACGTGAATATTATGTCTTCAGTGAGAACTGACGCTTCAATTATGTATACAGGCAGCACTTCGCTCACTCAGACCGAAAAATGTAGGGATATAATCCCGGTTATCAGAATACACTGTAGGTGTTACGAAGTGTATGCACAGTGGCAAGATGCGCCCTTGAGTCAGAGCTGTCAGAGCGAACCCAGCCAGCGCTCAGTAGCCCGCAATTGTCGTGACGTATTGTTTTCTAGTTGCATTTCCGGGTGAAAACAAGGGTGGTTCACGGTAGTGTGAATTTTTATTAGTGCCTGCTGACTGAGTACGGGGCTACGCGGTAACTATCAGTGTATTGAAGGATTCTTTAGCATATGTTTTTAAGCAAAAAATAATCGCCAGTTGTGCTAACCACAGCAGACAAGTAACTAAGTTACGAGTTACGTTTTCTGTGATTCCTAAAAGCAACGAGACGAAATGAAAACGGTTAAACGCTTCTAGACAAGTAGATGTTTTCAGTTGAAAATCCTCATGTCCGCTCAATACATTTTACTGATTCGGATTATGACAGGGATTTGAAATGTGAACTGCTGAATATTCCTTGGAAGCGCAGTTGGAGACTGATGCTGCCCAAAAAAATCTACCTTCCCGAGGTCTTGATTTAGGGAATATTAATAAGCCTAATAATGAGAGAAATATTCGGGTACAAAAACGAGGCTACCGTAGAGAAGTAGAAGATATTTCACAGGTAAATATATTACCAGCTGATGCACGACTAGACAAAAGTTAACCGTGAAAACAAAGAGTTCTGTGAATGCGACAGTGCGTGCTTACGCCAACAACTAGAAAAATAAAGACCAAGGAAAAAGAATGTAGATTTGCAGGACCGTCTTTCTCGATGTAGCGCTGAGTTACTGAAATCAAAACATTTTCAAAATGCCTGCTCATGCTACATTCAAACTGTGATTAGAGCTCTTTTTCCGGCAACAGCAAGACATCATAAATGTACGGTCCTATAGGCTGCAACTTTACGTTCCCTATGTTCTGAAGCGTTATTTATTGTCAAGTGCTTCATAAGGACACGTACTTTCATCAGAATAAAAGTTATTAATAAGGCAAAAAAATAAAAAAATGCAAAAACTGAGAAATGTTGTAACATAACTTTCCAGAACAGAGAAAGAAAGGCTATTAATAAAGAATTTAAAATGGTATTATAGGGGATTTCTCCGGTACTACAGATCTATGAGGCTTAAGCCTGAGAGAGTCTCTTCCTCCAGAAAAAAAGCAGCGGCCTCCGAGATGGTGAAAGCATTTCATCACCCGCAGAAAAAGTAGTCTAACAATAATAATAATAACATTAAATACACTAAAACATGAAAAATCTGTGTTACGTTCACACCTGCATATGAGTTAAACACGTGAGCCAATAAGCAGTGCAGCGTGCCCTGAGGGTCCACGGTGACGTCATAACTGACAGCCCGCTAGAACGCGATACCTACAGTGTATTCTAGTATCCGTGGGTCTAATACTTACCATGCGAAAAGTACAACATTTAGGCGGATACATAAAATAAGAACTGCATAAACCGTCAATGTATGTTTAACGCTTGGATATACTATCCTCTATTTTTCTTTAGAACCGTAATTCCTGAGAGCTACAACCTGTTGTTGTGTGACTTGTGACGTCCACATCAACAGAATATTTCCAATGTTAGGATTACCATGTTTATAATGAGGGCAATGTCTCGAATGGTGCACATAGATATTCTGTTAAGAATGGATTACAGTCTTGTCCACTGTAGTGCGTCATGGCACGGATAAATACAGCTCACAGACAAGTAAATGGGCCTACAGAAGACGGCTATCAGATGAAAATGAAGTTTGGCTCCCAAGATATTCTTGCAGAGATAAATTTAGTGAAATGAGTGTGTTGACTGCATCTTTCCTACGTCTCTAAAACATTTACGTCGTTAAAGAGCTGTCGTGATTTATCACACACAAACATAGTATTTGCAACCCAATTTCAAGTGAAACGGCTTAAATTAACTCAAAAGAAAATCATACATATTCCGCGCAACATGGTATCATACACTCTAAGAGAATAGAAAAGATGAGCTGTTCTTAGCCTCCGTTTTGTGCAAAATAATATTGAAAATCAGTCATTACTTTAGGTCCTTTTTCTAAATTTGAATGTCTACATTAATTATAGCAAATACACATTCAAAGTGGGTAGAGAGACAGAGAGGAAATTTGAATAATTGTTCAGCATAACTGTAGTGTAAATATTTGTGTACATTTTTGTGGGCAGCTCGACGTGTCCAATTCCAGTCTAGTGAGCCAGTTCAACCACAAGTAAATAATACTGCCGCTACTATATTGCTATTCATATCAAAAGACTCATTCGCATAGAAAGAAAAATGTGGTAAAAGTGCAACTGAACCTACTTTATACACCTAATCTACCTTTACATAGCTTGAAACGTCCCCCTGGGAAAAATTATTAATGACTGTGCTGGTAAACTTCTACGTTATTTGATACAAAGACAGCTAACTGAACGTACTCAGACAGTTCTCTCTTTACTTATTCTGATCGTCACTAAACTGACACACAATACTTTTTTAGTGCAAAGCAATCTGACGTTCAAAATCCCTACAAAAGAATGGCCCTGGTTAACAATAACCCATACCTTTCATGAATCACTTACCTCAGAAAAATCTTCGTTACTCGAACTACTGCAATACAGCGAGCAGCAATACTGCCAGCTAAATAAAAGATTCTAACTAGTGAAGGCACTAACTATGATAGGCATAGTTAGCAAATGAAAGAATTTGATAGAGAACAGACAATGTATTTACCTTAATAATGTTCAAAAGTCATCATATATATATATATATATATATATATATATATATATATATAGATAAATTCATGACATCCATCTTTACAAATTGCTGGCGGACACACGTCCAGATCGTCCGCTTATAGCAACCTCTCAAAACTCTGGCATCTCTCTCTCCACATCCACCACTGTTGGCGGCTCACCTTCAACTGCACAACGCTACGCGCTGTTCACATCCAACTGTCCAACACGACACTAATGAATATTTCAACAATGAATTCAACCAGCCACAGACTGCACACAGCGCAGTCAGTGATTTTCATACAGAGCGCTACGTGACGTTACCAACATAAAAACCTAAGCAGCCTACTTACAAGCTTGTAAGACGTAAAAAAATATGAATTTAGCATTTGTTGTTAGATGTGATAACAATCAAAACAAAGGTGGAACTTGGAACGAATTGCGAGAAGAGTCCCACTGCAAACTCAAGCCAAACAGTTGCGTCACTTTGATTGTCGGTTTCGTAACAACATCCGTCAACACTGGAAGGCGCAGGCCCCTCCGTTCCACAGAGCAGGCATCAAAACCGTGGTGAATTTACTTCATGGATAGTCTGTTCTTCCTGGCTGCTTATTAAATGCTTATTAAAGAACACACTACCGTGACACGGCACAATGGAGGGTATCCGGGAAGTGGTCGACGACCACTTTCACGCCTTTCATGCGTTACTGCCAAATTTTATTGTGGCATTGACCTACGTAACAGCATCAGTTCTGCTGTGGCCCACGACACATAGCCAGTCATTTGTCACTCTCTCAGACGTGGAGCAAACGCGTTCCGCTTTAAAATTTTCATGTGCAAAAATTGTAGCTTCGCCAGTACATTATCTGTCTATTATGGCCAACTCATAATGTGTACCCTTAATTGAAAAGGTGTCATGATGATGTCTCCATTGGCAAAAGACTACAGATTAGTACCCTATTCTGATTTCCGGGGGGGGGGGGGGGGGGGGGGGGGGGGAAACTCGAATGTGAGAAGTCCCAGTGTGGCAGGGAAGATAGTAAATTTGAAAAGGAAAACGTAAGGGCTCAGTCTAGATACAGTGGGGCTCAGTAAATTAAAAGGAAAATTAAGGATTTCAGGTTAGAAGACGTAGAGTAATAGCAATAGCATCATAAAATATTATAACGGGCGTAAGGAAGACAGACTATAAAGCGAGTTACTGTGACAGGTTAAGACTCTCATCAGAGCAGTCGCCAAGCCAAAGCCAGCAACAGCTGAGGTATACATGCAGACTTATGTAAAAGTTTTTAACTACCAATACCAGTCACAAAATATGTTAACTAATGTATTATTTATTTATTGTGAGACCTCATCATCAGGCTATATGGCATTACAAAAACAATTTAACAACAAGATCATAAAGATGTTAAACAGGATCATGTTTCCAAATTACTGGTACGTTTCTGAAAATTTGTGAACAGTGATCAAGAAAGGCAAGAGAGCCACAGAAATAGAAACAACTCAGCTCATCACAACGACACTGCCAAGCCATAAGAACAAAGATAACTACAACATTTATGAAAAGACTAACATCAGTATGATCTTATTGTGAAATTGTTTCTGTGTTGTCATATAGCCTGATGATGAGGTATTCGCTCGAAACATATCGCCCAATAAATAAATAATACATTAGTTAACAAATTTTGTGATTGATAACGGTAGTTATAAAGCTTTACATATTTCTTGAGACAGTCACGGTCGAGAAATAGTTAAAATTGCTTCAAATACTTGCAGACGTCACAAGCAGAAGATTAAGAGGTAGAGCAAGTATAAAAGGATATTGAAAGGCGTACTTCAGCATGCAAAGGGAGATAAAAATCTAATAATCAAAGCAGACGTGAATGCTGTAGTAGGCGACGGAATAGAAGACAGTATTGCAGGAAAATGAGAGCTCGTTTATACGAATGAGAGAGGGGGACTATTTGAGTTCTACAGTAAATGTCAGCTGGTAACAGCGAATACTCTGTCAAAAACCACAAGACCAGGACGCATACTTTGAAAAGACCGGGAGACACGGGAAGACTGCAACTGGTTTACATCGTAACCAGACAGCGATCTCGAAATTAGGTATCGGTTCGAGGGAGTTACCCAAGAGTAAATTACTTGACCACAAAGGCCACATATCAAGTTTTGAACCCTTGTGGGAGCCGGATAACTCATTATCTCAGAAACTGAAGAAGAAAATTACAACGAAATTTATTGTGGTTTGGCGCAAAAATAATATTCAGTGAGAACCTCAGGTACAGTCTATTACCCTTCAGTAGGAAGAGTGTTGTACCCCGGAACACTTTTACGTGTTCGCCTCCAGCCAGCACCGTAACAGAAGTTAAGTATATTTTTATTCCATTTTTACATGATGCCGTTCACTTTTTATCTGCTACACTCTTTATCTGAAATCACAAAAATTATTCCGCAAAATCAAGGTTTTTTCAAACGTGAAAAAAATGTTTCGATTAACAATATGGTCATGTCCCACATAACAAACATTCTATTCAAACGTAGGAGCGTTGCAACAGAGAAAATGTTTAGTCGTCTGTCGGTTACATTATACTAAAAATCAGTAAGTAAATCAAATTCATTCAAAGTATTTTCAAAAACTAGTTATAAATTAAATACATTTTTAAAACTGGAGCTATTGCAAAGCAGCAAAAATATTCATTTCCAACACCAGTAGAACTGTTACGACCTTAACGAAATTTAGTTAATTAGGAAATATCACACGTGTATAAAATGGTGGACGACCGATGGAGTATTGGTTAATCGTCAACAAATTAGATAACTACTGTAGTTTCAAATATATAGAATTTTACAAGGCGTAACTGAAGAAGTAACAAAATATTCCAAGTAACTTAAATATATTATACAGGGCTTAAATGTGTAGTAAACGAAATATTTACAAAGGCTACACGAAACGCAATCTCAAGTAAAGCAACATCAAAAACAGTAGAAAATTGCGGAAACTATTTTGGAGATCTCTAGTGCATATTCCTTCGCCTGATTCTAATATCAGTCGCTAGACTGAGTCCTCTCTAAAGTATTGAAAGGATCTAGGAAATGCCGTAAGGTCCTAGACCCGATGAATACTTCACCGTAATGGAGAGGGCTCAATGTCACGTCACGTGACGGCTAATGTAAGCACCGAGGGATAATCGGCATAATCCGTCACCCCAACTTTTGATGATTAGGGCACCCCCTTGTCCTGGAAATGAGAAACAGTCTCCGAAGGAGGAAGAACAAATTGTCGGTCGACTGTATAACATGTGGAAGGCTAAGTGAAACCGCCACATTAAAGATCCATGGACATCCAAAGCATCAGTAGCAAACTGTGCCAGTATCTTCTGTAAAATTTTCCGGACATTGCGGAAACTATTTTGGAGATCTCTAGTGCATATTCCTCCGCCTGATTCTAATATCAGTCGCTAGACTGAGTCCTCTCTAAAGTATTGAAAGGATCTACTGGTACTCCGGGTAGCGACTGAAAAAGATACAGACAAACAGAGAAAGTGAAGAAAGCAACCCCAGTTTTAAAATAGCCACACGGAATGTGGGAACACTGCTGCAATGCGGCAACATAGAAAACCTAAAACTTGAAGTAGAACGATTTGAAACAGATATACTACGCGCATTAAAAATTAGATGGCTCCAGTGAGGAAACTCCTGAACTGGAGGAGACAGAGTCATTCACATCGATCAAGACATACCAGGAGAGGGAAGAGCTAGAGCATTTATCAAATAAAAAAAGAAAAAAAAGAGGAAACACTGGCTCACATGTCAAGGCATAATGGCAATACAGCTCTAGGATAATACTAGCCAAACTTAAACCAAGTTAAAGGACGCTGTGATAGCACAAGTCAACATGATAACGTCCAAGGAAGATGTTACAGTAGTTAACGAATATACGAAGAAATATGTGTTGTGATTAGACATCCTATGGGAGATGAAAAGCTGACTGTCATGCGAGTCTAGAACGCGAATGTGAGTGAAGAATCGGAAGAGCGGATCGTGAACAACTATGGGCTTCGAGGAACAAATGAAAGAAAAGCCCAACTAATTGAGCTCCGGTTCAAGCACAAATTAGTTGTTGCAAGGATAGTTTTCTAAGATGACAAGCGAAGATGTTACACCTTGAAGAGCTCAGGAGACTTTAAGAGACCACCGATGGATTACATTTTGGTGAAATCACGTCTTAGGAACCAAGTAAAAGATTTCAGGAGTTATCCACCTGCAGACAAAGTCAGTGACTACAACATGGTCCCCATTAAAAGTTCATTGAAATTCACACGACTGAAGAATAAGACAGTGAAACAGAAATGGGAAATAGGAATACTGTAAACTAGAGGTCTGCCAAGGCATTATGCACAGGAAACAGACGATCTGTTTAAAAATTTCCAGTATGACAGAGTAAAAGAAGACTGGGAACAAACTAAAACTTGTATATATAAAGCAGCAGAACAGATAGTTGGGAAATCTAAACCTAAAAACAAGAGGAAGTAGATTACAGCAGATGCTATTCAGCGTACCGAAAACAGAAGACTATGCAAAATGTATCTGATGAACAAGGCAAAGCTGAAAACAGAAGACTGAGGAATTTAGTTGGTAGACAAGCTAGGAAAGCAAAAAAATGTTCTACAAAATGTGAACAGAACCAAATATGAAGCCTAATACCGCATGCATCAAAAATTCTCATAAAGATAATTCGGAGGGGAACTGAGGAGAGGGTGGAAGATGTGCTGAGCAAAGATCAGTTTTAATTCTGGCACTGAGACTTCTTACGGAAAAGCAAATACAGAAAAATAAACAAACTTATATTACCATTATAGACCTGGAATAGGCATATGATAAAGTTGTCTGGCAAGAGATGTTCGGATGGGTGAAAAAAGCTGTTCTAAGTTATACACACTTTCTATAAGAACGAAGTTTCTGTGATTAAAAATTTTAATCGGGAACAAGAATCAAAAACTAGAGAAGGAGTGGTACAAGTACGTGTTTTTTCTCCTTTTACATTCAGTCGTTACAATCAGGAAGCTTAGACTTAAGTTCGAGAAACTGTGAAGGTGTGGAGCAAAATTAATGAGTAGAAGATAGACATGCTACACTACGCAGATGATATTGCTATCATCAGCACAATGGAAAGTATTCTCCTTAACCTATATTGTATGAGAATAAACAATCGAAACACTTAAGTGATGGTATGCAGTGCTGAAGAAAATTATGAATGTAAGGTGGCTATAATTTCGCACTTTACAAGCACTCATCCACATACTTTGCCGTGATCTACAACCACATTAGGTATTATCTGATAGTAGTACATCGTATATATGAATATCTAAAGGAGACTGACATTGTCACGTACGCCTTGTAAATAATTGTTAACGCTTATTGCATGAAAGGTGACGGAGTGTCTTTATTATCATACTAGTAGAGGTTGGAACGACAGTGGAAATGAAACGGCAGACTGAACTCAAGCCCTGGGTTGAGCACAATAGAGTCGCGACCGGCTGATTTTCTAGCCGAACCGGAAGGATTATACTTCGGAAACTACGAAATTTTTGGACGCAAGCACAGTAGAGTCGCGACCGGCTGATTTTGTAGCCGATCCGGAAGGATTATACTTCGGAAACTACGAAATTTTTGGACGCAGGTGAGAGAAACGAAGAAGCGGCACCTCGGAAACCACGCAGGCTGGGTTATTTCCAAGGATTTTTACTCGGAATCATACCATTGTACGAGTATAGGTTTTTCCTCGCAAACTTCCACCGCTGGACGGCAAAAGATTAAAATATGGTTGGCCGGCATTCGGAAGAATCTGTAGAGAGGGAGAATATTTCGTGATTTCGGGAATAGGATTAGTTTTCGGAATTACTATGGTGGGGAGCCAAGCTTTGCTGGGAAGCCAGCGCTGGCGAGACGTGTTTTTCCGCTGTGAGCGGCCGTGTGTGACGGTCGCTCGAACACAGCTTTGTTGAGACAGACGAACTTGCTTTCTTTCTCTCAGGAGAGTTTATAGCTAGAACAGTATGGAGCGTTCAGTAATTGAAAGCACTTCTTCTGCCTATACTTACGTTGCGTCGTTATCTGAACTCCGTCCTTGTAGTTGGGAGTTCGCGTTTCTCTTCTGTAGAACACAGAGAGAAAAATACAGTATTGAAGCGTGTTAGTCAGAGGACCTCCTTTTGCTGTCCTAGTGTTTGAAAGAGTTTTATTTTGTGGCTGGTGTTCCTCCATCGACGGAAGCGTGTACGAGAACCAGCAAGCCGACGCACCAGACGCAGTAAGTACGGTGATATCGCAAATTGCTTCGGCTTATTAGGGCTAAAAGCTAAACAGCTGTGACCACGTTAGTTTACTTCCACTGAGGTTCCACACCACTGTAGATCATCTTTGAAAGTAGTGTCTTCTAGTGTCTGGTACGTAGACAATATGACTCATTTCGCGTTATTTATGTTAGATCACGTGGCCATAAAAGGGGGCAGAGTTAGGAAGTTGATTAATAAGTTTGCTTAGGAGATGTAGACATGTCAGAAAGGGAGTTTCTTAATCTGCAATAAACATACAATATGAAACAAGTGTAAGTAGGCTGTTTAGGTTTTTATATTGGTAACGCCACGTAGCGCTCTGTATGAAAATCACTGACATAGCTGTGTGCAGTCTGAGGCTGGTCGGCATTGTTGCAATATTCGCTATTGTAGTGTTGGGCTGTTGGCTGTTAACAGCGCGTAGCGTTGCGCAGTTGGAGGTGAGCCGCCAGCAGTGATGGATGTGGGGAAGTGAGATGGCGGATTTTTGAGAGCGGATGATCTGGATGTGTATCCATCAGAAATAGTACATTTGTAAGAATGGATGTCATGAACTGCTATATATATTATGATTTTTGTACACTATTAAGGTAAATACATTGTTTGTTCTCTATCAAAATCTTTCATTTGCTAACTATGCCTATCAGTAGTTAGTGCCTTCAGTAGTTTGAATCTTTTATTTAGCTGGCAGTAGTGGCGCTCGCTGTATTGCAGTACTTCGAGTAACGAAGATTTTTGTGAGGGAAGTGATTTGTGAAAGGTATACGTTAATGTTAGTCAGGGCCATTCTTTTGTAGGGATTTTTGAAAGTCAGATTGCATTGCGCTAAAAATATTGTGTGTCAGTTTAGTGTTGATCAGAATAGGTAATGAGCGAAATGCCTTCACTGACACAGAAGAGTAAGAACAAATTAGAAAATTCAAACAAAATCAAAATCAAATCAATACACAGTACAAATGAGAAATCCAGGAAGTACAAGATCAGTTGACACAGGTAATACAAGAATTACATATTTCAGAGGAGACTCGCACTCCAACACGGGAAGAGGGACTTAGAAATACGGAAAAGCCACAAAATAATAACACGGGGCATTTCGAAAATTATGAAAGAAGTTGGCAAGGCGCACTGAATTTTGAGATTGAACCGCCGAAACGACATAACAATGACAGCCATGCGACTCGCCGATATGATGATTTTGACTATAAGCTGTTTATTACTACACGTAAATTCAAAACATTTAAGAATTCCGGCAACAACATTCATCCATCAGTTCTCTCATTGTTTTCCTCCCAACTGGTCATTAGAGCACAGATTAGAATTTATGTGTGGCTATTTAGAGAATGAACTAGCTGTAAGAATGCGATCGGTCATTCACGATTGCTACAGTAAAGGAGAATTTTACCATGCCTTCCTCTCAGCATATTGGTCTCAACCACAGAAGACTGAGTAAAACATAGCATCATAATGATGAAACATTTCGAACAATCTGAATTTTCCAGTCTTGTGAAATATTTTGAAGACATGTTGCACAAGAATCAGTACCTGTCAAACCCATACAGCCCCTCAGAACTCATCCGCATTTGCTTAATCAAATTGCCTGAACATTTACGACATATTATTTTGGCAGGACGTTGCAAAGACGACATTAAAGCTTTTCAGGGACTCTTACAAGAATTAGAAATTGACACAGACTGTCACGGGATGCGAAAACAGGAAAACAATCATTACAGGTCACATCCGTCACAATTCCGTGACGACAGAAACAATAACATTACACGACAAGGCTATTCTTACAATGTAAATCGTGACCAATACAGACACCACCCGTGTGACAACCGTTGGCAGAGTAGTAATAATTATAGAGAAAGATCGCATTTCCATGGTAATAAATGTGACAGAGACAACCATAGAAACAGACAATATGGGAACCAAAACAATTATTATCAAGGGAGACAGAATAAGGTCAGACGCAACAGTTCAGCGCACAGTTGCGATTCAGGGAGAAATTCTCCACCACGTGACCTACAAAAAAGAAACTATGTTAACTACCGACAAAACGACAGACCTGAATTTCATCGGAACTGGCGGGATTCAAACAGGGCAGGGCCCTCTTGACAAGGTGAATTTCTAGAAGTTAGATCTCCAAATCCCAATAACGACGCGTGCCAACAAAGAGACAGACAATGACTCGCACCACAGGCAGCCACGTGCGCCGGCTGGCTCAGCGAAAAATAACATAGACGCTAACCTTGAGAAAAATTTTAGCATTTCTTATCGACGTATACGACATGATAATTACTTTAAAGTTGAAACTCTGCGTACTAGAAAGGGTAAAGGTTTACACCACATTTCACATGTCAAACCGTTTATTGAGAGATAATCTGCTTTTTAACTTAGTCTTTGCAATACAATTTTTTACTTCACGTTACTGGTACTCTTTGTCACAATTAGAAACTGTTAACATGTAACTATGTTTTAAAGTTAACTATCCAGTCAAGAACCTGGGCAACTTATTTAGACAGTAATTACGAATGCATTGTTATAGTGAACAGATGACACAGTGTTACTGTGTGTGTACATTCTTGCTTGTTAGTTATACTATTACATAACAACTATAAGGCTCACATACTTAGAACGTACACCAGTGCTGCTAACGAGATTTTTATGCAACATTTTGGTTTACTTGAGAATACATTCTGGACTTAAAGTACTTTCTGTGAGATTAAAGATGACTTAGCATTTGGTTTCTTTGGCAGCTACATGATTATATCGTGACGCTACTAATGTGTGACACAATTTACATTGTTGCTTTTGTGGTGTATCTGTTTTATATCTGCACAGTTTTTCTGAATTCTTCTGGAAAGGAAAACATGTTTTAGTAGTAACATTTGTGGTATAGCTACAATGAGACAGCCTTTTCCGTAGCACAACAATACGTTACAGTACAGTACTTTCTTCATCACGGCAATAAGCATAATAACAACGATATCTATACGCAAAGCATTTCACTTTTGTTTATGATGAGGTGAGTACATTGACTTCAGCAGAAGTTTGCTTACAGAGGACGATAACTACGACACTTCCACAGAATAATCTTACAGCAAGACGCACATTTAGCGATACAGGACATGCATTTGAGTGATTAATTTTGTACTTAAAACATTTATTTTTAAAGATTTTTGAATTACATAGAAAGTTTTCCATGATACATTTCATTCCATTGTTGTAATCTGTAACACCTGAGGGTGTAATTACATTAATCCTCAGGGGGGTACACGCTTACTTTGTGTACCATGTGTTTGGCAAGCACAAGGAGCCCTAGCTAATATGGTATTTGTTTATACAACTTTACACATCGGTACCATATTTCTCTAACACATAAATTACACAGCTATCTGATCATTTAACTGAGAGAGACAAACATTTATTTTGCTACGTCAGTGACATATGTTTACGCAATTACACAGTTGGATAACTTCACACTTATTAAATTGTATTTTGTCTGTACTTTGTGAACTGTTCATATTTTTTTGGAACCATTGTGATACTATGAGAGCTTTGAATGATGTATTTGGTATGGGATCATGATTTTTAAAGTACGTTTGAGGTAGATGACACTATCGAAATAAGCAGAGAATTTTTTAGGTTTTGAAATTATTGCAGAAATCTACGACATTTTTGAGATTTGACTGAGGTGTTATGATGTTATTATGATGACGATGTGTATTATGCTGTTGAGGTATATTTATGATCAATAAGCTGATGCTATATGAGGAATTTGATTATGCTATGTATTTATTATGATGAAATATTGAAGAATTGTCGACAAATATGTATATGTGTAATAAGATAAGGAATAATGAGTAGCGGCTAGGAACTCTGATTTGTGAAAAAGGATGTTGGAAACCAAGAATCGTAATTTAAGAGTTATGAAATATGTGTAAATGCGTGAATGTATCACAATGCCGACGGAAATATTTTGGACACTGCTATATTTATAGGATTTTGTTTCTACACATTTGTAACGTAAATTCTCGACCTGTGAAATTTTTATATGAGACTGTCACTGTAGTGCAAACTGCTGTCGTAAATATTTCGGTAAGAAAGCCAAGTGACCTTGATGTAATGCGTCGTGAGCGGCCAACTGTGCCAGCCGCCTGGAGAAACAGCCATTAGGTGGAGAAAAAAGAGGCCATTAACCTCGCTATTGACATTCCTTTGTAGAAAGCATCGCAAATACGACACACTCATTACTTGGAAACATATGATTACTCATACTTTGTGCTACTTACTGAAATGCTTATGAATTGGTGGGAAATATCTGTACATCTGCACACCTGATTATGACAAGTGTCTTTCTATGAGAATTGAGAGAATTTCTAGTAACTTATGAAATGCCGCATGACTACTGAATGATATTTTTGTGCTTTACTTTGTACATAGTTGCTTATTTTATTTGATACCTGTTTTCTAGGTGTGTTGCATCATTGGTTTTATAAAATAAAATTAAATGCATTTGCTAATGTGAACACTTTCTGTCAACAGATCTGTTAGATAATAATTTTATGATCCACATTCTTCAAAAAAAGGGGCACTTGGAAAGGAAAGAACAATAAGAAGGAACTAGTAACAGTAACTGCATACATAATTTTCTTTTCAAGTACTTGGTAATTTTTATGTTAGAATAAGTTGTGGTGCACCACTTTAATGACATAGACATTAAAATGTGAATAGACATTTTCCTTATCTGCATTGTTGTCTTTAGTGTACTATTTTTTCAGCTTGAGCTTTGTCATATTTAGATATTAGTTATTGCATTTGCTGCTGCTGTTTGCCAGGCATAGTGCTACTGCATTTCACTTTGTATTACTCTGTTAAGCCAGTTTTACTATAGATTTATTTTTCTTCTTGCTACACATTGGCTCATATTAGTTGTAATGTTGCATTTGCTTTGCTAATTTATATATTTGCTGCTTACTTTGCCAATTTGCATTTTTTTGTCATTGTTGTTTGTGTTAATTGTTTTGTGCTGCTGCATTGCCTCGTCCCTTAGTTTATGCATCTGAGCTCAGTAGATTTAAGTTAGCTTAAGATGGGGTAGGCTATATAAGAGAACGAGTTGTGATGAATTGGAAGAAATGCATTGAGAAGCTATAAGAAAATGATTTGGCCAAAAAAGGATTTTGAAAGAGGATATGAATAAAAAAGTAGGGTTTAGGGACAACAGGTTTAGGTAGTATTTTCTTGGAAATGATGAGGTAAGATAATGGAAAATAAATAATGAGGTAAGAAAAATGTGAACATATAAATACAGAAAGCATGCTTGGATAGGATTTTTTTGGTGGAAACAAATGTTGAAATAAGAGGAAAGATCCATGGAATGAAATTTTGGGTTGGACTGCAGTACCAAACGTCACACTGAAAACAAACCCTGTCCTGTCCTTTTGTATCATTCCGCTATGTATTTGTGTACCCTTGTGTATTTGTGTTCTTCTTGTCTTTATGTGTTTATCTGATAAGACAGGAGTACTGTTACCCTCAAATATAATTTGCATTAATAATGTGTCATTTTCTTTGTAAAGATGTTTACACATTATTAATTCTGTTCTGTTTCAATTCTCATGTGTGAAATTAATGTTTCAAAAACTATTTCCATTATTTTATTTATTTACTTATGTCATAATTCCGATTACACTGATGTATATATCTATTTCTTTTGTAAAGCCTGTATTACTACAAATGTTATCTGTACTATTATGTCCTTTAATGATGTATTTTGTGCCTTTGTAATTGTATTCTTATGTTATAAAATTGTAATTGTCACCAGTTCATCAAATTAAGTAACTTGTAAGTTACATTTCACTGCACACGTTTCTGTTGGTCATAGTATACGGACAATATGTGAGAAGTAGGGACTGATAGTGTTTGCACGTGTGTTAATAATTCAGCAAGGGACTGGTTAACAGAATTGCTGGTTCTAAGGACAATTAAAAAAAAAACTTTGTGAGTGCACAAGTGGTGGTTTATGGACTTGCTATATTCTCCGCAAGAATCTTTGATGGTGATTGTGCACCTGCACAGTCACAACAGATTGCTGCTAGCCATCTTTACAAGGACTACAGTGGGTCTACACCTTTGATGACTCACCAGTACCATTATTTCTACAAGGACTGCAGTGGGTCTGCACCTCTGGTGGCCCACCAATACCATAATCTCTACCAGGAATACGGTGGGTCTGCTCTGTGATGACCTACCTACCAATATTCTTCAAAACTTCGACTGACTCTGCTGTGGGTGTGCTCTGTTGTGGCCCATTACCTGTCTGCATGTCAAGAGTCAGCACTGTCTTTCTGTTGGAAGGACAACACTACTTGTTCAAGACTACATGGAAATCCACTACTTCTGTGTGCATTTTCTTTTATTGCTCAGACTTTGAAAAAAAAAACACTGCAATTTTACTGTGATGAATGAATGATCAGGACTGTCTTTATGGACTGTGAGAAAATTTTAGCTTTTGACAAACATTGTATCAATAAGTGTGTGCATTTGATTTCTTTGTTATTGTAATTATGAAAATTTTTTTCAAATCTGTATTGGTCACTGCCCAAAACAATTAGGTTTTTATATTGGTAACGCCACGTAGCGCTCTGTATGAAAATCACTGATTGTGCTGCGTACAGTCTGAGGTTGGTTGGCATTGTTGCAATGTTTTCTATTGTAGTGTTGGGCTGTTGGCTGTTAACAGCGCGTAGCGTTCCGCAGTTGGAGGTGAGCCCCCAGCAGTGGTGGATATGGAGAAGTGAGATAGCGGATTTTTGAGAGCGGATGATCTGGACCTGTGTCCATCACAAACAGTACATTTGTAAGAATGGATGTCATGAACTGCTATATATATTATGATTTTTGAACACTATTAAGGTAAATACATTGTTTGTCCTCTATCAAAATCTTTCATTTGCTATACCTATCAGTAGTTACTGCCTTCAGTAGTTTGAATCTTTTATTTAGCTGGCAGTAGTGGCGCTCGCTGTATTGCAGTAGTTCGAGTAACGAAGATTTTTGTGAGGGAAGTGATTTGTGAAAGGTATAGGTTAGTGTTAGTCAGGGCCATTCTTTTGTAGGGATTTTTGAACGTCAGATTGCGTTGCGCTAAAAATATTGTGTGTCAGTTTAGTGTTGATCGGAATAGGTAAAGAGCAAAATGTCTGAGTACGTTCAGTTCTGCTCAGCTGTTTGAAAATGAAATAATGTAAGAGATTTATCAGCACAGTAATTCAATAATTTTTCTGAGGGGACGTTTCGCAACGTTTATCTTTTACTGGTATTAGTTGCCTTCATCATTCATTTATGTTTAGATTGTAATTTATGACATTAAGAGATCCTAAGATCTGCTTCAGGGTATAGTCAGACAGGGCCAAATCAGCATTTTAGCGTTTATTATTTTCCGCTGTGCACATTCATTTCTACACTCGCCTGGAGTGGCATCTTGGAAGAACCTTTAAGAATTAGAACTGGAAGATAGAGCAATTTACCTCAGTAGTTATGTCCCATAGTGCTGAGAGCCATTTGAACCATTTGATAATAGAAGACGGAAAGACATTGTAGACAGAATACAGAAGGTCAGAATTGCATTTAACTTAAGAAAGAACTTACCAACCAGCAAGAGCGTCTGTCGGGAAATAAGGAAACGGATTATGAAAGCATTTGTTTTGGGTGTGGCGCTATACTGGTGTAAAACATGGGCAATAGGAAAAGAAGTGAGAAGACGGCTGGAAGCTCTGTAGACTTGGTGCTAGGAAGGATTATGAAGATCGGCAGAAGAGACAGGGTACCAATGAAGAGGTGCTGAGAAGAGAACAGGAAACCACATTTCTGTGGAGGTACGTCCAAACAAGAAGAGACAACCTCTTAAGACACATTTTAAGACACTATAACATCATTGGAACAAAAGAGGAAAGAGATAAAGGATCGTCGGGGACGACGAAGGACGATATACACGCAACAGATTATACGGGATGCCCTACGTATGTGGAAATAAAGAGGGAGGCAGACAGAAGAGGAGAATTAAACACTAAAGAAAGAAAGAGAGCTAAGTATCGAAAAAAACCGTCGTGTGTTCCTAGGTACACCCCCATTCATGTAGTGGGAGGAATGAAATTTATCATTTGTATTCAAAATTTTCTCTAACTGTGGCTCGGTCTTAGTCTATTGTATAAGTAAAATATCTCGAAAATCTTCGTCTCTCATATTGGTTTTGTAGTTAGATTTCGTAAATTTTAGCAAAGAAAGCGTTTGTTCACACCTTAGGTAGTGCCACATCCGGATAAGAGCATCTCATGAAAGTCTTTGATCTTCGGTTAGCTATCTTCTGAAAGAAACTTATAAAACTGAACGAGCTTCCTTCTTTAAATTTGTCCTCCGCAGTGGCATTAGCTTGCAGGTGAATGATGTCCATTTGTAGTGAGTGCGCGGCATATTTTCCACATCACAAGAAAAGGGGTTCTGGAAAATTTGGTTCTCAATGGAATGAGTTTTTAATCCGGAAGAGAATTCTTTCTTCAGATCACGAAGACATTCCGTTGGAAACAAAAGAGCAACACTTGACTCCTATTCACACTATCAGTTGGCGGAGTGTGGGAAAATCAGTTTTTGTCTGAAAGCTTTAACGTAAGTTTAAAGGTCACAAATAATATTGCCCTCTCCTTGAAGTTCTTTTAAATTCATTTCAGTACTTTAAACATAGCTGCGCTACAGCAATGGTTCCACGTAAATCAGACTAAGAACAGCCGACCAGTTGCAAGGGATAAAGCAATCTTTACCTAGGTTTCAATAGATATAAATCTATCTTCTTCAGAAGATGCAGTATTATAACAACATGAAGTGATATGTCCTTATCGTTTAGGCAAACATCTGCATAGTTACATTAATCATATAAAATATAGCCCTGACAACAGGGTTTGTCAAACAAATAAAATAGGTACATAGAAGTTGCAGAGCGCCTAAGCGACTGAGTCGCTTAGGCGCTCTGCAACTTCTATGTACCTATTTTATTTGTTTGACAAACCCTGTTGTCAGGGCTATATTTTATATGATTAATGTAACTATGCAGATGTTTGCCTAAACGATAAGGACATATCACTTCATGTTGTTATAATACTGCATCTTCTGAAGAAGATAGATTTATATCTATTGAAACCTAGGTAAAGATTGCTTTATCCTTTGCAACTGGTCGGCTGTTCTTAGTCTGATTTAAATTCATTTCATTCAAACAGAGAGGAACATCAGCTAAGAAAACTGGTTTCGGTAGCCATACAAGTTCGACAGAACTTTCAAAGAATTGTATCTCTCACGCAGAAATATTTCAGTCTTTGTTGTTAAGAAAATAAGCTTTGTAAAATTTTGCCACGGGTTACCTGCCTCCCTATCGTGTCGATGAGAGATTCTACCACTAGGAAACACTTGAACTGTCGATTTTCAAGTCCTGACGAAGAATGAAATTGACAACAGAAATTGGGGGCTTCATGACACAGGACATATCTGCAGCTTTTGCATAAAGTGCTTTGTGATGTAAAACACAGCGTATATTCAAGATTTTGGTAACACCGCTGGCATCGAATTCCAAATTTAATATTCCAACGAAACTCAAATCTTTCGCCTCCCATCTGTATCCTGCAAGGAAATCAGATCAGTTAATTGAATTCTGTGTTCGTACCTCTAAAAAAACAACATGACTTGAACAGTATCAGTGTTGTCTGAGATTTTTCCAGGGATATTGGGTAACAAGCAAAGTTAGATGCCTCTTCTTATAACTGACTGGACAAATTTCAAACTGCGACAGATTAACTGAGTGGAAGAACTGAGCCCAGGTGCATGTGACACACGTGTCTGAAATTGCATTTCAATGTTATTACATCAAAGACTCCTATGAAAAGCTCAACAATATTCGTAACAGAAACCCT
Source organism: Schistocerca serialis cubense (assembly GCF_023864345.2). Taxonomy (NCBI): domain Eukaryota; kingdom Metazoa; phylum Arthropoda; class Insecta; order Orthoptera; family Acrididae; genus Schistocerca; species Schistocerca serialis. The sequence goes on from NC_064638.1 coordinate 751,032,629, forward strand.
CTTTCAATCACGAAGATATCACTGTTTAAGACTACATGTAAGTTTAACCAGTTAAGTGGATACGCTGGCACAATTTCTCAACAAATACGAGAACGAAAGCTACAATAATTTTAAAAAGGCCTGCAAATAAAAAAATATTCTGAAAATTCGTGATTTATAGTCCCCTGTTATTCACACATGGAATTATGGTATCATTCAAAGATCGCAGTGCCGTATAAAGTCGGCGCTTCCCATCGACTCCACAGACGTTAAAGATGTCTCGCTACATTCCGCAACGACGAATGGGAGGGGCTGGAGAAGCCACGCCCTTTCTGGCAGCGCCACATTGGCAGTGCACTGAGGCCGATATACAGCCGAAAGGAGGACGGCTCAGCCCGGTTCATAACTCCGATTAAGCAGACAACATCGTCTAGCTAAGACACAAGTGCTGCTCATGCCTTAGACTGAACAGCGGCTCTGAACGTTGTGAATTTTTTACTTCAAGAGAAGAGCTTAGTAAATGTGTGCATCAACTGATGCTTTATATTCGAAGACAGTTGTAAATATGCGGCACATTCATTTGCCAGTGGAGTGTATAAAGTTAAGTAAATCTTTTTATCATTCTAGTAATAAAACGAATTAATGTTTCATATGTTGTAGTTCCACTCCGCCAACTACCAGAGCAATCAGAGAACCGACAGTTACGCCAGACAATGTATTTTCGTCAGGTCATAACAGCAAATATTGCAGTGACATGAAATGCATTAAAACTCTGTAAAATAGATTTTTACGTAGAAAAAATGACCATACAGTGAAAATTTCCTTCCAAATAATTATTATCGTTTAATTTTGAACTCATACCTGCTTGGCTGGTTCGTTGTAACTTTGCTGCTGTTTAGCTTTGGGTGACTGTGCATTTCCAACTGCAAGAGAAACCAAATAAATCTGCCTGCGAGAATACAACTTGAATTTGACCCTGTTTTCTAATCTTTATAAAAATGTGTAAACTGATTAAATCCTGAACTTTTACAGCCCGAAATTTACTATTAATCTCTTTAATTAAACAAGTGGTCCCTGTGCGTTAATATTGTCCTTAATAATGCTGTTCATGAAATGGTCCCTGTGCGTTGAAAAGTTTATTAGCAAAGTGATCTAGAAATGCAAATATCTTACATCGTAATGTGACTGCTCCTCAACGCGATACTCTCTGTTCTCTGTGCGGCTGCTGCCAATTTCTAACTTGATGAGAGGTTAGTGGAATGCGGCGGACAACAAATACACTGTTTAATGCACATCACTGACTGAGACACTGTTTAAATAAAACTGATCTTGATCGAGGATGTGGGCAATGCCCTGAGGTGAAACATTTGCTTGACTAATTGTTTTTAAAGTACCTGATTTTTTAATTCCTGTAAAAAAATCATCTTACAACACTAATAAGCATTGACAAAGGGCAACGCTGACAGCAAACACCCACTACCACAAAAGTTAGATAAATCATTGATTCACTTGAAAAATAGCTTACAGTGAAAATTACTCAATCCTTAGTGAAAAATCTAAAGTTCTCTGATACCGATGCCTCATTCGGCAATGGCTCCAAATCACGCGTGGCGGCGGTGCAGTTAAATAAGAAATATTATGTACGTTCCTCTTAACATGATTTTCTAATCTCATTACATCTAATTTCATTCTAAATCACTAGTCTAATCTTTCTCCTCTGTTTCCCAGTATTCAGACACAAATCAGTTTACTTAAACAAAAGAGATGTACTTAACTTTACGTCTACATTGCAATGAGTCCTCTGCTCAGCGTCTGCCTCTCTACGCTGGCACAATTTCTCAACAAATACGAGAACGAAAGCTACAATAATTTTAAAAAGGTCTGCAAATAAAAAAATATTCTGAAAATTCGTGATTTATAATCCCCTGTTATTCACACATGGAATTATGGTATCATTCAAAGATCGCAGTGCCGTATAAAGTCGGCACCTCCCATCAACTCCACAGACGTTAAAGATGTCTCGCTACATTCCGCAACGACGAATGGGAGGGGCTGGAGAAGCCACGCCCTTTCTGGCAGCGCCACATTGGCAGTGCACTGAGGCCGATATACAGCCGAATGGAGGAAGGCTCAGCCCGTTTCATTACCTCCGATTAAGCAGACAACATCGTCTAGCTAAGACGCAAGTGCTGCTCATGCCTCTGCTCGGCGTCTGCGTCTCTACGCCACCAACGATAAAACTCCCGCGCTCCTCGCTGCTGCGCAGCGATAACAAAACAAGCACATCTTCAGGCTACACAGCTTCTCTGATCAAAGACTGCACACGAATAATAAGCAATTCAAAATTGTCGCTTACCATTTGAAACTTGCGAAGTAAGTACAAATTCCAGAAATGCAAGTAACGAATTGCCAATAAACCCGTTTCAACAATTAATGAAAGTTATGCTATGTAGCTCATGAACCATGCAACTGGGCTCTGATTACATACAGCGAAGTAGCAAGACCGGAGCCACTGCGTTCATAAATTCTTGAGACAGTCAAATTGCGTTACGCCAGCAACATCAACTGTTTCATTATCACGACCAGAGCTTTACTGGATAATAACTAAGGCCACACAGTACTTTGGCGCATCCAACGAAGTACATATGTTGGGACTTAAATACTGGTAACACTGATGTGGAGATATTAGGCAATGGAATCTACTCTTGTCGCTAACAGCACACGTTGTTAAACATACCTACCTTACCTCTGAGCAAATGGACTCGACCGTCCCACGTCACCGGCGTGCGCACAATCGAGGGAAACACAGTCACGTGTGAGCGAGCGGTGTAACGTAACGATGTCACTACGTTTTCTAAACTGGAACAACGGAGTTGGATCAAGATTGAATGTGCCATAGGTCGTACAGCACGACAGTGTCATCAAGTTATTCAAGAGGCGTGCATTGCCCTACAGAACAGTGGCACGTTGTGTAAAAGCCTTCAACGAATGTCGGCAAACTGTGACAAACATGCACCGGGCAGGTCGTCCTAGCGTCTCTGAAGAAGAAGTGCATGCTTTTGCCTCGTTAGTGAACAGAGATCGACGCCATACGATTCGTGAGCTCGCCCACAAAACCGCATTAGCGCGCACGACTGTGCTTCGCATCCTGAAGGAACCCCTGGGCATGCGAAAAATTGTATCACGATGGGTTCCGCATGACCTGACGGAAATGCAGAAATGGATGCGTTACGACGCTGCTCAGGCGCACTTGGAGCACTATGAGCGTGAAGGAGAGGCTTTCTTACGCCGTATCGTAACACTGGATGAGACATGGGACCACATCGTAAGAGCCAAAACTGAAAAGCCAATCCAACGAAAAGCGTCATTATGGGTCGCCGCGAAAGTCGAAAGTGCGTCACAGCCCCACTACGGTGAAAGTTAAGGTGATTCTTTTGTACTACTTTGATGGTGTCATCGTAACGCATTACGTTCCTCCACGGCAGACCGTCAAAGCACAGTATTACTGTTCGTTTTTGGAGCATCGCCTGCGACCAGCTTTGCGAAAGAAGCGGCGACACTTTCTGCGCAACCCACCCATCATTTTGCACGACAATGCGCGGGTGCATACAACGCAAGGTGTGGCTGCTCTGTTCGGTCGATGGGACTGGTAAGTACTGTACCATCCACCATACTCCCCGGACTTCTTTTGAGTTTGATTTGATTCCGAAGATGAAGGAACCACTTCGTGGCATTCGCTTCAGAACTGTTCCGGAGATTCGACAGGCAGTAGACTGCTCCATTCGCACTATCAACAGAACAGGATATGCTAACGGTAAACTATGCCTTCCACATCACCGGCAACGGTTTCTACACAACGATGGTGACTACTTTGAAGGACAGTAACAGGTGCAAAAATGTAACTCTTATGTATCGATTGTTAATAAATAGTTCCCACTATTTAATTTCCAGCCCTCGTATACAGTCCCGAGCAAGCAATCTTAACACATTGCATCACTGGATAGTAGCCAAACAGTGTACTATGCTTTTTTTCGAAGTTGCGACGTGTACTGTATTCCTTACCAATAGCAATAACTTGATTACAGATAACACACATTGTTTTGTTGTATTTCTGTATACCGAAATATGTTGTTCTGAAAATACGATACTCACTATCCACTTTTCTGTTTTTAGTTTGCAACTAAGTGTTTCACATGTACGTGAAGGAAAGAGTACCTGAAGTAGCAACAGAGTTCAACGAATGGGAAGGCTCGAACGTTATTTCAAGGGGGGTAGGGCATCAAACGGGCCGACTTGGAGCAGGCGAGACACCACACGACATTTTAATTTCCACTGTTTATACTTTTAAAAATAAATTCATAAAACTTTGTCAGCATGACCAGGAAGGATTCGGGATTCACACTCATAGCAGTGTAAGTTCAAAAACATAACAAGGTAAATTTTTTTACGTGTTAAATTTCATCGTTTTTTCGCTTACTATTGGCTGCATTTGTTGCTATAGGTACATTTTTCTTCACAAGTAAGAGAGATTCTTTGATGAATTTTGCACATCATACAAACCATACTTACATGTGTATGAAACTCTAGAATTTTCCAAATCAAAAACTGTGGTAAAAATTGAGATAATTAACTACAAAATTTGATTTTCTTTCTAAACACAAAATTTAAAACGTAACAGCTCATTCTTTTTTTCATAAATTACATAGATTCTAGAGTTTCAGACACCTGTAAGTATGCAGAATGAGATTTTCACTATGGAGCGGAGTGTGCGCTAATATGAAACTTCCTGTCAGATTAAAACTGTGTGCCGGACTGAGACTCGAACTTGGGACCTATATAAAGGTCCCAAGTTCGAGTCTCGGTCCGGCACACAGTTTTAATCTGACAGGAAGTTTCACCTGTAAGTATGGTTTGTATGCTGTGCAAAATTCATTGAACAGTCCCTATTACTTATGAAGAAAAGTGTATCTATAGCAACAAATGCAGCCAATAGTAAATGAAAAAATGATGAAATTTCACATGTAAAAAAAATTATTTTGTTATGTTTTTGAACTTATGCTGCTACGAGTGTGAATCCTGAATCCTTCCGGGTCATGCTGACAAAGTTTTTTATGAATTTACTTGTAAAAGTATACAGCAGAAATTAAAATGTCCTGTGGTGCCTCTCCTGCTCCAAGTCGGCCCGTTTGACGTCCTACCCCCCTTAAAAACTTCGGCTCAAGTGTGGGCCGGATTAAATTCCTTCGCAGTTCGGATGCGGCACTCAGACCGTATTTTGGAGACCCCTGGTCTAGAAGAATCGATGTGGAAAGAGGTGGGATAGTCAAGATGATGAAAGATGGGAAATGTTTTAAGTTATCTAACTTGTAAACACTGGGACAATGAATACCAAAATAGGCAGTACAGTTGAGAAGCAATGGACATCGCTGAAAAGGGACATCACAGGAGGTATAAAGACAAGGAAAGTAGCTGAGACGATGCCTTGAATAACAAAAAAATACTACAGCATATCGACGAAAGTAGAAAGTACAAAAATGTTCATAAATGGGTAGGAATACAGTAATATAAGTCACTTAGAACTGAAATAGACAAAACGTCCAGGGAAACTATGGCGAAGCAGCTCCACGAACAATGAGAAAAATGGAAAAGAAAAAGAAAATCTCCAATGAGATTAAACGCAAATGTGTCAATGTTAACAGCACAAGAGGGATTCCACGCAGACGAAGAAGCGGATAGGTGGCAAGAGTACGTGAAGGCCACTAAAAAGGTGAGGAACTCTCTAACGAAGTGATAGAATATGAAATTCGAGTCGATATGGAAGACATTTGGTAACCGGTATTAGAGGAAGAGGTCAACAGAAGTTTGATAGAACTGTGATCAAATACGCAGGGAGGCACAGATAACATCCCTTCGGAATTTATAAAAGTGACAACCAAATGATTATTCAAATTGATGTGTAGAATCTATTCGTATTCAGACGTATCATTAAACTTTCTGAAAAATATCATCCACGCAATACCGAAGATTACAAGGACAGATAAGTGTGACAACCATCGGACAATCAACATAACAGTTCATGGATCCGAGCTGCTGACAACAATAAATACAGTAGTATGGGAATTAAAACCTATGATCTTTTAGATGACGTTCTTTTCGTGTTAAGTTAAGGCAAATTTATCAGAGAGGCACTTCTGATATTCCGTTTAATTTTGGAAACAACATTTAAGGAAACTCAAGACACTGTGATAGGATTTGTCGAGGCAGAAAAAAGCTTTCCATAATGTACAACGGGGAAAATGTTCGAAATCCTCAGCAAAGTAGATGAAAGCTACATACGAGTGACGCACAAGAATCAAGAGGGGAAAATGAGAAACGGACGACCTAGAACGAAATGCTCGGATCAAAAAGGATGGAACACAGGGACGTAGTTTTTCCCCCCTACCGTTCAGCCTATACATCGAAGAAGCAACGACGGAAATGAAGGAAAGGTTCAAGAGTGGGATTTAAATACATGGTACAAGGACGTCAATGGCAAGATTTGCTGACGACATTTCCACTTTCGGTAAAAGCGAGAAAAAATTGCAGTCTTATGATATCGTATGAGCAGTCTTATGGCACACATCATCGATTGAGGTAAACAGTAGAAGACGAAAATAATGAACATTAGCAGGTATGAGGTTAACGATTAACTTTAACAGCAAAACCTGGCGAACACTCCTTATATACATAGATGATCTGACGGATATGATGAGTAGAAATCTATGAAGTCGCTGTGGTGTACGGGAAAGTAATTTCGTTGAGTGTCGGTAGAACGATGATACAGAATGCGATGAAAGGCAGCTTGCCCTAAATGCAGAAAAATGTAAGTTAATGCAACCGACTATGAAAAAAAGTACTGTATTCGAATAAAGTATCAGAGGTGTGCTGCTTGACGCTCTCGTCGATTAAATATACTGAAAGATATTTTGAAGTTTTCCATCTCGGCTGTTTTTGACAAGTATTTCTTTACTACATCTTACATGAATGGCCAATTTCTGCCTTATAGGCCATTTTCAAGCGCTGTAGGTGTCAATGTATTGTGCAATCATCCGACTGTAAAACGGCGGAGAATTTTACTATACATTGGCACCTACTGCACTTGTTCTACAGGTAGAAGCGCTGGACCTGGTGCACTCCTGGCCACCCAAGTTACAACACCCTCAAGGAGGCATCAAAATCAGGAGAAATTTGCAACAAGCGCTTGCGGCGACTAGAGATGCACATGATTAGCATACCTGCGCAGACGCACATCACGGGCGCCAGTGGCAGGAACAGACGGCCGTGTGGACGTAGTAGAATTGTTCTTTCGGGCGGTTATTTTGCGTAAGCAGTTTCAGTAAGCTTCGTAGAAGACAGCGAGCGTCTTTCAAGCACGTTTTGGAGTACGACCGAGGATGAATAGTGGCCCAGGGAAATCAGTGATCGTGTCGGCCAGAAGAAAGGAACTGTGATGCGGATCTGTAATCGCTGGTTGCAGGAGGGAACGAGATACCGAGGGGAACGATTGTACCCACCTCGTTTCACCACTACACGAGATGACAGGCATACTGCGGGCATGGCAGTGATAGGATCGCTCTGCCACGTCACATACCGTACCACAACAAATTCGGCATGACCGCGCGCAGCATTCGATGTCGTTTGCAGCAGAGTGAGCTGTCCGGAAGGCGTCCAGTACTGCGTTTACCGCTGAGTCAGCGCCACAGGCGTTTGCGTCGGCAATGGTGAGATGAACGACGGACATGGACAACCGAACGGAATGACACTGATTTTTACCTCATTTGAGGCTGAAGACACTGTGGTAAGAGGCTGTTGAATTGTTGCCTTATGCATCACTATACTGGTGCTGCACCCGGTATGATGGTCGGGGTGGTATTGGATTCTACTCCCGCACGCCCCTAGTACGCATTGCCGGTACACTAACCAGCCAGCGTTACATCTCTGAAGTGTTGGATCGTGTTGTCCTCTCGTACCTTCGGAGCTTGCCAACGGTCACATTGCCGCGTGGGATTAGCCGATCGGTTTAAGGCGCTGCAGTCATAGACTGTGCTGCTGGTCCCGGCGGAGGTTCGAGTCCTCCCTCGGGCATGGGGGTGTGTGTGTGTGTGTTTGTCCTTAGGATAATTTAGGTTAAATAGTGTGTAAGCTTAGGGACTGATGACCTTAGCAGTTAAGTCCCATAAGATTTCACACACATTTGAACATTTTGAACGGTCACATTGTAACAGCATAATGTGCGACCGACTTCTTCCTCGCCCATCGGATTGCGTAGCTGCCTTCGCCTACCTTTTCTCCTGATCTCTCACACCTATCGAAAACGTCCGGTCGGTCACTGCAGAATGACTGGCCTGGGATACACCACCCGCTACTACATCAGATCAACTTTGGCAGTAAGTGGAAGCATCATGGACTGCTATACCACAACAACACATCCAGAGCGTCTTTGACTCAATGCCGAGGCACGTAGCAGCGGTTATAGCCAATAATGGCGGCAACACTCAACATTGATTTTAACATCTTCTTCACTTCACACGGGGCTGTATTTTCAATCATGTGATCTCTGTATAGCGCGTTATCTTCCAAATCAATTCGGCTTTGGTATCTGCGTTACTTCATGGTGTTGCATTTTGGATGGCCAGCAGTGTGTTCGCGATGTAACTGATGGAAGACTATTGTGCTTCTTTTAACGTAGGGTGTTCACCGGCACCAGGGAGGTGAGTCGCGAGCTAACAGTAGCACGGCGTCCTGTGTGTTAATGCAGTGTATTCCGCGGAAAAACTATTTTCTGGGAACCGTTGGCCACAGGGCGGTACAAAGATATCGGTAAGGTGTAATGTGATGAGACCATCCAGCTCTTTCGTGCTTGAGAGCGTGGTAGCCGCAGCCGTCAGGCTGGCACCAACCTAACTGAACTGTTGTTACCTTTGCTAAAGAAGCAATAAGAGAAGCTACCGTTGGTTGATGTGAGTAAATTCTGCAGTGTGTATGTGATAAAGACGCTATTGGCAGAAACGCGGAATAGGACATATTGTGGGAGTCATAGGTTACTTGTTTCTGAGCCCCAGCACTGTACAATTATCCTACTGAACTTGAAAATGGAAGGGGGATTGGTCGGCAAACGGTTGCCACTGGAGTTCAGAATCATGCACAAGGCTCGCACTCAAAAAGTGAGAGTAAAAATTCAGCTTCTCGCTAGGAGCGCTCTGTAGACTCACTTCCAACCGAGACTCGACAGAGGATGTTTCAGCCACAAGAGAAACTTCGATTTCGGGCTCTGAGGGACAGAGGCCTTCAGTGAAGACCAGATGACTCTGAATTTTGCATCCATCACAACAGCCACTCGGGGTGTAACGCTAAGTATCGTGAACGACAGCACCAGTTGCAAATCGAGTTCTAGGAGACTTCAGACTGACGTTAGGACTTTCACATTTTTAATTCAAGTACGTTTGTTAGTCATTGCGAGCTCAATATGTGCTCCATCTAGATAGCAGGTGCCTTTATGATTCTTTCCGTACTTTTCTCTCTGATTAATATTTGCCAATCACTGCGTAACATCTGTGAACTTAACTCTTCCTCCAAGTGTTGTATTAACTTAAACGTATTCACCTCAGATCCATTATCCGACCTTTGCCATTGCACTGATGTTTTAATTCCACTGTACCCTGTGTTCATATTTAATGAAGGTAATGGTTCCCTCTCTTTTTGCACTTGTGTTTAACTTTACATTTGCAAGGACTTGCAGTAAAGAGTGTTTTACAGTAACCATTGTTTCATTCAGCAGATTCATTAACCCTCTATTTTGATCATCTTGTGAGTAACAGCACCCATGTTTAATTAAAATCGCGTGATTCTATGGGGGTAATATGTTTATTAATAAGGACACCATTTTTCAGTGGAATTCTGCTGATGTGGTCAGTAACCCCAGAAATGAACGGTAACCTAAGAGAATGAGATAACGATTCCTTGTCCTTCTTATTAGCGTGATTAATATTTTGTTCGCCTGCCGCTGTGGCCGAGCGATTCTAGGCGCTTCAGTACGGAACCGCGCTACTGCTACGGTCACTGGTTCGAATCCTGTCTCGGGCATGGATGTGTGTGATGTCCTTACGTAAGTTAGGTTTAAGTAGTTCTAAGTCTATAGGACTGATGACCTTAGATTTTATGTCCCATAGTGCTTATAGCCATTTGAACCATTTGAATATTTCGTTCAAAAGCTCTGAAACATGTCATGACAATATATCTGAAGAAATATTATTCTCAGAAGTATTGGTGTATTTGGGAAAGTTCGACTGTGTCTATGGGATATAGCCATTGGGCTGCATGATTCGGGATTAATCTGCACGTTATTGATACGAAAGGGATGGATTCAAAGAAAAATAAGTAGATAAATAATCGGCTAGTATTCACCAAGAAAGAATTTAAAAATACTGTTTTAGACAAATAGAAGAAACGAAACGAAACCTGTCAAACGAATTGTAGACTCCAAGAAGGGAGTGGGTAAACAATCTCTCCACTCGTTCCCTTCCGACAAGCAGCCGTCCGTGTATGAGTTACTGGTCGTTCGAAAAAAGTTGACCTACCATTGTCATCATTATTGTGTTCAACTTGTCACCGGTTATGGTGTACCAGTAACTTCTCTTTTTCTTTTTTAACTTACAGTGCCGGGAGAAAAGGGAATTTATCATGAAACATGCACGCAGATATCACAAGCACATTACGAGCAAGAAAGTGACAACTAAATCCTACCATTGACGTCGCTTTAACCGAATAAAATGAAGAGTGTTTAGTAACAAAAAACGCATTTCACAAGTTGAGAAGTAAGCAGTTATAATTTCGGAAGTATGAGTATACTGAAGACATGTAACAACTTAATATGAAGCATTCTTGAGACTCGAACCTCTTCAAGTCAGTCACAATTACAATGTTGACATAACTTCACGTTTATAAACAATGTCAGCCTTATTCTTGTCGCGCACATTCTTCTCTTCTTCTACGGAAAGTATCTAAGAAAGGTCACTATGACTTTTTAAGGCAGTGAAATGAAATACTGCGCAATGAATGATGGTAACGGGAAGTTTTATGCTAGCTACTTGCATCCAATGGCCACACAACTTTGTTCAGTGAAGGAGCACAAATGGAAGAATTCCGACTAGTGTCCTGCAGCCACATGTCCACCTCGGTATCTGCGGGACAGAGCGGCAGATTGCTGACTGAAGCGGCCCGGGTTCGATTCCCGGCCGGGTCGGAGAATTTGTCCGCTCAGGGAATGGGCATTGTGTAGTTATCTTCACATCGTAATTTTTTTTTTTTTTTGCTCATCAGTCTACTGACTGGTTTGATGCGGCCCGCCACGAATTCCTTGCCTGTGGTAACCTCTTCATCTCAGAGTAGCGCTTGCAACCTCCGTCCTCAATTATTTGCTTGACGTATTCCAATCTCTGTCTTCCTCTACAGTTTTTGCCCTCTACAGCTCCCACTAGTACCATGGAAGTCATTCCCTCATGTCTTAGCAGATGTCCTATCATCCTGTCCCTTCACCTAATCAGTGTTTTCCACGTATTCCTTTCCTCTCCGATTCTGCGTAGAACCTCCTCATTCCTTACCTTATCAGTCCACTTAATTTTCAATATTCGTCTATAGCACCACATCTCAAATGCTTCGATTCTCTTCTGTTCCGGTTTTCCCACAGTCCATGTTTCACTACATCTACATCTACATCTACATTAGTACTCCACAAGCCACCCAACGGTGTGTGGCGGAGGGCACTTTACGTGCCACTGTCATTACCTCCCTTTCCTGTTCCAGTCGCGTATGGTTCGCGGGAAGAACGACTGTCTGAAAGCCTCCGTGCGCGCTCTAATCTCTCTAATTTTACATTCGTGATCTCCTCGGGAAGTATAAGTAGGGGGAAGCAATATATTCGATACCTCATCCAGAAACGCACCCTCTCGAAACCTGGCGAGCAAGCTACACCGCGATGCAGAGCGCCTCTCTTGCAGAGTCTGCCACTTGAGTTTATTAAACATCTCCGTAACGCTATCACGGTTACCAAATAACCCAGTGACGAAACGCGCCGCTCTTCTTTGGATCTTCTCTATCTCCTCCGTCAACCCGACCTGGTACGGATCCCAATGCTCTACTCCAGACGTACATCCTCAGAAATTTCTTCCTCAAATTAAGGTCGGTATTTGATATTAGTAGACCTCTCTTAGCCAGAAATGTCTTTTTTGCCATAGCGAGTCTGCCTTTGATGTCCTACTTACTCCTTCCATCATTGGTTAGTTTACTGCCTAGGTAGCAGAATTCCTTAACTTCATTGACTTCGTGACCATCAATCATGATGTTAAGTTTCTCGCTGTTCTCATTTCTACTACTTCTCATTACCTTCGTCTTTCTCCGATTTACTCTCAAACCATACTGTGTACTCATTAGACTGTTCATTCCGTTCAGCAGATCATTTAATTCTTCTTCACTTTCACTCAGGTTAGCAATGTCATCAGCGAATCGTATCATTGATGTCCTTTCACCTTGTATTTTAATTCCACTCCTGGACCTTTCTTTTATTTCCATCATTGCTTCCTCGATGTACAGATTGAGCAGTAGGGGCGAAAGGCTACAGCCTTCTCTTATATCCTTCTTAATACGAGCACTTCGTTCTTGATCGTCCACTCTTATTTTTCCCTCTTGGTTGTTGTAAATATTGTATATGACCCGTCTCTCCCTATAGCTTACCCCTACTTTTTTCAGAATCTCGAACAGCTTGCACCATTTTATACTGTCGAACGCTTTTTCCAGGTCGACAAATCCTTTGAAAGTGTCTTGATTTTTCTTTAGCCTTGCTTCCATTATTAGCCGTAACGTCAGAATTGCCTCTCTCGTCCCTTTACTTTTCCTAAAGCCAAACTGATCGTCACCTAGCGCATTCTCAATTTTTTTTTCCATTCTTCTGTATATTATTCTTGTAAGCAGCTTCGATGCATGAGCTGTTAAGCAGATTGTGCGATAATTCTCGCACTTGTCAGCTCTTGCCGTCTTCGGAATTGTGTGGATGATGCTTTTCCGAAAGTCAGATGGTATATCGCCAGACTCATATATTCTACACACCAACGTGAATAGTCGTTTTGTTGCCACTTCCCCCAATGATTTTAGAAATTCTGATGGAATGTTATCTATCCCTTCTGCCTTATTTGACCGTAAGTCCTGCAAAGCTCTTTTAAATTCCGAGTCTAATACTGGATCCCCTATCTCTTCTAAATCGACTCCTGTTTCTTCTTCTATCACATCAGACAAATCTTCACCCTCATAGAGGCTTTCAATGTATTCTTTCCACCTATCTGCCCTCTCCTCTGCATTTAACAGTGGAATTCCCGTTGCGCTCTTAATGTTACCACCGTTGCTTTTAATGTCACCAAAGGTTGTTTTGACTTTCCTGTATGCTGAGTCTGTCCTTCCGACAATGATATCTTTTTCGATGTCTTCACATTTTTCCTGGAGCCATTTCGTCTTAGCTTCCCTGCACTTCCTATTTATTTCATTCCCCAGCGACTTGTATTTCTGTATTCCTGATTTTCCCGGAACATGTTTGCACTTCCTCCTTTCATCAGTCAACTGAAGTATTTCTTCTGTTACCCATGGTTTCTTCGCAGCTACCTTCTTTGTACCTATGTTTTCCTTCCCAACTTCTGTGATGGCCCTTTTTAGAGATGTACATTCCTTTTCAACTGTACTGCCTACTGCGCTATTCCATATTGCTGTATCTATAGCGTTAAAGAACTTCAAACGTATCTCGTCATTCCTAAGTACATTCGTATCCCACTTCTTTGCGTATTGATTCTTCCTGACTAATGTCTTGAACTTCAGCCTACTTTTCATCACTACTATATTGTGATCTGAGTCTATATCTGCTCCTGGGTACGCCTTACAATCCAGTATCTGATTTCGGAATCTCTGTCTGACCATGATGTAATCTAATTGAAACCTTCCCGTATCTCCCGGCCTTTTCCAAGTATACCTCCTCCTCTTGTGATTCTTGAACAGGGTATTCGCTATTACTAGCTGAAACATGTTACAGAACTCAATTAGTCTTTCTCCTCTTTCATTCCTTGTCCCAAGCCCATATTCTCCTGTAACCTTTTCTTCTACTCCTTCCCCTACAACTGCCTTCCAGTCGCCCATGACTATTAGATTTTCGTCCCCCTTTACATACTGCATTACCCTTTCAATATCCTCATACACTTTCTCTATCTGCTCATCTTCAGCTTGCGACGTCGGCATGTATACCTGAACTATCGTTGTCGGTGTTGGTCTGCTGTCGATTCTGATTAGAACAACCCGGTCACTGAACTGTTCACAGTAACACACCCTCTGCCCTACCTTCCTATTCATAACGAATCCTACACCTGTTATACCATTTTCTGCTGCTGTTGATATTACCCGATACTCATCTGACCAGAAATCCTTGTCTTCCTTCCGCTTCACTTCACTGACCCCTACTATATCTAGATTGAGCCTTTGCATTTCCCTTTTCAGATTTTCTAGTTTCCCTACCACTTTCAAGCTTCTGACATTCCACGTCCCGACTCGTAGAACGTTATCCTTTCGTTGATTGATCAATCTTTTTCTCATGGTAACCTCCCCCTTGGCAGTCTCCTCCCGGAGATCCGAATGGGGGACTATTCCGGAATCTTTTGCCAATGGAGAGGTCATCATGACACTTCTTCAATTACAGGCCACATGTCCTGTGGATACACGTTACGTGTCTTTAATGCAGTGGTTTCTATTGCCTTCTGCATCCTCATGTCGTTGATCATTGCTGATTCTTCCGCCTTTAGGGGCAACTTCCCACCCCTAGGGCAAGAGAGTGCCCTGAACCTCTATCCGCTCCTCCGCCCTCTTTGACAAGGCCGTTGGCAGAATGAGTCTGACTTCTTATGCCGGAAGTCTTCGGCCGCCAATGCTGATTATTTATCAAATTTAGAGAGTGGCGGGGTCGAACTCGGGACCGAAGACGTTTTGATTATGAATCAAAGACGCTACCCCTAGACCACGGGTACGGGATTCATAACAGACACCAAAATTTTCGGCATTGTGTCACATGGCAAATCTAAGCCCATATCCTTGGGTAAATGTGTACGTCTTGGCCCTAATGAATGTTCCGGATTTTCGCAACACACTGTCGTATCATCCAATGTTGCGATGAGCAACTTTATAAGATGATAGTCACTTTATAAGTCATCCTGATAGCCACTTTATAAGACGAAAAACAAAAAAAAGAAAAATCATGGAGCTACCAGAGATGAATTTGATCCGACTACTGTTATGATCTGGGGCCAAGAGTCTCTGTTTTCACACACGATATCACGGTGGTAGCAGCGGATGCTTAAGTAATCATTGTTCGAATTTTGTAGCTTCTAGTAACTTTAGGTTGGTGGTGTGTTTTGGTTTAGATGTCGTTGTGATCATCACTCAGAAGACAGGTTTGATACAGCTCTCCATACGCAAGCCTTTTCATCGCTGCATAGCTAGCGCAAACTACATACGTTTGAAGTTGCTTACCGTATTCAAGACCGGATATCCGTTTACAATTTTAGCCCCCCCTCTCTGTCCAAAAGTGCTTTTATAACCAATTTCTTGAGCGGTTACTGATGAAACATAACATTATGTGAAGTTGAACATTGTAGAGATGTTACATTATGCACATCTTACTTAGATGGTGACGGGCTTCATGTAATAGAGGCATTAAATGAAATATAATGACGTTTCTTTGTGTGTTAAGCATATGCAGGTATAACAATATGGGATGTGTGATGTGTGGAGCATTCCGTTTTCATAGGAAAAATAATAAACTAAATAAAAAGAGGTCCTTGAGGAAATAACAATTATATTTCGGAATACGTAAGACGTCACCTTGTCTCTGTATAATGTGAAAAAAATTCATAAGTTATTCGTATGCAGAATGTGTTTGCACGGTGTTTGAAATAGGCTTTTGTAAAAGGATGTCTCTGTGCAGTTTTTAAGTGTTTCAGAATCGTTGGATGTAGCCCAAGACACTGAATTGAGCCGTGTGGTTTCAAATGGAATTAGATATGTCATATCATACGGATATGAGTGATTAATGCTATTGATCAACACTTCTGAAATTGTATTTGCACTTCATACCAACTTGTAGTCTCTCTTTTATTGTGGGACGTCTTATTCCTTTGTACAAATTGCACCTAAGAGAATGAGCAGTAATAGACTTACTAACGAAGAGGCTGGGGAAAGAGTTACTTCTATAGTCATCTGATACTTAATAAGTATACGTGGAAGATATACTGATATCACCAGCACAAGTACATACACCAGAAAAGTTCACTCTTTTCAGTATAATGTGATCTTCAGGTGAGGAAGGACATCTTTAGAATGTGAATTTAAGGCAGTTACTTTCCATTTGCTAAAATGTACATTTACAACTGTTGTAATGCTCATGACAGCTTCAGAATTCATTTAAAGGTTGTTTTATTTTTTGTGTCACAGCGGAAAAATATATCTGATGTGTCACCCCAAAATATATAAAAAACAAGTTATCAACAAATAGATTTTTGATCTCTTTAACTTCGTGCTTTTGCAACGCTATGATGATAAAAAGTTAACGTTTTACTTAGGACGCTCTAATTAGAATAGTTTAGTTTCTGTCACCAGGCCCGACGAGAGGGGGGGGGGGGATGGGGGGGGGGGGGGACAGCAGGGGGAACAAAATCCTCGGAGCCCTGGCCTCATGGGCGGCCCTAGTTTCAAGGGGGAATAGATTCCGCCAACTCGACACACTCCACTTGTTGCTGTTCGTCTCACGGCGACCCTGCTTTCCATTTTTCAATTTCATGGTTCTTTCAGGACAGCTGCGTAAATTCTGTTTCGTGTTTAGTCCTGAATGCACAATTTTTTCTGTAGAAATTGTGCACTGAACCATCTAGCAACGGAGTCTGACATGCGCTTTCTTTAAATGTTTTGGAAAACCTACCAAAATATTTCCCTAATGATGGAAACATTTGTGAAACGTCGTTATAATTTGGTAGCATTGCTAGCAACATGTAAAAGATAAGGCACTTTTGATCCCATTACAATGTCATTTTATACGAAATATGCGGAAAATATTTTGCACTGAAGACTAAACATAAAATAAAATATATCTACGTGTTTATAGTTCTTTTGGAAGAATCGTAAAAGTGAAGAAATGAAATGACATGAAAGAGCACAGCGACCATGCTGATGGGGTAGTAAAAAGGTAATGTTATTTTTTTCGTTAGCAGAATAGCTAACTTACATGAGAACACAAATGATACTTGAAGTGACACTATTTCTTGGTCAAAAATGCTTGGCCTTCAGAGGTTCACCGCAGAAAATTGTAGATCCAAATAACGGAAATTCCCTCACAATATTAGAGCTCTTGAGTCATTTTGATCCAGTTCTCGCGAAATACAGGGTGATTCAAAAAGAATGCCACAACTTTAGGAATTCAAAACTCTGCAACGACAAAAGGCAGAGCTAAGCACTATCTGTCGGCGAATTAAGGGAGCTATAAAGTTTCATTTAGTTGTACATTTGTTCGCTTGAGGCGCTGTTGACTAGCCGTCAGCGTCAGTTGATTCTAAGATGGCGACCGGTCAACAGAAAGCTTTTTGTGTTATTGAGTACGGCAGAAGTGAATCGACGACAGTTGTTCAGCGTGCATTTCGAACGAAGTATGGTGTTAAACCTCCTGATAGGTGGTGTATTAAACGTTGGTATAAACAGTTTACAGAGAATGGGTGTTTGTGCAAAGGGAAAAGTTCTGGACGGCCGAGAACGAGTGATGAAAATGTAGCACGCATCCAGCAAGCATTTGTTCGCAGCCCAGGAAAATCGACTCGCAGAGCTAGCAGAGAGCTGCAAATTCCACAATCAACTGTATGGAGAGTCCTACGAAAAAGGTTAGTTATGAAACCTTATCGTCTGAAATTGGTTCAAGCACTGTCTGCAGTTGATAAGATTAAACGAATCGATTTCTGTGATTGTATCCTTGCTCAAATGGAAACAGATGAATCTTTCGTTTCAAAGATTGTGTTTAGTGATGAAGCAACTTTCCACACTAACGGGAAAGTCAACCGTCACAATGTCTGTATATGGGGCACTGAGAATCCGCGGGAAACAACTCAGTGTGAACGTGACTCGCCTAAGGTGAACGTTTTCTGTGCCATTTCAGCCAATAAAGTTTTTGGTCCCTTTTTCTTCGAAGGTGCTACTGTAACTGGACTACAGTATCTGGAGATGTTAGAGAATTGGCTGTTCCCTCAGCTCGAACAAGAAGCACAACAATTCATATTTCAGCAGGATGGAGCGCCACCACACTGGCACTTATCTGTCCGTAACTACCTGAACGTCAACTACCCGAGGCGATGGATCAGCCGTCAGGCAGCCCGTGACAGAGCACTTCATCACTGACCTCCAAGAAGCCCTGATCTTACCCCCTGCGATTTTTTCTTATGGGGGTATGTTAAGGATATGGTGTTTCGGCCACCTCTCCCAGCCACCATTGATGATTTGAAACGAGAAATAACAGCAGCTATCCAAACTGTTACGCCTGATATGCTACAGAGAGTGTGGAACGAGTTGGAGTATCGGGTTGATATCGCTCGAGTGTCTGGAGGGGGCCATATTGAACATCTCTGAACTTGTTTTTGAGTGAAAAAAAGAACCTTTTTAAATACTCTTTGTAATGATGTATAACAGAAGGTTATATAATGTTTCTTTCATTAAATACACATTTTTAAAGTTGTGGTATTCTTTTTGAATCACCCTGTACATTAGCAAGATCAGAGACGGATCAGAATCTGGAAAGCGTTTACAAGTGCTTTGTCTGTCAAGCGATACTCAGTATGAATTTATTTCTAGCCGTCTCCATTACGTCAGGAGTGCCAGCTTGTAACAGAGAGAAAATGCATTACATTTAATTGATAAACAACAAATAACTGAACGGCTTTGGAATTCGTAGATTGTAATCAGTACACTGGAGTTAGTATTGCATGGTACTTGTGAAACAATAAATTCGTATCGGTGAATGCCGCGGAGAAGGTTATAATAATGTAAGTAATATGAGACAGTGTTGTAAAGGATGTCAGACACATTTTCTGCAGTGGTAGTCCAGGGTATGGGCGCTGATGACCACGAATTTGAGCTCCCTCCAGATGCAGCAGCAGCAGCAGTAACAACAACAACAACAACAGTTTAGTGGTAGCCTCTCGTAAAACTGCGTGTGTGTGTCTCATGGCCTTATGTGGTGTACATGCAGCTGAGAGTTGTCTTGAAGCAGATACTTTATTTTGAGTGATTCAACTTTTTTACAAGCTGCTCAGCAGCAGACCGTAACGAAGGGAAATTCTGAAATAGTGCGGCGTAAGTTCTTTACACGTCTGATACCGGTTGGTGTGCTCGGGTTGACTTGTTAGATGGGTTGCAGGTCGCTTGGATACGGCTGCCATTGCTGTTGACACTCTCAGTAAGTTACGTTTGTCAGCTGAAACATAGTCTTTGCTACAGTTTCGGTTTTTTAAATTTTTTTGTAATAGAGTTTTCGAGTTTTAATGGTGGCATCGCCATGTTGAGGTAAGATAGATTCAGAGCTTATTAAATAACTTAAAATATCTCCGCGAACATTTCCCTGAATCCAAAGTTGTTGGTAGTACAATTAATACCGAACCTAAATTTCTGGGTGTGCGCGCTAAGAAAAGGAAATCATTTCACTATGAAACCTAGAAAGAAGTGACACGTGTAAAATGAGACGATTACAGATGAAACATTTGGGTTTTTCTAGAAATCAAAGATGACTAATGATCAGCTTGCTGAGGCATGTGTGTTGTTCATCAACTACTGTCATACCATAATGACGCCACAAGAAATTAAATATTTGAAAACTATTCATTGTTTAGTTTTTGAATACATTCCTTGGAAACAATTAGACCACTTTAATAAGATGCACGAGCATGTATGTGTAAGTATGCGCATCCTTTACACTCTTCCATGGTTGTAGCTGAAGAAGGAAAGTCACTCAACACTGTGGCTTGCGTTGAAAACTGTCTCAGATCAACTATGCATCATCAACGTCTCAGGGATTTGGGGGCCTTGCCAACTGAATATAATGTGGCAAGGCAACTAGACTTCGACGCTGTGATTCAAACATTTGCAGAACGAAAGGCTCGCACCGATAATGTTATAGGCAAGTAGGTTATGGTATACTACCCCTTGCTCCATTCACTGCGTTTTAGATACCGGTGTGCCGACGTCTGTTAGTGAAGTATGTGGCATGCTAGAGAACGAGCGGGAATAGAATCCTCCGTATCGCAGTGTTCCTGACATCTGACATTCGTCAGTATACAAAACACTATAATACTTAGCCTTTTGTTTTAAAGCGAAATGAAAATCGATTAAACCAATATAAAAATAAAATTAAGTAGAGCATACATACGTTTTACAATTTAGTACCATCTGAAGTCAAACTCATAAGTTCGTTAGCCGTATTAGTTTTCTCTCTTACCATGCAGGTATCGTCGAGCTATCATCCAGTTCCTTAGCTGTGGTGGTCTTGGGTTTTGATAGCTGTCTTCATCACTGCTTTTCAAACCAATAATTATTACTATGCTTTCAGTCTCCTACTCCACGAAAGCGTCATGACGCTGGTATTCCATAACGGTGTATTCATCTACATCTACATGGATACTCTGCAAATCACACTTAAGTGCCTGGCTGAGGGTTCATCGAACCACCTTCACAATTCTCTATTATTCCAATCTCGTATAGCTCGCGGAAAGAATGAACACCTATATCTTTCCGTACAAGCTCTGAGTTCCCTTATTTTATCGTGGTGGTCGTTCCGCCCTATGTAGGTCGGTGTCAACAAAATATTTTCGCATTCGGAGGAGAAAGTTGGTGATTGGAACTTCGTGAGAAGATTCCGTCGGAACGGAAAGCGCCTTTCTTTTAATGATATCCAGTCCAAATCCTGTATCATTTCTGTGCACTTCATATTTAACCTTTGTACATTCATTCATTCATCTCATTTGTTTTTCCAAAACGCAGTGGGAAATTGGATACATGGTCTACAACTATTTTCTATATCACTACATTCCAAATGATTTTGATTATCATAGAACATTATATAAAGTGTTGCGTAACAGCTATTTCTAACTTTCTGAAATAATAGAGGGCATGCAATTAAACATTTTTCTTAATAAACCATGTTCAGTCGTTTTGAACTTGTACTGGGTTGAAGAAAACTGTATATTGTAATAAAAGTGCTGGAAGGACTTATAGGAAAATGGTATGGAATTTAGAGCATGATCTTAGCAATGGCACATTATACTTTCTACGAAAGTTTTATTGTAATTAAATATAATTAAAATTAAAAACACATTTATAAATGCTATTTATATTTGTAGCTACCGCTATCTATTTTGATTCTCATTGAAAACGTCCGCGGAAATCAGAAATGTGAACGCAGTAAATGGGCTCGGAAAAAATTGCGTACTGGAGACTGGAAATTTAAGTGTCAGTTCTGTCAATAGAAAACCTGTCTTTCCGCACTTTCTTAGTAAAACAATGTTATGAATTTTAATACCCAAAACTTAGTAAATAATTTCACAGCAGGCATTCTGTGACCTGAATAACAAAGTAATTCATTGATTCCATAGTAAGAATAAGAGCTGAAACAGAAGCACAAAAAATTTTGGTGATGAGCTCTGGCTTCTGTACAAAAAATGAAGCGTTGGGAAGCAATGTATTATTGATAAGTAATGTTTATGCATATGTGCTCTAGGACATCAGAAAATTAGGCATTTCCTCGAATGTTCACAGGTTGTCTAATACAGATAACACTCCAAACAACAAGCAACCGAACTTCGTGCTGTTGATTGTGACTCGACGATACTTGTGTGTATATTACCGCGCGCTATTGTTCAACCTAGTGCTCCAAGAACGGTTGTTAATTAGCTGCAATTCCGCCAGCAATATCTCGTGTAACGTGTAGTTCCGCTGTATATAACACATTTGTAAACATATGCTTAGTGTTTAATAAGAAATTATGTTTATTGCATATTTCATCCCAACGAATATTTTTTTGCGTGTTTCCAGCATTCCCTGTGTTACGTTCAAATCATGTCAGACCTTCATCAAAAGAACAATAAAACTGGACTGCTATATTTGAAGTTGGGGCCCAATTACATATCCTGCCCTGGTCCTGTCCTAACTCTCAGCGGCCCCGTCTGGCACAGAACACTTTCAAATAAATAATAACCCAAATAAAATTAATAAACTATTGCCAAGTAGTGCCATCGATTACCTGCACATTGGCGATTTTCAGTACACAGTAATTTCTTACGTTCTTTGTGTGCATCAGTCTTGTACATACTCCTGTCGATAAACTGGTTAACCCTTAAGTAGTATTGCCGCTTATTGTTCCTTTATTGCTGGTGTTGTGTACTGTGTACACCGCCCTCCTGATTCTCAGCTTAGAGCCTAAAATTTTGCAGTTACGGCTAAAAAAATGTTCAGCAGAAGGAAAGGTTCAGCAGTTAAACGGAACAAAACACAAAGCAATAATAAATCTAAACTCTCCCATACCAGGCAAGTCTGCAGACTTAAGTGATACGATAGGTGAACGGCCCAGATTGAGCAACACAGTTTCTTCAAAGAATGAGCAAAATTGGAGAAGTGGTGTATGCAGCACACCTGTGGGATTATTTAAGGGTTAAGCCATGAAATAGGTAACAATGGACTGTTAGGCAGTTTTCCTTTCTATTGATGGTCAAGTCGTGATACTGCGATGTTTAGGTTGTGTTGCTTCCCATTAGCCTAGCAAGTTCCCTCTCGAACTGCTGGGTATACCAGGTGTTCAGTATTCATTTATGGCAAGTAGTTTCCATATAATTCAATGGCAAAGAGATCTGAGAACCCGTAACAATTGACTGTTTGTTTGTACGCAGCGACAATATAAACTGAATAATAAATAATTACTGTCACATACTGTAATGTGTATACGTGTCCGTGTCACTGCCATCACGCCAGATGTTTACACTAGTTCCTAGAAGCGTGTCCCTGGTTACGAAATACATTATCGGATAGCTTTTTCAGTACAGCAAGCACAATGCGACCGGGAACGTGAGGTGTTAGGCGTTGTCAAGCGCCAGAATAGTAAACACGCCCTACTTTGGAGGCCTGCAGTTCGCGGAAGGATCGATATAGGACTCTGCATGGAAAAAACAGCATAGCTCGTATCGTCTATCTTGCTAGTAAATACTGAATGCTTCTTTGATTTCTATCGTAGCAAATTTTACTTTTGTTTAATAAATATTCTCATTAATGTAAATCAGTGTACTCTGCGCAATCAACGTATTCAAAATTAGTTTGAAAGATGGAACATGAAAACAAGTTAAATGAGTAGGGAAGGGACTATATCGCTATTAGATTCCCGGTTGGGCACGCAAATCTCATATGGGAGACAGTGTCATTGCAGAGTACACTCCAGAGCAGAGTGCAGAGAGTACATTCATTCATTTACGGTCATTTCTAACAAAAAAGAAATA
Source organism: Schistocerca serialis cubense (assembly GCF_023864345.2). Classification (NCBI taxonomy): domain Eukaryota; kingdom Metazoa; phylum Arthropoda; class Insecta; order Orthoptera; family Acrididae; genus Schistocerca; species Schistocerca serialis. Next base: position 751,056,235 of record NC_064638.1, read on the forward strand.
CCGCCCATATTGTTTTAATTATACAGTTATCCCATTATTAATTTTAACTTCACTTAAAATACGCTTTATGATTCGTTTTCTCGTAACACGGGTTTACATAATAATATTGTGTAACAAGTGAACGTTCGTTTTTTCCGTTTAAGATCATCAATGTATGAAGAGCCCAATATTCAAATATATAAAAGCGCATCATTAATGTATGCAGTCACATCTCACCTCATCTCATCCTCGTCGTCTTCTACTTATCTGTCCTTACGGCGTACGTGTCCTTTCCTTAAACGGAGAACAATATACGCTGAAAGAGACTTGTTGATTCGCAATTAGAAGATACGCTAATGTTCTGGAGCAGTCAGTATTCGTCGAACCCTGTACATAGGAGAATAATAAAGTGTTCTTATTTGTCTTTTGTCAAGTGAAATGAAATGTCGTGTGACGAGGGCCTTCCGTCGGGTAGACCGTTCGCCTGGTGCAAGTCTTTCGATTTGACGCCACTTCGGCGACTTGCGCCTCGATAAGGATGAAATGATGATGATTAGGACAACAGAACACCCAGTCCCTGAGCAGAGAAAATCTCCGACCCAGCCGGGAATCGAACCCGGGCCCTTTGGATTGACAGTCTGTCGCGCTGACCACTCAGCTACCGGGGCGGACCTTTTATCAAGTGATCGTCAATTAATTATATTAAAATGAAGATTAGAATAAACAGTCATACATCGCTTTGAGCGCTCCAAAACCGTGAGAACAAGGAAGTAGAAATATTATTTGATTGGTTGTACCGGCAGCCAAATGTCGACAGGTGGTGGATGGATATACAATGTAAATAAATCATAAGCTAACTAAGATATGCGTGGTGTTAGTATAGAAACACTCACTATAACATCCCTTCAATAGACTCCCATTTTCATGTTTAATGTATCTAACATAAATTCGTTGCACTGCGCGCTTGAAAATTCACTTTCTTGCACTCATAGTTCCGTCTGTCTGTTCGGAAATTTGGTCAGTCCTCCTTCACTCGTTTATGTATATAATGTTTTCTTGGAATCATTCAGCTTTTTCTTTGTTTCACTTTGTTGTCAGTGGTTCAAAGCAGACGGCTGCTACCAGCAGTGATGGTTTGCAAATAATTATATCGTGAACCAACTACTAAGCAAGCAGTACGGTGTGATTAGGACGATTTTATCAGGTTGTTGAAAGTGTAGCTTAAGAGCTGCATGTACTGCATCTACTCGAAAGACTAAGTACTAGTGCTCAAAATAATATTCTACATTGATCTATACCTTCTCATGATAGTGCATTTCTCCATTAAGACTGATGTATTTTTACTTCAATTTGTGTTCTTTTTGTTTTGAACTGTCCATATTGCTAAACTGTGAGAGAGGGGGGGGGGGGGGGAGGGAGAGAGGGAGGGATACAGAGAGGGAGAAAGCGCAAGAGAGAAAGAATCAGTAATGCTTGATGTAAGCGACTGTTACTCGGCCGACTGGTAGCGTGGGAGAAGTGCAAACATTGTGCTGTCTTCAGAGCAATAACGATAATTACACTCCTGGAAATTGAAATAAGAACACCGTGAATTCATTGTCCCAGGAAGGGGAAACTTTATTGACACATTCCTGGGGTCAGATACATCACATGATCACACTGACAGAACCACAGGCACATAGACACAGGCAACAGAGCATGCACAATGTCGGCACTAGTACAGTGTATATCCACCTTTCGCAGCAATGCAGGCTGCTATTCTCCCATGGAGACGATCGTAAAGATGCTGGATGTAGTCCTGTCGAACGGCTTGCCATGCCATTTCCACCTGGCGCCTCAGTTGGACCAGCGTTCGTGCTGGACGTGCAGACCGCGTGAGACGAAGCTTCATCCAGTCACAAACATGCTCAATGGGGGACAGATCCGGAGATCTTGCTGGCCAGGGTAGTTGACTTACACCTTCTAGAGCACGTTGGGTGGCACGGGATACATGCGGACGTGCATTGTCCTGTTGGAACAGCAAGTTCCCTTGCCGGTCTAGGAATGGTAGAACGATGGGTTCGATGACGGTTTGGATGTACCGTGCACTATTCAGTGTCCCCTCGACGATCACCAGTGGTGTACGGCCAGTGTAGGAGATCGCTCCCCACACCATGATGCCGGGTGTTGGCCCTGTGTGCCTCGGTCATATGCAGTCCTGATTGTGGCGCTCACCTGCACGGCGCCAAACACGCATACGACCATCATTGGCACCAAGGCAGAAGCGACTCTCATCGCTGAAGACGACACGTCTCCATTCGTCCCTCCATTCACGCCTGTCGCGACACCACTGGAGGTGGGCTGCACGATGTTGGGGCGTGAGCGGAAGACGGCCTAACGGTGTGCGGGACCGTAGCCCAGCTTCATGGAGACGGTTGCGAATGGTCCTCGCCGATACCCCAGGAGCAACAGTGTCCCTAATTTGCTGGGAAGTGGCGGTGCGGTCCCCTACGGCACTGCGTAGGATCCTACGGTCTTGGCGTGCATCCGTGCGTCGCTGCGGTCCGGTCCCAGGTCGACGGGCACGTGCACCTTCCGCCGACCACTGGCGACAACATCGATGTACTGTGATGACCTCACGCCCCACGTGTTGAGCAATTCGGCGGTACGTCCACCCGGCCTCCCGCATGCCCACTATACGCCCTCGCTCAAAGTCCGTCAACTGCACATACGGTTCACGTCCACGCTGTCGCGGCATGCTACCAGTGTTAAAGACTGCGATGGAGCTCCGTATGCCACGGCAAACTGGCTGACACTGACGGCGGCGGTGCACAAATGCTGCGCAGCTACCGCCATTCGACGGCCAACACCGCGGTTCCTGGTGTGTCCGCTGTGCCGTGCGTGTGGTCATTGCTTGTACAGCCCTCTCGCAGTGTCCGGAGCAAGTATGGTGGGTCTGACACACCGGTGTCAATGTGTTCTTTTTTCCATTTCCAGGAGTGTAGTTTCGGTGTAGCCTTAGATACGAACATACAATTCATACGGCGCAGTGCTTAAGGGGAGACTACACCAAAAAAATTATTTTCTTCTACTTTAATGATAACAAACAAATTTTAAAATCGCGTCTATTACGAAAATACGTAGCAATACCCAAGTTTTGAAGTCCATAACTTCAAGGTTTTCCAGTTTTGAATTTTTAATGTTATTTAAATGCTGTTCTCGAAAACCAAGTTTTGGTACCCACTGCACAAATTTCACATGCCAGATTTTGGAGGTACATTTACAAGACCTAGTTCAACGGTTCTGTACCTGAGCTCATAAGAAATATTGATCAGCCCTAACTTTTCTTTAATTATTGTTACATAAATCAGAATTTAAAAGAAACTTAACGGACTTAACGTCAAATAAAGCAGAAGGGATAGGTAACATTCCATCAGAATTTCTAAAATCATTGGGGGAAGTGGCAACAAAACGACTATTCACGTTGATGTGTAGAATGTGTGAGTCTACTAGCGACATTCCATCAGACTTTCGGGAAAGCATCTTGCACACAATTCCGAAGACGGCAAGAGCTGTCAAGCGCGAGAATTATCGCACAATCAGCTTAACAGCTCATGCATCCAAGTTGCTTGTATATTACAGAAGAATGGAAAAGAAAGTTGAGGATGCGCTAGGTGACGATCAGTTTGGGTTTAGGAAAAGTAAAGGCACGAGAGAGGCAAATCTGACGTTGCGGTTTATAATGGAAGCAAGACTAAACAAAAATAAAGACACGTTCATAGGAATTGTCGACCTGGGAAAAGCGTTCGACAGTATAAAATGGTGCAAGATGTTCGAAATTCTGAAAGAAAATATGGAAGCTATAGGGAGAGACGAGTCATATACAATATGTACAACAGCCAAGAGGGAATAATAAGAGTGGACGATTAAGAACGAAGTGCTCGTATTAAGAAGGGTGTAAGAGAAGGCTGTAGCCTTTCGCCCCTACTCTTCAATCTGTACATCGAGGAAGCAATGATGGAAATAAAAGAAAGGTTCAGGAGTGGAATTAAAATACAAGGTGAAAGGATATCAATGATACGATTCGCTGATGACATTGCTATCCTGAGTGAAAGTGAAGAAGAATTAAATGATCTGTTAAACGGAATGAACAGTCTAATGAGTGCACAGTATGGTTTGAGAGTAAATCGGAGAAAGACGAAGGTAATGAGAAGTAGTAGAAATGAGAACAGCGAGAAACTTAACATCAGGATTGATGGTCACGAAGTCAATGAAGTTAAGGAATTCTGCTACATAGGCAGTGAAATAACCAATGACGGACGGAGAAAGGAGGACATCAAAAGCAGAATAGCTATGGCAAAAAAGGCATTCCTAGCCAAAAGAAGTCTACTAATACCAAATATCGGCCTTAATTTGAGGAAGAAATTTCTGAGGATGTACGTCTGGAGTACAGCATTGTATGGTAGTGAAACATGGACTGTGGGAAAACCGGAACTGAAGAGAATCGAAGCATTTGAGATGTGGTGCTACAGACGAATGTTGAAAATTAGGTGGACTGATAAGGTAAGGAATGAGAAAGTTCTACGCAGAAACGGAGAGGAAGGGAATATTTGGGAAACACTGATAAGGAGAAGGGACAGGATGATGGGACATCTCATCTGTTAAGACATCAGGGGTTGTCTTCCATAGTAGTAGAGGGAGGTGTAGAGGACAAAAACTACAGAGGAAGACAGAGATTAGAATACATCCAGCAAATAATTGAGAACGTAGGTTGCAAGTGCTACTCTGAGATGAAGAGGTTGGCACAGGAGAGGAATTCGTGGCGGGCCGCATCAAACTAGGCAGGAGACTGATGACACAAAAAAAGTTGTGATAAAATAAACAAATAACATTTTCGGTAATATTAATGCATAGAAGTATGCAAACACTTCAAGTCTACGTCCTGCAAAAATTTCATTCAGACTGGTTAATATTTATGACAAAAAAGTTGGCACTGAACTTAGTAAAACAAACTTATGGTAAAATAGATTTTAACATTTTATAAAAAATATGAATGTTAGTGCAAGACACGCACCCATTAAAATTCACCGGCACTTAACGTTTCCCCATCCTGCTTATAAGACACTTCTTCTGTAATTTGAATATCAGGGTAGCCTTTTCCTTGAATTTTTTGAATAATATTCTACTTACAGTTTTCTTGAGGCCGTGAATTGTAGGGATATCTGATTGTGAGCCATTGCCTGTTTCCTTGGAGCTTGTTGATTGTACTGAACAGGACTTCAGTATATTCCTTAATTTATATTTCCGTTAGCAGACAGAGTAATTGATTTCCAACGACTGGCTGCCAATTGTTTCGCTTCAGTTTTCGTGGTAATTTTCAACTTGTTTCACCCGGTTTGAGTTCATGCCAAGTTCGGAGTAAAGATGGTTCTGTTTGATGATGATAGACATCATAAATTGTCTTTGGCTGCTTCGGTGTACTGCAGCCCCTTACTCATTCCGTATTTCAAAAATTTCTTAGACGTACTCGTAATTCGAGCACAGCCAAATCATTTTGGAATATAAGAGTGAACGCTCCAGAGACGTGATATAGCCATTAAATTAAAAGAGATCGAAGTTTCTAGGTTGGAGAGGAGCTGTTTTTAAAGGGATGAAAAGTAGCATGACGGTTGGGTTAGGAACTTCAAATGGTCAGACACATCAACATATCAATGCAGGATGCCTAGTCTATGCGTTTATTGCATGCGATAGTCTCTTGATATGCTTAGTGTTCTTTTGACGTACTTCAAAACTTTGAACACAACAAAAAAATTCAGTTTGCAAGGATACTACAACAGGTTCTGTGAAAAAGATTATAGACTCTCGGAAGACGAACAGCGAGAAGCATATGTTCAAAAATTAAAAAAAGAAAAAAAAAACACTTTTAAGTGCTTTAACTAAAGAAAGTATTCATCATGAGCGAGAAGAGAGATAAACGTCTCAATAATTTTCCCTACATTTTCATTATGAAAATCATTTGTGTTTTCAGGATGAACACTGAACGAATGAATCTGCAGTTAGATTACGTTACCATACTACTTTTAGCATGCAAAGAGTTACGGAGTTTCACTGATATTCGGGTTATGTTGACATTGTGGAAACTCGGCAACAGCTAAAGCCTACACACCTACAGTACGACGTTTGTGTGACTAGTTTCATGGCAAAATTTGTCTCGTAGACTTCTGCTTACTCAGTTTAAGTATTCACAACTTTACAAGATTGGAGCTACGATTTTGTTGATGTTTAGACTAACGTGTACATGCTGCTTTTTCACACAATGAAGAGAGCGAAATCCACCCGCAGAAGCTCACTGGTAGATTTGAGTTTAATAGCTTGTCTTCGAATTAGCATTACTCCAAATATGGTACCACTCATTGATCCTTTAGTGAAAAGCAAAATAAGTAATATTCATTGACATTCTGTGCTTTATGTTTAACGTTTACGTAAAATGATAGCGAAACAAATTTCTCAATTTAAATTTCTTCCTGTAACAGTTATCATAAGGCTGCAACAGACGTAAGAAGTACTATGTTTCTTACTTAGCTGCTCCCGTTCTTCGCATCATCAAAAATATTAAACGAGATGTTGAATTTCATTATCAGTTCTCATTAATACAACAGTCTTAAAAATAAATTTGCAGTGAAACATGTTAACGAACCACCCTGAAGCGACACATGTTTGCTCACTTCTGTGGTGTGAACGCGAGCCAGCTTACCAGTAGCTGCGCTGATCTGCTAGACTTCTTACTATGTGTATGCCTGCCAAACGCCGGTTAGCCTGGCAAGGGCCCCAGGCTCTGTGCAAGTGTTACTTCATGTATATGTCACTCCGTTAAGTATTCCAATCCCAAAAGTAGTACGTTAGTATTACCGACACCTGAAACAAAAACTTTTTTATTGGATCATTTATGACATATGGAACGTTCTTAGCCGGCCGCTGTGACCGAGAGGTTCTGGCGCTTCAGTCCGGAACCGCGCTGCTGCTACGGTCGCAGGTTCGAATCCTGCCTTGGGCATGGATGTGTGTGATATCCTTAGATTAGTTAGGTGTAAGTAGCTCTAAGTCTATTGGAGTGATGACCTCAGATGTTAAGTCCCATAGTGCTTAGAGCCATTTGAACCATTTTTTGAACGTTCTTAATAAATTATTTTGTAATTTGTCTCCTTATCTTTGCAGTGACGAAGTGAGCAGCATAATTCTATGGTGTCATAATAGTAAATTATGTACAAATGAGATACGCGTACATTGTTTTTGATTCTCCTGACAAATGTGTTAGAAGCTTTAGCTCTCCACCTGTTATTGCAGCATAGGAATACAGAACACGCTCATATTCAGGTTTTCGTCTTTCATGTTGAAGCTACTGTCATGTCTATGGGTTTCTATGGCTTCCTTGAATAGGGGAGTGTCGGTGGCTCATCTCCACGGCGAGAGAGGCCCTGTCTACGAGTTTTATTATGCGGACGGTCTCACACAGCACGTGCTCCGCTACAGCCGATGTCTCAATCTGCCCCAACTCGCAACACCATTTACTTTCGGTAATCCTGGTAGTGATGGATTGTCTCGTTACTCAAAATTAAAATTGGTCTCATGCAGACATTATGAGGTAAGTTTCGGACATTACAAGATAGACCGTTTTCTTCTTTGTCGATCTGTGTCACTTTTTGATCTTCTTGGCAGGTTTCTAAACAGTATTTACACAGTGTTTGAGCAATACACGCCAGTTTCTGTTCGTAATTCTGTCCATGTGTGGCTGAAAGGCCATACCCGACACTGCTTCTTCCGACGTGTTACATCTCCGAGTTTCGTGACACTTCTAATGCAACTCCAATACATCTAATCGCAATTGTGAGTATGTGCGACCACTAGCTGTAGAATGGAATGACTACAAGGAAACTCTGTGTCCGACCTGCACTCGAACAGGAATTTCCCGCTTATAGCGAGCGGTCGCCTTACGGTCTGGTTATCCGTGCACGATTCACGGCCAGACACAAACTTTCACATATCGTCAACCATGTGTCTACAACCATTACTCGTACGTTCACTATGTATATTCCCTTACAGTTGAGATATTTCATTTCAGAGTCGCTTCCCCGGCGTTGGTGGATAAATACGATATTGCAGTGCCTGTGTTATTATGAATTACGAAGCGATCTACCTCTCGAGATACCTGTATGTCCAAAGTTGCATTGCTTCGTAATTCAGAATAACACAGGCACTGCAATATTGTTTTTGCAACTGGTGGAGTACATTCTGTTTTGTCAGAAGGTGTTGCATCTGGCGTGCTAGGTGCTGCGCCTCACATATTGCATTTTGCACGTGTGACGAGCATATTAGTCACTCGTCTTTTGTGACTCGAGTGATGATTTGACAGCCTGTGAACGTATCGGTTTTCGATCCGCATTGTGTCCTAGGTTCTCACTGTCTCTTGTAACCGGCTTCTACATCGATTTATACCTTTTCACGACAGTGAATTTCTTCGGTACGAATAATTTCTCTTTACTCCAACTTGTATTCTATTAATTTTTAACCGTAGCAAAGGGAGGCGCAGTGTGTGTATGCGGCTGGTCCCGGCGGAGGTTCGAGTCCTCCCTCTGGCATGAGGTGTGTGTTTGTCCTTAAGGGGCTCCGGAACGCCCTATACTTGCAATGTTAAAATAACGCTTACAAATTACATCTTTCCTCACAAAGTATTTGAGGTAGGAAGATGATTTTTTTTCAATTGTAATGAAAATTCACAACATTTTTTTGCAATGTTTTATTTATATATTCAAAAATATACAGTTTTTTGGAAAAAGGCTGTGTTAAATTATGCAGAAGGTACTGTGTAACATTTACTGAAAGTTTGAAACAAATATGTTTGGAAGATCCTTAGAAAACATGTAATTAGTATGAGAAAATAAAAGTTTTGGGAATCGAGCGACAAAGATTGGATTAACTTTTTAGTGCATTCCAGGTCCATAGGATGGATTATCTTCATCCTCTGCAAACTCCTCCTCCAGCTTCCTCTTGTTCCTCCTCCTGTTTACTCTTGCTTGTATTTCTAGACTCTTTACAGCCCTGTCTGCAGCCCGAAGGCGTTCCTTGTCTAAAGCAAGCATCGCTCGTTGTTGTGTTAGTAGATTTTGCTACCATTTTCTTCAGTTGCAGTTACTGCAACACTGTTCCAAAAGGTGGTCATGTATGAATACTTATCACATTTCAGTTGTATTTCACTAGCAAGTCCTACGTGCTTTATTATGGAGAGTTCCAGACCAACTTCACTACAATGAATACATCTTACACAGTTTGAAAAAATTCCTTTGAGAACCGACATATCAAATATTTCATTCACATCCGATTCGCTCATAAAACATTCATAGTTTTCACTCATTGAACCAAGCTTCTTCTGTGAAGTATTTTCTTTCCCACTTTGACTGCTATGGGCAGGTGTACTTGAGAGGTTAGGTTCACTCACTTGGTTATCGTCTTTATTGTTTACAGTAATAACACATACCTTTGGCTTTCCAACATTTCTCCTTTTCTTAAAAGCCTTCAGAGCATTTCTAATAACTTTACTTTTACTCATTATTATACTTCAACAAAACAGAGACTCAAGAAACAGAATTAATTACGAATATTTTCGAGATAACGACAGAGTAAATAAACATGAAACAATCGACAATCACACCAGCGATATATATTGAACCATCACAGGTTAGCCACAACACATACTTTATCTCACATCACTAAAATGTACCTGATGAACAGGGACGTTAATAATAACACCATTTGACAGCAGTTTAACAGTGCCACAGTGGGTCACGCCCATGTAGAACACATTTCAAAAATTTTTTAAAAATAGTTGTAGTCTTCGGAATTGAATAAATTATATATCTATTAAAAGGTAATAGTCTGCAGATTCAGAAAACGCAAAAAAGTAAAAATTGAACTTTTCATGATTTTGAGCCTTTCCGGAGCCCCTTAAGATAATTTAGGTTAAGTAGTGTGTAAGCTTAGGGACTGATGACCTTAGAAGTTAAGTCCCATAGGATTTCACACACATTTGGACAGTTGAGTGAGTGTGTGTGTGTGTGTGTCTGTGTGTGTGTGTGTGTGTGTCTGTCTGTGCGTGTGTTTGTGTGTGTCAGAGAGTGAGAGAGAGAGAAAGAGAGAGAGAGAGAGAGAGAGATAGGGCGATTAATGGGCGATTTAAGCAGCTGCTACTCGGCTCAAAGCAAGGACAAGCCACTGTGTCAAGATCTCAGCATAGAAGCTGCGTTCCCTCGTGCTCGAGTTTTCATTTACACTGGTTACATATGCAGATAAAAAATTTAATCCATGCTGACTGCTCCTTAATTAATTGAGCAGATTAATCTTCATTTGTCTCCTTTGTCTTGAAAGGCCCGCCTTTTTATCAGCAGGCAACACCTCTGACACACACGGTATCGAAGTAAAGAAAAAAAAAGAATATATAATGGTTGTTGCCTTCTGTACTCGGTTCTTCGGCTGACGTTTGCGTAACGACTTTTCACGAGTTGCTGACTGCAGATAGTAATTCGAGATAAACTAAAACTACTTCTGAATACAGTCCATAGCACACCTGCTCCTTTTTGGGTTTCGTTTCAAAATATTTTAGAGGACGGGAGAGACGAGGGAGGTGAACAGAAACATCTCGAAGACTAGATTAGATCCACAGAAGACAGTCTCTGCGAAAGTAGGCATCCAGCAGGCGGCTGATCACAGCAGCACCCGTGTCGATGTCTCCATGGCAAGCGATTATGCGTATTTCGATCTTAATCTGAGATCTTGACGCAGTGGCTTGTCCTTGGTTTGAGCCGTCTGACCTCCCCATTTTACCGTGAGCTCTCACAACCCAGGCGACGGGCGGGCGTGAGCGCTCTTGCTCGCCTACCTGGAAGCTCAACAGGCCTGCTGTAGCCTACGACATGTGTTACTAGAAATTAGGTGTAACGTATGTTCAAACTGCGACCAGTAACTTTATTATGGTAATTTATTTTGTCTTTATCAGTTTCATGCTTGTTTTCTCATCCTCTAACGGATAGAGAAAGTATTGATTTAATTGCAAGTCATTTGCATGCTTTTCTGCTGCAAAGATTTTGTATTCGGTGTCCGGAAAAACAGATTTTGAGTCTAAGAACATCTCAAGGCGATTGCCTGGCCTTTGAGATATCTTGACAGTCTTCACTATGGAATATTTTCCAAATATCAAGAAATATTTAGCCGACTTTGCATCGTTTCCAGGGAACACTTCGAGGAGGAAGTCTCTTTCCATCCTCCATTAAATTTATTTACAATACTTATTTACAATATTCACAAGATTTCTATTATCTTAATCAATACTTTTCAGTATTTACTAATTTTTCAATGATTCCGACGTGTTGTTCGTGACTGTAACTTCTGTGCGTAGGTCAGACAAGTCCGAAATGATTTAAGTTCCTATGAGTTTGGAGTTTCTTTAAAGTCTTCTCAGTTGTTTCATCAGCTCAATTTCTTCTTTTCGCACTAAGTTGGTGCCCGATGCACTCTGCATCAGCTCAAAGATGTTTCACAAAGGAGCAAACATTCGGATGAACTTTCGATATTAATCTAATTACTTTTCGGGTCTATCGTTCTGAGACGTTATTAGTGCTACGGCGCCTTCCATTGAAATATTACATATCTTAGCACATGCCCGTTATCCAGCCACTGGTCTACAAAATAACACTAAAAGTACCAAAGCTTTTGGTGTTCTGGTGTGTTGTGCTAAATACACAGTGAATGATACCCCATGCTACACAAAACGGGTCAGATCGCTGTTGTAGAAGCAACAGAAAAAGCATGCCAAATTTAAAATAACGCAAAATCCCAAGATCGGCAAAGTTTTGCAGAAGTTCGAAATATAGCGCGTACTTCAATGCGAGATACTTTTATTAAATTTCCACAGCGAAACTCTGTCTCGAAATTTGACAGAAAACCCAAAGAGATTCTGGTCATACACAAAGCACATCAGTGGAAAGACGCACCAATACCTTCACTGCGCGGTAACAACGGTGAAGTCATTGATGACAGTAACTCTAAAGTAAAGTTATTAAACACGGTTTTCCGAAACGCCTTCACCAAAGAACACGAAGTAAATATTCCTGAATTCCAATCAAGAACAATTGCCAAGATGAGAAACATAGAAGTAGATATCCTCGGTGCAGCAAATCAATTTAAATCACTTAATAAAGGTAAGGCCTCCTGTCCAGATTGTATTCCTTTCAGAGTATGCTGATGCTGATATAATAGCTCCATATTTAGCGATTTTATATATCTTACTTTGAGGGAGCGGTTATATATATATATATATATATATATATATATATATATATATATATATATAACCGCTCGCTCAAAGTAAGATCCGTACCTAAAGACTGGAAAATTGCTCAAGTCACACCAATACCCAAAAAGCGAAGTAGGAGTATTCTTCTGAATTACAGGCCCATGTCACTAACGTCGATTTGCAGTAGGGTTTTAGAACATATACTGTATTCGAACACTGTGAAGTACCTCGAAGAAAACGATTTATTGACGCATAGTCAGCACGGATTCAGAAAATATCGTTCTTGTGAAACACAACTAGCTCTTTATACTCATGAAGTAATGAGTCCAATCGACAGGGGATGTCAGATTGAGCACATATTTTTAGATTTCCAGAAGGCTTTCGACACCGTTCCTCACAAGCGTCTTCTAACCAAACTGCGTGCCTACGGAGTATCGCCTCAGTTGTGCGACTGGATTCGTGATTTCCTGCCAGGAATGTCACAGTTCGTAGCAATAGACGGAAAGTCATCTAGTAAAACAGAAGTAATATTCGTTCCCCAAGGTAGTGTTACAGGCCCTCTTTTGTTCCTGATCTATATTAACGACATAGGAGTCAATCTGAGTAGCCGTCTTAGATTGTTTGTAGAAGATTGTGTCATTTACCGTCTTCTAAAGTCGTCAGATAACCAAAACGAATTGCAAAATGATTTAGCTAAGATATCTGCATGGTGCGAAAAGTGGAAATTGACCCTGCATAAAGAAAAGTGTGAAGTTATTCACATGAGTATTAAAAGAATTCCGCTAAATTTCGATTACGCGATAAGTCACACATATCTGAAGGCTGTAAATTCCACTAAATACTTAGGGATTAAAGTTACAAATAACCTAAACTGGGACGATCACATAGGTAATGTTGTGGGTAGAGCAAACCAAAGACTGCGATTCACTGGGAGAACACTTAGAAGGTTCGTCTACTAAAGAGACTGCTTACACCACGCTTGTCCGCCCTATTCTGGGGTATTGCTGTGCGGTGTGGCATCCTCATCAGGTGGGACTGACGGATGACATAGAAAAAGTACAAAGAAGGGCAGCTCGTTTTGTATTATCGCGAAATAGGGGAGATGGTGCCACAGACATGCTACGTGAATTGGAGTGGAAATCATTAAAACAAAGGCGTTTTTCGTTGCGTCGGGGTCTTCTCATGAAATTTCAATCACTAATTTTCTCCTCCGATTGCGAAAACTTTCTTTAGCACCCACCTACATAGGCAGAAATGATGATCACTATAAGAGAAATCAGGGCTCGCACAGAAAAATATAAGTGCTCGTTTTTTCCCGCGCGCCGTTCGAGAGTGGAACGGTAGAGAGACAGCTCGAAGGTTGTTCATTGAACCCTGTACCAGGCACTTTATTGTGAATAGCAGAGTAATCACGTAGATTTAGATGTCGATGAACTGTCATCCAACATTTCCAGGGGAAGATGTGCTGGAGCAGAACACATTCTTATGTGACAGTGTATTTCCTCGTTCTCCTTATAGGCTGGAACGAGGCCGAAACAGTGAACTTGTGTCCACAATATTGATTAAAATGATAACTGTTCCGGGAAACAAACTTTTAGCTGCTTCGACGATCGCAATTTAGAAATCAATCATCAGAAATGCATAGTTTCATCCAGGAAGGTGAGTTTTAGTAGCTTTAAAGAAAGCGTTCATATGCTTCTTGCTTTTTATTTGTCAGCAAAGCGTAAACAATTGGAATGGTTATTGTTTCCTGTCAAGAACTGTTAAGGTCGGCGTGAAGTATTAACAACTGCCCAAATTGCTTGCGCGCTCTCTTGAACGTTCCATCCACAAAAAAACGATTCCTTATTTGATAAACACGCATTTCCCTTTTTGCTGACAAACATCAGAATTTTGTCATTCAGTCCACTGTTATCATCTGTAAGAAAAAAACTGCTACCATTATTCATCAGTAAAATATTTTCTCGGAAGAATATTCCTCCAGAATCGGTGGGATTTTGTGTAGTTCCCATATATTTTCACCTAATGCAATGTAACGAATTTTTCGCACTTCTGTGTGATGGTAAGTTGTAGCCTCGATTGAAGAGCTGCGCTAGTCCTTCAACTTAAACTGTAGCGTCTGTTTCTTTTGCCCGCTTCTTTGTGCTGATAAAATATTTTCACACTCCATTTGATGCTTCATCTGGAATACAAACATGGATATCTTCCCCTAAAACTATGTTATTTTTTTGCGGATGGTCTTCGTCTGCATTTCTACTTTTAAAAGTTTACATAACGCCATTTGTATGTTTGTATCTTCCACTGTATACTGGTGCCGGTTGTAAACCAGTGAAGGCTTCCCTTTGGTGGTCTCGGTGAACATTGCGACCGCAGAAATTGGACTGTTGGAACTTTGAATGTTATGGCAAAATGGCCAACACTTACTGAGAGAAATGACTGGGTGGAAGTTACACTTCTTAGAGATTAATCAGTGTACTGGAAAGAGGACAAGAATTTCTGATGAGACGTATGAAAAGTGAGAACTTTAGCATCTCCAAGTAGTATGGCATGTGTTGGCATTATTGTAAAAAGCAAAGTAGGAGAGTGAGTTGGTATGAGCACTGCAGTGGCCAATCTTTTGAGAACCGAAACTAAACTAATGTCAACGGCTATTATACAGTGTTCTGGGGAGAGGCAGAATAAGGAAATTAAGGTACTAGTGCAGTTCATGGTGAACGATTAAAATTGGTGATTGTACAGCTGTTGTAGGGGAGAGACGTAAAGACGACAATACTGGAAAACTGAGTGGTGAACATAACTTGGAGAAAATTACTGCCATACGTTCCAGTTAATTGGACAGAATATTGTCTTTTAAAATTACAAGAAGCACTGACATTAGAAAAGACTCCGTTCTCCCTGTCCAGCTAATGTTAAGGACTCGTCAGACAGAAAGATACACTGATGCAAAAAAAATCGCTACTTTAAAAAATAACTAATGTAGAATAATCAAATTTTGGGAATACATTTGTATAGGTAACATATTTAAGTGAATAACATTGCAAGATCACAGATTAATGTAAGCCCGAGATAAGCCATTGCAAATGTGACATGAGGGTACATTAATAACCGGATAACCGCCACCATGTTGAGTGCAAATATTTCAACGTGCATGCATAGTGTTCTACAGATGCCGATTCTCAGTTTGTGGGATGGAGTTCCATGCCTGTTGCTCTTGGTCGATTAATACAGGGATGATGAATGCCGTTTGTGGATGAAGAATTGTCGTCCAAAGTCCCATATGTGCACGATTTAAGACAGATCTGGTGATCAGGCAAGTCAAGACAACATACCGACATTCTGTAGAGCGTGCTGAGTTGCAATAGCGGTGAATGGGCGAGCGTTATCGTGTTGGAAAACAGCCCCTGGAATGCTGTCCACGATTGGCAGTACAATAGGTCGAATCACCGGAGTCATGTACAGTTTTACAGTCAGAGTGCATATGATAACCACGAGAGTGCTCCTGCTGTCATTCAAAATCACACCTCAGACCTCAGTGCGTCTAGCATGCAGACAGGTTGGTTGCAGGTCGTCAACTGGCCTCCTAACCAACACGCGGCCGTTACTGGCACCGAGGCAGAACCAGCTTTCATCAGAAAAGACAAGAGGCTTCCACCCTGCCCTCGCATGAGCTCTCGCTTGACAGCACTTCAAAATGGTTCAAATGGCTCTGAGCACTATGGGACTTAACATCTATGGTCATTAGTCCCCTAGAACTTAGAACTACTTAAACCTAACTAACCTAAGGACATCACACAACACCCAGCCATCACGAGGCAGAGAAAATCCCTGACCCCGCCGGGAATCGAACCCGGGCGTGGGAAGCGAGAACGCTACCGCACGACCACGAGATGCGGGCTTGACAGCACTGAGGTCACATATGGCGGTGGTTTGGGGACAGTGGAATGCACGCTACAGGGCGTCTGGTTCGGAGCTTACCTTGAAGTAACGAATTTGTAACAGGTGGTTGTGTCACTGTGGTACCACGTGCTGCTGCAATACGATGCGCAAGAGTCATGCGCCGAAAATTATGATCCTTCCTCTCGGTAGTGTAACGTAACCGTCCGGAGACCAGTAATACTGCGACTGTACATTCTCGTGACCACCGCTGCCAGCAGTCAAATGCTCAAAGGGCTCTGAGCACTATGGGACTTAACTTCTGAAGTCATCAGTCCCCTGGAACTTAGAACTGCTTAAACCTAACTAACCTGAGGACATCACACACATCCATGCCCGAGGCAGGATTCGAACCTGAGACCGTAGCGGTCGCGCGGTTCCAGACTGTAGCGCCTAGAACCGCTCGGCCACTTCGGCCGGCCCAGCAGTCACGTGCAGTGGTTATATTCCTGCCAAGTCTTTCTGCAGTATCGCAGAACGAACATCCAGCTTCTTGTGCCCCTATAACGCGACCTCGTTCAAAGTCAGTGAGCCGTTGATTATGGCGTCTTTGTCGCCATAAAGGTGTTCTTGACTAACACGTTCACCACGTCCAATCTCACAGGTGGTTAACGCTCACAACTGTTACAACTTGCATTTAAATGAAACCTGATATGTAGCCTCATAGCGCAGTTACGACTGCCACGCTTAAGGGACTAGCGCGAAATTTGAATAGACATCATCTTTCAGATCTACAAACACGCCTACCACCTTTCGTTTCTGCCGCACTGCTCCTTCTCGAAGCTGCGATTTTTTTACTTTCAGTCATATATTATAATTAGGCAGATACTTAGAAACCAGACTTTGGGTTATAAGTACAAATGCAGCAGTGAACATAAATTCAAATTATTATTAGTATTGAATAACACGTATAAATTGAATTTCATTTTTCCTGAATACGACAATTGGCCATTACGCCACCTTGCCAAATGTACATCTTGTAAACGGTTATGATTTATGTTCGGGAACCACTTTGCCAATTAAATCATAAAGAAACTGTAAATTGGACACACAGGGGAAAATGAGAGAGAGTACATACAAAGTAATAAGAAGTATTTTGGTTTTGTCATAACTGACAACTGAGGAATGAAATAACTGTTGTATAAGATTGGTAAAATTTAGTAACAACACTAAAGAACACAAAAACTTAAAGGTAAAGATCGTATTCCGACAGTTTACAGAGCCTTCGGACGGGCTGTAGACAAATTTCGAGGAAGTTATCTCCATAAAGTAATTAACTCCCTAGTTTTATGATGGTTATTTAGATTTATAACGTATAATTGAGCCATTATACGAGCAATCTCACCCGGGTTCCAAGAGCGTGCCTTCCGCTGGCTGAAGAGACGATCAAATAACACACGCTCAACATCCATATAAAACGTCACAATTGTAGAGAGAGCTGGACAGTTCTTTCAAAGTAAACGAGAAAGAGGGCAGCGTTCTATGTTATTTTGTTAACAATAGCTGTTGTTCCTAGCTGAAGTGTTTTATTTAACACTATGATGTCTGTGCAATATGATGAATCGTTTTCCTTTCTTTATTCATTTTACCCACATTCTATATGCTTATTTTATTTATTGTTGCAGTCTTTTGTCTTTTAAAATGCTTTATGATCTTCGTAAATTTGTGTGATGTCCATTAAGACTACTCTGCGTTTACCTGCAAGTAAGCATTAATTGTCAGAATAATCCTTTTTGTAACGCTGAATTTCACGTCTTCCAAAACTAACTCGAGGTAACGACGGTGGATAGAAGTGCCAGAAAGTTTAGACAGCAGAACAGTAATGAAGATGTAACTAAATTAAACTTAACAAAACTTTGTTTCTTTAGAACTGAGCGAGAAGGCGGAGTAGTCTTCCCGCCAAGCACTTCCATAAACGTTAATCCATTATCAAATTATCTCTGTGAGACAGGTGTTACGATTAATCAAGGAAAACTCCCAGTTGGGAAACGGAGCCAAAATTAGTTGGTTACTGTCGAGTTGCCATTTACAGTTTCATTATTGATTACTTCAACCATTCAGAGTCATTTCTTTACCACTTGACCAGGAACAGATCCAAAAAAGCTAGCAGGCATGAGTGCCTTTTCAAAACAATTTACTGTACAGTTAACGGCCAACCCATTTTACTTAAAACCGGCTTTGATAAGACATTTGATAACAAATCAAAATTTTCCAAGTAATGAAATTAAAAACTTTACTTTACCGTTAATAGCCAAGCCATTTTACTTAAAACAGACTTTGATAAAGCATTTAATAACAAAATTAAAACTTTCCAAGTAATGAAACGAAACACCAACTTGCGTACAATTTCGCTACCGGTCATGTAGGGAGCCACTTCTTTTAAATTTTGGCACAACAAGATATTAAATTACACGGACTCGTTAACAGGGAGGCAGAATTAGCATTTTCAAAGGATGCCAAGAAGATTAAAACAATCAGAGTAAAGATACAGTCATCCACCTTTCACGATAACAATTTTAAGGCAGGTAATTAAAAAAAAAAACATGCAAGGCAAACTTAACCTTTTTAAACAGTGGCCAAAAACAATCAGAGTAAGATACAACCATTTAACATTTTGCCATAACTAATAACTTTAGTACCATGTCCTGCCACCAAAATGTCCTGGGACAGAAATAATTAACCGACTGGGTGTAAGGGCGGCCACAATTGTCTCCCGAAGGATGCTCAGGCTATAAGCGAACTAACAGACCCACAACGCCTCACATTCAGCAATCACATCGACCTCACGTGAGGCCAGGGGAGGAGGGAGAATCAAATCAGGAACCATAATCCCTGCCCAAAAATGCACTTCCTCCCAGGTAGTACTAATAAGAAGTCAAAAGATCGCTGTCTATAATTACACCGGCGACAGGGACAGGAAATCCGAACGCAGGAGGCCACAAGGCAGAAAAGACGCTGGTTGCACAAACCAAAATTCTTCAGTTAACATCTAAACCTTTAACCAACTTAACTTGCAGTTTATCAGAGAAACAGCAGGTGAACTCCGATGCAAAGGTTCCTCACACCCGACCGTGTCCACGTCGCCAGCGTGCCCAACTGGGCACAGTCACGCAGCCACGCGCTCTGTCACCGGAGCCCTCGTCTTCTCTGAACCCACGGCGGCGAAATACCACTCCTCAGGTTAGACGAGTTACTAGTCCATCATTTCCGCCTCCAGACGGACAATTTAAAGACATCCGTTGCCGCTCCCACCAAGTAGTGACTCGGAACCACAGCCGTGGCCCCCGGGTGCTCACAGCAAGAGCTTACAGCCTTGTCCCGTCAACTCGGCCCACACGTCTCGCACCGCCAGGATAGACCACGCGGCTTCTCGGAACAACAGCCAACTCTCCACCGCCACGCCGCGCCGCGGTCTCATCGAACAACATTCTCTAATTCCCCATTTTAAAAACCGACCGACCGACTCGTCACCGGTAGTCAACCAACCGGCCATCCCCCCCAAAGATCTTATTCCCTTACACAAGGCTAACAGGAAGCAATGACTCGAAGATCGATAAGACCAGACACGCCGCCAGAGGGGAATCTCAACAGAATCGTACGCAGCATAACGATAAATATGAAAGAATCAATTAACGATGGAATGAAAGGACTCAGAACAATCTTAACAGCACGATATATGTTGAGAGCCGACACACGGCTCATTCTGTATATGAATTATCTGTTCGTCTACGTCTGGGAGTGAGCCCTAATTGTGCAGGCTGTTTTCACTCAAGATACAATGGTGGTGGTGGTAAGTTCTATGGGACCAAACTGCTGAGGTCATCGGTCCCTAGGCTTACACACTACATAATCTAACTTAGCCTAACTAAGGACGACACACACATCCAGGCCCAAGGGAGGACTCGAACCTCCGGCGGGGGAAGCCGCGCGAACCGTGGAAATGGGCCACAGACCGCACGGCTAGCCCTCGCGGCAAACATACAATGGCTTGTCATTCTTAACAAAGAGTGGATGCACTTAGTGCAGTCATAAAGCAGTACAAAAAAAGTCACAGTCGAACGTAATGGACTCTGTGGGTGGTGAACTGCAAGCCGCTCGTACTTACACATGTAAATACATACCTGTAGGTTGGAAACTAACTTGTGGGTGAGAACTTTGAATTAGTTTCGAAATCTCTTAAAACACTCATTATTCTCACGGTCACGGTGTCAGTTACGTATTGTAGCGCTACGTTGGTGGCGTTAGCTGCTACAATCGTCTTCAGTCCACTCCACTGTTCTGATGACCTGATCAGCAGCTGCAAACAATATTTTTTCATCTTGCTGGAAAAACATATCTCCTCCATAGGAATCAAAATGTAATGCCCATTCAGTTAGGTTTGTATTCTTACCTGAAGTCGAATCGTCCGTTACGGGGACATAAAGTCTACAAATGTATTGGTCTGAAGACGGGACGCGGTAATGGTAGTTGTGTGCCAGAAAGCGGAGTGGGAGGTATAAATATCATTTGCAGTTTGTTGGCAGACCTCAGTTTTTAGTTAGAACTAAAAACCTTACGCAGAACTCTGTACATAACACAACTACCATTATACTGTAAAATTACGCCGAAGTTTGGTTTGATATCCACGCATGTGAACCGTCAAGTAAAAGAAACTGTTGATATATATGCTTGATACTGCAGACCTGGCCTCTGTTACTGTACTTCTTATTTAAGCTGTGTCAGTCTGATAGTTGTGATTACAGGGCAGACAGTGTATTATTATACGGATTACACTGTTGCGTCAGTCGTACGACCTTCCAGATAAATATAAAATAGCATCTGCAGTTGTTTATTTATGATCAAGAAATAACTAACACAAGAAAACCAAGAACCTGTTTGAAGAAATTAAGCAGCTGTCAGCATTTCCCTTAGAGAATAAATAATTTGTACCTTATGACCTGTTTAGTCTTTGAATTTCTCCCTCACTGAATTTATGTTGGGTGCCTACGGGTTTAGATTTCTGTAGATATTTGGAGATCATTAAATCTATAATCTGCATGTTGACTGTCTCGTTGTATTATGCATACAGTGTAAACATAGCAGGTCTATGTTATCAGACAGAGCCGGCCGGAGTGGATGAGCGTTTCTAGGCGCTACAGTCTGGAACCGCGCGACCGCTACGGTCGCAGGTTCGAATCCTGCCTCGCGCATGTATGTGTGTGGTGTCCTTAGGTTAGTTAGGTTTAAGTAGTTCTAAGATATAGGCGACTGATGACCTTAGAAGCTAAGTCCCATAGTGCTCAGAGCCATTTGAACCATTTTTTATCAGACTGACGGTGTGGATTACCATTCCCTACACATAGCGTGTTTATTAGCCATTCAGTCAAAAAAGAGTTCGCTAGATATTCATTTGGCACTTAAGTAATGACGATGCATGTGAAATTAACAGTGGAAACGCCGTATGAATCGAGGTAGCCATGAAACTTTGCGTGAAATATCTGTGTTACCTGATGTGTCAGCATAGCATGGAATGCAACCTTTTATACAACGACTCAAGCTCAGCACAATAGGCTGTGGGGTGGTAGGACTGGACCAAGTGACACATCAGGCAATCACCATCGATAGTTGCACTCAACATTTGCTTGGCAAATTTAAATTAGACAAATAATAAATAAAACCATCAACACATTTTTAAAATTACCATTTAGGTGAGAGCAAGTTACTTCTAAAGTTAAACATTCTTAAACAACGGCACATATGGCCTATTACACATTTAGTGAAATGAGTTAAAAATTATTTACTCAGAAACTATGATGAACCTGCAGAACAATTTACTAAATTTACAATACTACAAATTTAACGAGGGGATGTAGTCTTTCGTTACTGCAGTGATTGATATTACCAAAATAATTCAGAGTGCGGGCAACAACAAATCAGAATTAAATACCATATCCACATACTGTCATTCAAGGAATTCTTGTACTTTCATTAATAGAATCAGTTTCAAACTATTTAAACAGACAATAACAACTGGCCTCTCAGTAATTTGTAAGAATTTTTGAAACTACACATTTAGAATTAGACACGTGTCTCTCAGACACGCTATCACCTCAGATATTAACGTAAGAGTGATGTTATTGCAATTCGCAGCAAAATATATCCAGGGAAAATTTTATACATGTATATCTGTAGCAACAGGCCAGGTTAACTCCGTCTTGTGATATAAATACAATAACCAGGCGGCACTTAGGCAAGGACCAGCCAAACTGTTTTGAATGACGGTTAACGCTGACAGTAGCAATCTACAAACAAAATGTATCAGCACTCCAGGCCCTAGTAAATGTTGATCGTCACATCACATACGGCTCTCACTAGAACCTTGCGTACTAAGCAAGTTGAAATTAACACATTCGAGGACAGACTCAGTAGGAGTAGCAATGGCTGGCCAAGAAAATGAAGTCAACAGCACTGAACCCAGTAGTCGATTCCGGCCACAATTCACAACACAAGCGAGGCCCTCACCCTCTTGCTTGTTTGACGAAGCCAGCCGCCGCATATCCTGGTGACCGGAGATATATAGCAAGCGAAATACACCAACGGATTCCCTGTAACGTGACTGCTTCCACACCGGCGATATTTACTGCGGCGCCGTCACCCGGGTAAACAGCCCCTTTTAGATGTACTCTTCCTGCTGCCTCGCACGGCCCTGTACTTTCCGCCGGACTTCCCAAACGACGTTACTGCTAGGCAAAATCCCCCGCTACTTCCTAGAGCTTACCGCTCGCACCCCGATCGGCCCGGTATGTGACGCCACCGCGCGCACACCACCGGAAACATGACCCAACCGGCGGCGGGAATATCGCTGATCGAGCCACACTGATGAAGGAATTGGATTAGGAAAAGGATTAAGATACATGGCCCTAGAAGTTGTGCTATTTCGGTCGAAATGGAGATGATATAAATTGTAGACTGAGAATGGCAGAAAAACTTTTCTGAAGAAGAGGATTTTGTTTAATGAATATGGATTTAAGAGTTTGAAAGTATTTTGTGGAGCTATTTGTTTGGAATGTATGCCTGTATGGAACTGCACCGCCTACGATATACAGTTTAGACGAGAAGTGAATAAATGTTTTTGAAATGTGGTGCTGTAGGAGAACACCGAGGATGAGATGGGTAGATAACATAACCAGTGAGGAGGTACTGGAGGTAAGCAAGGAGAAGAGAAATTTGTGGCACAATTTGACTACAAAAAGTGATCGGTTGATATGACACGTTCTGAGACATCAAGGGGTCACAGGTTTAATATCAGAGGGAAATGTGGGAGGTTAAAAAATATATTCGGAGGCCAAAAGATGAATATAGTAAGGTGTTTCGAAAGGATGTAAGTTGCAGTAGCTATTCGCAGCTGAAGATACTTGCAGAGCTTAGAGTAGCTTGAGACAATGCACCAAACCAGTCTTTGGGCTGAAGGCCACGACCATCACCACCACCACCACCACCACCACTACCACCACCACCACCACCACCACCAACGACAACAACAACATATTAGACAATCTTAAGCTCAGTTGGGGTATGCGACAAGGTAAGCTATATAATTTTCAAGTTCCCTGTGTTCTTCACTGTTTTGTTAGCCGTTTAACTGTTGAGTTCCTCTTGTGGCGATCAAATACCTGTCAGTATTCCTCAACTTTAGTGCGAGTACTAACACGTTCGGCAGCTCAGATGTGTAAATCCAAATATTTTCACTCTCATGCGTGGCATCAGGTACTATAACATGTGTCTGACCGAAAACCACGTTGCATTTAAGTGAAGACTATAGCTTTTTGGATTATCATTGCAGTTTGTCCCCTTTCAGTAATTTTTATGTTCCTTCTTGTCCAATAGTGAGCGAATACATTTCTCGTTATCAATAGTCTTCAACCTTTCCTTATCTCTTCCTCTTTCTTTTTCTTTTCGAATGATTTCGTTAGCTCTCACTCTGAGTTTTTCCTGTTGTTTTAGAGTTTGCCTTCGTTTTCAGATTTGGTTCTTCCCGTACAGGTCCGAAATCTATCTTTTTTATTTTTATTTTCATCCTAACCTCTGCCCTACAGCAAAAGAAAGTTTATTATGCAGTATCTACTTATCTCCATATTAACAGCTCAGTAAAGCATAAAATTTCACAGCTAGAAATGCCAGACGTATTACAATATTTGTTGAAAAAACTCAGTGTTTCGCCCGCTCTGCGGAAGTTTTCTTCAGCGATAGAAGTTGATAGCATTCGAGAACAAAAGCAACCGCCAGCAACCAGTTGCGTTCGAATTTGGAAAACATGTGACGTCGCGCCTATGTGTGGAAACGTGCGAAAACGAACTTTAACACCATTTAGTACTGAGCCAGTCTCTGAACTGGACCTTTATAGAAGCTACATCCACCTTGAAGAAGTCCTACTAAGATGAGGATTAAACGTTGAACTCATTCCTGAAATTCAACAAGGGTACAAAATACTGAAATATTTTAATAAGTAAGATTAACTGTTTCACATTATTGTAATAATTATGTTCATTACTATAGACTCTACGACAAAGAAACCAACTGGACGTTTTATTCAAGAGAAAGAGCTTCAAAAATCGCGCAAGCCAGCAACGTATTGGTCCACCTCTGATCCTTATGCAAGCAATTATTTGGCTGGGCATTGATTGATGGAGTGGTTGGATGTCCTCGTGAGAGATATCATGTTCAATTCTGTCCAATTGGCGCATTAGATCGTCAAAATCCTGAGCTGTTTGGAGCACTCTGCCCATAATGCTCCATACGTTCTCAAAAAGTGACAGATCCGGCTACTTCGCTGGCCAAGGTACGGTTTGGCAAGCTCGAAGACGAAAGTAGAAGGTCTCACCGTGTGTGAGCGGCTATTATCTTGCGGAAATGTAAGCTCAGGATGGCATTCAGTGAAGGGCAACAAAAAGAGGCGTAAAGTATCGTCGACGTATCGCTGTGCTGCAATGCTGCAGCGGATGCCAACCAAAGAGGCCCTGCTATGAAGAGAAATGGCAGCCCAAACGACCACTCCTGTTTGCAGGGATGCACGGCGGGCGCAATAAGGTTGCTGTACGGGGCGTCTCCAGACACGTCTTCGGCATGGACTCATTAACTTAAGAAGAATTGTCTTCAATGGCGAGTGCCCTTTCTAACTGAGTCCTGAACACCAGTGGAGACGTCTCTGGATATGCCGCTGGCGGAAGTGGAAAAAAAAAAGTGATTGTCGCCCTCCGTAGAGCCCGACAGCCAGGACTGATTTCTGGGGTGTTATTTCCTCTCATAGCAGGACCCCTTTGGTTGTCATCTGCGGCAGCCTTACAGCACAGCGATACTTCAACGATATTCTACGCCCCAATTTTTCGTCCTTCATGGCAAGCCATCCTGGGCTTACATTTCAGCAAGATAATGCCCGCCCACAAGCGGCGAGAGTTTGTACTGCTTGTCTTCGTGCTTGCCAAACCCTACCGTGGCCAGCAAAGTCGCTGGATCCGTCCAAAACCGAGGTCGTTTGGTGCATTACGGGCAGAGCCCTACAACCAGCTCGTAATTTTGACGCTCCAATCGGACAGAATTTGGCACGACATCCCTCACGATGACACCCAAGAAGTCTGACTATCAATGCTAAGCCGAATAACTGCTTGCATAAGAGCCTGAGGTGGA
This sequence comes from Schistocerca serialis cubense, assembly GCF_023864345.2. Lineage (NCBI taxonomy): Eukaryota > Metazoa > Arthropoda > Insecta > Orthoptera > Acrididae > Schistocerca > Schistocerca serialis. The sequence continues at coordinate 751,082,132 of NC_064638.1, forward strand.
CCAACGTGTTGTTGATTGTTCAGTTTGAGAAGCTCTTTCTCTTGAATAAAACAACTATTATTTCTGAAACTGTAATCATTTGTTTGTGCACATGTATATCACATTTGTCGACTTCCGTTGTATTCGAATAATTCGTGCTGCGTAGTTTTTTGTCATAGAGTGTATTATTATTATTGTGTATAATATTAACAACAAAGAGGATCTGTGAAGATGTCTGTTTGAATGTAATGGAAGGATCTTAAGGTCTTAACTAGCGAAGTAAATAAATAAATATGTACCTAAATAGAAAATACTGTTGTGAAAAGCTTCTATGATATTAGGCTCAGGAGATTCTAAATAGATTGTTATCCCTCGTATAGAACATTTACGCAGGTATACGCAATTGAATTAATAAAAAATTATGTAACATCCTTGAATTTCCAGAGTGTTCAGTTTCTTGCGCCATCAGGGAGATTTCCATCGCAGCTGTCATTCAGATGCCATTGAGCTCACTGATATTCACGAGTCGGCAACACAGACATTCGCGCCTCAAGGGTTTAAAAGTTGTGGCAGTTCTTGTTTCAGCGTCAGATTTTGTACATAATGTGAGCACGCCTTTTACCGATCAGCCAGCAGCTCCGTCCGCTACGTGTGTAGCGAGTGGCGCATACTGGCTTTTGTTCTCGAATGCTATCAACTTCTATCGCTGAAGAAAACTTCCGCAGAGCGGGCGAAACACTGAGTTTTTTCAACAAATATTGTAATACGTCTGGCATTTCTAGCTGTGAAATTTTATGCTTTACTGAGCTGTTAATATGGAGATAAGTAGATACTGCATAATAAACTTTCTTTTGCTGTAGGGCAGAGGTTAGGATGAAAATAAAAATAAAAAAGATAGATTTCGGACCTGTACGGGAAGAACCAAATCTGAAAACGAAGGCAAACTCTAAAACAACAGGAAAAACTCAGAGTGAGAGCTAACGAAATCATTCGAAAAGAAAAAGAAAGAGGAAGAGATAAGGAAAGGTTGAAGACTATTGATAACGAGAAATGTATTCGCTCACTATTGGACAAGAAGGAACATAAAAATTACTGAAAGGGGACAAACTGCAATGATAATCCAAAAAGCTATAGTCTTCACTTAAATGCAACGTGGTTTTCGGTCAGACACATGTTATAGTACCTGATGCCACGCATGTGAGTGAAAATATTTGGATTTACACATCTGAGCTGCCGAACGTGTTAGTACTCGCACTAAAGTTGAGGAATACTGACAGGTATTTGATCGCCACAAGAGGAACTCAACAGTTAAACGGCTAACAAAACAGTGAAGAACACAGGGAACTTGAAAATTATATAGCTTACCTTGTCGCATACCCCAACTGAGCTTAAGATTGTCTAATATGTTGTTGTTGTCGTTGGTGGTGGTGGTGGTGGTGGTGGTAGTGGTGGTGGTGGTGGTGGTGGTGATGGTCGTGGCCTTCAGCCCAAAGACTGGTTTGGTGCATTGTCTCAAGCTACTCTAAGCTCTGCAAGTATCTTCAGCTGCGAATAGCTACTGCAACTTACATCCTTTCGAAACACCTTACTATATTCATCTTTTGGCCTCCGAATATATTTTTTAACCCCCCACATTTCCCTCTGATATTAAACCTGTGACCCCTTGATGTCTCAGAACGTGTCATATCAACCGATCACTTTTTGTAGTCAAATTGTGCCACAAATTTCTCTTCTCCTTGCTTACCTCCAGTACCTCCTCACTGGTTATGTTATCTACCCATCTCATCCTCGGTGTTCTCCTACGGCACCACATTTCAAAAACATTTATTCACTTCTCGTCTAAACTGTATATCGTAGGCTGTGCAGTTCCATACAGGCATACATTCCAAACAAATAGCTCCACAAAATACTTTCAAACTCTTAAATCCATATTCATTAAACAAAATTCTCTTCTTCAGAAAAGTTTTTCTGCCATTCTCAGTCTACAATTTATATCATCTCCATTTCGACCGAAATAGCACAACTTCTAGGGCCATGTATCTTAATCCTTTTCCTAATCCAATTCCTTCATCAGTGTGGCTCGATCAGCGATATTCCCGCCGCCGGTTGGGTCATGTTTCCGGTGGTGTGCGCGCGGTGGCGTCACATACCGGGCCGATCGGGGTGCGAGCGGTAAGCTCTAGGAAGTAGCGGGGGATTTTGCCTAGCAGTAACGTCGTTTGGGAAGTCCGGCGGAAAGTACAGGGCCGTGCGAGGCAGCAGGAAGAGTACATCTAAAAGGGGCTGTTTACCCGGGTGACGGCGCCGCAGTAAATATCGCCGGTGTGGAAGCAGTCACGTTACAGGGAATCCGTTGGTGTATTTCGCTTGCTATATATCTCCGGTCACCAGGATATGCGGCGGCTGGCTTCGTCGAACAAGCAAGAGGGTGAGAGCCTCGCTTGTGTTGTGAATTGTGGCCGGAATCGACTACTGGGTTCAGTGCTGTTGACTTCATTTTCTTGGCCAGCCATTGCTACTCCTACTGAGTCTGTCCTCGAATGTGTTAATTTCAACTTGCTTAGTACGCAAGGTTCTAGTGAGAGCTGTATGTGATGTGACGATCCACATTTACTAGGGCCTCTCGATCAGGCTGGCGCTGCTCCGAAGTAAACCACCTATCTTACGACATAAACGTACACACGGTGTCAAAGTATTTGTGCCAAACCAGAAAAATTTCCAATAGGTCATACTCTGCCGTTAGTATTGTATAAGGGGCGACGAAAATGTTTCAGTTCGAAGGTCATGCAGTCCAGATTCGAATGACAATCAGGGATAATCGCGGTGAGCATTGAGGCAATCATCCCACAGATGCATCAGACTGAAGATACCCGTTTGGTGAAGCACCGTGTCCTGGCGTGTTAAGAAGTCCGTAACTGCCTGCTGAACATCCTCGTCTGACAGGAATCGTCGAAACATAAAAGCCTTTTTTAAGGCTTTTTTAGCAAAAAGGTGAATGGCCTTTCAGATCATGATGCACAAATTTTAACTCTAAAAGATTTTTGTGCTGCAACACGTGTTAAATATAGTCATCAGCTGTTTAGGAAAGCTGATCCAGTTGCTGTAGACACCTTTGTAAACCTTATCAAGGAACAAGAGTGGCAAGATGTTTATAGCGGTGATACAGTAGACGATAAATGTAATGCTTTTCTCAAGACTTTTCTCGTGCTCTTTGAAAGTTGCTACCCGTTGGAACGTTCAAAACAGGGTACTGGCACAAACAGGCAGCCTGGGATAAGAATATCTTGTAGAACAAAGTGGCAATTATGTCAAAACGTTAGAAACAGTCAGAATCTAAATGCAGCAGCCCATTACAAACAGTATAGTAAGGTGCTTAAAAAAGTTATTAGAAAGGCAAAAAGTAAGTGGTATGCAGATAGAATAGCTAAGTCTCAGGACAAAATTAAAACCATATGGTCAGTCGTAAAGGAAGTGGCTGGTCTGCAGAGACAGGTCGAGGATATACACTCCTGGAAATTGAAATACGAACACCGTGAATTCATTGTACCAGGAAGGGGAAACTTTATTGACACATTCCTGGGGTCAGATACATCACATGATCACACTGACAGAACCACAGGCACATAGACACAGGCAACAGAGCATGCACAATGTCGGCACTAGTACAGTGTATATCCACCTTTCGCAGCAATGCAGGCTGCTATTCTCCCATGGAGACGATCGTAGAGATGCTGGATGTAGTCCTGTGGAACGGCTTGCCATGCCATTTCCACCTGGCGCCTCAGATGGACCAGCGTTCGTGCTGGACGTGCAGACCGCGTGAGACGACGCTTCATCCAGTCCCAAACATGCTCAATGGGGGACAGATCCGGAGATCTTGCTGGCCAGGGTAGTTGACTTACACCTTCTAGAGCACGTTGGGTGGCACGGGATACATGCGGACGTGCATTGTCCTGTTGGAACAGCAAGTTCCCTTGCCGGTCTAGGAATGGTAGAACGATGGGTTCGATGACGGTTTGGATGTACCGTGCACTATTCAGTGTCCCCTCGACGATCACCAGTGGTGTACGGCCAGTGTAGGAGATCGCTCCCCACACCATGATGCCGGGTGTTGGCCCTGTGTGCCTCAGTCGTATGCAGTCCTGATTGTGGCGCTCACCTGCACGGCGCCAAACACGCATACGACCATCATTGGCACCAAGGCAGAAGCGACTCTCATCGCTGAAGACGACACGTCTCCATTCGTCCCTCCATTCACGCCTGTCGCGACACCACTGGAGGCGGGCTGCACGATGTTGGGGCGTGAGCAGAAGACGGCCTAACGGTGTGCGGGACCGTAGCCCAGCTTCATGGAGACGGTTTCGAATGGTCCTCGCCGATACCCCAGGAGCAACAGTGTCCCTAATTTGCTGGGAAGTGGCGGTGCGGTCCCCTACGGCACTGCGTAGTATCCTACGGTCTTGGCGTGCATCCGTGCGTCGCTGCGGTCCGGTTCCAGGTCGACGGGCACGTGCACCTTCCGCCGACCACTGGCGACAACATCGATGTACTGTGGAGACGTCACGCCCCACGTGTTGAGCAATTCGGCGGTACGTCCAGCCGGCCTCCCGCATGCCCACTATACGCCCTCGCTCAAAGTCCGTCAACTGCACATACGGTTCACGTCCACGCTGTCGCGGCATGCTACCAGTGTTAAAGACTGCGATGGAGCTCCGTATGCCACGGCAAACTGGCTGACACTGACGGCGGCGGTGCACAAATGCTGCGCAGCTAGCGCCATTCGACGGCCAACACCGCGGTTCCTGGTGTGTCCGCTGTGCCGTGCGTGTGATCATTGCTTGTACAGCCCTCTCGCAGTGTCCGGAGCAAGTATGGTGGGTCTGACACACCGGTGTCAATGTGTTCTTTTTTCCATTTCCAGGAGTGTAGAATCAGTGCGTAGTGGGAATGTCCGTGTTACTGATAAGTCGCATATATGTACAGTATTTAACAATCACTTTCTGAATATAGCAGGTGAACTAAATAGAAACCTAGTCCCAACAGGGAATCATATAGCGCTCTTAGAAAAAAGTGTTTCGAGACTGTTACCTGAAATGCTCCTCCATGATACTAACAAGAGGGAGATTGAGTTAATAATTAAATCACTAAAGACCAAGAACTCTCATGGATATGACGGGGTATCTAGCAGAATACTGAAGTACTGTTCTATGTATGTTAGTCCAGTACTTAGCCATATCTGTAACTTTTCCTTTAGGAGTGGTCGGTTTCCTGACCGATTAAAGTACTCGGTAGTGAAGCCACTTTATAAAAGGGGAGACAGGGATAATATTGACAATTATAAACCTATTTCTATGCCATCGGTGTTTGCTAAAGTTATCGAGAAGGTTGTATATACAAGGTTAGTGGAGCACTTAAATTCACATAATTTGCTGTCAAATGTTCAGTTTGGTTTTAGAAATGGTTTAACAACCGAAAATACTATATTCTCTTTCCTCTGTGAGTTTTTGGACGGATTAAATAAAAGGTTGCCAACGCTAGGTGTTTTCTTTGATTTAACGAAGGCTTTTGACTGTGTTGACCACAAAATATTACTGCAGAAGTTGGACCATTATGGAGTAAGGGGAGTAGCTTACAATTGGTTCGCCTCTTACTTTAAGAACAGAAAGCAGAAGGTAATTCTCCGCAATATTGACAGTGGTAGTGATGTTCAGTCCCAATGGGGCACTGTTAAGTGGGGCGTTCCCCAAGGGTCGATGCTGGGGCCACTGCTGTTTCTTATTTATATAAATGATATGCCTTCTAGTATTACAGGTGATTCAAAACCTTTTCTGTTTGCTGATGACACCAGCTTGGTAGTAAAGGATCTTGTGTGTAATATTGAAACGGTATCAAATAATGTAGTTCATGAAATAAGTTCATGGCTTGTGGAAAACAATTTGGTGCTAAATCACAGTAAGACTCAGTTTTTACAGTTTCTAACTCACAATTCAACAAGAACCGATATTTTGATCAGACAGAATGGGCATATTATAAGCGAGGCGGAACAGTTCAAGTTCCTAGGCGTTCGGATAGATAGTAAGCTGTTGTGGAAAGCCCATGTCCAGGATCTTGTTCAGAAACTAAATGCTACTTTATTTACCATTAGAACAGTATCTGAAATAAGTGACACTTCAACACGAAAAGTAGTGTATTTCACATATTTTCATACGCTTATGTAGTATGGTATTATTTTTTGGGGTAATTCTTCTGATTCAAAAAGGGTATTTTTGGCTCAAAAACGGGCTGTTCGAGCTATATGTGATGTAAGTTCGAGAACCTCTTGTCGACCCCTATTCAATAGTCTGGGAATTCTGACATTGCCCTCACAGTACATATTTTCTTTAATGTCGTTTGTTGTTAGCAATATTAGCCTATTCCCAAGAGTTAGCAGCTTTCACTCAGTTAATACTAGGCAGAAATCCAATCTGCATGTGGAATGCACTTCCTTGACTCTTGTGCAGAAAGGAGTGCAGTATTCTGCTGCATTCATTTTCAATAAGCTACCACAAGAACTCAAAAATCTTAGCAGTAGCCCAAACTCTTTTAAGTCTAAACTGAAGAGTTTCCTCATGGCTCACTCCTTCTATTCTGTCGAGGAGCTCCTGGAAGAGCTAAAAAATCAAGCAAATTTCAGTGTTACATTGTTGATTTTCTTTATTTAAACTTACGACTTGTCATCTGAATATGTTTTTTTATGTTTCATTTTATCTGTTTCTAATATCGTGTTATAATTTTATGTATTGACTCGTTCCATGACCATGGAGACTTCTCCTTAATTTGGTCCCACGGAACAATAAATAAATAAATAAGGCACCGAAGTGCGATAATCGTGTGTGGAGTGATCAAGACTATAGGGCGGATGCTCGTGTGTCTCTCAATTGGGTTGCCGTAGCTTCTGCGTTAGGTCACTTACCATACAAGGACGTGCGCTTTCATGAAGCAGCAGCATCCCTTAGTGCACCATCGACAACGCTGGTTTCCGACAGACATGCGGAAGAGACCTCAAAGTGCGCCGAATCTGGGTTCACAGCTGTTTCAAAGTGAATATCTTTTTTTTCCGGCAACTTCTTTTTGATGTAAGACCATACATTTTCAATAGTATTAGCGTCAGGGGACTGTGAAGGCCAACCAAGTACCTGCACGTCTCCTTTTTCCCAGTCGCTGCAAAGCTTACTGCGGTGCGTCAAATCATTGTCCTCGTACAGTATCCAGTCTTCATTTTTGACGATAAACCGGTTTGGCTGTCGACATCAAACATATTTGACAAATTTGTAACATCTTCTGTGCATTTAAATTGTTGGCTAATACGTGAAAAAACTTAGACGATATCTTTTAAAACCTGTATGTAATGCCGACCACGCTCTTGCTTAACATACAGTATACTCACGCAAGAGAAATCATTCTTGTCATTAGTGCGCCACGAGACGCATCATTTCCACACTGAAAACAGAAAGTATATTGACGTAGATTTATGAAGTTTTACTGCCTGTATAACGTAAACGAACTAAAGAAATGGAAATGTAACTTATTTATACAACCAATAAGCTGCAGCAGGACATAAAACATTCAAAATGTTGTCCTGACAGTTGTTGATTTATGAACAAAGTGATAGTGGTATGCAAACAAATTATACACGGACAGCAATTATTTAATATTAACTCCTGTCATGAGTGCACACGAAATTGGATCCCTCGTGATTGAGGTTGGTCAGGAGGATTATAGATGGTGTAATGGAACTGGTTGGACAAATACATTAAATGCAAAAGGGACGGCAGCAGGTGATTTAATTTTCATTTCATATTGAACAGCCGAAATCCCTGTAACCATTTACTATAAGGATGGACATAAAAAGATATACGAATGAAATACATCAAAAACGGTGGAAGGCTGGGATTTAACGACCTGTCGCTAATGAGGTCATTGACGATGCCACACAACTCAGATTCGGGGGGCAAATCTATCGATTCCTTGCAAATCAATGATCGCATCATTGACATTAAGCGATTTAGGGAAATCGCGGAAATTTGGATTGCTGGACTGGGGACTTAGCACAGCTGTCCTCTCGAGTAGGAGTCCTATGTCCTAATCACTGCACCAAATAGTTCACTACTAATTCTGCGATGAAGACCACGGGACGCAAAGATGCTTACCGTTGATTTATGTTCTGCTATCCGATCTTCAGCACGTCTCGTAGGCTGTTCTCAGGAATGTAAGTAGATAAACGGCTGTCCTCCTGCCAAGCAAACAACCTTGGTAGTACGGGGAATCGAAACCCCGTTCTGCGAGCGGCAGCTGGACCTGTTGACCTCCGAGATACGTAGGTGGAATGTTAAAGCACGACATGAAAATCATACGACTGTGATGACTTGACAAAACGTTTTAAAAACGTGATTTCGCAAAAGGTAATAAGTAATATCTCCTACTAACTGACTGTGTAGCAGAATTCATAATGAAACTTCCCCTTAGAAAAAATTATGAATGACAGTGCTGGAAAAACTCTTAAGTTATTTGATTTACAAACAGCTGAGCAAAACTCAACGTACTCAAACAGAATAAGTATTCTGATCATCACTGAACTGACACACAATATTTTTAGCGGAACGCAATCTGGCTTTCAATAATCCCTATAAAAGATTGGCCCTGACTAACAATAACCAATACCTTTCATGAATCACTTACCTCACAAAAATCTTCGTTACTCGAACTACTGTAATACAGCGAGCGCCAATACTGCCAGCTAAATAAAAGACTCTAACTACTGAAGGCACTAACAACTGATAGGCATAGTTAGCAAATGAAAGATTTTGATAGAGAACAAACAATGTATTCACCTTAATAATGTTCAAAAGTCATCATATATATCTATCGATTCACGACAGCCATCTTTACAAATTTGCTTTTTCTGGCGGACACACGTCCAGATCGTCCGCTTATAGTAACCTCTCAAAACTCTGGCACCTCTCTCTCGTCATCCACCACTGCTGGCGGCTAACCTCCAACTGCGCAACGCTACGCGCTGTTCCCATCCAACTGCCCAACACCACACTAGCGAATATTCCAACAATGAGTCCAACCAGCCACAGACTGCACATAGCACAGTCAGTGATTTTCATACAGAGCGCTACGTGCCGTTGCCAACATAAAAACGTAAACAGCCTACTTTCAATGAATACAGGCAGTTTCAGTAGGATTCAGCCGTGTAGAAGACATAGTCTTGTGAAGCTGGATGACACTTCGAGACACCCTGTATTATGCGGACGACTAAAATATATGTAAGAATTTTAACCCGACTATTGTCTACATTTGCTTAATTAGTTTCGGTTTATCAGTCTACCACGATCAGCTAATTTTGGCCACTACGGCCACTGCCATCAGATCAAATTATACATATAACATAAAAACTTCGTGTACAGAGTAAATTACACCTATGAGTTTACAGACACGTGTCGGCTGCCCACGCATTACCACATTATCTGAACGCCGCCTCTCCAACATGGGTGTTGTATGTGTTTAGATTACTGTTTATTCATAAGTGAATTTCAGAGGATGTGCAGGCAGCTGATACATCTCTATACAGTTACTGCTTTAACGCCAACTGCTTTGCCCCGTTGAACACACCGGTCCCCGTCAGATCGACGGCTTTAAGCAACGTCGGACGTGGGCGGCACTTGGGTAGGTGACCGCCCTCGCACGTCACGCGCTGTTGGTAGTTTTCTCTTTGGCTTTCCAGTCAAGGGAAGGAGAGGTGTTGGCGTAATACTCTGATAACCTGACTTTGCATCAATAACACTCCGTCTTCAGGCCATAAGTGGCCCATCGGGACCGTCCGACCGCCGTGTCGTTCTCAGTTGAGGATGCAGATAGGAGGGGCGTTATGATGGTTTTCTTTTACCGGAGCCGCTACTATTCGGTCGAGTAGCTTCTCAATTGGCATGACGAGGCTTAGTGCACCCCGAAAAATAGCAGCAGTGCATGACGGCTGGATGGTCACCCACCCAAGTGTCGTCCACGCCGGCCACCGCTTAACTTCGGTGATCTCACGGGAACCGGTGTATACACTGCGGCAAGGCCGTTGCCTCTTTGCATCAATGCCCTGGATTAAATCCCAAATTTCACCGCAATGTCTCCTGAAGTGAGGACATGCGACACTGTTGATGGCGATATGTCCATCGCATGGGGACGTTAAGATCGACGGCCCCGTCGGTGCCATACGAAAGGAGCAGACTACGTGCTGGCATCAGGTTTCACCCACTCCCGTCCCTCATAATCACACACCACAGACATGAGACCACATTACACTCTTATCCATTACAGTCGTTTACACGTATAGGATACGCTTAAGACACCAACCTGACACTTCCCGATGGAAAGGCACCTATGTACTACAGAGAACAGGAAATACTTTCCAATTAGGCAGATGAGTCTGCCCATCGTACTCTCCCAGTCAACCATGCCATACCATGTTACTTTTTTACTACTTTAATGTGAAATACCCACTCATTTCAGTAAGTGAACTGTGCACACTTCGTGATCGCTACACAGGCCTAAATCAGCCACCCATGTCTGATAAATGCAAGCTGACATAGTGAAAATAACGTCACTTGATAATTTCATGTGGGCTTTGAACTCTAGTTCTTTTTTTAGTTTTGAGACAATCAATAAGAGCTGAAGGTCGACTGGTAGGCTGCAGTCTTGGACGTAAAGCTGTGCGAGCAAAGAAAGAACCAAGAGCGCTCGGGAGCCTGGATGCAGAACGAGTTAATCTGCCCAGCGCCCCTCTGCATCTCACACCGGCAGCCACACGTCTGAACAACCCGTCCAACACAGCGCGCTCATATGTGCCTCACAGCCCGCTAACTATGCAGTGGTGGCTATGCCAGTCTCCATAATTTAGGATAAAAAGCGTTATGGAAAACATGATGAAAGTGACGCAAATGCGAATATGCCAACGTCTGCCACATGAAACTCAAGGGTTCTGCAGTCACTTGCGTCATCGCTGGCATGTGACAGTAGAGCACCAGTAGTTTCCTTTGGAAGAGGCCTTGTGTAGCCAACTAGACAGAATGGTGGCAAGGCAATATTTATCGAACAAACTACGATGGGAGGTTATAGGTGCATCAAACTCATAAATCGCCAAGTAATCAAACTTTCAGACTATTGATGATCGTAGAACTTAAGGAAGGGTGGACAAAAGTAAAACAAATATTTATTGTCATGGAGCTGTCGGAATAAGACTTTGAGCCCGTACTACCTACGCTCTGTCATTGGTGAAGCTATAGGCTGGGTGGTATCACCGACCATTGTTCCGTGGAGGTAGTCGCGCCTGTCACCGAGAGCGCGAACGCACGCCTTTGCTGTGTCACTAGACTCAGAGATATAAAATCAAAATTCTGATGCTGGATTAAATTTTCACCATCAGTATATGGCATGAAATGGAAGGAGAGGTTATAGCGTAAAATTACTGTACAGCTCGACCCCCCCTAACCCCCTCCCCCACAACACACACACACACACACACACACACACACACACACACCGCGCGAGGTAGAGCAGTGGTGAGCCCACTGGACTCGTTTTCGGGAGGACGATGGTTCAGATCACCATCCGGCCATCCAATTTTCATAAAATGCTCCAGGCAAACGCGGAGATGGTTCTTTTGAAAAGCGCAAGGCCGATTTCCTTCCCCAGCCTTTCCTAAACCGAGCTTATGATGCGTCTCTAATGACCGCGCTGTAGACGTAATTAAACTTTAAACTTCCATTTTTATGCATACACCCATTACAGTCATCTACCTTCAAAAGATAAACTTGGATGAATAATTGTGCTAGGAGGAAGATAGCACTTTTCGATTACGTGACTGAGCAAAACCTCGGTGTCTGTTTCTTTAGTGAAGATGGTGCGGTTTAAAAAGGTGAAAGGTAAGGAATAAGCCAGATGTGGTCCAGGTGATAGGATAGGAAATGATTCATTTTCTAATGACACTGCTGAATGAATCTCTTGTATAGGAGACAACACCAATCATATGGAGACAGCTAGTAGGCGTGATTTTATTAGTAAATGTTTGTGCAAAATCGTACATGTCAATCAATTCAGTGAACACTTTGGAGAAAGCACTAGAAAAATACCTCTGAGACAAACAAACTGCGACATTATTTTGATTAGCCATAAGTATCGTAAGAAGCTGTAGTGAGCAATATGTACTTGGTGTGGTAACTGAAAGAGCCTGTAAAATAATAGTTCCGTGTGGATGAATCCTCTTTGCAACCCTTTCAATTGGTTGCCACTTCGGTGATGTGTTTGTCCCTAACCTATCTCAGTAATGCTACCGAGGCAAGGGGACCTACAGTTTAACGTGAACCACGTGGCAAATATTCAGATGAGACGCGTTTGATAATCTTTGTTTGCCTTCTCCTGTTGCACTACTGAAAAACCTTAAAGTTACAAGATTTCCTGCAACTTGACGGTATGCCAGGTACCTACAATCTTGACAAATCAGGATTTCCTTGAATATCTGAACCAGATAAATCAATGTGAACACATTTCAAAGTAAGCTGTAAACATAAAATTTGAGATAGGATCGAAATAAGGCTCAAAACGGAAACGTTAAGTCAATACAATCGAGGTTACACAGGAGTTTTCCATATATTACTACAGGGAGGGAGAGAGTTTACATACAGTTTGAACCACTGAGCATTTAAGATCTTTTACCTATGCAGAAATGCTTCAGCTGGCGGGCATAGGTGATTACCCAGAACGTTGCGACAAGGAAAAGGTCTGTAGCAAGTGTGCAAAGCCAGCTTACAGGTGAAATGGTAGTATGGGAAAATCCCCACTTCACCGCTATCTCGGAGATGCTGTGTCCCATCGTTCATGAGCCAACTATATATATACTAACTGGAAAATGTTCGACAATGACACATACAATAAGACAGTAAGAACAATACAATCGTCATACAAAGAGCCGCGCACAGAAACACACACTCAGCAACACCAATCAGTGCTGCTAGGCGGGGCTAACTCACAAATGTTAGGAGACGCGATTGAAGACTTCTTATTACGTATTACCGAAAACTTCCCATTACGTACAACCCATGGTAGTACTGAATAAGGAGTACAAGTAATAAAGGACTCAAACGTCTGCGATCGCAGGTTCGAATCCTGCCTCGGGCATGGATGTGTGTGATGTCCTTAGGTTAGTTAGGTTTAAGTAGTTCTAAGTTCTAGGGGACTGATGACCACAGCTGTTAAGTTCCATAGTGCTCAGAGCCATTTGAACCATTCAAACGTCTGCAATCCCACAAACAAGAGACGAAAACAAAAAACTACGGTTCCCTACAGCGCTGATGAGACTAAAAAAGGACTCTCATGAGGCGACACCATCAGAGAGGAAATAGACAGCGTAAGAAAAAGAACTCAGACTGCAACTGCGTCGCGACACCAAACAACGATCCAAAAATGAACTAAGCAAGACAAGGAATGGCCATTGGGACAATTTAGTTGGAGCATAACTTATCGTGTGTGCCTTTTAAATTACAATGGACAGAATTAAGACACCAATGGTATTATCGACACTAAAGTGACCACACGGTGTGGAGATGCTAAGCTGAGCGTCTGTTAAACGACCTCCTTCCGGATGTTGACCTCACAAACGATCAACATCATCACGCCGACCTTCGTAGAATAACGGACAATATTTATGGAAAGACGCAGTCACTATCCTTTACGCCAAAGGAGAGTTTGCGCTGGCAATGATGAATCTTAAAAACAGGAAAGCTCTTGGCCCACATGGAGTACACTCTGTAACCACAAAAAATGGCGCACCACTGACTATCATTTTTTGGAGGACTTATTTACCGACGCATTGAAACAAGGAAGACTGCCCGCCATATGGAAATCAGCAAACGCCGTGGTTATTAAAAAGTCCGAGGACAGGTATCCGACGAACAGCAAGGCATATAGTCCCATCTGCGTTCTAAACAAGCTGGCTAACGTGCAAGAGAAGCTAATATGTAACAGACTACAGTCACACAGGTAGGTCTTCGGCCTCAGTCTACACCAGTATGGTTTCAGGTGACTAAATTCAACAGACGACACGGTCAGTCGAGCGTTAGAGATAATCCAAAACCCAAAGAGACTGCGGTAACCACACTAGTTAACACCACTGGCGCTTTCGACAATCATCGTTTGCCGGCGCTATTCGGAAGAGTAAGCACGTTCCAACTACCCTAAAAAAACACCCTACTTCATTATTGTAAACATATAGTTGTAGCTTGGTGAACAGACTACCAAACTACGATATTGCACTTAAAAAAATGGCTCTGAGCACTATGCGACTTAACTTCGTAGGTCATCAGTCGCCTAGAACTTAGAACTATACTCCTGGAAATGGAAAAAAGAACACATTGACACCGGTGTGTCAGACCCACCATACTTGCCCCGGACACTGCGAGAGGGCTGTACAAGCAATGATCACACGCACGGCACAGCGGACACACCAGGAACCGCGGTGTTAGCCGTCGAATGGCGCTAGCTGCGCAGCATTTGTGCACCGCTGCCGTCAGTGTCAGCCAGTTTGCCGTGGCATACGGAGCTCCATCGCAGTCTTTAACACTGGTAGCATGCCGCGACAGCGTGGACGTGAACCGTATGTGCAGTTGACGGACTTTGAGCGAGGGCGTATAGTGGGCATGCGGGAGGCCGGGTGGACGTACCGCCGAATTTCTCAACACGTGGGGCGTGAGGTCTCCACAGTACATCGATGTTGTCGCCAGTGGTCGGCGGAAGGTGCACGTGCCCGTCGACCTGGGATCGGACCGCAGCGACGCACGGATGCACGCCAAGACCGTAGGATCCTACGCAGTGCCGTAGGGGACCGCACCGCCACTTCCCAGCAAATTAGGGACACTGTTGCTCCTGGGGTTTCGGCGAGGACCATTCGCAACCGTCTCCATGAAGCTGGGCTACGGTCCCGCACACCGTTAGGCCGTCTTCCGCTCACGCCCCAACATCGTGCAGCCCGCCTCCAGTGGTGTCGCGACAGGCGTGAATGGAGGGACGAATGGAGACGTGTCGTCTTCAGCGATGAGAGTCGCTTCTGCCTTGGTGCGAATGATGGTCGTATGCGTGTTTGGCACCGTGCAGGTGAGCGCCACAATCAGGACTGCATACGACCGAGGCACACAGGGCCAACACCCGGCATCATGGTGTGGGGAGCGATCTCCTACACTGGCCGTACACCACTGGTGATCGTCGAGGGGACACTGAATAGTGCACGGTACATCCAAACCGTCATCGAACCCATCGTTCTACCATTCCTAGACCGGCAAGGGAACTTGCTGTTCCAACAGGACAATGCACGTCCGCATGTATCCCGCGCCACCCAACGTGCTCTAGAAGGTGTAAGTCAGCTACCCTGGCCAGCAAGATCTCCGGATCTGTCCCCCATTGAGCATGTTTGGGACTGGATAAAGCGTCGTCTCAGGCGGTCTGCACGTCCAGCACGAACGCTGGTCCAACTGAGGCGCCAGGTGGAAATGGCATGGCAAGCCGTTCCACAGGACTACATCCAGCATCTCTACGATCGTCTCCATGGGAGAATAGCAGCCTGCATTGCTGCGAAAGGTGGATATACACTGTACTAGTGCCGACATTGTGCATGCTCTGTTGCCTGTGTCTATGTGCCTGTGGTTCTGTCAGTGTGATCATGTGATGTATCTGACCCCAGGAATGTGTCAATAAAGTTTCCCCTTCCTGGGACAATGAATTCACGGTGTTCTTATTTCAATTTCCAGGAGTGTAATTAAACCTAACTAACGTAAGGACATCACAGACATCCATGCCCCAGGCAGGATTCGAACCTTGCGACCGTAGCGGTCACGCGTTTCCGGACTGAAGCGCCTAGAACCGCACGGCCACGCCGGGCCGGCTATTGCAGTTCCTGTGTTGTTCTGATTACGATGCAAAGTTCCTTTGGACATGAATGCATTTCCAAAGGAACAGGCACTGCGGTGACTACAGCCGTTATGAAATACAGTAAGTGAATTCGCAATTGCGAATAAGTACAACCATCAGCTGTAGAATGGAATGACGACAATGAAAATTTGTACCGGACTGGGACTCGAAACCAGATTTCCTGTCCATCGCGAGCGGGTGCCTTTTCTCTCTTTTTTTTTTTTTTTTTTTTTTTTTTGATCTCATTTCGTTCGTCCTATTTGTTCGGGGCGAACGTCCCATGACACTTTTTCAGGTTCATCGTCGTTCAATTAACTCAATGTTTTTATTTTTTATTACAGAGGGCAACTAACCCTCTGATCGAACATGCTGACCTACCGTGCCGTCCTTAGGCTATCCGTGCACGATTCACGACCACACCGAAGCTTCCATATGTCGTCAACCATGCGTCTACAACCTGTACTGCTACATCCACTGTGTATATTCCCGTACAGGTCAGATGTACTCGAAAGTCGCTTGCCCAGTATCGGCAGATAAATACGATATTGCAGTATCTGTGTTATTCTGATAACGATGCAGGCACTGCAGCGAGTATAGCCGTTATGAAATACTGCAGGACGGCATATCGTAGTCTGGGAGTGGCCGGGAGTCGTGCACAGACAGCCAAATGTTAAGGTGATCCGGGTTCGAGTACCGGTCCGGAACAAATTTTTGTTGTCGTCATTCCATTCTACAGCTGATTGTTGTCCTTATTCGCAACTGCGAATTCAATTAATATATAGACTACCAATAGGTAGTAAACGAATGCACCAAAGGCCTCCTGCAGGGATCGATATATATATAAGCCGGCCGCGATGGTCTCGCGGTTCTAGGCGCGCAGTCCGGAACCGTGCGACTGCTACGGTCGCAGGTTCGAATCCTGCCTCGGGCATGGATGTGTGTGATGTCCTTAGGTTAGTTAGGTTTAAGTAGTTCTAAGTTCTAGGGGACTAATGACCACAGCAGTTGAGTCCCATAGTTCTCAGAGCCATTTGAACCATTTGAAGGGATCGATATGTGGGCCGACATTCTGGGATGTTGCCATCGAGCGGCTCGTAAACAGCCGAGAGATGACAGAGTAAATGGAGTAGCAGAATATGCTGAGGACCGGCTTGCCGTGATATCTGCGTACTCCAGAGCAGAGTTGAAGATTAAGAGCAAGCAACTTCTCACGAGTGTGAGTAACTGGTGAAAAAACAACATACATGATTGCAGAAATTAAAACAGTGTGCTTACTACGTAATGGAGTACTCAAATGAAGGCTCGTGGTCGTGCGGTAGCGTTCTCCCTTCCCGGGTTCGATTCGCGGCGGGGTCAAGGATTTTCTCTGCTTCGTGATGACTGGGTGTTGTGTGACGTCCTTAGGTTAGTTAGGTTTAAGTAGTTCTAAGTTCTAGGGGACTGATGACCACAGATGTTAAGTCCCATTGTGCTCAGAGCCATTTGAACCATTTTTACTCAAATGAAGCCCCATCATTAAACTTTGTAACATCAACACACATAGAAAAGGCTTGACAAGATATCTAGATACACGTATTGATGAAAAACTGCCATTTAACGAGCGCACAATACTTACGATCGACAAAGCGATGAAATTAATTCATAAATTGGCAAGGCAGAATACTGAGCAACAAACACTGCCTGCAAAGACAACAGGCACACATCACATTGCTCTTTTCTGGTCTATTGTATGTTTCGAGGCGAACACCTGGGAGCAATTCATAAACTGGCAAGGCAGAGTACAGAGGAACACACACTACCTGCAAAGACAACAGGCGCACATCACATTGCTCTTTTCTAGTCTATTGCATGTTTCGCAGCGAACACCTGGGAGCATCTACTGTACTTTGCGACCTTATAAAATATCGTGAGGCGCTGGCAAACAAGCATAATGCTCAGGATGTAGGGGGCTTTTGGCACAACGTTGGTGGAAGCACTGTGCGCGATGTGCTCCACTGGCACCACCATCCGTCAAAGACTATACTGCTTGAGGAAAGGCAGACGTATAAATATACTGGAAACACCACGGGAAATATCACAGAAAAGTCAACTAAACCGTTGGCGAAATAACATCTGTCAAAGAGAATAACATGTTACTACTACTCCGTCTTCCTCAGTATGCGGAAACGGACGAGGCTAAAGCATGTCGATCCAACTTGAGGCATGGTTCATTTTCTCACTGGACATGTGCCACACCCAGCACATCTACACCGTGTTGGTCTAACCGAAACAGACATATGCAGGTGTGGACAAAGTGGATCCCCTGATTCTGTCACATTAAATTGCAACAAATTTACACACATAAGACCAAGAACTGAGAGTACGACACTAAGCAAATAATACTACAGGTGCTGTGGGTGATATTAGGATTATCTCCTATTGGCATCATCATCCATCAAAGAGCGGCAGCATACTGGCTGATATGTACTGGACAATATATACGAACACAGATTCAGATGCCTAAGCAGACGTAGACAATGATATACATACAGGTCTAACATTCGGCGTGGTGTCTGTTTGTTCTAAGTCGTGTCTCCCTACCACTTTCGCGCAACGACGCCCTGAGCGTGTTTTTTAGGGAATTGACTAGTTTGAACCTGGGACCTGTTGCTGGTTAGGAGACGCCAGACCACACATGACATGTAGAGTTCAGAAGAGTTCAGTGAGACTAGCGATGATATAATCAAATACTTAATGATTTCAGCGTCAGCTCCACTGCACTCCCTGAAAAAGAATCTTAATACTAACTAAATTTAGTGGAAGGGGTTCAAGGCTTTCCTATTTTTAGTTAGCTGGTAAAATAACGTCGGAAAAGCAGTTAAGTTTACTATTGGGACTTTTATTCTAGTCACAAAACATTGTTTATAAATTGTACTATTGATAAAGGAAATATTTTAATACAGGATGATAAAAACCAACTGCGTTCAACAAAAATGTGAACGAATATTCCCTGAATGGGTTTCCAAGCTCTATAATGGATCGAAGGATGACCTATGCCATATCACATCTATAATCTAGGTTTAAATTAAGTTTCATAAAAGAGAAAACTATCAAAAATGGTCTACAGTGACCCGCAATTATCTTTAATTACTTATTTAACTTGTCGTAAATTACAATGGCTGATGTGACTTCTCAATAATGATATAACAGAAAGATCATCGAGTTTCAGATTTTAACTTGAAGTAGCAAATGTGAATACCACTAAGTTTAATTCACGATCAACACTAGTATTACGTAAAAAGAGGATGTAACAGATGGACTTCTGCAGTTCTGAGGAAGCCTTACGCGCTCTTATGCAGCACCGCGAGCGTTCATTACCTTGTCGTTGGTTAGGCAGCGTCAGGGGGCGGCGGGCTGCGCAGCTCCACACACCTCGTCGTCTCGGTAGGAACTCTCTCGAACTTATCCTTACTACTGTTTACCGAAGTTGGTTTAAGAAAAAGGTATCTGGCCGTGTTTTCAACTGACCAATCAGCGTCTCAATGTTAACCTTAAGCTCCGCCTACAAAAATTCTGTCCATCCAATGAGAAACGTTATACTTTTCGTGGTGGGGCAATGTTTTTAATGTTTGCTATGTAGCAGAGACGCGTATAGTCTCACACTAAAACTTGTAGCTGGTGTGGCCCTTCCAGTGTTATCGTAAGATCTATACTGTTCTTCTGGAGGGCTGTATCTTTTAACATGGGCTGGGGGGTAGACCTCTTGGCGGCCGGCCGGCAATGTGGGTGTCCCATTGTCCCGCTCTTATCGTAGGGCCGTCTAGTCTACAGGGCTCTGCTCTCGGCTTCTGTTCTCGTTTCTCCGCTCGGAACTGCGTCTGTTTCACGGTGGAAAGGTATGGCATGCATTTAGGCGTTCCTGTGTTAGCCTGTGGTATTCCATTTGCTCACTGGTTGATCGTATTACTTTGGTTAATTTAATGTCAGGATTTATTCGGAGCTATGTGACATATTGTCGGATTTGCTATCATGTCAGGGTTTTCATGGAAGGTGTTGGATTTGCCTGTCACATTACACAGGGTGAGGAGAAACTTCCTGAAAAGCTTGTAAGGCTGTTGTAGGGTAGGCTGTGCTGACAAATGAGTCACGAAACAATTTCTATACGTTGCGCCAGTTCCGAGTAAATTGGCACTGAAGTTACCCAATCAGGCCTTTGCGCACTGAAATTCAAGTGGCGTGCAAGATACAGTTAAGGTCAGTTGTTCTCATAGAGTAAATGATAGCGCACGAGACTGCTCAGCCTTTGGCTCGTGTTGGATCCTTACTACGTCCCATGTCCAATTTTTATAGCTGTCTAGATCCATTTTATGAGCCCAAAAGAGGAAAAATTTTGGTGGCACCGTCTTTGGCGGACCTTTCGAACGTATGCGCGCAACAGCCTGATTGGTTAACTAACTCGGAAAAGGTGCAACATATCGAATTTTTTTGTTAAAAATTATTTCCCAGCTCCACCTCCCCGGCAAAACTCTTGGAAGGTTTTCAGACCTTTTTTGGGCACACTGTATGCAAATCTAGAAATACAATAAAATTAATAATTATAGATTTATAGGAATCATTATTGTATCCCTGTAGCAACCACTTATATAACACTGGTGTAATGCATAAAAAAATACTACCGGTTTTGTTAAACATACAACATAAACAACACACACATACAGTAGCAACATGGATACTAGAATGGCTGTGTCGAATAGAAAGCACTCAAAACTCGTAACAACGCAGTAACACATACCCACGTAAGCACATACACTACTTTAAACCAGGTACGTTACCTAGATGTAGGATCATGCCACCTGACGGCGAGAGATTCAATCGCTAAGGTCCTCGCCTTCGGACAGCGAGTAGTAGGAGATCGGGCGGTGGTTGGCTGGGTGGAAGCTAAACGTCGTTTGGCGGTTCTCCCTCCTGGGCAGTAAGTGTTGCGGCATTCTATACATCTAAACTCTTTCTTGTCTCCCTCTTCTCCTACCTTCATAATCCATAATTTGTTAATGTTAAACGTTTAGTTTTACGTTTACAAGTATTTCAATTTTCAACGTTATTAAAACTTTGTTAAAACAATAAGAACTTCATATTATGTGCCTGAAACTGTAGAAATAGTAGCTTCATTATATCATCATCGTCACCTCCAAATTCTGAATATTTTTCGTGCTATATTTGAGCCTCTTCCTAACATTTCGTTACGCGATCATAAAAAATTTTTTTTCTGGCGTAGAACTATGCCACCGCCATAAAGTCATTCTGATAGATCTAAAAGAAGTATGCACTAATGTATAAACGATCTCCATGGCTACAAAAAGTAACCAAAAGTGAGTAAATAATCTGCTTACAACATTCAAGCGTGTGCATTAACTGTCAAGGGTGTGCATAAACTGTCTCCGTCACGGTGCATATTTTCAGTAATCATCCAGCATGTGCACTACATACTGTAAATTTTTTTTATTCTCTTAGCGGTTAATACTTTTCATATAAGTTGTGAATCAATATTATCTTCAACGTTCATTCTTCATTAGAAGAAGCATTTCACAGCTCCGAATAAGTAAAACTGGATGTGATTAGAACTGATTTCACAACAGCATATTTGCTTACATGTACGTTGCGAAGGAAACTAGATGTAAATAGGCTTATATACGACTCCTGTACTGATTTTGTACTTCGTAATGCAGGAAAAGTTCCTGTGAACTACCAGGCGGCGCGTGGATCTGCTCCTGCAAACTGAAGGGTAGGCCGAAATGAAGGAAGCGAGTCGGAGCAGGAGGGGGACAAGCACCTCGGTACTGCGATTAAAATATTAGATGTTTACTATAGGCAAAAACAAGTTAGTAAACGGTTACATAACTTGGCATACATACCGTCGTGAGTAGTACAAGGTCTCAACAGCAAGTCAACACACATTGTAGTTTAAGCGATGTTCCAGGCCGTCTGCTCTCGATGAAATGGGGAGAATCTGTCGCGGAGCTCGTAGACCTCCACGGCACTGGCTAGAGGGCCTGTCGTCGGTGTATGTCGTAGTGACAACTTAACAACTTGCACCTAAGCCGTGGCATCGTTGCTATCGATAGCACAACTCACACCGTTGTTTATATCAGAAGAGTAATTACACTTGCGACAAATGCTAGTTGAGCACAAAACCGGCTCTGAAAGCGGTTGCCTGAAACACCATCGGTAGGTACTCATACCATTACTCACTAGTTGGCAGATTTCTGAAGCCTAACAACTTAACACAGAAACTATTTTGGTTATATTATAACAAAAGAATCGATTGTTTGTGGTAAATTAAGTAATAAACCGCATTTAAGACCAGTGGTCTCTATATTTACAAGTGTCACTCAGAAGGTTAAACTGTGGTACTGATAAGGAGATCCGGTACTTCACCATTAACATGAATCCGCTGTAAGAAAGAATATTTACACATATATTTAGAGTATTTTGAAGAGACATACAAAATTTTAATTTTTGTCATGAGAAGTTGACAACGTTTTCTCAAAAACAAATTAATAGCTTCAGTCCCTCACTCTGACCAACGTTTTCGAAAGGTTTCTCTTGGTCTTAACGAGTGCGCCAGAACTGACAATCTCCTTTCCCCATTCCCAATTGGGATTCCTTCTGCGTCTCTCCCGTCCTGTTGGGATATTTATGTGAAAACGACGAAGTTCTGAAACATCCCGCCCTGCTCTCACGGGTTAGGAATGAAAGAGCGAAAAAAAAGAAAGAAATTCTGGTGAAGCCGTCAGGAACTGTGTATTTCTCTGCCCTCGATGTTCTCTTTTCAATAGGTGTGAAGATCCAGTCGCGTCCAGCAGCCTTCGCTGTGGTGCTCGCATGAAGAGGCAAGCGACGGACGCCACCCGTGGTCCCGCTCCTCCATCACACGGTCTCAAGGACCCGGCAAATCTGATCGGAGGCGTTCTTACATAACAGACCAGTGCAACGGCAGCTGCATGCGGTACTGCAAGCACGAGGACGGCTGCACCTGCTCCTCTAACAAAGTCTGACGCCACAGAACAGTAGAACATCGAAAATGGTGTCCCCGACACGTGTAGCTAAAATGTATCTCCCCATTATTGCAGTGGCACCTCCTACTGAACTAGTTTGTTTTACCAAGCTCGTCTGTTGAGTGCCTGTATAAATAATGTGACCAATGTCCATCACAACTGACACTTAATACCGTTTGATGACCATTAAGTAATGTACTGGGTGATCAAAAACTCAGTATAATTTGAAAACTTAATAAACCACGGAATAATGTAGGTAGAGAGATAAAAATTGACACACATGCTTTGAATGACATGGGGTTTTAGTCGAACAAAAAAAAACAAAAAAAAAAACACCCCATATTGCTAGACGAGTGAAAAATCTCTTGTGCGCGTTGTTTGATCGTGTGCTCAGCCACCACTTTCGTCATGCTTGGCCCCCCCAGGTCCCAAGACCTCATTCCGTGCGATTACTGGTTTTGGGGTTACCTGAAGTCGCAAATGTATCGTGATCGACCGACATCTCTACGGATGCAGAAAGACAACATCCGATGCCAATGCCTCACCATAACTCCGGACATGCTTTACAGTGCTGTTCACAACATTATCCCTCGACTACAGCTATTGTTGAGGAATGATGGTAGACATATTGAGCATTTCCTGTAAAGAACATCATCTTTTGGATTGGATTGTTTGGGGAAGGAGACCAGACAGCGAGGTCATCAGTCTCATCGGATTAGGGAAGGACGGGGAAGGACGTCGGCCGTGCCCTTTCAAAGGAACTATCCCGGCATTTGCCTGAAGTGATTTAGGGAAATCACGGAAAACCTAAATCAGAATGGCCGGACGCGGGATTGTACCGTCGTCCTCCCGAATGCGAGTCAAGTGTGCTAGCCACTGCGCCACCTCCCTCGGTGAACATCATCTTTGCTTTCTCTTACTTTGTTATGCTAATTATTGCTATTCTGATCAGATGAAGCGCCATCTGGCGGACATTTATTGAACTTTTGTATTTTTTTGGTTCTAATAAAACCCCATGTCATTCCAAGCATGTGTGTCAATCTCTATCTACATTATTCCGTGGTTTATTAAGTTTTCTAATTTATACTGACTTTTTGATCACCCGGTAAATTAAACGAGTTAACTGAAGATCATAAACTGAATCATAATATACTACTGACCAATCTGTTATTAACTTGCAGGGCATTAGGTGGCTACATAACGAAGCGAGGCAGAGCTTATTCGAAAATCTGTGATAAATTAAGGACTGTTGGTTCAGTACATATGACGGCCTGAGGTTGATTTTCAAACGGCTTTGCACGCTCGCTTTGGCAAATACAGGGTTGATCACCGAAATACAAGAGACAAGCAAATTATAATAATACACAGAAGAAAGTTCGCACGATTCACGGGCAGAAGCCGATCACGACTTCACTCACGAATGCTAATTGACGGCTAAGGTGACGCGTAGGGCATTCGGCAATAAAGCTAAAGTTAAAATAAGTTTACTAACATATGAAAAGAGGGAACCGCGTTCGACGAGCTAAATCAGAGATATTTAAACCAGAGCTCCCTTCACAGAGGTCCAGATAACTCACCAAATGACGAGCGCAATACTTCCAAAGTGCAACGAAAGCCCTGGGAAAAAAGACGAAAAACTAAGTTCAGCATTACGTGTCAATCAGGACTGAGTGGAATGCACTGCAAAAAGACAAGCGTAACCAATATAACTAAAAAAGTTATCAGAGAAAGCGACCTTACCAGAAAGATAATTAGAGCAGACTTAGTTTGCACACATCCGAATGTTGCAAACGAAGTAGCGAAACAAGTTACTCAGATTTGTGAAACTGACGTCTAGCTTTCAAGGCATCATGAACGCTTCGTTTTTTATTCCTGCAGCCATTCCAAGAGAACTGCTTTCAGATGTTCATCAGTCAATCTCGTTTGTTGTTCTGAATTAATATACCTCATTTACGAAAACGTTTGCTAACTACAATAAGTTGCTCCAAACACTGGTACCACGCCAGCGACAAATTGTTTCACTTTTGGTAACCCAACATCAGGTAAGCAACGGTAAAATCCGACAAATTTTTCTTCTCTGTACTCCTCTTTCAACAATTCATTTGCTTGAAGATCAGTGAGTTCCAAACGTAGTTCAACTGGCAGATCACCAAGTTTACAATGAAACTGATTCTGGAAAAGAAGAAAGTTGCTTTCTGTCCTATAAATATCTCAAAATTTATTCAAAAAATGCTTCTACAAGTAGTGACTAAATTTCTCAGAAATTCGGGACTGATATTTTCGGGGACTGTAGTAAAAACCTCTTGGAAACGATGGAAATGAGAGACGTTTCCTCCTTCGAGTTGTATCACTAACAATGACAGATTTCTCCGAAAGCCTTTGATGGTTCCACAGAGATCACTGATGAGGGGTTTCCAGTCAGTTCACTCACGTGGTTTATGAAGTCGACCAAAAATGACAACTTTGACAGCCAGGTAATATCGGACACGAAACTTACAGGAAAATTAAAACTGTGTACCGGACCGAGATTCGAACTCGGGACCCTTGCCTTTCGCGGGCAAGTGCTCTACCATCTGAGCTACCCAAGCGCGACTCACGCCCCGTCCTCACAGCTTTACCTCTGCCAGTACCTCGTCTCCTACCTTCCAAACTTTACAGAAGCTCTCCTGTCCTGAGTCGTGCTTGGGTAGCTCAGTTGGTAGAGCACTTCGCCCCGAAAGGCAAAGGTCCCGAGCTCGAGTCTCGGTCCGGCACACAGTTTTAATCTGTCAGGAAGTTTCATATCAGCGCACACTCCGCTGCAGAATGAAAATCTCACTCTGGGAACATCCCCCAGGCTGTGGCTAAGCCATGTCTCCGCAATATCCTTTCTTTCAGGGGTGCTAGTTCTGCACGTTCGCAGGAGAGCTTCTGTAAAGTTGGGAAGTAAGGCTGTGAGGACGGGGAGTGAGCCGTGCTTGGGTAGTTCAAATGGTAGAGCACTTGCCCGCGAAAGGCAAAGGTCCCGAGTTCGAGTCTCAGTCCGGCACACAGTTATAATCTACCAGGAAGTTTCGCATCAGCGCACACTCCACTGCAGAGTAAAAATCTCATTCTGGAATATCGAACACCTCTATCTTTTCCACTGATAGTAACATCTGTTTGTAAAAACGAAAATGAACTTTACCGCAAGTGAGCCACCTCAATCCTGTGTGGTATGGCAAGTCACAGAATTCAGAACCAGATTCATCGAGAGAAGCCTAAAACTGACGGTGCTTGAGTGGATGTCACCGAATGAAGTTCGCAGAAGAAAAGGCTCTTTTCAGTACACAGCGAATATACTTTTCTACAGAGTACTTGCTAATGTATGGCGCAAGGTTTGATCAGAGCGGCCAGAATCCACAAATCCTCCAGCTGAGTGCAGACTATTGAACATAGCATACTCAGGCATATAACAGACCGGTTTCAGCACGAGTAAAGAACTCGTGGTAATCTAAATGTAATATTTAAATTGTATCAGAATGTCTCGTGTTCCATACGTTTTATCAAGTAAATTCAACTGCCGTCGGAGGGCTGGATGAACTAACGTCGCGGGCCGAATGCGACCTGTGGGCAATAGTTTGGGACCCCTGAACTAAAAGCTAGGATACAGGGAGTGCTGATTCAGCAATGATCATTATATTTACTGCAATTTGACTACGATACCGAACGTAGTGACTTAAATAGGTGCACAACGTTTCTAAAATATTCATGTTATTTGCTGTGATGTGCATAGGATGTGTGAGTGGAGTGGGCTTAGATGTTGGATGTGTAAGGAAGTAAAGAGGTAATCTTAAAGAGGTAAATGATCTCCCATAAACGCTGCATGACAAAACAGTGAACCACCCAATAAACGTGGTCGGTTGTCAGTATATAAGGGGCAGTCAAATGAAAACCGAACACGCGCCACAGCGAGACAACGGAACAGTTCCACTCAAAAGCAAGCACCACACGTGTTAAGACATTTAGCGCTTTGGCTGTTTCGTAGAACATGGTAGGCCGCTGAAGGATCCACAACCGCACTTCCTCGTCCGACTGAAACCGAGATCCACACATGTCTCTCATCAGGTCCTCAAAGATGTGAAAATCACGATGTGAACGATCCGAGCTGCACGGAGGATGCTCCAGTTTTTCCCAACCAAATCGCCTTCATCCGATTGGTAGTGCGATGAACTGTATTATTATCCAAGAGCATGCTTCACAGTTCGTCGATTTCCTCGAGTGCGGAGCCACAACCTATGCTCAGCACTACGAAGACACTTTGCTGAAACTGCAATGCGCCGTGAAGTCAAAACGACCAGGAAAGCTGGTGGACGAAATCATCCTGTTGCACGGTAACGGCAGCCGCCATGTGATTTTACATCTTTGGCGACCTGGACGTTCGTGGGCGTCGGTTTCAACTCAGATATGGTAGTGCAAAAGTGGGTGCGGTTGCCGATCCGTCTGCGGTCGACCACATCCTACTAAACAGGAACTGATCGTCTTGACACCCAGTGGGATAAGTGACGTTTCAATGTTGAATGAAGTGTTTGCACGTCGTAGTTTGTAACTAATTTACGTTTTTTTCCCATGTAGTTAAATAATTGTCGCACTGTATAAGTGGGATAAAACTGCCAAGGTCTTTGTAAATTTGACTCGATATTGTAATCACTGAAATAACATCACGTTGCCTCTCAACCCTTGAAGTTTCGTTTCGTTTATTGCATATTGATGAGGCAGTTTCGAGGAGACTGCAGGTTATGAATACAAGGTTCAAGAAAAAGAAAGTCAACGTGATAACAGTGCTGGAAACAGCTATTAACTCACTCACCTGCAAAGAACTCTTTTGGCGAAAGCTGTACAGATTGGAACGGCAGTCTTGTGCTCAAGTATAGAAAGAATGTAGCGGCCATTTGTAAAGCTTAGAGGTATAGCGAGAAAAGCGGAAGAGACGGTAGAAGACATGTACTCAGTTAAAAACATCGCCAGTTTGTTTGCCTAAAGTGAGAAGGTACCTTGAATGAAACAACTCCTTCACCATTTCTGCCTATTATATGTCTGCTTATTCGATAGCGTAATGCCAGCCATGAATAAAACTTCTAAAGATTAAAATCGAGTTATTTCGCAACAGCAATGTCAGTAAGGCTTGTAGTTAAAATTTGGTAATTTTACAAGACCAGCACTTACATTTGTGGATAACATGGATCGTTACGGGTGTCGAACAGAAAGTGAAGGTGGAAAACGTCTTGAGGATAATGCCCTCAACTCTAAAATAGGTCGCTACGGTCGCAGGTTCGAATCCTACCTTGGACATGGATGTGTGTGATGTCCTTAGGTTAGTTAGGTTTAATTAGTTCTAAGTTCTAGGCGACTGATGACCTCAGAAGTAAAGTCGCATAGTGCTCAGAGCCATTTGAACCATTTTCTAAAATAGGTGGGGAGGGGGGGGGGCGGGCGTAAAGTCTGGCGCCTGGTAAAAACCCACCCTAGTTTCTGAACCGAATGCCATCGAATCAGGAGTTGAACACCAGGTGACAGGTTAGTCTTAATGCAATTACTGGTTCATGAAAGTTCGTCCCAGTAGGTCGCTCCAGAGATGAGACAATGAGGTAAGCCTGTTTTTTAATGCTTACGTATAATTTTTCTGATAAGCTTCAATTTTGCTCGGAAATAATTGCTGCAGTTGCTCCCCTAAATCACCGATGACGCATTTGTCAGAAAATGGCGAAAAAGGGTAAATCCTCGCAGCTACAACAATGTGACGACAATTATTCAACGATAACTCCCGCAAAAGATAACA
The DNA here is from genome assembly GCF_023864345.2 of Schistocerca serialis cubense. Lineage (NCBI taxonomy): Eukaryota > Metazoa > Arthropoda > Insecta > Orthoptera > Acrididae > Schistocerca > Schistocerca serialis. Next base: position 751,110,932 of record NC_064638.1, read on the forward strand.
TTCAGCACACACTACTTGAGGTTATCACACGTGAAAATATAATTCCGCTGCCTAAAATAAAGATGTAAGGGAAACTTTCTGGCAAAGTCGCCACACAATAAAAAACGAATGGACGAAGAATGCATGGGGAAAGAAAAGCTTACTACTGAGAAGGAAAGACGTGCCAAAGAAAATGAAGAGCATGCTATAGAAACAAAATTACGAAAGGTGGTTTTCGCAACATCTTTGCCAAAAAAGGAACAAAACAGATTAAACATCCGGTTGTTTATTCTTTTTGAATCAGCATCAGACTTTTCGCATCATGACAGGAGATCGGATGTAGATATGGACTTACTATCTGACGAACAAATACTCGAAGAATTAGAAAGAACAAGAGCATGGGATTACAAGGAAGAATCAGGGGTGCTAACAAAGTACACTGTTTACTAGCTACCTAGAAAGCTTAGCCTCAGTTTCTGAACTCTTTCAGTTTACTGTACTAATCCTCCTTTCGCGGAGAAGAATGTACTAGTTTTTTTGCAACTATTGTTAAGCGTTATATTCAAATTTACAAGATATTTTAGTTCAATATTGTGTTGGGCAACTTGGCTACAGCGTAGCAATTTTACAACGGGTTATTTAAAGTTCTTTTTTTTAGTATGCCGTCATCTATTTTTATCCATGGTATCTCAAATGACGCAAAGACCCACATTGGGAGCCTTACGCCTTTTTTCGGGGAAAAACCCCGCAATTTTTGTTTTGGCTAATTTCAAAATTTCTCTGTAATTTCAAATCAGGCAGTGCTGGAATTTGGCTGGATTATAGGTGACAGCCCAACCCACGACTTTAATTTGAAATCGCGGCAAAAGCATTGACCACAATACGAGAAAAACAGAAAACCGCGTGTCTCTACCCTCACCTACCCCTAAAACCTTAATGAAGTGTTACTGATCCCCTGACCTTCGTTTTGACACTGTTTTGACTGAAAACAGCTGAATATTGATTTAAAACAATATCAGTGCTGCGAATGAGAGATTCACCGCACTGCTGAAGTCACGTCCAGCATGGCACTCGGCGCCAGCACTGGTAATGCGTTCCTGTCAAGGCAGAACACACACGAAACTAGAATATGGCTAAGTGCAGTGCGAAGGCGAAACAGTGTACTGTCATAAGATAGCAGAGAGAGTCTGGTGCTGGACAGGGATACGGCAACAATTTCAAGCTAGTATCAAGGTCCGTGGCCAGCAGCGGCACGTGCGATGCAAGGCCACACGTGGTGCGCTGGTCAGTCTCGTTTACCTACCACAGTGACTGATTCAGGGAGGTGGCCAAGGAACAGCGATGTCTGGGAAGACGGGGACAGCTGGTTGCTGGCAGCTGGTGATAGTTGGCCAGTTTGAAGGACAGGTCGGCCGCTTTCGTCATGGGGACTGTAGCCTAACTGAAGGCGAGGACATTATGTACTGAACTTATTTCACCTAACAGCACAGGGTGTTTCATTGGCCCCTTCGTTTTGATGATCAAGTGGCAGAGCTCAAGTTGAAACACAGCCAGACACAGATGAGCAAGCATCGGAGTTTCCACCGAGAACCACCTGTGTGACACTCGTCTTAGAACACACACCACAGTTAACCTCTGCTTGTATCTTTGTCAGCACTACATTCCTGGACCAAGACACCAGGCACTATCTGCTCACCCAGAGCGCGAAAACACAAATTGGTGTCTCCTGTTGAGAAATTCTGAAAAACTGGACGATTTATTCAAGATAAATAGCTTCACAGACTGAGCAAGTCAGTAATGCATTGGTCCAACTTTGCTCTTTATGCAGTTCGGCTTTTCATGCATTGATAGAGTTCTCGGATTTCCTCCTGAGGGATATCATGCCAATTTTACATTTCTGCAGGATATTGCGCGCCTATTCACGGCAGAAGATTCTGCTGATTGTCTTCCTGCTTGCCAAACCCCACCTTGGCCAGCACGGTACTCAGATCTTTAAACAGTTCGGAATATTTGGAGCTCTAAGGTCAGGGCCGTCCAAACGCCTCATGATTTTCACGATGTAATGCGTCAATTGGACAGAATTTGGCCTGATATCCCTCAGGAGGACATTCAAAAACTATATAAATGAATGAAAACTCGAACTGCATAAAGACCAGAGTTGGACCAACGCATTACTGACTTGCACAATCTGTGCATGTCTGTACATGTACATCACATCTGATTTCCGTCCCATTCGGATAATTCCTTCGTGGCGCATTGCTTTTTTTGTCTTATAATTTAATTATGTGTACTAATGGCGTTAAGATATAATTATTCAGACTATAAAATATCGCAAGATACGATTAGTTGAGAATAAGGCATTAACTTTCATTCACTGAAGCGCCAAAGAAACTGGTATAGTCATGCGTATTCAAATATAGAGATACATCGACAGGCCGAGTACGGCGCGGATGTCGGCAACGCCTATATACGACAAAAAATGTCTGGCGCAGTTGTGAGATCGGTTACTGCTGTTACAATCAAGATTTAAGTGAGTTTGAACGTGGTGTTACAGTAGACGCACGAGCGATGGGACACAGCATCTCCGAAGTAGCGATGAAATGGGGATTTTCCGGCAAGACCATTCCACGAGTGTACCGTGAATATCAGGAACCCGGTAAAACATTAAATCTCCGACATCTCTGCTGTCGGCAAAAGATACTGCAAGAACGGGAGAGCCGGCCTGTGTGGCCGGGCGGTTCAAGGCGCTTCAGTCTGGAACCGCGCAACCGTTACGTTCGCAGGATCGAATCCTGCCTCGGGCATGGATGTGTGTGATGTCCTTAGGTTAGTTAGGTTTAAGTAGTTCTAAGTTCTAGGTAACTGATGACCTCATATGTTAAGTCCCATAGTGCTCAGAGCCATTTGAACCAAGAACGGGACAAACGACGACTGAAGAGAATCGTTCAGCGTGACGGAAATGCAACCCTTCCGCAAATAGCTGCAGAGTTCTATGCTGGGCCATCAACAAGTGTAAGCGTGAGAACCATTCAAGGGAACATAATCGATATGAGCTTTCGGAGCCGAAGGCATACTCAGCTACCATTGATGATTGCACGACACAAAGCTTCACGCTTCCCCTGGGCCCGTTACCTACACTGGACTGTTGATGACTTTAAACATGTTGCCTGGTCAGACGAGTCGCGTTTCAAATTCTGACGAGCGGATCGACGTGTACGAATATGGAGACAACCTTATGAATCCATGGACCCTCCATGTCAGCAGCGTAGGCTCTGTAATGGTGTGGGACGTGTGAAGTTGGGGTGATAAGGGACTCCTGATACGTCTAGATACGACTTTCATAGGTGACACATACGTAAGCATCCGGCCTGATCACCTGCGTCCGTTCATGTCCATTGTGCGTTCTGACAGGTTTGGACAATTCCAGCAGGACATTGCGACACCCCACATGTCCAGAATTGCTACAGAGTGGCTCCAGGAACACTCTTCTGATTTTAAACACTTCCGCTGGCCATCAAACTCTCCAGACATGAACATTATTGAGTATGTCCGGGATGCGTTGCAACGTGCTGTTCAGAAGAGATATCCAACCCCTCGTACTCTCATGGATTTAAGAACAGACCTGTGGGATTCATGGTGTAAATTCCCTCCAGCGCTTCTTCATATATTAGTTGAGTCCACGGCACGTCGTGTTGTGGAACTTCTGCGTACTCGCGGGGCCCTACACGATATTAGGTAGATGCACCAATTTGTTTGGCTGTTCAGTGTATGTACGTGCAAAAGAAACTTTTAGTAACATTAGCAGTAATTTGTCACTCCTTAAAATTGTCAACGAACATTTTTATAAGCTGTTTAACTTTTCGTTGAATCCATGTACCGATTTTCGTATGCAAAGTGGTTTCACATCTTCGAAATTCTCCGCTAAATGTTCATGTCGTTCCTGAAATTTATTATTCAATCCTTATTCGTGTTCTCTGAATTTATTTGATTGCATTTGCTCTATTGCTCCATCCGGAATGTTTTATTCAGACAGAGACTCTATTTTTACACTCAGTTGCTTTTGCCAACTGGCGAATTACTTTTGTAAATCTTTCATTAATTACTTTCGCAGGTAATGCATCTCTGGAACGTCCCATTGTCGTTGTTTCTACTGGTAAACTATTTCCCTGCTCCATTAGCTCATACAGTTGCTCACTTGAATCCATATTTTTCAGCTTTGGTCAGCTCATAGAAACAAAGAAATAAACTTCTTTATCGTACGTTATCGAAACTTAAGTATACAAAATAATAATCGTAATGATTATTATTCGAGATTTTAATAAATGCGATTTCAATAATGGCTCCAACTGCGTGCACGTTCAGTTACAACAGTGTATTCTTAGTGAGCTCTGATCCACTTTTCCTGAAATGCATTGCCAAGCTACGTGTGATCAGTAATCAATGATTGCTGCCCAACAAATCATACACTACAACTACTGTTAACTTCATGCAGACTTTGTAATTTATTTTACATCTAAGCGATTTTTCCCTCGATGGTTCTCTCTCTTCACTTGTCGTGACCTTCTTTCTTATTGGCTTTGACCTACTCATGTTTATTATAATAATCGTATACATGAAAAATAAGTATCCATAGATTGAGTTTCACATAAATAAATTATGTTATTACGTCAGCTTAATTCTGTATAAAATAGTGAAACCAAAGATTCAGAATTCGGTTCTGCTGCTGAGATTAGCGAAATAAATCCTGTGGTTGCGTTTCGTAAATATACTCTCTGTCTCTTCCGTAATAACATACAAAATGATTTAGTGGTTTAATGAAATAATGTAGTCCACATCAACGCATTGTAGTACTCGACGGTTTATTGATCAAATATGGTACAAAGACGCGAATCTCCTCTCTTCGCGTCCCGTCTAATCTACAGCTACGCAGAGAAGACCCTTGCATTCAGACTTTCTTCATTTATTTTGAAATAAGTGAAAATGAAATGGCGGCAGGGATAAAACTGCTCAAGTGACCGCCTAATCGAAAATAAGGAATACTTTACAGCAACACACAGCGAAAATCCATAGTGTTTTTAGGATAATATATTTGCTGTTACATAATTTAGCATTATATACTGTATAGCTACATCCACACGGATACTCTGCAAGTCACAATTAAGTGCCTGATAGAGAGTTCATCGAACCACTTTTATAATTCTCCATTTTTCCAATCTCGTAGAGCGCGCTGAAAGAACGAACACCTATATCTTTCCGTACGAGCTCTGATTTCCCTTATTTTATCACGTGATCGTTTCTCTCTATATAGGTCGGTGTTAACCAAATATTTTCGCATTCGGAGGAGAAAGTTGGTGATCGGTAATTCGTGAGAAGATTGCGCCGCAACGAAACAAGCCTTTGTTTTAATGATTTCCAGCCCAAATCCTGTACCATTTCAGAGTCACTTACTCCCCCATTTCGCGATAATACAAAACGTGCTGTGCTTCTTTGAACTTTTCCGACGTGCTCCGTCAATCCTATCTGATAAGAATCCCACACCGCGCAACGGTATTCTGAAAGAGGACAGTCAAGCGTCGTGTAGGCAGTCTCCTTAGTAGACCTGTTACATTTTCTAAGTGTCCTGTCAATAAAACGAAGTCTTTGGTTGGCCGGCCCCACATCATTTTCTGTGTGTTCCTTCCAATTTAAGTAGTTCGTAATTGTAATTCCTAGGTATTTAGTGGAATTTACGGTGTTTTCATTTGACTGATTTATTGTGTAACCGAAATTTAACGGATTCCTTTTAGCACTCATGTGGATGACCTCACACTTTTCGTTATTTAGGGTCAATTGCTAATTTTCGCAAAATACAGATATATTTTCTAAATCGTTTTGCAACTGGTTTTGATTATCAGATTACAGGGCAAAGAACAATTATTATATTGCATAGTAGACCTCCATGAATTTTGTTATAAATATTAGAACGCCTTACGTAAAAACATCTTGCACAGAGTACTTCAATGTACGTGTGACGCAGGGTACGACAGAAGAACTCAATAATGTAACAGACGACGCATCAGTAAACAATCAGAATCCAGCTGACAGATCAGCCTAGTATAACATCTAAGAATTGACTAATGCCGCAGGCCGTGGTGGCCGAGCGGTTCTAGGCGATACAGCCTGAACTGCGCGACCATTACGGTCGCAGGCTCGAATCCTGCCTCGGGCATGGATGTGTGTGATGTCCTTAGGTCAGTAAGGTTTAAGTAGTTCTAAGTTCTAGGGGACTGATGACCTCAGAAGTTAAGTCCCACAGTGCTCAGAGAAAGAAAAAAAAAAGAAAGAAAGAAGACCAATGCCTGTTTGATGTTTATAAAACCAGTTGGAAATCCTGGGTCCAGAGCCACTGCACATTTTTCCTTAACAAATTCAGAAGTGATTCTGTAATCAACAACTGATCAAGAACAAACTTCCTATAGATGGATGGTCAAAAAATCCCTTTAATTGCGTCCTCATTTGATGAGCTGGAAAGCTGACAATTGCCCTGATTTTTTAACTATCTGATATATACCCTTCTACATAATTAGGTGACCAAGGAATTTAGCCTTTTCGTGCCTGAAGTTGGACTTCTACAGGTTAGCAGTTTCTAGCCTTCAGGAATCTATTTGGTCTGCTGTCTATTAGAGCAATATGTCTGACCACAGTTGTGTTGATGTTAATAAATCAACCACAAACAACATAAGCTGATATCTTATTTCTGGCCCACTTACACTGTCATGCCCTGGTAATAATTTCTATGGACACTGTCTTTCTTTATTAAGACCATAGAAAGATGAACACCAACTCCATCCCACATGACGTCTCTGCAGTTCACAATTAAGTGTCTGGAAGATGGTTCGTTGAACCACCTTCAAGCTGTTTATCTACTGTTTCACTCTCAATATGAAAACACCTGAGCTCACTTTGATATTTGGAATTGGTGGGGTCCTCCTGGCTTGTGTAAATGTAGTATATTTAAGAGATTTGTTTTCCAGGGGAACTTGCCAGTCAGGTATCTTACACCATGGATCTTTTGTATCATTTTATCTACGTTTTTTGGACGAGTTCAGACTCGTATCTAACATTACTCTAAGCTTCTCGCCTGGTTTTGTCACTGCTTATAGTAGGCTACAGTATGCACTGTCAGATAATAATGTGCCATTCAAGCAACCTTTTAATTTCTATATCCACTGCAATACTCTTCGACCACAAAACGGGGTATGAGCTATGACAGAACATCTTATGTGAACTACATTAAGGTGACACGTTAAGGTGACCCAAATATGCACTGATTACTCTGGGCTTTTCCTTGAACAATTGAAGATATATGAACAATAAATCAAGTAACTCCAAGAGGTGCCATGTCACGAATCGGGCGCCCACTCCCGCCAGAGATTCGAGTCCTCCCTCGGGCATGGATGTGTGTGTTGTTCTTAGCTTAAGTTAGTTTAAGTAGTGTGGAAGTCTAGGGACCGATGACCTCAGCAGTTTGATCCCATAGGAATTCACACATATTTGAACATTCAGGCTGCTGCCTGTACAGCTGTTACAAGCTATCCATTTAACTTTCATGCCCTGGTAATATTTTCTATGGACACTGCCCATCCATAGAAATATGAACATCAACTACAGCTATATGACTTCTCTGCAATTCACAGTTACTTGTCTGGCAGAGGGTTCGTTGAACTACCTTCAAGATATTTACTTACTGTTCCACTTTCAAACAGTGTACGGGAAAAAATGAAAATCTAAGTATTTCTGAGTGAATTCTGATTTCTCTCATCTTTTTACAATAATCGTTACTCCCTACGTGAAGCAAAATGCCTGTGCTTTAATGATTTCCACCCCAAATCATGAATCATATTCATGATAATCTCTCTCCTGTTTCATGATAATACAAAACGATCTGCCATTCTTTGATATTTTTTGAAGTCCTCAATCAATCCTATCTGCTACTGATCCCAACCGCACAGCAATACTCCAGAAGAGGATGGACAAGTATAGCTTACACAGTCTCTTTAGTTGACCTCTTGCACCTTCTAAACGTTCTGCCAATAAATCATAGTCTCTTGTTAGCTTTCCCCAGTCATACTTGGCCCTAAAATAGCACTAGTCCAAGAAAAAGTAAGGTCTGGCATCCTTTATCCTCAGGGAATCAAGGCAAGTTATGCACTCCACGTCAAACATTTTACAATCAGGATTGTGAATCCTATCATTACGTTTCCTGGCGGTACATTAAGTCATGTATACACTTTCACATTTTTTGAACAGGTGCCAAAAGGTCTGAAGATTCGACAGTTACCAACAGGAAAACTGGGTACTTCTACTCTTTCACATATTCATTTGAATAAATCTGTCTGTCATCTGGCAAGACAACACTGACAACAGAGGTCGTGTCTAAGACGATATTGAAAGGTAAGTTCGCAGACCGTGGAACAGTTAAATAGGTGGTACTACATTTATTAACACTAGTCTATAGATTCCCCTGGATATTCGTTCCATTGTTGTACCTTAACGTGTTGACAGTTCTAACGCAGCTCCTACCGCTGTCCATCACCGACATTGCAGGGCCAGATATGATCATTTTTATTTTTCCCATTTCGAGCTAGTCAATAATTACCGGTAGCTGATTTCTCCACTCATTGCCAATTTTCCAAGGATGTTGACTACTCTACCAATGATTATTATTTTATGGGTCATAACCACAGTCGTGTTCTGGTACAAAAGAGAGGGAAAAAAGGGGTTACAGCTCAGTCTGCAATTCTCGAGCAGTTAGGAGCAAATGCAGGAAGATAAACATCCAGTGACGGCAGACTGACTGCCTGAATCAGCGCCAGTCACAAGACGTCTATAACAGGCGCGGATTTTGGGACTCAGTAGCTTTCTCACAGCAGGAGACTCAGGGGAGTCAAGGGTCTGAATTACTTATTTCCTTCAGACTATTACACTTCAGGCTAATTCTAAGGAGTAGAAAAGCAAATGACGCAATTGGTTGCGCAACAGATGTCAGTGTCTGAATCCGTGGGTTGAGAGCCAACAGAAGTCGCAGTCACTAGCAGCAAGGTAAAGTACAATGACTGAGAGCAGCACTCCAAGTGAGGAAAACGGAGCTTATCCGTGGCTGGCAACGAGTGACAGGGAGATGGCGTCCCAACGATCTGAGTGAGAACTCTACTGAACACTAAAGACCTGGTTTTTTTTTTTAAAGAACTGTGGCAGCGTACTATTTCTCGCCAATCCGCTGGCACTTTACAAGTATCGGCCAAAGTGATATGCAACTCTGCACCTCCAGGGTGGCGCTTGCCAACCACCTTCGGGTATCTCCCTTTCTACTACTTTGTAGGTAGGGATGTTCCTGGTCTGTTCACTAACAAACTTCAAGTTTGGTAGCAAATGCGTTCATCTGAAACTTACAAGTCATTACCCTTCCTACTGTGGCCAGAGCCACCCTGGCGGAGCAGAACTGAATGTCAAATTGGCCCATGCCTGTAATGAGCCATTGGATAGGCGGCCGACTGCATATAGGGGGAAATGGTATGCTGTCACCATTCTTTAAAAACCTAGTTATGCACTTTACAATTACTTTATTTGATGTACTTGGAGTACATTTAACTATTTGTTGCCGTGTAAAACCTAATTGGAATTCACTTTATTGTTAAGGCAGTCGAAAAGTTTTGCTGACTTCTTTCCAAAGTGTGATGAGGATACGGGGCCCAATTTATAATTTTGGCGAACATATAAATGACACCTCACTTCAATGCCTACTTGAGTTGCGTTTCTTACAATTTGGTTTTATCCTCATCATAGCACTACGTCGTTTTAAGGCTCGAAGGAAACTGACATTACCTTACCGTATGACAATCCCTCTGTAAAAAAATGTTAATCTACAGTGAATTTGGTTGCCAGCTCTGAAGGAGCAATATAACCTTAGCATTTCAGGAAAGGAGAGTAAATTTAATAGGCTTTTTGGATACCAACCTTCTTTCTAAAGTTCACAATGTTAAGTGACTGTTGTATTCCGAACAGTTCTAAGTACAATTACGTTTATGAAAACCTTTTTACCTTAATTGTTGAAGATTTTATGGTGCCTTCACAGATTTTTGGTGGCTGGTAAATTGTCAAGCACTTTGCATCTCAGAACTGATGGAATAATATAAGGCAAACTAAGCTACCTGTCGAAACCATTGTTTTAAAAGTTGCTATGCCTCAAAATGCCCTCTTAGGTTATAACAGGAAAAATCTTTCTCTCCACAACCCGTAATTTTGAGGGACAGGCCGGCCGGTGTGGCCATGCGGTTCTATGCGCGTCAGTTTGGAACCGCGTGACCGCTACAGTCGCAGGTTCGAATCCTGCCTCGGGCATGGATGTGTGTGATGTCCTTAGGTTAGTTAGGTTTAAGTAGTTCTAAGTTCTAGGGGACTGATTACCTCAGTAGTTAAGTCCCATGGCGCTCAGAGCCATTTGAGGGACAACTTTGCATCATAAATGCAACAATTAAATTAAAAGTACACATATTACTGGCACTATTACAATTTTACCACCCTGACTTGGCACAGTGCCACATCATCACACACTGGTAACCTGTTTTTGAATCTCAAACTTTCTACAAATGCATACCACACATGGATGTAAAACATCTAGTAGGCCCCACCTTACATATATTGTGATTCAAATAAAGTTAATACGAATTATTGACTTCATTATTATAGTCGTCTACACTGAACATTAATTACAACCATACGAGATGGCCCAGGATTGTCACCCATAGAGAGTGAAGTGAGACGTCGTGACAACCGTGGATTTGTTTAATTAACTTCTTTATTCGAGCCCTTGGAAATAATATGTAAGGAACAGCTTGGTGGAGGTGTCCCGTTGCCTCTCACGCGAAACAACAGACGTCCGGCATTGCTCACAGCGCAAAGAGAGGGGCCAAACGTGGCGCTACTGGAATTCTACTGTTAGCGACGTCTCTGGCTGTTACTGTGATGACAGATTGGCAGTGCACCTGCAGTTCAGTGGAGGTGGCCGTGATCTCCCTCCAGGAAGTGAGCAGCTCTCTGCTCCAGTGGCAGCTGCTTCCATGCCTCGGGGCAGACTATCCTATCCTGTTGTCGATCAGTGGACTCCGTACTGCATTCCAGGAGGGCGCTCTGGGTGCCAGAGGCACGTGGTGTAGGCTGTGATACTCAGATGAGAACATTTTAGTACACGAATGGTTGAGTTGTTATACATTCTAGACTATGTTCATTTAGAGCTTAAGGCACATACTCTAAACACTTCCATGGTGGAAAGTGAGGAAATGCTCCCATCCTACTGCTAGCGTACTACAGTGTCGGCTGTTGCTATAACATGGACAGCAGACTCTGCTTTGCAATGCCTGTTGGCTGTGTTTTGCTTCGCAATGTATAACACTCTTGCCTGCCTGTGGTTAGCTCTGTTACAACTAACTTCCTCTCTCGAGTACTTTATGGTCCATACGCTGCATTGCCCTCCTCTTTATCAAGACCAAGTTCCTCAGGTCCACCAAACTAGATTATCCTTTACACTAGAGTTCCTGGCGACTGGCACTTCTGGCCCTATTTCACCTCTTAAGCATTATTCTATCAATTGGTTTTCTTAACTCTGTCACTTAATGTTACACATCTGCAGGGCCCCTTGCTCTGCTCCTTAAACACCATGGAACTTATTTCAGTACTAGGCTTCTTGCACAGTAACTTATAAGTCTCTATTCCAAACTTACAAGCTAAAATTAATCAATTACCCTTAACACTATCCCTTACACATTAATTTTCTTTCTGCTGCTTTTCTGCTCGGGGTGTCCAATCCACTGTAATCTGAACGATGGTTGGGCCCGAACTCAGTTTTGTGCTTCACCTTCTACACAACAAAACAAGGACTACGCTCAGCAGAACACGTGCTACTGCAGTGGTTGGTACACAATAATCTATGTTGTCTCTTTCTGGTACTGATTGTTTCGATATAAATTTACACGTTGCGATGAGGTTTCCAGGGAAACTTTTCCCTTCTGCTGGTTCATAATCTTGTTTATAAATTGCATTAGTTGCGGCCCTAGAGTTTGATTTATACTGGTTAGATTTACGGCAGGTAGCACTCCCATGGGCTCCTCTGGCCGATAGAAAAGAGGCTGCTAAATATTCAGATGAGCTATCCTTGAAATCGCAGCGGGTAGAGTCCATCCATTTCTACATATCTTCCCTTATCTTTTGTGGTTAATTATAGTCGCTGCATTTTTACTCTAATAAATTTCTTCAGTATCCTCCACTTGACAGGTCATGAATGAGGTATGTACCTCTTGTAACATACTTGTTTCCCTGCTAGTGGTATAGAAACGGAAATGGAAACTTTCGTGCCATGCCTACCTTGAAATCAGAATCTAAGTTTTCATGTTCAGGTTCTAAAAACAACCCGTACTCCGGCGGTAGTTCATTCTGTACGTTCCTGAAACCCTCTAAATACTGCTCTGGCGACAACAAGTTTACACCTAGCTGACCTTTTACATCCTGCTGTATAGCCTCCTGTAGTACTGTTACTTTCCCTCATGCTTCCCAAACACTATATTCTACGGACTGCAACGATTTCGTCATTACTACTTCCCTATTTTGGTCTTCTACTTCGGTTTGCAGTTCCCTGACATTCTGATTAACTGTCTCTTCTGTAATTCTAGCACACCATATTACTTCTCTTTAACTGTTGCAGTAGTCGTGTGCTATTCAGTATGTCGTTATCTAATCTGTGCAGTGTGCTAATTTCTCTGGCTTTGTTCCCTTTTGACCACTGCTTAACTTCTTCTACGGTGTCGTTCACCCTTCGAATGTCTTCCTCATCAACAGTGCCAAATATTGTTATCATAAGCCGACCTCCATTATCGATCCAACCCATCTTCCTTCTCATATTGGAATAACCCCCCAGTACCTGGAACATCTCATTTCTAAATTTCTCGAATGTCCCATGTACTCTCTCACATGGGGTAGGTGAGAGAGTACATGGGACATGCTTTCTTTGAGTATCGAATGCTTTTCCGTTCCACGATGGAATTTGTCGAATGCTCCTTTCAATCTTTTCACTTCGTTATGCATCATCCACGCGATGAACACCACCTGTATCACCCAGCGACGACTAGTGATCACTACGTCATCCTGATTGGCGAACTGCACTCCCCATTTGAGGTGCTGGTTCTGTAACGTGTCCTCCCCGACGAAGATCAGTAGTCCTACTAGGAACCGCACCATCTCGCCTTCTCTGCACCTCGCCTGAGGGCAGGAATACCTATTACGTTCCTCCCTCTTAAATTCGTTAATACTCCGCAGTTGCTTACTCTAATTACACTACATCTACACCTGACCTAAAGAAATATTACATTACTATCTGCAAGGCCTTAATCCATACGGTTTCCCCATTAACGTTGTATTCACAACCTCTTGTTTACCTTCGATACCTTTCTTCTCACTTTCTCTTTTTGGTTCACGTCTTCTATCCCTGGAATAACTTCCGGGCTCCTAACTTCCGGACTCCTTTGAAAAAGTTTCATCCGCCCCACATGCACAATTGTCTTTCTCGTCAGCAGCTGAATCTTGACATTTACTGGCGACGTAGTCTCTACCACTCGGTATGGCTCCTGATACTTCGCAAAAACTTCTTTGTTTTTTCCTTCGGCATATTCGAAGTTGACAGCATCACCCATTGACCAAACTTATGCTGTGGCAGTCTTGCCATACGGCCAACTACTTCTTTCTGTGTCTCTAACGCTCCCGTACTTGTCCTCAATACTCTGTTCCAAATTCCTCTAATCACTCTGGCAAATTCCTTAATAGACTCTCCAGTCTTTCCTTTCTTCGTTTTCAGTATGTCGAACGGTGACGGCATTTTACGACCATATACGACTTCATATTGCGATAATCTTATATTTGTATGCTGCTTTTACCTATAGGTGGAGACAAAGTACTACAAATAAACATCCCAGTTGGTGTGAAGTGAATCGGCATGGTATCCAAGGACCCTCCCGGTTGTCCTACGCACTCTTTCAGTTGTTCCATTGGCTTGCGTATAGACAGGACTCTACCTTAACTTCTTCACATTCAATAATGTACACAGTTCCTTGAACAGATCTAAATGAAGTTCGCCCCTGGTCTGTTACAAAACTTCAGTATCCAGTTATTCACAAGTGCTTGTGCCACTGTTGCTGCCTGCTGGTTTGGCATAATGACCATTTCCACGTGTCTTGAAAAATGATGTATGATTGCAAGTACATACTTATCTCTGCAGTTGTTTTATTTAATGGACCTAAATCATCAATCCCTAGAAATTCGAATGGTGCTACTGCATCAGGCAACCTCTGCAATGGTACTCTTCTTCGACACAAATCCGCTCTCTGTGGTCACTGTATGCAACTCTGCAGGTGCTAGTCTACGTCCGTCTACCTCTTCCTTCATCCTATCTTTCTGCTACTCTTCTGTTGGTAGTTCTGCAACCCCCGTGACCCGATATATGCGATCATGAGCTTCAAGAAGCACTCTATTCCTTAGCTTCGTTGGTACCTCTGCTCGTGCTCTCTCAACTTAGTTTCTCTGTATAACAACCTATCCTCCATACTAAATTATGCTTAAAATGCTGCTTATATTTATTATCCGCTTTATGTGCAGTTTTCCATTCCTGATACTCATTACACCAAATACGAAATGCTGCTACTTTTCTACTTAAGCCATCAGCACACTTTCGTGCTTCTTCCCAGGTTTATGCGTAACTCCAAAATCAAATTCACTTAGTCTTACTACCCATTGCGTCAATCTACTAGAATGAACCTTTAATCCCAATCATCATTTTAATTCCGTATGATCTATTATTACTCACTGTATAGAAGCACTTGAAACATCATCATCATCATCAGTTTCCTGCGCTATTAACAGGTCCTTTGCCTCTCCATTTTCTGCGATCCATTTCTTCCTTCTTAAGGCTGCTGTATGTTGTACCGTCCATCACGTCATCCAGTATCTGCAGTATCTTCCTTCCTCGCTTCCTTTTCCCTTCTACATAACCTTCTAAAACTGTTTTTATCAGTCCATCATTCTTTCTTAATATATGCCCAATCCAATTTCTTTTTCTTCTTTTTATTACATCTAGTAACCGTCTTTTCTCTTCCACTCTTCTCAGTACCTCTTCAGTTTTATTCTGTCCATCCAACATATTCTTTCCATCCTCCGCCATGCCCACATCTCTAAAGCCTCCAGCCTTTCTCTGTCTTTCTTCCTCTAAGTCCATGTTTCAGCGCCATATAGAAGAACACTCCACACAAGACATTTTATGAGTCTCTTTCTGAGTTCTCTGCCCAGACTGCTGCAGAAAATTCTCCTTTTCTTATAAAATACCTCTTTTGACATTGCTATCCTTGTTTTAATTTCTGTGGTACACTTCCAGTCGGTGTCTATCCTGCTTCCAAGATACTTAAAATTTTGCACCTGTTCTAGTAGACCCCATTCAGCATAATTTTTATTTCTTTATTTCCTCCTAGTGTCAATACTTTTGTTTTATTTGTGTTAATTTTCATACCATAATTTTTTCCGTTAGCCTCAATGGTGTCCACCAAATCCTGTAATTCTTTTTCCCCTGTGGCTAGAAGGACCATGTCATCAGCAAACCTCAAACACCCTACTCTTCTTCCTCCAATTTCATTGGTCAGTCGTATTTTTCAAGTAGAGGTTGAAAAAAGTATGTGATAGACAGGACCCTTGTCTTACTCCTTTTCCTAGTCCGATCCAGTTTGCACTTTCTCCTCTCACTTTAACTGAGGCTTTTTGATTAAGATATAATGAGTCTTCTGGTTTTCAATTCCACTCCCGTTTCCCTCATTATAGTCGCCAGCTTGTCCCAAACCACATTGTCAAATGAATTTTCTAGATCGACGACGCACATACATAGGTCTCTTCCTTTTTCAATAAACCTTTCTCCCAAGATTCGTAGGAGCCCTATCGCATCTCTGCTGCCCGTATTCCGTCTAAAGCCAAATTGCTCCTCGCCGAGTTTCTACTCCATTAGTTTTTCAAGTCTTTTATTAATTATTCTTACTATTACTTTGGCTGCATGTGAAATGAGGCTGATTGTCCTGTGCTCGCTGCATTTCTTGGTACCTCGTTTTTTCGGTAATGGAATCATTACTGTTGTCAGGAAGTACTCAGGCCATTCACCACTGTCATATATTTTATTACTTAACCTCAATATTTCTCTTATTCCATCTTGGTTCAAGCATTTTAGTATTTCTCCCAGTAACGTATCTTTACCTACCGCTTTCCCATTTTTCATTGTAGCTATGGTAGACTTTACTTCTTCCATAATGATGGTTGGTCCTTTCTCGTCATCACTTACACTGTTGTGTGATTCAAGTTCCAGAATTTTTGGTTTGCTATTTGCGTCATATAGCTCTTTTAGATATTCTTCCCATCTCTGGATGACATCGTCACGATCTTTGTACAGTACCTTTTCGTCTTTACTCAAAATTTCCATAGTAGCACCTCCTGCTGTATTTTGTTCTCATGTCATAGTCTTTACTCTGTTGTACAGTGAGTCGTATCTTCCCTTCCTGTCCAGTTCTTCAATTGCATCACATTCCTCTTTTAGCCATTTTTACCAAGAATGCTCTGTTTCTCTTCGCAGTTCATTTTTAACCTTCGGTATATCTTTTTTGCATCTTCAGTGTTCCTGTTTGAAATATATGACACCACAATTAAGGCTTAACATCTTTCTCCATTGTGGAATAATTTCTTTCTGCAGAATTTAGTTGTCTTGATGTGTGAGCTACTGCTACTGGATGTTGTACGCCTTATACCTCTTATGACAACAAACAGGCAACTGCATGGTTTGATGTATCACTTTATAAAATAAATTCTCTGTTAAAATCCGGAAATACCTATATCGAACTTGATGTAAAGCTTCTTTTGGAACCTGACCACTCAAATTTAGTCCCCTTTTTCAGCAACTGTGCCAACGATCTGGACATTTCCGCAAATCCTTTTACGAACTGTTGGTAATTTTTCGCGACTCTTAAGAACGATTCCAAATCCTTTACATATTCTGGTACAGCAAATTCATGTACAGTTTTAATTAATCTTGGGTCTGTCTTAACCCCCATCTTTGCTTATGATATGACCTAGATACATCACAAAATTACACTTTTCTGTACTCAGTATTTGCGTCGCTGCTTGAACCCTAGGAAAACTTCCTTTAATCGCTACATATTCTGTTCCATATCACTCCCACATACGTTTATGTCATAGAGATGCACTAAGTATTGTCGTGGTTTTAAACTAATGAGTACTCCGTCCAACTATCTCTGAAACGTTTAACGTACATATCTTTTAATCCGAATGGCTTTCTTTTGAATAGCAGTGTCCACAGAGTGCCGAAAACGCTGTTTTGTGTTGATCGTGCAGTGCAACCTCTATTTGGCCATAGCGACTCTTTCCAACCACTGTTGAAAAGTATTTGCGTTGGCCTAAACGATCCAATGTTTCTGTAATGTTTGACAAAGGATAGATGTCTATTACGGTCTTTGCACTTAGGTCTCTGTAATCATAACAAAACCTATATTTTCATGGTCCATCCACAGATTTTTTTTGGGAAAAATGACTATTCCTGCCCGCATTTTTCCTGAATTTGCCTAAACGTATTTGTTCTTCCTTCTTTCATCGATCAGCTGAAGTATTTCCTCTTTTACTCATGGTTTCTTTGCAGTTACTTTCTTCGTACCTAAGTTTTTCTTCCCAACTTCTGTGACTGCCGTTTTCAGAGATGACCATTTCGCTTCAGCCGAACTGGTTACTGTCCTGTTCCTTATTGCAGTATCTATAGCCTCAGAGAACTTGAAGCGTATCTCCTCATTCCTTAGTACTTCTGTATCCCACTTCTTTGTAATTTGACTCTTCCCGACTAGTCTCTTAAGCTTCAGCTTACTCCTCATCACTACTAAATTGTGATCTGAGGGTATATCAGCTCCTGGATACGCCTTACAATCGAGTATCTGATTTCGGAATCTTTGCCTGACCATGACGTAATCTGAAATTTACCCTGTCTCCCGGCCTTTTCCAAGTATAACTGCTCCTCTTGTGATTCTTGAACAGAATGTTCGCTAATATCAGCTGAAATTTATTGCAGTACTCAATTTAGCTTCTCTTTCATTCCTGTTACCAAGCCCATATTCTCTCGTAACCCTTTCTTCTACACCTTCCCCCACAACTGCATTCCAAGCTCCCATGTTTATTAGATTTTCATCTTCCTCTCTGTACCAAATCACCTGCTCAGTATCCTCATATAGTATCTCCATCTCTTCATGTTCTGTCTGTCTGCGAAGTCGACATGTATACCTGAACTATCATTAGTTTGTAGTCGATTCTGATGAGAATAGCTCTATCGCTGAACTGCTCAAAGTAACTCTCTCTGTCCTATCTTCATATTCGTAGCGAATCCTATTCTCGCCACAGCATTTTCTTCTGTTGTTGTTATTATCCTGTACTCGTCCGTCTAGAAATCCCTATTTTCTATCCATTTCACTGACCACCACTATATCTAAAGTGAGCCTCTGCATTTCCCTTTTCAGATTTCCGAGCTTCCTTACCACCTTCAAACTTCTGACATTCCACGCCCTGACTCGTAGAAAGTTATCCTTTCGTTGGTCATTCCATCTTTTTCGCATGGCCGGCCGCGGTGGTCGTGCGGTTCTAGGCGCTCCAGTCCGGAGCCGCGTTGCTGCTACGGTCGCAGGTTCGAATCCTGCCTCGGGCATGGATGTGTGTGATGTCCTTAGGTTGGTTAGGTTTAATTAGTTCTAAGTTCTAGGGGACTGATGACCACAGCAGTTGAGTCCCATAGTACTCAGAGCCATTTGAACCACTTTTTTTTTTCGCATGATCACCTCTCCCTTGGCAGTCCCCTTCTGGAGATCCGAATGGGAAGCTAGTCCGGAATCTTTTGAAAGTGGAGATATCATCATGCCATTTTTCAATTACAGGCAACGTTGTCCATCGATGGTTCTGCCGCCTTCTTGGTCAGTTTCTCACTCCGAGGGCAAGAGAGCGCCCTGAAACTCTGTCCACTCCTCCGCCTTCTATGACAAGGCCGTTGGCTGAATGAGGCTGAGATCTTGCGCCTGAAGTTTTCGGCTGTCACTGAAGTTGAGTTTCATTCATAATTTAAGCGGTGGCGGGGTTGGAACGTAGGACTGCGGACTTTTTAACTACTAATCAAAGACGCTACCCCTAGACCACGGTTTCGTGATAATTGGCTTTCTGCTACTGCCCTGAATTACACCGTTTCGTAGCTAGTGCAAAAACACCTTGCTTGCCCCAAACTTTGTATATATATAATGTAAATCCCGAATCAGTTTTTCAGAGCTCGCACAACTACACCTTCGCAGTCACGCTCGCATCATGACTCGTACGCCGTCTTCCACTACGATTCTCTTTTGATAAGTGTACTCTACAAAAAACTACTTTTGTCAATATGCCAACGACTCACCCTCGCGACCCTATGCGTCCACCGCACCTCGCTTTGATGAAGACCTTCTATTGGATGTACTATTCAGCTTCGCTGACTGAGTTGCACAATCTTTTTTCTGTTATTATTCTTATATTAAATTGCATGCTTCCTTCCATAAAAATGATTTACATATCTATACTGTCTCTGACTAATTAACTTTAGTCTACGTAATCTTGTTCCATTTTCATATCTGACACATTTTACTGTCAACTTTCTAATCGTCCTTGTCTCTGTCTCCACTAGTCAATGGGCTCCTCAGAAACCTTTGCTTATGTGGTTGTCCTACAGACGACACAGCTCTGCTTTGCTGATTTACATATCTTTCCTGTCTCTGTCTAATTTATTCTTTGGTCTGCTTAATCTTGTTCCATTTTCATATCTGACACCTGTTACTGTTAACATTCTAATTGTCCTTGTCACTGTCTTCAACAGTCTAGTGGTTCCCCGAAATCTTCGGTTATTTTGTCGTCCTACAGACGACACAACTCTGCTTACCTTACGTCACACAACAGTGTGCAACCTTTCAACACCGAAAATAAATCAGAATTTTTTTTATTCACTGAATGAAGCATAATGTTACCACATACTAGAAGTCTTGTTCTTGCTGCCACTGAATTTCACTATTTCCCATTATCATTCCAACCTAATCAGTTCTCTTGTAAGTTATGCCACCCACCTACCAAGTGAAGGGATCTAACATTTCAGGATCCGACTCACTGAAAGTCAGATTTAATTGTTCTCAATAGTTACCTCGAATATGTTATTTCCAACAGGATACCATTATACCATACACTACAACGATATATGTTACTGAAAGTACCGGGCGCGAAATTACCTCAAGTTTCAAGGGACTGTTTGACTTCCCTTTCAGTGATCAAGTACATCACAAGATTTCTTATAAACTCGTGCGAGTATGTATTTGCACAAAAAATTTCAGGAATACAGAATTATTATTTCATACCTGTACAGAACTCTAATATGCGATCTGGTGACACAACATCAGCTGTCTAGAATCAGAAGCCGTACGTCTTTCGTACGTTCTGTACTACAGAATGTTGTGCTCCCTTTCAATGCTGAAATCCATTACAGGATTTCTTATCAATTATTTCGAGTGTATTTCTGAACGGAAAATTCCATGAATAGAGGATTATTATTTTCCGACTCCTGCCTGGATAGGTCTCTAATATGGGATATGGTGATACAACACTAACACTACCTAGAATCTTAAGTTTGTATGTCTTTTAATTTCAGTACCACAGCGAATTAAGAATATCGTGCACCCTTTCAGTGCTGAACTGCCTCACAGGATTTCTTATAAGCTCTTACGAGTATATTTCTGAATGAATAGAGGATTGTTATTTTCCGAATCCCGCCTTTATAGATGTCTGATATGGAATATAGTGACACTACTTCATCACAACGTATGGTCTTAAGCTGTACCCCTTTTTAAGTTCAGTAACACAGTAAGTTAAGTTAACACTCATTTTCACCTTCATACGGCATATTTGTTATATCCGTATAACATATAAGTAAAGAGATTATACATATGTTCCATGATCTTGAAATAAATGCAGGATACAAACAGGCAACCATTATTTCGAGTTTCCTGAACATACACTACTGGCCATTAAAATTGCTACACCACGAAGATGACGCGCTACAAACGCGAAATTTAACCGACAGGAAGAAGATGCTGTGATATGCAAATGATTAGCTTTTCAGAGCATTCACACAAGGTTGGTGCCGGTGGCGACACCTACAACGTGCTGACATGACGAAAGTTTCCAGCCGATTTCTCATTCACAAATAGCAGTTGACCGGCGTCGACTGGTGAAACGTTAATGTGATGCCTCGTGTAAGGAGTAGAAATGCGTACCATCACGTTTCCGACTTTGATAAAGGTCGGATTGCAGCCTATCGCGATTTATCGTATCGCGACATTGCTGCTCGCGTTGGTCGAGATCCAATGACTGTTAATTTTTTCGGATGAATCCAGGTTCTGTTCACAACATCATGATGGTCGCATCCGTGTTTGGCGAAACTGCGGTGAATGCACATTGGAAGCGTATATTCGTCATCGCCATACTGGCGTATCACCCGGCGTGATGGTACGGGGTGCCATTGATTACACGTCTCGGTCACCTCTTGTTCACATTGACGGCACTTTGAACAGTGGACGTTACATTTCAGATGTGTTACGAATCGTGGCTCTACCCTTCATTCGATCCCTGCGAAACCCTACATTTCAGCAGGATAATGCACGACCGCATGTTGCACATCCTGTACGGGCCTTTCTGCATACAGAAAATGTTCGACTGCTGACCTGGCCAGCACATACTCCAGATCTCTCACCAATTGAAAACGTCTGGTCAATGGTGGCCGAGCAATTGGCTCGTCACAATACGCCAGTCACTACTGTTGATGAACTGTGGTATCGTGTTGAAGCTGCATGGGCAGCTGTACCTGAACACGCCATCCAAGCTCTGTTTGACTCAATGCCCAGGCGTATCAAGGCCGTTATTACGGCCAGAGGTGGTTGTTCTGCGTACTGATTTCTCAGGATCTATGGACCCAAATTGTGTGAAAACGTAATCACATGTCAGTTCTAGTATCATATATTTGTCCAATGAATACCCGTTTATCATCTGCATTTCTTCTCGGTGTAGCAATTTTAATGGCCAGTAGTGTAGGAGCCGTAAGAACGTAAGACTGAGTGACACATCACGGTTGACTTCCCCGACGTTTCCAATGCTAGACGTGGCGAAGCGGGCAACGAGGTTGCTCGATTGAGATTCTCAACTGGAAACGGCGGACGGCCGTGGCCTGCGTACTGCTCAGTGCAGACGGCCACGATGCGGCCGGCAAACCGGCTCAGCTAGCTGGAGCAGTCCGCCATCGGGGAGCGAAGAGGCGATGACAGCTTGACGACCTGCAGGAATGCCCCCAGCCCTCTGTGCCTGTCCCGTCCTCCGTGTCTCACTCCAGCCACCTGTACGGGCAGGGAGGAAATAGCTGTGACGGGACATTTGCTGCACTCGACGAAAAATGGCACGGATTGTGCGCTTCCTACAAGACGTGAGCAAGGAGGTTTCTGTGCGGCAAAACATTCAACTTACACGAGAACGTAAGGGGCGTCTATCTGAAGTACGTACCATTTTTAAGCATGGCCGCTGCAGCGCCGCGGTTGGCGTCATTGGATGGACTCGAACTGCAGGGTAAATCACGTACAATGTTGAGTGCACTACTACGTCGTCACATTGGTTTGCTCTTTCAGCAGTTGCTTCACGTTTGAGCTGAGCATTAATTACGTGACTGTATTAGGCACATCTTCATTAACATTTGGCGCTCAAAATGATGTCCCTCTGCACCAAAAGCAACGTGACACCATCTGCACAATTATACAAAAAGAAGTCGAACTGCAGCAGTCGATTTCTTGACGTCGAAACCCGAACGCCGTTCTCAAACAATTCCAGTCTCTAGGGACTCTTTGCACATACTCCCCATATTGACCAGAGATTTTCTCTATGAATACTGACAAATGCTTTTTCATAGCCGATCAACGCTAGGTGTGCTTTCAGACTGAATTCTCGTCTATTTTGAGTAATTTGTTGCAGAGCAAAGACGTCGTCTGCACCAGATCTTCCTTTACGGAAACCTGCGCATTGTTCTAATTGCATCAGATATGTTTCGAAGCTTTTCCTTCTATATTTTCTGTACAAACATTCAGAAGACGAACTCACCTGTAATTAGTTGTGTGACTCCTTAGAACTCTTTTAAACAGTGAAATAACTTTAGTGTATCTCCACTCTTCTGGTATTTCATTTGTACATCAACACGTATTACTGAGCTGCAGTGTTCAGAATTCTGTAAATGTTCCGTCATATCTTATCAGTTCTAAGTTAATTCCATCTAATCCAGGTTCTATTTTATTTTTGTTTTCTTGAATTCCCGTCTTAATTCTGTGAAATTTGTTAGACATGTACCTTCTTTCCCTTTTTCTTCTGCTGATGCATCTGCTTCAGAATTACAGTATGATTTCTTAAGTAGGTACACAGGGCCGGTTCTGAGATATAGTAGGTCACCAATGACATCATCGACGAGCCATCGGACTTTCAGACCCCTCCCCCATCAACTGTCAGTTGCAGTAAGTATAAAATGCCGGGAAATTCAAATCTTTGGCAGGAAATTGTCATTTTGTTGAGGCTTTCTCCCGCACATATGATGTAGGGTTGTTGCCCTAAATAAAAATTATAGGGAATTAAGAAATCCAAGATGGTGCATTGTCATGCTGGCTGACCTGGAAAACTGGAACAGGTTCTATGACGTTAGAATCCAAGAAGGCGGTCCAAGATGACTGACCTGGAATATTAGGATAGTCTCTATAACGTCAGATTTATTGAGTAGAAGGATGTTTGTTTCCTCCTACAGGTGCAAGACTGTAGTTCTGCAACAAAAGGTAAGGACACCGCCTCCTCATCCTGTACCAATTCTGGAAGAAATACTGTTTGTTTGTTCCCCTTGCAATTTGGGGCCTGTCTGTTGACCTAGTTAACATGTTTTGTCCAAGATACCATTCACTCTTAGTTATATGGTTGCTTATAGAATACCTGCATATTGTTTCTCCTCTAAGTTTGGATCGCTCCGCTTTCACTACGTTCATCACCACAATGGACAACAAATATGTCATACAACATTGTTGGTTGGTTGGTTGGTTGGTTGGTGTAGGAGACCAGACAGCGTGGTCATCGGTCGCATCATATTAGGAAAGGATGTGGAAGGAAGTCGGCCGTGCCCTTTCAGAGGAACCATCCCGGCATTTGCCTGGAGTGATTTAGGGAAATCACGGAAAACCTAAATCAGGATGGCCGGACGCGAGATTGAACCGTCGTCCTTCCGAATGCGAGTCCAGTGTCTAACCACTGCGCCACCTTGCTCGGTTTACAACATTGTAACCCTGCTAATTCCGCTAAATTAAATTCCAAACTGCTTTCTGTGTACTAGGAACAATTGCGTATTTACGTAAACAAATTCCACAGCAGGGGAGCTCCCTATGCTCAGTTGCAAAGTTCATGATCGCTAGACCAGTTGAGAAGTTCACCATTGCCCCTTCTGTGGCATCCCACTAAGGCCCGCCGCACACTGCACGCAGCAGAGGCAGAGCAGAGGCGTAGCAGAGTAACAGAGGTTTTGCCAGTCAGCGCACACTTCACGCAGCAGAGGCAGAGCAGAGGCGTAGCAGAGTAACAGAGGTTTTGCCGGTCAGCGCACACTTCAAGCAGCAGAGGCACGGCAGCAGAGCTCAGTGGTGGCCCAGCGCTCGCCAAACACAGAACGCCCACCGCGAGTCTGTCTATGCAGTTAGACTTAGGTTCCGATTCTGATTCGGAACTCAGGAGTGTTATATTATTGTACAGTGCATACAAGAACAGAGAAAGATCTCTATGGAAAAGCAAGTACATGCATAAGCGAAGAACACATGGCGAATACGTGTTGTCTACGGAAGTTCCTGATCACGTATTCAGGGAAAGCTTCCGACTGAACAGACGGCAGTTTGAAGAGGTTCATACACTGATAGAGCAAGACATAAGAGGAAAACCAAGTCACATGCGGGAGCCCATACCTACAGAAGAAAAATTAGCTGTATGTTTAAGGTATGCAATTGAAATAAAGTATCTTTTCTCTCAATATTTATTAAAGTTCAGAGAAACAATTTCCATCTGTAAATTTGTTAAAATAATGAACATGATAACACTGTTTATAGTAAATGTGGTGCTGAAGGTTCAAACTCCGTACCAGGAGGGTCAGATATTGACGTGGTAGACGAACTATTTTCTGTGCTGCATGATGGTATTGATGAATGATGTTGAGCCACTGGTTTAGTCAAAATTTCCTCCTCCGTTTCAGATACTATCTGAAACACTTTTTTCTTTACCAACACTTGGTACGCCTTTGGGATCTCTTTTGTCGATAGGTACATCGACATGAAAAATTGGTGTAAGGCGTCATTTTCTTGATGCAGTGATCTTTCGCGTAAAATGTCTCTTTCCTTAGCTCTCTCTTCGTAGCTGTTAATACTTTCAAGAATTATTTTACTGACTTCTGCTTTCTTCTTCTTCTTTGACAATGGCGTCCCCAGGTCGTCTTGTGTTTCGTTCCTCTGTGTATCTGTTGCGTCATCTCCTCCACCATCATTTGCAACGCTCGTTGTAGATTTACCTCTTCCATTATATTTGTTACTGTACCTCTGTTGGCCATATATGGAACTAAAAATTCCATCCGATTTTTTTACAGCTATGGGCGGATTGACGTCGCTACTTGCCCACTCTTCTTTTTCTGTCTACGGAGGGCATCTCGATGACAATCCCCAAGTTTTCTCCGATTTTTTTTCGCTGTTTCCCCTGCAACAAGGAATTCCTGAATTTAGTTTTTCATATATTTCCGTATAAAGTGACATAAGAGAGGTGAACTGTTACATTTTCGAATAATTTTGCCCCATTCCCCTAGTAGTGTCAGAAACAATCTGTGATTTCGTGTACACGTACCATAAATGTCGAAACACTTAGTAACTTTCTGTCCACTCTGCTTATGCGACTTAAACGGATTGTTGTCTTTTTTCATTTTAGGTATTTAACGACGGGGGACATGTTTAAAACCATCGCTCTAAGCTACCGCATGGGTCAAAGGACAGTGTCGAAGATAGTTTATGATGTGTGTGGAGCGATATGGAAGCATCTACAACCCATTTATCTACCTGAGCCAACAACAGTTATGTGGGAAAATATTGCTTCTGACTTTGAGAGGAAATGGCAGTTTTACAATTGTCTTGGAGCTGTTGATGGGAAACATATCATTTTGCGAAAACCTCAATTATCTGGTTCCTCATTTTTCAATTATAAACAGCATTGCTCTGTAGTATTAATGGCTACTGTCGATGCTCATTACGGATTTACCTCTATAGACGTCGGTTCAATGGGCAGATTTAGTGATGGAAATATTTTTGTAGTTCAGTATTAGGAAGAAAACTGACTGACGAAACTTTAAAAATCCCAGGATATAAATCGCTTCCTGGACAACAAAATAGAGCCCCTTACGTTTTCGTAGGTGATGAGGCATTTCCATTATTAAAAAATTTAATGCGACTGTACCCTAAGTGCAGAGTTACTGGCAATGACAAAAATAAAGTTTATAATTACAGACTGTCTCGTGCTCGTCAAACTGTAGAGTGTGCATTTGGTATCTTGAGTTCCCGATTTCGTGTGTTTAAACGGCCTTTTGAGTGTAAACTAGAGACTGTAGATAGAATTGTGACAGCTACATGTGTACTTCATAATTACTTGAGGACTGATTACATTACGTCAAATAATCTCGCCGAGGAGAACGACATGGGACCACTGAGTACCAACCAGCTTCTGTCGCCTGCTCCAAGTAGATGCAGAAACACGACTGAAGCTTTTCTTACGAGAGAAAAATGTAATGAGTGTTTTAATTCACCGTAAGGTTCTGTCCAATGGCAGTATGCAGCTATCAAAAGAGGCCAATACTAAAGAGAACGACTTATGTCATTAATATTACATGTATATTGTGAAAATGCATGTAAAATAAATAAATCAATTAATAAATAATACTTACAATTGCTGTAATGTAATTCCTCTGCAACCTTCTTCCATATTTCGTCCTTAAATTTACTCAGCATGTAGTCCGGATGACTGGTGTTGTACAGCACTGGGTTGTCCTGAACTAACTGAATGAGGTGTTCCATAACAAAAAGACTTCGTACACGAAAAAAAGTGAGGTACTGTCGCAGACGCACACACTGCTGCTGGAAAGTCACTACTGGCCGAGCGCAACGCGGTGCCACAGACCACCTCTGTGGTGGTGCGAACCGCTGACAGAGATGGGATCGGAGATAACGGGCCCCTCGGGGTAAGGGTCGAGCAGGAGGGCGCCAGCTTGCAAAACATTTTACCTTGGCCAGGCAACGGTCCGTCGTGAAGACGGCCAGTTGGCAGAAAGTGGGTGGAGGAAACCATTGAAGAGAGAGACTGCTATAATCTGAGCTTTTGTACAAAGAGTGGGACAGTGATAAAACTATAAGCATTCTCATGTTAAAAGCTGGGACAATACGATCATAGCAACTGGTGCACGGGTTTAGTGGGGGGAAGACTGTAACTCCACTGACGCCAGGAGTTTACCTGCTTCTTTTACCGAACGGAAAGAAAGAACGTATATTTCGCAGGCACCACTTTCTGGGAAACGTAACAACTTTCTTTCAGAAATCGGAAGTGGTCGCTCCGGAAAGATTAGATTTTTTCGTAAAGGAGAGAATGCGGTCACAGCTAGGTAGACATTCTTACTGTGAGAACGATGCCTCACTAGTCTAACACATTGCTTTCTTTCAGACAAGAGAGATTTTGAGTCGCTGATTGGCTCCCCTCAGGATATGCAATGCAGAGGCTTGCTACCCCAGCTGGACAATCAAAAGGGGAGATTTAATTAGTGGAGGAGAGTTAGATTGGTTTGTACAACATGGGGACGGGTTTTTCTGTTAATTCGGCTCCTGCACGAGGCTTGCCTTCTTCATCTTCTAGTCCTCCCCTGGTGGAGAACGTCAGGTCTTTACCTAGTGGGTGAGATTCTTGGTATGCATCTTGTGGTGGACTAAGAGCCATGGCAGTTTAAAACTGTACCGACAGTGGAACTGCATATCATAGCAGACATATTGTGTGTCATGAGGGTGTACTTTTTCGTCCTGAGTCGACCATCTGATGTTTGGCAATTCCAGTAATCGCCGTGGTACCTGTGAGTCAAATTGGTTGGCCAGACCAGCGAACAGCTGGACCACACATTGAAATATGGTGGAATTTCAGGGTTCTGATAGGGAAGTTTCCCGTGTTCTGGTAATCAGAACGCCAGTCCACGTAGTTTGCAAGTATTTGTGGACACGTCAGAATATTACACTCCATCCCTCGCCCACAGTGTGTCGCTTGCAGCTCGCCCCTGAAACAAGGTCAAGGGGTAAAATATTGCAGCACCGGTATGGAGTTGTTAAACGATATTCAGAGCTCCCTGTTCTCTGTGAACCATAGTTTGTGCTGTACCTGGTCGTAGCTGATTCCATTTGAATAAAATCTGGCCTCACAGAGGATTCATTTTAAAATGGATTAATTCAGGGGAGAATTTGTATAGTTTTCACCCCAATGAATGCTTTGCCAATCAAGCCCCATTCTTTTCCTTACTTATGCTTGTCATTTTATTAGTGAGATTCATCAGTTCGGTTGTAATTGTAAAAGGATGAATATAAATTTGTCATTAGATTTGTAAACTTAAATACCCCATATTTCTCATTCGTATTCCCCCCACCACTCACTGTTTTTATTTTACTGTGGTGATACGTGGATACACCAGCAATTCAGAATGCAGTCGTGCTAAATTAGTTAAATTCAAATGGCTCTGAGCACTATGGGACTTACCATCTGAGGTCATCAATCCCCTAGAACTTAGAACTTCTTAAACCTAACTAACCTAAGGACACCACACACATCCATGCCCGAGGCAGGATTCGAACCTGCGACCGTATCGGTCGGGCGGTTCCAGATTGAAGCGCCTAGATCCGCTAGGCCACCCATGCTGGCGAATTCGTTAAATTAGTTATTTTATTGATTAATCTGAGTTCTGAAAATTACTGCAGACAAAGGCAAAAAATGTGCAATGAGTAAAAAAAGGGTGTAGTTCTCAATTTGAAGATTTTGGAGCAGATAATATCTTTCTATATGTAAAGTTAATAACATTTAGCAACACTTGGAAATATTTATGGTAAAGCATTTCTAAGAAACGATGACATATAAAAAAATGTTTTTCATAAAAACGTTGGTATGTGGTTAATGTTCCTGAAAATTGTATAATAAACTTTTGTAATAATTTTTAATTTTTCAAAATATCCTACCATCATTAACTAATTATGTTGCAACATAAATTAATGAAGCTTTCAAGCCACATATATATCTGTGTAAAAAAAGGTGGTTTCTGAATTACCATTTTTGGGAAAAAGCTGTACACAATGTGCTGTCAGAGTATTTTTCCGGATACCTAATTAAAATCTCTAAACTTTCATTGCTATTCTAATTATTTATTTTACTTTTATTTCTGTGTTTCAAACTGTTATTTTAAGTTTTACAATGATTTTTTAGCTTACTGTTTCACATACATGCATTTTGTTAATTGAAAATAATTATTATGACAGAAAATAATTACAAAAATGATGATTGTTATATAATTATTGGAATACAACGTTTTTTACACCATGCACATAAAATGAACGAAATTTCTTCATGTAATATAAACGACGCCGAAGACAATGTAAACCAAAGTTCAAGGATATCAAACTGTCAATGGTGACCCTCTAAGTATCCTGATTTGCACAGGCGTATATCAGTACATCGGTAAGCCTTGGTGAAGAGAATTAACTACATAGAAATGACTACAGTTTGATTACATTGTTTCTCAAGTAGATATTGGCATTATAATCATTAAAAAGAACTATACCTGAAAATATTCTCACAAAGCCGTATACAAGCCACGGCTGTGCCTGTGCCATCGAGCACAGGAGATGCGTTGCAGGCGATGTCGTGCTTTTAGCAAAGGCACTCGTTTCAGTCTTATGCTGCCATAGGCCATTAACGGCGAATTTCACCGCACTATCCTAATAAATATGCTCGTCGTACGTCCCACATTTATCGGTTTCTTTGTTAGCAATGAGAACTCAAACTCCGCTGCTCTCGATCGTTAAGGGGAGTCGTACCGCCCAAAATGACAAAATTTGACATTTTTACTTTTATGCAAATTGTGAAAATATGATGTTTATGCTTAATTTGGTGTTGGTTTTATTGAAATATTCGATTATTTACTATTTTAAATAAATATTTGAAAATAATCATGCAATGAAATTCCGAGAATTTTGTTTTCCATCATTTCGCTTACTGGCAATTTTCTCTGGAACTATATATTCTAGAAGGCTGTGGTTTCTTTTGTTTTGTAGAGAACTGTCCGTTTCGTAAGTTTCCTACACTGGTGGTACTTCGCAGTAAACTCTTTGAACTGTGCATTTGTTTGTGTTTGACAATAACAGTTATCCACTAGCCGTGTTTTAGTTTCTGTGTTTCCTGAGACAGTTTTCGTCATGACTAAACCAAAAGGAGTGTTTAAAAAAATACGAAACGAAGGAAACAGATACTACAGGACAAATATAGCAGCAGTAAAAGGAGTGGTTAGTGCCGAATGGCGTGATAATTTGGTTGTAAATGGTGACAGTCCTTGGGTCTAGTGAAGCAGGGGATACAACCCGTCGGCTTTGACCAATGACGTCATACATTTGTCATAGATAGTAATGTCTTCACTTCGAGGCATAGATAATAAAACTGTTCTGTGTTCCGGATAAGCGCTATCATTGTACAGTAAAATAATTGTTCGTAATGATATTGAGGTCATTGGAGTATTAGTTTGTTATTGTAGAACAATTTTTAGTGTCTTATTTTCGTTTATAGGAATGGATTTGTCTGTTTGTGGGAGTGTCTGTCTAGGCGAGCTTCGGTTATTCCTCGATATTTCCGTGTGGTAAGTTCACTTTCCCATTTGCTTCTTTCACGGTATTTCACTATTTTGATATTTCACTGTTTTATTCCACAAATTGTGTATTTTCGTTTTGTGAAGTACGTAATAGAAATTTCTCAGCTGTCGATCTTCTTTCGTTTCCCAGCACTAATATCAGTACGACATTTTCATATGTGTACTTGCTATATAACAGGCGAAACCCCTGACACAACAAAAATTTGATCCCGTCCTTCACTTCGCCTTTACACTGACGACACAACTAAAATTTGTATCCCGTCCTTCACTTCACCTTTACACTGACACTATATATGTCAACTGGCGAGCAAGATACAAATGTTGCGTACAGCTATACAGCTCAAGTAACGAATGAGAAACTATTAGCGTCCAAGGCAACAAGAAAACTATACCCCATAGTGAAGTACGGGAAACAAATTCTACATGTGTCGTCTTCTTGTCTCCGCGTAGTTCGATTGAGGTACAAGTTGCAAATGTAACGTACGTCTATTTTCACCTTTTCGTTACCAGTGTACATATATAGAGGTCAACGGACGTCTGGTATACATATATTACATACGTAGGTCCTTCTGTCGTCAGTAGTACTGATATGTACGTAAGAAAAGACTGTTACTAATAGCGGAGATGAAATAAACAACACATCTATAATTTGTATCCCGTGTTCCATTTAGGGTTTACTGAAGCGGAGGATACATCGTTCAAGTGAAGAACAGGACAGTGATGCTAGTGAAAACGAAGAAATCGACTTACGACAAACTCGTATTCCGTACTGTAACCAAGCAACACACTTCGAATGAGCTTTTAATTTGTATCGGGTGTTTCACTTACGGTTTAGTGAAGCAGGGGATATATAGTTCCAGTGAACAACAGGACAGCAATGGTAGTTGAAACTAAGAATTCGACGTACGCTGAACTTGTAACCCGTACTGCACTTGAACAATACAGTTCGAAAGAGTTTCGAGATACAACTGACGTACATGAAACGTGATGTATTCTTTGATAGTAATATATTTCATTCATTTCTTTCCATTGTATTTTGCGGAGAAATACTAAGATACAAACACGCGATATCGTTAACGTGAAAATACTACTGGCCGTTATATATGTGAAGTACAGTTTTTCACTCTTGCATTCCTTTGTTTCTGAATATTTTTCTCAGCTCTTTCATCTTTGTAATACATGCTCTCTGACCAATTCTGACGTCATTGGTCAAAGCCGACGGGTTGTATCCCCTGCTAAACTAGACCTCAGTCCTCCTACTCCTCCGAGTGCTTCCAAGAAAAAACTGCTGGGTAATGATGTAAAATACAACGCAGCTTCAGACAGTGAAACAAACTGCAATATCATTATTAATCTCCATATACTTATTTCAGCTTTTGTGAAACAGTGCGTTGTCGTATATGTGGAGGGGAAATTGAAATTTTTGAAAAGCTATCTCAACGCAATGGTCTGGTGTGCACTTTGCAAATAATATGTTTGAACTGTAAAAGAGTTTCAAGACTTCAGAAGTAAGTGCACAGAATGGACTTTTTGACACTAATCTAAGATACTTCTATCGACTTAGACGCATAGGAAAAGGCCATTACGCTGGTAAGGTTCTTTGTGGCTTGCTGAACCTCCCTAGTCCACCTACAAAATCTATCGAATACAATTTGTAACAACAACAACGCTGTACTATTGTACATATAATAATTTTCTCTTCTGATTTTCGATAAATTAGTGTAATCGATGTTCGGATTTCATTTCTTTTTTGTTTCATGCCATTATGTTAAAGAAACTGTAAACAATTTTCGATGTGAATATTAATGTTTATGTAAAATTTCAAGCAATATTATAACAGAATTGAAATGTAAGAAACGTTGAAATTATTGTAACATGTTTAAAATTGTAACTGTGCGTCTGGTCCATACGTAGGCAATGGGTTAGGATATGTAGAATGCAAAACCTCGGTGAATACCCTGTCTGTAAGGAAGCGGTAAAAGGTGGATGGCAGGCGAGCGCGGGAAAATGCACACGGGCGCTGCACGGTATAACGGGCTCAGCAGTAGTGGTCGGAGTTGGGCATTGGTCTGAGTAACACGTTCTGGATCGAGGAGGCTCTCCTGGAAGACGTAGTTTCATTGAGCCTCGGATATGCCGTTCCGACGCCTATACAGCATGGCAAAATTCCATAGGCACTAAATGGAAAAGTATTGCGACGCTGTGAAGAAGTAAAGTGCCGATACATCAAGAGCCATTGCTGTGGTTGTATGTGTGCTCTGTGCCTCGCCATCTCGCCGCTCCCCAACCGCCACATCGATACAAACAGGTTGAAACTTTTGGTACTGTATTCGTGTGGACCAGTGTTACTTTTGTTCCATACTATTCAATAACAACTTAAATTTTACCAGAACTGTCCTATCATTTAATTATCCTAACATCTAACCTAGACAGGGTCCTTTCCAAACGTTGTGCAATCCGAGTGTCCCAAGATGAAAAATTAAAGTTTGTGTTAATAATAATTACCTGCAGACCTAGCTATGTTAGAATGATGTTTAAAGAATTTTTTTTGTTAATGAACTAATAGACGAATAACAAAGGTCTGACAAAGTGGGAAGATAATTTTGATATTGATTTAGTAATGAAACTTAATTATTTCGAGACAGACATAATGGTATTTAAATGAGCAGGAAATAAGACAAAAGAGTAGTAAATCATATATTGGAAATCTTGAGGGCATAATGATTTCAGTAATTAATTGTTTTAATACAGTGATCATAACAGTTTCAGAGTCCTCCCCCTCCTTTTTATTCATTTGAATTCTGAAGTGTTCTAAACTGATTTGACCAGCAAAGTCAAAGCCAAAATAGAAACCAAAATTTATCAGTGTTTCACCTTTATCAAAATTGACATTGTGTGTGTGTTTCGAAAGTGCTATTTCTAGGGTAACCTATGCCCGATTTTAATCAGATCAATAGCCACTACGAAGTTTTGTAGTAAACATTGTAGTGTGGTGTTATGTATTTATGGTTTATTCATGTCAGTATAGAAAGTGAATTTATCAGTTCAGTAGATTTTCTGGTTCTAAAATTTACCGTATTATGCAGTGTTATTACGTGTTGTTTTGCATGAACGTACATCATCTTGTACAGGGAAGAAACTCAGTTAATGCCTAATTAGGCTGGCGACCGTATAATTAACAAATTGGTAGCATCTTCTGTGTTGTTTCTTGTCCGTTCTGACGTGTAGTTGCATTTCGGACTTACTTGACGTATCATTGTTATTACCGAGTGGGTGTAAGTCTGATTTGCCTCCATTCAGGCACACGTGGTCAATTTCTATACAAAAATCCTTTCTCATAAGGTGAAGCCCGTCAACTTACCATAGTACAGGCTGTAATGAGTATTGTGTGCCCCACCGCGCACGTTACAAACTCCATAGTAAGAAGTAGTGTCAAGGCGTGTGCTATGGAGTCAATGGCTACAGCAGCAGAGCAGGCTGTAGCAGAAAATGGTAGTTCTGACATAGCAGTATCATTAGACGGATCTTGGCAAAAAATAGGTTTCCAGTCAAAGAATTCCTGTGCATCTATTATCAGCACTGACAATGGGAAGGTGTTGGATGTTGATGTGTTGACCATGTACTGTCATGGTTGTAGGCAAGCAGGTAAGAGTACTGAAAAGCAAACTAAGCATGAAATTAATTGTCAGAGAAACTATGAAGGAACTAGTGGAGGGATGGAGGTTGCTTCTGCAGTGAAAATGTTCCAACGTTCCCAGCATGACCGTGCTGCTCGCTACATGAGTTTTCTTGGGGATGGAGACTCACGATCGTATAAGGCAGCGGTGGAGAGTAAACCCTATGGCGATTTGTCAATTACAAAACTAGCGTGCATCAATCATGTGCAAAAGAGGATGGGCACATAACTAGGTAGACTCAAACAGCAGTTGGGAAGTACCAAGTTACCTGATGGTCTAATCATAAGATGTCGACTGACTCATAAACAAATTGATCAGATTACACAATATTATGGTATGGCAATTAGAAGTAACAGAGATAATTTAGATGGTACGAAGAGAGCTGTTTGGGCAATTTATTTTCACAAGCTGTCTACAGATGCCGAACCAATACACAACCTGTGTTCCACTGAATGATGTAAATACTTGAAGGCAAAAGAGGAGGGTAAAGTAGACACTTTCTCACACAAAATTACTATAACAAATGCTGTTATGCTTGCCATGAAACCTGTGTTTCAGGATATTGCCCAACCAGAACTGTTGACGAAATGTCTCAAGGGCAAAACACAAAATGCAAATGAATCATTTAACAATGTTGTATGGTCAAGGATACCAAAAAATGTATTTGTTGGAAGGTCAGTCTTTGAACTTGGTGTCTTGGATGCTGTTCTTACTTTTAATGATGGCTATTCTGGAAGACTAAAGGTTTTGGAATATCTTGGCACTCATAAAGGTTACAACTCCACTAAAAGTGTGATGGACTTGGACCAACTGCAATCATGAAGGCAGAGATTGCAACAAACAATATGTCAAAAGAAGCCAGATCCAAGTGAAGTAGGGCAGCACTGGGTGAGGAAGATGAAGGAGGCGATGAGGACTACCATCCAGGAGGATTGTAACATATTTTTTATGTATCAGTTGGCTGCATATAAAAATTTTTTCTTTAAACGCAATTTTCTCAACATCATATTTTTCAGTATAAAAGCCCCTTTTTCTCAGAAACTTCTGAATTTACATCAGTGAATTATTTACCATGTAACATAGATAGTACAATGATGTTTTAGCTCTGATTTGGTAGTATTTACTGTAACAGCCAAAATTCAAGAAATTAAAATTGTGAAAATTTACACCAAAAAATTATATGTTTAGGGAAAGAAATCATAACTTTTTCCAGTTGTTATTTTAAAGTGATTATAGAGCAATACAGTCACAAAACATGGGAGAACGTGTGTTAAAAACACCACATTTATATACTCAACAGTTCCTGAGAAAACGGGGCACTTATATAGGCAATTTAACGTTGTCGAGATAGGGCGGTAAGACTCCCCTTAAGTGGAGACCGTCGGCCACTGCGTTGTCCGTGGTGAGAAATTATGCCTGAAATTTGGTATTTTCGGTACACTCTTGACAGTGAGGATGTCGGAATATTGAATTCCCTAACGATTTCTGAAATGGAACGTCCCTTTCGTCTACCCCCAACTACCGTTCCGCGTTCGAAGTCTGTGAATTCCCATCGTGCGGCCATAATCACGTCGGAAACCTCTTCACACGACTCACCTGAGTACAAATGACAGCTCCACCAGTGCACTGTCCTTTTATACCTCGTGTACACGATACTAATGCACATTGCTATCACATGACTTGTCAACTCAGAGTGTGCCGCTAAATGTACCTACACAAACAAATACACCATTGTAAGACACATAGTTGAAGATATATAACGTTATAAACACTGAGATGAGGGAAAAAAAACGCTCGTCATGCATGACGTTTTAATACTATGCTATTTACTGTTAAGACAGTCCTACAGCCAAGTCAAATTTAGGAAATTCCTGACACGTGGCAGTGCTTTTGAGAGCTTTCAACTCGACGCGCATACGGCCTTAAGCGAAAACAATAGCGATCTACAGAGATACGAAGAGGCGTTGCCATAGAGACGTTTACAGAATCGCGTTGCAGGCACACGAAGTGGCTGTACTTATTCATTTGCACGTTATGCATATTTCTTTGTACAACTGTTTCATAATTTGAAAAGTTTTTTTCATGAATAGATAGAAATGAAATTTTTTTCGATATTACACTGCAAACGCAGTTCACTTTTAGTTTCCGTTTCTAATAAAAACTGGCAAAATGAATAGCCGACCTATGCTGTTGGTGTTCCAAGTGTAATGGCCAGCTGGGTAGTTTTCTGGGTAGTTAACTACTCATACAGTGGAAACAATACTTCTCCACCTGACTGACTTCATCTTAATCTGTAACCTAGAAGATTATTAGATAGCATCTTAACTGTCGTTATTTTATGGGTTTAATTCTGTACGTTATATAAGCTGAAGATGGATGCGACATCTTTATGCTGCACGAAGACTTCGGTGCAGAGGCGGGCACGAACAAGGAGCGCGGCCGCATTCTTGGCTCGCCGGGCACTGAGAGTGCGGACAAAGGGAGGCGCTGGCAGCGTGGCGGGGTGAAGGCCGGACCTGCGAGACGCGTAATTAGACGGCAAGCTCCCCGCTGCGTTAATGGCGCGCGCCAGCCGACGCCTGCCCGCCGCTCCGTATTGGGTCATCGGCACTAGGAGTAACCTAAATTATTAATTACCAGTAATAGGCTACAGCGTATCAATTCGGACTAGGTAATACGTTTCAGAAACCTTATAATTATTTAATGGTTTCCACGTAGATCGGAAAGTATACCAAAATACAGTGACAGGAAAAGAACCGCAACACTAAGAAGGAGTTGCTGGACATAAACGGAACTTAGTAAGCTTGTTTCTACTTCTGAGACATGATGTCTAAAATTTTGCCCCAATCGCGTAAAAGTGGCACAAGTAGCGCCCTATGAGAATGCAAATCAAGTTTGCTTTAAATATACGTTGTAACGGTCGTGGGCGTGAGTTATCTTTAAGGATGAACGTAATGAGTGGGGAGTGGTCCCTTAGGATACACAGAAATTACAATCGAAATCAGTTGTAGTTGCCACACACTTCTTTATTACAAATACATTGCTGATAATACATTCACAGCTACCATAATTACAACAAAGCTTGTCTTATAGAGCACCAAAATCTTTTAAGAT
Source organism: Schistocerca serialis cubense (assembly GCF_023864345.2). Lineage (NCBI taxonomy): Eukaryota > Metazoa > Arthropoda > Insecta > Orthoptera > Acrididae > Schistocerca > Schistocerca serialis. The sequence goes on from NC_064638.1 coordinate 751,148,885, forward strand.
ATCTTCCACATATCGTTTTCTTTCAACCACTTACAATAATTTAAACCATGTCCATGGACCCATAATTAATTCAACATGACTGACAAATGAACCACACCTACTCCATCACTTACATGGAAACTCTTTTATCTATATTTTCAACTCATCCTAGTTCGGAATTCATCAGACAGTAATGTTTTAAGTCTTCTTTGGCCAACTCTTCATAATTCAAACACAATATTCATAAAAGCATGCTGGTAAATTATGACTACATAACTATCCCAGTTAATAGTCCTGAGTTCAACAAACACCAAAATTTTAAGCTTTACTTGTCCAACTTTTCATTAACTAATACAGTGTTCATAAAATCCTGATTCATAAAATATGACTAAAATTACTAACTCACACCAAAGTTCTTAGTTCAACAAGCCCCAAAATTTATAAAGTTTACTCGGCCAACTTCAGATTAATTAGAACAATACTACTTGCATATACCAGTTTCGTATGATTTCAGTACTTGACTATAACGAGAAGATCTTCCCAAGAGAAACTTAACAGGGGCCGCTTCCACTTTACATGCGAATTAGTGATGGACGCGAGCACACCAAAATATTTTAACAAATACAAGAAATCCACGGAACAGGAAATGAAGTAAAAGGTACTCAACTTTGCACTGCGATTGAGTTCCAGAAAGCATAACTCTCCACCGAAAGGATGGAATTACTGGACAGTAACAACATAACCCGAGACGTGGACGCGATAAAACTGTCCAACCCCAGTTTTCTCGCGTCAGCCACTGCCAATTATCTGCAACATGAAACACAGCAGTCGCAGACAATGTTCTGAGGCATGAGATACACAATCCTAGCTGCACAACTAGTTATCAATATCTGCAACGATATACTTCACTAATGAAACCAAGAGAATTAACCTTCGTGACTTACTTGGGTAGTCACGGCTCTTAAAATTTGTTTATCCAATCCCTTAAGACCATCACTAAAATAATGGCATAAAAGTTAGAATAGCAAAAGTAATCTCGGCGCACATTTAAAGGCCATACTAAAATAATTACATAACAGGTAGAATGGGAAAACTATTTCAGTGCAGCTTGGAACGCCGAGCACAGACTTACGCACTAGTTAGTTACACTTGCAGCTACGTGTTTAGCCATGCTTCGTGTCTGTTTGGTTGGCGTCGTTACACTTCCTTAACTGCCATCAAGTTATCAAGTGACAACACCAATTTCAGTGATAAGCTGCTGCCGGCCACGGTGGTCTAGCGGTTCTAGGCGCTCAGTCCGGAACCGCGCGACTGCTACGGTCGCAGGTTCGAATCCTGCCTCGGGCATGGATGTGTGTGATGTCCTTAGGTTAGTTAGGTTTAAGTAGTTCTAAGTTCTAGGGGACTTATGACCACAGATGTAAAGTCCCATAGTGCTCAGAGCCATTTGAACCATTTGATAAGCTGCTGGAACAGTTCCAAATGGTTTTTAGTACGCTGGTACATTTAGTTAATATGAACACTACTCACCGAAGCAACTCGACGACTGCAATTCATTCAGCCCATGTAACTTGCAACCAGCTCGACGGAACTTGTCCTTCCAACCTCGAGGAAATCCCTATCACCATGGCCAGAAGACCTGCAGTGTAGCTGTTAAACTCGCAATAGCGGCTGGCCACGCTCCTTCGTGATCCCGACTCGGTCTCTAGCCGTGCTGTATACAAACACAGTCCCACGTCACCACACCTCACACCGCGGATACCCGCACACCAGCCACCAGCAAAGTGCGCGCCCTGCAGTTAAAATCCCCCGCCGCCAAAGATGTCAAGAAGACAAATAAGCATCGAAGTCGACTCAACGATGAAAAGACAATCGATGGAAACTGGCGCCAGCAACGCACCAGCCCAGTGAGTTGATGATAGTCAAGATGCCTTTAACGCGACAGGGACGCCATTGTCCACATTTCACTGAGTTTGAACCAGGTCGTGTAATAGGGCTACGCGAAACTGGATGTTCCTTTTGCGATACAGAAGAAAGAGTTGGCAGGACTGTAGCCACTGGTATGAATAGTGGCAGCAGTGGTCACGAGAAGATAACGGCCGCAAGAAGAACAGGCTCCAGACGATCACGTGCCACTACCGCCAGGGAGGACTATCGTGTTCGGCGTATGGCACTGTCGCATTGTTCTGCATCTGCAACAGCAATATGAGGGCTAATTACACAACGAATTGTTACAAATCGAATAATTCAAGAACAGCTTCGAACCAGACGCCCTGCTGCGTGCATTCCGCTGACCCCGACCCTCAGCCATTTGCGACTTCAGAGGTGTCAAGCGAGAGCTCATTGGAGGGCAGTGTGGAGGTCTGTTATGTTTCCTGATGAAAGATGGTTCAGCCCCGGTGCCAGTGATGGACGTGTGTTGGTTAGAAGGAGGTCAATCGAGAGCCTGCAACCAGCCTGTCTGCATGCTAGACACACTGGAGCTACAGCTGAAGGTGTGGCTGGGCTGTCATTTCGTATGACAGCAGGAGCACTCTCGTGGCTGTCCCACGCACCCTGACAACAAATTTGTACGTCAGTCTGGTGATTCGTCCTGTCGCGCTGCCATTCATTGACAGCATTTCCGGTTCTAGGTGCTTCAGTCGGGAACCGCGCTGCTGCTATGGTCGCAGGTTCGAATCCTGTTTCGGGAAAGGATGTGTTTGATGTCCTTAGGTTAGTTAGGTTTAAGCGGTTCTAAGTTCTAGGGCACTGATGACCTCAGAAGTTAAGTCCCACAGTGCTTAGAGTAATTTGATTTGACAGCATTCCAGGGGCTGTTTTCCAACAGGATACCAATCGCTCACATACCACCGTCGTGCCCCAACATACTCTAAAGAGTTTCGACACGGTGTCCTGGCCTGCTCGAGTACTCGTGCGACATCATCGGATGACAACTACAGCGTCATCCACAAACAGCACTGACCGTCCCTACATTGACCAACCAATTGCAACATGCATGGAACTCCATACCAAAAATTGTCATGTGGCATCTATACAACACAGTGCATGCAAGTTTGCATGGTTGCATTCAACATTCTGGCGGTTACGTCAATGATTAATGTACCAACATTTCGCATTTGCAATAGCTTATGTCGATCGTACATTAACAAGAAAATTGGCGTTCTACGGATAGGAGCGTGGAATGTCAGATCCCTTAATCGGGCAGGTAGGTTAGAAAATTTAAAAAGGGAAATGGATAGGTTGAAGTTAGATATAGTGGGAATTAGTGAAGTTCGGTGGCAGGAGGAACGAGACTTTTGGTCAGGTGAATACAGGGTTATAAATACAAAATCAAATAGGGGTAATGCAGGAGTAGGTTTAATAATGAATAAAAAAAATTGGAGTGCGGGTAAGCTACTACCAACAGCATAGTGAACGCATTATTGTGGCCAAGATAGACACGAAGCCCATGCCTACTACAGTAGTACAAGTTTATATGCCAACTAGCTATGCAGATGACGAAGAAATTGATGAAATGTATGATGAGATAAAAGAAATTGTTCAGGTAGTGAAGGGTGACGAAAATTTAATAGTCATGGGTGACTGGAATTCGGTAGTAGGAAAAGGAGAGAAGGAAACATAATAGGTGAATATGGATTGGGGCTAAGAAATGAAAGAGGAAGCCGCCTAGTAGAATTTTGCGCAGAGCATAACTTAATCATAGCTAATACTTGGTTCAAGAATCATCAAAGAAGGTTGTATACACGGAAGAACCCTGGAGATAGTAAAAGGTATCAGATAGATTATATAATGGTAAGACAGAGATTTAGGAACCAGGTTTTCAACTGTGAGACATTTCCAGGGGCAGATGTGGACTCTGACCACAATCTATTGGTTATGAACTGTAGATTAAAACTGAAGAAACTGCAAAAAGGAGGGAATTTAAGGAGATGGGACCTGGATAAACTGACTAAACCAGAGGTTGTACAGAGTTTCAGGGAGAGCATAAGGGAACAATTGAGAAGAATGGGGGAAAGAAATACAGTAGAGGAAGAGTGGGTAGCTCTGTGGGATGAAGTAGCGAAGGCAGCAGAGAATCAAGTACGTAAAAAGACGAGGGCTAGTAGAAATCCTTGGGTAACAGAAGAAATATTGAATTTAATTGATGAAAGGAGAAAATATAAAAACGCAGTAAATGAAGCAGGCAAAAGGGAATACAAACGTCTCAAAAATGAGATTGACAGCAAGTGCAAAATGGCTAAGCAGTGATGGCTAGAGGACAAATGTAAGGATGTAGAGGCTTATCTCACTAGGGGTAAGATAGATAATGCCTACAGGAAAATTAAAGAGACCTTTGGAGAAAAGAGAGCCACTTGTATGAATATCAAGAGCTCAGATGGAAACCCAGTTCTAAGAAAAGAAGGGAAAGCAGAAAGGTGGAAGGAGTATATAGAAGGTATATACAAGGGCGATGTACTTGAGGACAGTATTATGGAAATGGAAGAGGATGTAGAAGAAGATGAAATGGGAGATATGATACTGCTTGAGGAGTTTGACAGAGCACTGAAAGACCTAAGTCGAAACAAGGCCCCGGGAGTAGACAACATTCCATTAAAACTACTGACAGCTTTGGGAGAGCCAGGCCTAACAAAACTCTACCATCTGGTGAGCAAGATGTATGAGACAGGCGAAATACCCTCAGACTTCAAGAAGAATATAATAATTCCAATCCCAAAGAACGAAGGTGTTATCAGATGTGAAAATTACCGAACTATCAGTTTAATAAGCCACGGCTGCAAAATACTAACACGTATTCTTTACAGACGAATGGAAAAACTGGTAGAAGCCGACCTCGGCGAAGATCAGTTTGGATTCCGTAGAAATGTTGGAACACGTGAGGCAATACTGACCTTACGACTTATCTTAGAAAATATATTTTAAGCAAAGGCAAACCTACATTTCTACCATTTGTAGACTTTGACAATGTTGACTGGAATACACTCTTTCAAATTCTGAAGGTGGCAGGGGTAAAATACAGGGAGCGAAAGGCTATTTACAATTTGTACAGAAACCAGATGGCAGTTATAAGAGTCGAGGGACATGAAAGGGAAGCAGTGGTTGGGAAAGGAGTGGGGCAGGGTTGTAGCCTGTCCCCGACGTTATTCAATCTGTATATTGAGCAAGCAGAAAAGGAAACAAAAGAAAAATTCGGAGTAGGTATTAAAATTCATGGGGAAGAAGTAAAAACTTTGAGGTTCGCCGATGACGTTGTAATTCTGTTAGAGCCAGCAAAGGACTTGGAAGAGCAGTTGAACGGAATGGACAGTGTCTTGAAAGGAGGATATAAGATGAACATCAACAAAAGCAAAACGAAGGTAATGGAATGTAGTCGAATTAAGTGGGGTGATGCTGAGGGAATTAGATTAGGAAATGAGGCACTTAAAGTAGTAAAGGAGTATTCCTATTTGTGGAGCAAAATAACTGATGATGGTCGAAGTAGAGAGGATATAAAATGTAGACTGGCAATGGCAAGGAAAGCGTTTCTGAAGAATGGAAATTTGTTAACATCGAGTATAGATTTAAGTGTCAGGAAGTCGTTTCTGAAAGTATTTGTATGGAGTGTAGCCATGTATGGAAGTGAAACATGGACGATAAATAGTTTGGACAAGAAGATAATAGAAGCTTTCGAAATGTGGTGCTACACAAGAATGCTGAAGATTAGATGGGTAGATCACATAACTAATGAGGATGTATTGAATAGAACTGGGGAGAAGAGAAGTTTGTGGCACAACTTGACAAGAAGAAGGGACGGTTGGTAGGACATGTTCTGAGGCATCAAGGGATCACAAATTTAGCATTGGAGGGCAGCGTGGAGGGCAAAAATCGTAGAGGGAGACCAAGAGATGAATACACTAAGTAGATTCAGAAGGATGTAGGTTGCAGTAAGTACTGTGAGATGAAGGAGCTTGCACAGGATAGAGTAGCATGGAGAGCTGCATCAAACCAGTCTCAGGACTGAAGACAACAACAACACATTAACCTGTGATCTTGCGATGTTAATCAATTAAATATTTTACTTAGACTAATGCATTTCCGAAATTTCATTACGCTACATTAATTATTTTTTGGTTTTGCTACATTTTTCCGTCAGTGTATTCTGCAATACTGTAACCATGTTTTCGCAGTATTTCATATGGTCAAAGAAATCATTTAGAATTTCTATTTAGGTAATATTCATTAAAGTTTCGAGATAATGTATTCATGCATCCTTCAATAAGTAAGAGTTCACATTTTAAAACAGAGCCTTGTCTTCATGTTTTGTGCCACACAGAGAGCGACGATCAGTTATCACACAGCGTGTTTTTGTCAAATTTCTCCTGCCATGCATCGATATTGTTAACGTACGAAGACCAGAGCGCAGAAATGTAGCAACTGTAGTCTGGTTGCTAGGCTTCTAGACAATTTTGACAGGTTGGATTTTTGAGGAATATGCCACGTGACTGATAATTAACAAAGTATATAGAAGACTTTTGAGACTGTTGACTATCTTCGACAATGACACCGCCTATTGTCACTAACGGCACGTGATGTAGTTGATGATGCAGCCAGCGCACTTCCTCTGTGAACTGCTAAACTTGTTGTTTGATGCTTTCATTGCAAAGTAAAAAGCTGCCTGAATTGTAAACACAAAATTCAGCACAAAACAAAAAAGTTACATACTCTAGTACTGCTACCCAACAGAAAATAATTATTAAGTAGGCTCAATTTTTTTGTTAAAGTTGTATCAGGCGAGCTCTGAACGGAGTAGCTTGCAGCCGAAGTGATGTACCAGCCGTTATGTCAAAATGGGGTACATCCAATCCAACAGACATCGAGAACACGGCAGGCATAAATGCAAGGACCTCTGAACTTACTAAGGCACTGTCAGGTAATACCATGTTACTCCACATCCGAGTACCGTTACAAAGCGAAACGACAACGGAAAGACCAAGCTCCAGGACCTAGAATCATTACTGAAACTGTCACAGTGAGGTCCGGTAAATGGGGACAAAATAATGCGCTCATGTACTCAGAACCACCACGTCACAGGCGTGTGATCTGATCTTATAAATAACGCAGCTTTCAGAGCACAACTCTGTCGTGCTGCCATTCTGTCCGTGTCGAAGAATCACCGTCTAATTAGATTCAGTGAAACCACGACGAGCTGTTCGATGCTGCTCAGCCTGCTACCTGCTTGCTGACTTCAGCGCCGAGGCAGCCAGACCTGATGCATACCATTGCCGTTGTCTCTCATTCCTGCATACTGGGCCATCATGGATGGGAAGACATAAACAGGTAGCCCTCCTCCGCCTCTGCGTCGTAGAGGATAATCTGAAAGCTGCCATCTTCGTACAGACCAATCGAGGCACGCCCGCACAGCCTCCTGGTGGCTCGTGGACGTCTGCTGTCGTCTTTGTCGATCCAGCGTCGGTGACCGGCGCGTCTTCGCCTGACAAATGGCGTCCTGAACCACAGTTGGCATCATCCACCTGAGCGCATGGAGGGGCCGTCATCGAGAGCACTGCTGCGGTAGCCGAACTGCGTCACTGTAGTGCTTCCCACGGGCCGTGGCTGCCTCGTCCGCCAGCGTGTCCAGCTCTGCATGTAGCCATGGCACAGATCTGCGGCAGCGACGTCACGACGCGCTGGCGAATCCGTGGCATTCCTTCACGGCCGCCGCATACAGCTGCGAAGAAGCTAGATCAGGGGTGGGCACGAGAGCTGCCCACATAGTTGCCCGCGGGCATCGTCATCCGCGGAGGCAACGCTGAGCAGCTATGAGGGTACGTAGTGTCGGTAGCAGAGCTGTCCGATGTGGCTGGGCGTTTGGGTACGCATACTGCACGAGGGGCAACTGTGCCGCTGCGAGAGCGCTTCGCATACACAACTGAATAAGGACAAGCTACACAACGTACGTAGTGCAGGTAGAACACACATACGTCCGAGGTCGTTTCACGCTTATGAGCTCGGCACTGGTACACGGTTATCGGGGGGGGGGGGGGGGGGGGGGATAACCATATGTGCTCAAAACGTGCGTGTGTGAGACGTAAGTGTAAAACGTGCTGACCCGAAGTTTGTGTATCCTGTACATGCAACGGCTGGCCAGGTAAGGCTGAAACACAGTTTCGAACCATTGTAACACGTTCTACTTTCATGGCCACAAATAGGATACAGACGTAAAAGATTAAGGAACTTACACATTTGTATTATAAATGTTACGTTATATTTATACAGACGTGAGTAGTTCAGAGGGGAGCCGGCTGTGGTGGCCGAGCGTTTCTAGGCGCTACAGTCTGGAACCGCGCGACCGCTACGGTCGCAGGTTCGAATCCTGCCTCGGGCATGGATGTGTGTGATGTACTTAGGTTGGTTAGGTTTAGGTAGTTCTAAGTTCTAGGGGACTGATGACCTCAGAAGTTAAGTCCCATAGTGCTCAGAGCCATTTGAACCATTTTGCACCTCATCCTGGATGTTGTTACAGTGGTTTTGAACTAGCATCTCGATATTTGGTGTGAAATTACTGGTCAATAGGCGCACTGCACAGTCAGATGAACATCAGTAAGACTACCCCTAAGCTTCGATTTTGTCAGTTTCATTATGGAGAGAACACTTTCGCACAAGTATGTTGTTCCAAAAAACTACACACCGAGTAGCTATTTTAAATAACAATGGAAACTGTTCACGTGGGAAATATTTGTAGAAGCTTTCTAAGGTTCCTGCAGTGCGAAACTTCTCCTTCGGCACACGATTGCATTGAAAATCACTGAGTTCCAACTGAATTTCAGAAGGCACATTTTCAACGTTAAATGCAAAAATGCTGACATCGCATTCCAGTCGATTTAAGTCCTAGGATCTACTATCAAAAATGTCTTCGAGAGACTGTAGCTCCGTTACAAACCCATCAGAATGTTCTTCGAACCTCTCCTGTTCCAAATTGTTTTCGCTAGCAACTAGTGCAACGCTCGGGAAGTGCACACACGACATTTCTGACAGTTGCTTTGTCCACAAAAGCAGTTTTCTCTTGAATGCCAAAACAGTGTCAAACACTTCGCTAATTACCTTATTTCTACATTGCAAAGCTGCATTTAAGCTATTCAAATGCTTGGTTACGTCAGTTAAAAACATAAGGTCTAAAATCCACTGTGGTTCGTCCAATTCTTTCGCTGGTTTCCCTTTCGCATCCATGAATAACGCTATATCTTTACGTAAATTACAAAATCGTTCTAAAACAGCACCTCGACTCGACCAGCGTACTTCACAAAAACATCTAACTTCGCCGTATTCACACTCGAGATCTGCCAGGAAAGATTTGAATTGTCTGTGTCCCAAACCGCGCGATCTGAGAATGTTAACTGTTTTTACAACCACGTCCATGATGCCAACTAATTTGGCACATTTTGCAAGCAAATTAACACGGTGAAGAACGCAATGTATTGCTAGTAGTTACTGCTGGACACCGACGGCTTACAACTTTTTCCGTATCAAACCCACGACACCAGAAATAGTATAAATCAATGTCATAACTATCTACATGTATACGTACGTCTTTTTCCTTTTTCTGCTTCAGTTCGATTAGTTCGGCTTCGTTATTCAAACTGACTATGTGTAAGTAGGCTGTTTAGGTTTTCTTATTGGTAACGCCACGTAGCGCTCTGTATGAAAATCACTGGCTGTGCTGTGTGCAGTCTGTGGCTAGTTTGCATTGTTGTCTGCCATTGTAGTGTTGGGCAGCTGGATGTTAACAGTGCGTAGCGTTGCGCAGTTGGAGGTGAGCCGCCAGCAGTGGTGCATGTGCGAAGTGAGATGGCGGATTTTTGAGAGCGGACGATCTGGACGTGTCTCATTAAGAAAGAGTAAATTTGTAAGACTGGATGTCATGAACTGGTATATATAATATGACTTTTGAACAATATTAAGGTAAATACATTGTTTGTTCTCTATCAAAATGTTTCTTTTGCTATCTGTGCCTATCAGTAGTTAGTGCCTTCAGTAGTTTGAATCTTTTATTTAGCTGTCAGTAGTGACGCTCGCTGTATTGCAGTAGTTCGAGTAACGAAGATTTTTGTGAGGTAACTGATTTGTGAAACGTATAGGTTAATGTTAGTCAGGGCCATTCTTTTGTAGGGATTTTTGAAAGTCAGATTGCGTTGCGCTAAAAATATTGTGTGTCAGTTTAAGCACAGTCATGTACAATTGTTCAAAGGGGACGTTTCATATATGTCCTTATCGTGAAGCAGTTGATAATGTCGCTTCACATTGTTCTTCTTCCGTGAAGACAATGTTGCATTGCAAATGAAATACTGAGGTCCGCTTTGTCGTTCCACCAAAAAAGTACTCCTCTTCCCACTGTTGATTAACGGATATGGGTTCGAAGGACTTTCGTTTCAACGATTTTAACTCCTCCTCAGCCATTTTCCACCCCCCTAGTTATGTTTTATCACGAACACCGAACGCTATGTCTACACAGACAATAGAAACGGCGGGAATTAAACGAACCGAGTGTTTCTGCGCGGTGCAGTGACGTGAGTGGCTAGGCGAGTAGATGGTTGGGGTACTGCTGGCTGGCAGAGCGGCGGAGAGCCGCGGGCAGGCCCTGCGGGAATCTGGGAGCGCCCGCGCTCACGGAACGATATTTGCGCAGCCCTGAGCTAGATCTTCGTAAACTTCGCTCCAACATAAAACGTATTTACAGACAATACTTTATCGCCGACGCCGCAGTGCGTGCACTGGACCACTCACCCTAACACGTCACTCAACTTCCTAAAGACGCAATCCCAGCCCCAGTGCGTGACACTGTCATCCACCAGTGGTGCTACCACGTAATATTGCCGGCAGGGTGGCTGTCACCTCTAGATTTCAGTGGCAGTGAAGTTATGTCTACAGCACAGTCTAGCAGTACGAGGGCAATGGATCGAGGTGAGCGAACTGTGTTTGTTTATTAAAGGCTTTCTGTGGAGTGTGTTTGTGTTACTATCGACCATGTCACTTCGTAGAGATGAGTCATTTGTTAAACCAGGCGAGCCTGTCGATTTGTCATTATTTTAATGGGGAAAGTCACGGAAATGATTTAGCCCCAGTTTGGTGTAAACTATGTAACCTTTCTGGGCATGAGCTACCATTTAATGAGGCTGTCCCATTTACGTGAGACATTTATAGGCCATTTCGGAATATGTCACGGGATTTTTCTGAATCACGTTCGGAGATGATATGCCGAAAACATTCGTGTGTAGTTAGTGTCAGTGTGCTGAGGCACAGTTTTTTCTAATTAGGTGTTGTAAAATTGTTCACAAAAACGAATGACTTTCTCAGAATTTCATGTAGAAATTTATCCAGATCATGGTATGCACTATTCATACTATTAGATATCGGGCGTATCGAATGATTAGGTTTCTGGATTTTAAATTAAGACCGAAGTTTTGGGGGCCGAGGGTTCATGTTAATGAGTATTTTTGCTTGATAAGGTTTGAGTAGGAAATCTGCGCTGTTGATGGCTGTCCTGACCTATTTTTGTAAAACTGGAATCGGATCCCCGTGCAGTTCAGAAAAATTATTTTCGTTAAGGAAATCTAAGTTTTTGGAAATATATTCAGAGTTATAAGCAAGAACTAAAGAGCACCCTTGTCTAATTTATTAATTATCGCTTCTGCTTCTTTCAGCTTATTATTAACGGAAACGACAAATTTTCTATAATTATGCGTAACGTTATAAATAGAGGCTGTATTTTTCATGAAAATGTTAACTACATATAAGCAGTACGAGTTTGACAAGCATTATCTATTTTTTTACTATCGAGACCAACTTTAAGATCTACAAGCACTTTTTCAATCACATTTCTATCTGACAAGTTGGGCGGGACATTATACTTTAGCCCTTTTTCCAGCAGGACAGTTTCATTTTGTTTAAAAATAATGTTAGTTTTGTTCAGAATTCTTTTATAAAAACTGTGACTGCTTTTTTTAAACGTACTCTGAGAACACTTTTCGCTAGGAAACAGACAGAAAAGCTTGCTGAGTTTCTTTTCATGCTTCTGTATTATGCCTAGTTTACAAGTTTCTAAATGTTCATTAATTATCGCCCAGAGATCGTCAATATTAAAATTGTAATAAATATGAAAAATATTTGTCAGTTCTAAGTACAGGTAATAAGCTTCTTCGTTAAGAATATCTTTTTTGCACTTTTTCAATCACATTTCTATCTGACAAGTTGGGCGGGACATTATACTTTAGCCCTTTTTCCAGCAGGACAGTTTCATTTTGTTTAAAAATAATGTTAGTTTTGTTCAGAATTCTTTTATAAAAACTGTGACTGCTTTTTTTAAACGTACTCTGAGAACACTTTTCGCTAGGAAACAGACAGAAAAGCTTGCTGAGTTTCTTTTCATGCTTCTGTATTATGCCTAGTTTACAAGTTTCTAAATGTTCATTAATTATCGCCCAGAGATCGTCAATATTAAAATTGTAATAAATATGAAAAATATTTGTCAGTTCTAAGTACAGGTAATAAGCTTCTTCGTTAAGAATATCTTTTTTGGCATATAATCTTTTAATTCTATCAGATATGAGATATTTCATGAAAGGTTTGAAGGATTTAGGATTTTGCTTACAGACAGTAAAGTTAATATAAGCTTTCGCGTAGGTAGGGACTAAACCCCTTATTTCACATTGTTTATTAAAATTAATAGCCATACTTGTATTTAGTATTTTCTTTTTTAAAGCTCTATATTTGGTGGCAGGACAAACAGGATGTGCCTTCACTACCAGATATAAAGAACACTTGCTAAGAAAAAATTGCACTAGCCCCCAAAATCCGTCTTTTGCCGGCCATCTTCTGATTACAGGTCATTCACCTAAAGCCATCTGCGATAGCAACATCTTGCACACCGAAAAGAAAGGGCGTAACCTAGATATTCTAGAAGAATTAGAGATTTTCAAGCATTTTGCTCGAAAGGATAGCCTCATCCTTAACGAACAGCTACAGCTACGTAACAGAACTTTGTTCAACAGTATAAAGCCGTTACTCGATATCTGACTTCGGGTCTCCTAGTGCAGGTTGCCGAAATGTTCTTTTCCTTCTAATGTAGTCCTATGTTTTTTCAATTATCAAATGTTTCTTGGCTGCATTTCAAGTCAATATTGCTTTCTACAAGTTGTCATACAGTCCTATCTACATTTTCATAATGATGTTTTCATGTTTTATCTCACTGTTATATGCTTTGATGTAGACAAAACGTTATGTTGCATGCTGCTATCAAACAAACATTACTTTCCATCATGTACCAAATATTATTTATTTATAATCATTTCTGGCTATATTTCAATGTGAAGTAGCCTGATTGTATCTACGGTTGCTAGATGGCGCGCTCGTTGCAGTGCCATGTTCACCTGGCCGCATTTATTAACGCGGGCAACTCAGGCCGTTTTGCAACCTGCACCACGCAAGTAACGAGCAGCCCTTAGTGACTCGCCATCACAGTTTTCTTTATCTTAAATATCTTTGTGACTAATGCCATTTTGGCACATTTATTATTTTATAAATGACATATAAGTACGATAATTCCGTACTTATTCTCTACCATACGCTTTTAGTCATAATTCTGTGGCCATGTTGTAGAATATATACCATTCTTTGATTTAAATTCTGAGGAAGACACTCGTAGCAGTGTTGATATCCGGTTATTTCGTTTAAATATAGTGACCGAGGGCTGTTTTTCTTTCGATTGTAACTATTCACAGTCTCTGAACGTGCACCCATGTACGAAATTCTGCAGTAATAACCTTCTTCTGGCAAATCAGTGAAAGACATAAATGGTTTTATTGATGATGTTAGGGCTACAGCCGCAGTGAATGGTTGGTCAGGCGGTATTATTCTCTGTGTAGCTAATTTGCCATTAAAAGGCAAAATGAAGAAGTATGGGGAAAGAAGAAACATTCCGGCAGCTGGCTGATAGGTTAAGACAATGTTACCCAAAACAAAACAGCACGAATCGAGAGAAAAAGAAAATAAAGACATTAGCTGCCAGTGGGCACTGATTTATATCATTGGAAAAAGTTAAAAATTTGTGCCAGACAGGGATTTTTTATACACATATTTTATTTCGTGCGTTATTGTTCGTTGCATTTGTTCGCAGCGGACGTCCCATGACACACGTTGAAGTCCATCGTTGATCCATTTACTAGTTTTTTGTTTTGTTTTTACTTTTTTTAATTGCAGAAGGCAGCTAACCCTCTGACCGAACACATTGAGCTACCGTGCCAGCAGATACGAACCCGGGTCTCCTGTTGACTAGGCAGATGCGCTGACCGTACACCACCAGGACACAGTGGTCATCACCACCGCTGGGACTACCCTAGCACACCTTTTTTCTATCAGATCCAAATTCTCTCTCGCCTTAGACCACACAAAAAAAAATGGTTCAAATGGCTCTGAGCACTATGGGACTTAACATCTGTGGTCATCAGTCCCCCAGAACTTAGAACTACTTAAACCTAACTAACCTAAGGACATCTCACACATCCATGCCCGAGGCAGGATTCGAACCTGCGACCGAAGCATTAGACCACACACTACACATATAGTGCCACGGCTCGTTAGCCTCATTACTCACGGCATTTCACCATTTCCCGTAAGAGTTCGAGCATGGTGTGCATCTGTCATCGCCGTAATTATACACCGTGAATCACGTAAAATTTGCACTGCAAATATTGCAGTAATGGAAAGTGCCATTGATATGTTGTTTTCACAGAATGGGCCTCTAGTCAGGGGCTCTTACTGTTAGACTACACACAGCTTGTAGTACTACTTAGAAAGTGTATTTCTGTGCTGCCATACACTTCTTTAAATGGAACAATGCCTATTGGCATTAACAAACTAAAAGTGGGGTAAATCAGAATGTCATTGTTGTTTGTTATACGAGCCTAGTGCGAGTCATTTACGAGCTATCATATTTTCAAAAGTTTCCATAACGACACTCGTTTGTTCTGTTCAACCTGCATAGTTGCTAGGGACAACGTTGTTATATTTGCAGTGTGCTTGTGTGTTGCTTGAGTTCAGTTAGTGTGTGACAGTCCAAGCAGTTGGTCGTGAGTGGACGAGAGGATACACCAGTGTAGAAAGACAACATGCTCATGGTATGTGGAGAGTGTAAGAAGAATGCAGTTCGTTCTTGTACGGTGTATGCGGCAAGATATCCGAATGGATGTCAAGCATCTCGGCAGTTATTTATCAACCTCCTCAACCATTCACGTGGAAGTGGTAGTGTTATACCAAGTGACGACAGAAGAGGAGGAAATTAAAGTTCTTTTGACTGTTGCAGCCGATCCTCACGTTAGCTCCCATGCAGTCGCACGTGGAAGTGGGACGAGTCAGCAAAAACTGGTTTAAATGCCTCTGAGCACTATGGGACCTAACATCTCAGGTCATCAGTCCCCTAGACTTAGAACTACTTAAACCTAACTAACCTAAGGATATCACACACATCCATGCCCGAGGCGGGATTCGAATCTGCGACTGTAGCGGTCGTGCGGTTCCGGACTGAAGCGCCTAGAACCGCTCTGCCACACTGGCCGGCGCTGTTGTTTTGGTAAAATTGAGTACTTCAACGCAGAAGCATAAGGAGTCGGTAGTGATCTTTTCAGATAGGATCCGAAGGGTCAATGCACTGACATATTAGCTGAAGCAAAATGTGGAAGGAGATATAGTCTTGCTCTAGGAGGCAGAACAAAGAGTTTTGGACGTTTTCTTACATGTTATTTTTGCAATTTGTCACATAGAGCGAGAATGGAAAACCTGGGGAATTTAATTGCGGCGTTTCAGGTCATGATACAGCGAGAGGAAATCAACATTGCGACTAAAGCATGTATGGACCACCTTGTTTCCTATAAGAATATAAAAATATTATAGATGCAGACGTTGGGGTAACGCACGGAAGCAGTGTCAGAAACCTGAATGCTGTAAGTGTGGACGACTGGGACACCGAGCATAGGTTTGTGGGAAACATAGGAAAGAAAAGAAACAGCAACAGAAACACCCATTATTAAACTCTCATCCATTTTGAGCTATAGAGATTCTCAAGTCACGTGCTAATCTGTGCCTTGTCCCTTCCCGTTAGCAGAGGTATTGGCGAAATGTAAGCATACATGTCCACCGGCATCGAACTAAGTCTTTCCGTATACCAGACTAATATTCATTACCTTTATTTTTGTTAGTCCATTTCTTTTCCATTTTTTCAATTGATTTATAAGCCCATCAACTCAGTTTCAGACCTCACGCTGAGGGCAATATGAGGACACTCGAATGATGCTGATAGATTTGTGCTTCCCTAGGAATTGCGTTAAGACTCACGTTAAGTAACTGAATGTTATGCTACGAAATACTAGACTGCATAAGAAACGTGAGCTCATAATATTAACTCTGGAAGAGACTACATCATTTGTAACGTTTATTTAATTGCTTCCAGGGTTCAGAAGCAATAAATATCAAAGAATATCTGCCGAGTAAATCATAGATCCTTCGATGGATGAATTAGTTTGTATTTGAATTTGACAGAGAGAATGAAAGGTGTAAATACGGTCGCTGCACTGTACCGCCTGCCTTAATAAAAGGCACCATATAGTTACCCTTCTCATCAGTTCGTAAAGCACCCAGTGCCAAGACTATTTAGGAAGGAAAGTGTACTCTATACAGCCGAATCAATAATCGAGTCACTGGCAGAAGGACAGAGGTGTTACATATTACATATGTAACAGTAATGTTAGGCAAATGGTTCAAATGGCTCTGAGCACTATGGGACTTAACATCTATGGTCATCAGTCCCCTAGAACTTAGAACTACTTAAACCTAACTAACCTAAGGACATCACACAACACCCAGTCATCACGAGGCAGAGAAAATCTCTGACCCCGCCGGGAATCGAACCCGGGAACCCGGACGTGGGAAGCGAGAACGCTACCGCACGACCACGAGCTGCGGAAAGTAATGTTAGACGGCGAACGCTGTCATTACATTACCGCCGCATGTCGTGCCGAACTTTTCGATTTTTCGAGGCAATGGAAGAGCCATATCTTCACTGTGTCAAATACCTACAGTTCAATGGATCATGCCATGCTACTCGATAATAGTGCGTCTAAATAATTTTAGTAACATTCATTATATGTCCTGGAAAACTGTATTGGGTAGTACTGTAAGTGGGGTTAATTTTATTTAAATTACGTTGCTTTCTCTTTTGGTGCGTTATGAGCGAAAGATACAATAGAGAACTCAATTTACGTACGAAGGAAGTCCATTTCAACGTTTGCCTTGCATAATGGTATTAGGCGCGAATTTCTGTAATTCATTGCAGAAAACAGAACGAATTACTCATTGCTGCTCGAATGGCGACGCGTACGTTTAAATTAACACTTTGCATCTCTCATCTGAACAGCTCTAACGAACTTATAGTCACGATTGTGTACTGGCTATGCATCTGTTCACGTTTTGTTTCTAATACACGCCTAAAGATTAAAAATACTGATGATCTGTCAAAATCACATCAAGATTTAAAGGACAGGCTTTCCGAGCGCCTGTCCCAATTGCATTCCAAATTCACAAACAGTCGCCTACTCCAAAGTTGAAAAACATTTACCTATATCACCAACTAGCCACTGTGAAACTTCAGTCACACTTCGAATCTGCCAGTAGACCAGAACACGAGCATGTCCTAAGACAATTGGTCAACTTGGATAGAACTCGAAATTTTTGAAAATATTTTAGTAGTTTAATTGATAAAGTCAGAACTAGAGTTAAAAAGAAAAGAAAAGAAAAAAACCTTGGCATAATAGGTGGACTTATACTGTGGTACTGTCAGTCCCGAAGTGACAGTATCAGCGACAAAACTTACAGTTCCCTACACGGCTAACGATAGTTTATGATAACTTGAAGGCTACCTTAACGATGATGGAATACAGTACAACTACAGCGATGTCCTTTACTTGTTTCCAGGTGTTTTCCATCCACAATATTTCAGACGGAAGTGCTGTCTACTGAAACAGTAGCGGTAGAGGAGTCGATGAACCACAACACTGTCTTTTCCCGTTCCTTCAACTGCCTCGTGATGCGGGTCAAGCTACAATTGGCGCTATAGTCATACTGACCTCAAGCCATGCGCCGTCCAGCCATCTGTGCACGACTGACAGACCTGTGGCAGTATGGTCCCGCACTTTCATTTATTACCACCGAGTTATTAATATGTTACGTTACTTTATCTGCTTCCCCCCCTTGAAGCATGGATCTTCCTGCCGGTGGAGTGGTTTGTGTGCTTCAGCGATACATATAGCCGCACCGTAGGTACAGCCACAAGGTAGCGGTATCTGTTGAGAGGCCAGGCAAATGTGTGGTTCCTGTAAAGGGGCAGCAGCCTTTTCAGTAGTTGTAGGGTAACAGTCTGGATGATTGACTGATCTGGCCATATAACACCAAACAACCTTGCTGTGATGGTATTGCGAACGGCTGAAATCAAGGGTAAACTACAGCCGTAATTTTTCCCAGGGACATGCAACCTTACTGAATGGTCAAATGATGATGGAGTCCTCTCTTAATCGGGCACGTAGGTTAGAAAATTTAGAAAGGGAAATGGATAGGTTGAATTAGATATAGTGGGAATTAGTGAAGTTCAGTGGCAGGAGGAACAGGTCTTCTGGTCAAGTGCATACAGGGATATAAATTCAAAGTCAAAAAGGCGTAATGCAGAAGTGCGTTTAACAATGAATAAGAAAATAGAAACGCGGGTAAGTTACTACGAACAGCATAGTGAACGCATTATCGTAGCCAAGAGAGACACGAAGCCCACGTCTACGACAGTAGTACATGTTTACATGTCAACTAGATCCGCAGAAGATGAAGAGATTGATGACATGTATAATGAGGTGAAAGAAATTGTTCAGATGGTTAAAGAAGATGAAAATTTAATTGTGATGGGGCATTGGAATTCGATAGCAGGAAAAGCAAGAGATGCAAAAATAGTGAATATCGACTGGGACAAAAGAATGTAAGAGGAAGCCACTTATTAAAGTTTTGCACAGATCATAATTTAAGAATTGCAAACACTTGGTTTGAGAATCGTAAAAGAAGGTTGTATATATCGAAGAGACCTGGAGACACCGAAAAGTTTCAGGTTGATTATGTAATGGTTAGATAGAGATTTAGGAACCAATTTTTAAATTCTAAAACATTTCCAGGGGCAGATGTGAACTCTGATCACAATTTATTGGTTATGAACTTTAGATGAAAACTGCAGAAATTTCAAATAGGAAATTAAGGAGCTGAGTCCTGAATATGCTGAAAGAACAAGAAGTTGTTGAGAGCTTCAGAGGGAGCATCAGGCAACGGTTGACTAGAACAGGGGAAAGGAATAAAGTAGAAGACGATTAGGTAGCTTTAAGAGGTGAAAGAGTGAAAGCAGCAGAGAATTATACAGGTAGAAAGACAAGGCCTAGTAGGAATCCTTGGATAAAACAAGAGATATAGAGTTTCACTGATGTAAGGAGAAAATTTAAGAATGAAAGGGAATACAAACGTCTAAAAATGTAATTGACATGATGTGCAAAACTCCCAAGAAGGAAAGGTTATAGGATAAATGTAAGGATTTAGAAGCATATTTCAATAGGTGAAAGATAGATACCGAATACAGGAAAATCAAAGAGGCCTTTGGGGAAAATAAAGCAGCTGTGCCAATATCAGGTGTTCAGATGGTAAACTAGTCCTAAGCAAAGACTGGAAAGCTGAAATATGGAAGGAGTATATACAAGTCAGGTGAACTTGAAAGCAATATTATAGAAAGGGAAGTGGAAGTAGATGAAGATGAGATGGAACATATGATACTGCGAGAAGAATTTGACAAAGCTCTGAAAGATCTAAGTAGAAACAAGGCCCCAGGAGTAGAAGAAATTCTGTCATAATTACTGATAGCCGTGGGAGATCCAGCCATGACAAAATTCTTCCATCTGGTATGCAGGATGTATAAGACAGGCGAAATACCTCAGACTTCAAAAGGAACGTAATAATTCCAATTCCAAAGAAAGCAGTTGCTGGCAGGTATGGAAATTACCTGACTATCAGTTAAATAAGTCATGGTTGCAAGAAACTAACACGGATTCTCTACAGAAGAATGGCCAAACTGGTATAAGCAGACCTCGGGGAAGATCGGTTTGGAGTCAGGAGAAATATAGGAACACGAGACGCAGTACTGAGCTACGATTTATCTTAGAAGATAGGTTAAGGAAAGATAAACCTACATTTATACCATTGTTGACTTAGAGAAAGCTTTTGACTGGAATATTCTCTTTGAAATTTTGAAGGTGGCAGGGATGAAATGCAGGGAGCGAAAGGCTATATACAATTTGTACAGAAACCAGAAGGCAGTAATAAGAGTCGAGGAGCATGGAAGGGAAGCAGTGGTTGGGAAGGGAGTGAGACACGATTGTTGCCTGTCACCCAAATCATTCAGTCTGTACATTGAGCATGCAGTAAAGGGAACCCATCAACAATTTGGAGTAGGATTAAAGTTCAGGAACAAGAAAGAAAAATTTTGAGGTTTGCCAGTGATATCGCAATTCTTTCAAAAACAGCAAAAGACTTAGAAGAGCAGTTGAACGGAATGGACAGAGTTTTGAAAAGGGGATATAAGATGAACATCAACAAAAGTAAAACAAGGCTAATGGAATGTAGTCGAATTAAACCAGGTAATGTTAAGGGAAGTCAGCTTAGGGAACGAGACACTTAAAACAATAGATAAGTTTTGCTATTTTGGCAGCAAAATAACTGATGATGGCCTAAGTAGAAAGGACATAAAATGCAGACTGACAAACTGCTGAATAAGAGAAATCTGTTTACATCGAATACAGGCTTAAACGTTAGGAAGTCTTTGCTGTAGATATTTGTCTGTAGTGTAGCAATGTATGGAAGTGAAACTTGGACGATAAATAGTTTAGATAAAAAGAAAATAGAAGCTTTAGAAACATGGCGCTACAGAAGAATGCTGAAGATTAGATGGATCGATCGCGTAACAGCCGTAACTAATGAGGAATTACTAAACAGAATTGGGGTGATAAGAAATTTGTGGAAGAACTTGACCAAAAGAGGGGATCGGTTGATAGGACTAATTATGAGACATCAGGGAATCACCAATTTAGTAATAGAGGGAAGTGTGTGGGCTAAAAGTCGTAGAGGGATACCAAGAGAAATGTACAGTAAGCAGATTCAGAAAAATATAGGTCGCTGTACTTATGTGAGGATGAGGAGGTTCGCACAGGATAGAGTAGCATGGACAGCTGCGTCAATCCTGTCTTCGGACTGAAGATCACAACAGTAACAACTTTATCCATCTCGTTCTAAGTTTTGTTGAGCAGTGTGTAGCACAATCGAAGGTGAAGTTTCCAAAACAAATTCACTTTTTTTAGTGGAACTGTATAGATGATTCCGATTTGGACTATGAATTGAAAAGAATATTCTAACACGGTCAGAAAGAGAAATGCTTAGTAGAGGATATTGCTAACTTTTTCCTCAATTCAAACGGTTAAAACTAATACCTTACAGCTGTTTTCTCCACAGAAAATCGTAGTGGGTGGCGAAATTATAGAGCAATTTAAAACAGTCGTTTATGTGGCTTGGATATTTCGAAAGAAAGATTATCGATAGTGAATGAACCCTATGACTTCTCATTGCGTAAGTGCAACAGGAGGAAAAAAATGGTCCAAATGCCTTTGAGCACTATGGGACTTAACATCTGAGGTCATCAATCCCCTAGAACTTACAACTACTTAAACCTGACATCACACACATCCAAGCCCGAGACAGGATTCGAACCTGCGACCGTAGTAGTCGGGCGGTTTCGGACTGAAGCGTCTAGAACCGCTCGGCCACTGCTGCCGGCAACAGGAGGAAACACTTCGCTTGGACGTAACGGACAGAACAGCTTCGCCCACAGTCTTGGCGTGACGTTGGACCATTGCAAAGGATGTGGGCATGTCTGCGTCGACGGTTCGACGCCATCTTCGGCGGATGGACAAGTGGCACCCATGCCATTGTGTCGGCTTCCACTGACCAGAACCCACCAACGCCGCAGACTGCAATGGGCACATGAATGGCGACACTGTCATGCTGAGTGGCAAACTGTTCTTTATTCGGACGCGACCCATTTCAACTTGTCCTATGGAGATGTCTGCATACGGGTTCGACGCCGTCATGGTGAACGCAATCAGGCAGGCTGTATTGTTGAGCGGCATAGGCGACAAACGGAAAATGTGGTGCGTTATTGCCTATAACACGCGATCTAGGCTCCAAAGTCTTGAGGGCAACCTGAACAGTTACCGCTACATAAGGAAGGTTTTACACCCCGTGGCGCTGCCCCTTCTTCAGGCCGTTCCACATGCCATAGTTCAGCCAGGACAACGCCCAGCAGCACGTGGCGAGGAATGTGTAAGGCATCTTAGAAGAATGACGGGTACCACTGCTTCCCTGGCACAACCGTTCGCTTGACATGTCGACAATCGAACATACCTTGTATATGGTCGGTCGGCAACATGTTCGTTGAGGTCCCTGCTGCAGCCACAGATGATGCTTTTGGGACGCTCCTACAAACCGTGTGGTAGAGTAATCCCCAGCTGCATATTCAAGCGCTCTTTTTGATTCCATGCCACGGCGTCTGCGGCTTTGATTGCAGCAAGCAGAGGCGTTACTCTGTGCTGCACCTCCCCAGTCACAGTGAATGTACAGGTCTGCATAGCTAACCATTTGTGTAGTGTCATGTCCCTAACCGACGGAATACATTTCACTGAGATCACATCTCTCAGTCTTGGCGTTTCACTCTCTCCAAACAGTATTATATATAAAGACGTAGATTTGTCTGAGTACAGCCGTTTCTTTTTCATCCATTCCTGACAAGCAGCTAAATTCGACTGATTACCGCAGCTAATAATTCAGTCATTAGGACAAGATCAAGAACACGTGCCGAACACGCTTTTAAGGCCAGTCAACTGAATTAAACGTAAAGTAGCACTAATAGACTGAACGCTAAGAGGCTAAGCAGATGGGGAGTACGGGTCGATTAATTACCGTATCAGATCCAAGACTAAAAGTAATAGCTTCCGCTATTAACTTTTCGGTAGTAACAGACGGCGCAAAGTAGGTGCTCCATTCTCCTTCGGGATAAATTTAGGCGAACAGTTGTATCAAAAAGACTGAGCGCAAGTTTTTATGCTTTTAAGAAATCACCTCGACAAGATCTTAGCTCTAGATTAGGTGGACGGCAATTCCTAATCAGCGCAGTCCAGTTTTATTATAGAAGTACTGCGTCTAATTAATAACTGGTAGAATGAGACGATTATGTATCTTATACATCCGAATTTTTCTTATGGCGGTTAGACCAAGTTATTTCCCCGGAACTATGAAGAAGATTATCGACTACTGAATAAGTAAACTGTTTTCTTCCTATCACGATCGACGCGATGATAATTATGGCGCTGTTGACTTATCTTCGCCTACTTATTTACATCTGTTTATATACAGTTATTTTCTAGCGAGCACATATGAGAAACGTTAGATATATGAAGCTGTTATTAGACTTCACAAGCACATTATAGCTGTTACGTAACCATTGAGATGGGTGTAAAGTAAAATATTCGGCTAAATCAGTCGATGGAAGTAGTTTTAATGATGGTTTTGTTACGTTTTTCGAAGCTTTACGTGCGGAATTTATTAAGGCCTCATGTTGAACAGATGATTATGTAGTCTGCAATTTCAGTTTTACCAGGCACATATTGGAAGTAACTTAAGTGGTATGAGTTTATACAACATCGACTTTATTAATTAAAGAGTACAACATTTGCAATCAGCATCAAATGTATAGGTTAGATGCGCTAACTGAAGGAATATAATTTGAAATAAACTCTACCACTTTTACTTTCAAGAAATTGAACTTATTGTGGACCATAACTAGATAGGTTACAGTTCCCTATGAAACTCCGAATTGGGATCATTGTGCTAATCCCTGTGCCTGATCTCTCCGTAATGTCGACTTAATTGAGGGAGAACAGCGAAATGTGGAAGCACACACGAGGTAATTAGACATTCAGTCACATCCTCGATAACCAGAGGAATTAATGAAAAAGAAGCTACAGCTAAACAAAAGGTAGGAATATTAAGGAATATCAGGTTCAACGTCCCGTCGCCAATAAGTCGTTAGAGACGTCGCACTGACTCTGACTAGGGAACGATGGGCGGAAAATCGGCGGCGCGCTTTCGGAAGGATGAGCCTAGATTTATGGAAATCACGGAAATGTTCGGACGTGGATTTGAACTGCTATACTTCCGAATACGAGTCCGGCGTTTTATCACAGCGTCATCTCTCAGTATCTTCTATAAAATGATTGCCATGCTGCTTGGGCAGTCTCGGCTGCACACTGCGTCGGCACTAGCAGTAGATATCACGTGGCACAATCCACTACAATATAAAAAATTATTAAAATACAAAGCATTTTAATATAACATATATTTAATATGGGCGAAAAAGTATAAAAATGGTTCAAATGGCTCTGAGCACTATGGGACTTAACTGCTGAGGTCATCAGTCCCCTAGAACTTAGAACTACTTAAACCTAACTAACCTAAGGACATCACACACATCCATGCCCGAGGCAGGATTCGAACCTGCGACCGTAGCGGTCACGCGGTTCCAAACTGACGCGCTTAGAACCACCGGCCGGCGAAAAAGTATAAATAATTTCTTTTAGCCCAAAGCAGATTTCGGTCTCTACACGGCTACTCATAAAATTTGTGCTTATGAATTTTGAAGAGTTATGAAAATATTTGTAGAATTTAAAACGAAAAACGTGGGCGCATGCAATACATAATAGTATGAAGAGGAACTATTCATGCATCAGTTATGTGTTGCATGCGCCCCACGTTTTTCTTGTTTTAAACTCTATAATTATATTAATAGCTATTAAAAATTCACGAGTACAAATTTTCAGGACCAACTGCATGTGGTTAGGAATGTTTATGTGACTAGTCGAAGCTATTTTACACTTTTTAGTCCATTTTAAAAACGTGTTATGTTAAAAAGTTTTCATTTAAAAGTCTATTTTCTGCATTTTAGTCTTGTTTGCATCAAATTTTTCAATCGCTTTCACGTATTTTGATGACAGAGACTGTGAAAAATTTGATGATTATTGTAGTTTGTCTTCACCCGACTCAGCCAATACTTTTCTTCCTGCTAAGATTATCTCACTAAAAGACCTCGAAGGTAAAAATTAGAGAGAATTACCGTCACACGGGGACTTACCCGCAACCGTTCTTAACACGTAACATTCGCAAGTGAAACAGGAAAAGAGGGAAACAGCGGTTAAAAAAATGGCTCTGATCACTATGGAACTTAACTTCTGAGGTCATCAGTCCCCGAGAACATCGAATCTTTTATGATTGCTCATCTGTTTCACAGTGTTCTCTAACAGTGGCTCATTGTCTCTTCTGAACTGATACCTAAATGTCCATTCATGTTGCTTCTACTGGCAAGTAATATTTGCTGATGGATATCTTTTTCTCTCTGTTTTCATTGACATATGTTTAAGCCATGCTGGAAAGGAACTACTGAAGAAATTAAATTAAACAGTTGGCCATCACAATTTGAATATTTCGGCCCCTAATTCTAAAATTGTATTGCCCTTTCGCTTTTTTTTTTTTTAAGTTTCTCAAACTTATTAAAGATACGCTAAGGAAATATATAAATATTTGCAGAATCGTTTTATAAATAAATTTTCTCTCGGGTTAGAATGTTATTTTTTTGTAACCTGGCACCATACCACGCCAGCTTCTCCCTAGCTACGGCATTTCACTTCACATACGCGCCTACCATCCGAAAACAGGTAATGGACTCCCTGCAAAATTCTGTGTCTCCCCACACCGTTGGTCTGAGACTAGCAGCAGCAACAGCAGCAGCAGCCGGACAGGGGAATTTTCGACCTAATGGTAGGCCGCTATTAGCACCACAACACAGACGACAGTTTTTGGACCACTACCGTGATCGGGAAGAATGCAACAGTGACGTACGGCGTCGCACTGGGTTCAAAGATATGTCACGGTTCTGTATTAATCTGGATGACCACCATCTGCGAGTACGGCGGCGACACTTGGGGAGATCCCACTCTTCCAATGCTCTGTAGAAGCTCAGCAGTGTTACTCCTGGCATCAGAGTGTTGCGACCTGTCGGGTGTGAGATAAGGTCACGGGACCGAGCGAGGTGCTGCACTGACCAGCATACTGGACTCGCGTTCCGAAGGAAGACGGTTCAACTCCCAGTCGGGCCAGCCAGATTTAGGTTTTCCGAGATTTTCCTAAATCGCTCCAGGCAAATGTCGGGACGGTTGCCTTCAAAAGGCACGGCGACCTTCCTTCTCCAACATTCACTAATCCGATCTTGTGCTCCGTCTCCAATGACCCTGTTGTCAACGGGGCGTTAAAACACTAATCTTCCATCGTTCCTTCGCTCAAATCACGGCTAGAGTGATTGGACCACATACGGCACGTCTCTCTATAAAATGTCTGTGTGATGGCGAAGTACTCCCGCGACCATCAAGAGCCCCAGATCCGTCCCCGATAGAAAACACAGCTCAGACGTCAAGTCCGTCCCCATGCCAGTATTCAGGATATAAAGGACTACCTACGACAGCTGTGTACCAGCTTGCCTCAGGAATGCACATAATAGGTTTATGACACCCTTCCCAACCGAATTAGTGTGTGTATTCAGAACAGAGGGACTGAAACATCATACTGTTAATTGGTACAACACTGCCAAGTTCTTTGTAAATCTCACTCGATTTTGAAATCACATCACAAACCTTCTCAACAAGGGACGTTTCGTTTGTTCTTCCCTCCTGCGTGCGTCATGTTTTTGTAACGCATAGTATGTTTCCGATCTCCGGGCAGGGACTACTCAAGAGGACGTTGTTATCAGGAGAAAGAAAACTGGCGTTCTACGCATCGGAGCGAGGAACGTCAGATCAATTAATCGGGCAGGTAGGCTGCAAAATTTAAAAACGGAAATGGATAGGCTAAAGTTAGTATATTGGGAATTAGTGAAGTTCGGTGGCAGGAGGAACAAGACATCTGGTCAGGTGAATACAGGGTTATAAATACAAAATCAGATAGGGGTAATGCAGGAGTAGGTTTAATAATGAATAGGAAAATATGAATGCGGGTAAGCTACTGCGAACAGCATAGTGAACGAATTATTGTGGCCAAGATAGATACGAAGCCCACGCCTACCACAGTAGTACAAGTTTATACGCCAACGAGCTCTGCAGATGACGAAGAGATTAATGAAATGTATAATGAGATAAAAAAAATTATTCAGCTAGTGAAGGGAGACGAAAATTTGATAGTCATGGGTGACTGGAAATCGATAGTAGGAAAAGGAAGAGAAGGAAACGTAGTAGGTGAATATGGGATGGGGGTAAGGGATGAAAGAGGAAGCCGCCTGGTAGAATTTTACACAGAGAATAACTTAATGATTGCTAACACTTGGTTCAAGAATCATAAATGAAGGCTATATGCATGGAAGGACCCTGGAGATGAAGGTATAAGATACTAAAAGGTATCAGATATATTATATAATGGTAAGACAGAGATTTAGGTACCAGCTTTTAAATTGTAAGACATTTCCAGGGGCAGATGTGGACTCTGACCATAATCTGTTGGTTACGAACTGTAAATTAAAACTGAAGAAACTGAAAAAAGGTGGCAATTTAAGGAGATGGGACCGTTGAAAAAATGACTAAACCAGAGGTTGTACAGTGTTTCAGGGAGAGCATAAGGGAACGATTGACAGGAATGGGGGAAAGAAATACAGTAGAAGAAGAATGGGTAGCTATGAGGGATGACGTAGTGAAGGCAGCAGAGGATCAAGTAGGTAAAAAGACGACGGCTAGTAGAAATCCGTGGGTAAGAGAAGAAATATTGAATTTAATTGATGAAAGGAGAAAATATAAAAACGCAGTAAATGGAGCAGGCATAAAGGAGATCGACAGGAAGTACAAAATGGCTAGGCAGGGATGGCTAGAGGACAATTGTAAGGATGTAGAGCCATCTATCACTTGGGGTATGATAGATACTGCCTACAGGAAAATTAAGAGACCTTTGGAGAAAAGAGAAGCACTTGTACGAATATCAAGAGCTCAGATGGAAACCAAGTTCTAAGCAAAGAGGGAAAAGGAGAAAGGTGGAAGTAGTATATAGAGGATCTATATTAGGGTGATGTACTTCAGGACAATATAATAGAAATGGAAGATGATGTATATGAAATGGGAGAAAAAGTTTGACAGAGCACTGAAAGACCTAAGTCGAAAGAAGGCCCCGGGAGGAGACAACATTCCATTAGAACTACTGATAGCCTTTGGAGAGCCAGGCCAAACAAAACCGTACCATCTAGTGAGCAAGATGTATGAGACAGCTGAAAGACCCTCAGACTTCAAGAAGAATATAATAATTCCAATCCCAAAGAAAGCAGGTTTTGACAGATGTGCAAATTACCGAGCTATCAGTATAAGCCACGGTCGCAAAATACTAACACGAATTCTTTACAGACGAATGGAAAAACTGGTATACGCCGACCTCGGGGAAGATCAGTTTGGGTTCCGTAGAAAGTTGGAACACGTGAGGCAATACTGACCCTACGACTTATCTTAGAAAATAGCTTAAGAAAAGGTAAACCTACGTTTATAGGATTTGTAAACTTGGAGAAAGCTTTTGACAACGTTGACTGGGATACTCTCTTTCAAATTCTAAAGGTGGCAGGGGTAAAATACAGGGAGCGAAAGGCTATTTACAATTTGTACAGAAACCAGATGGCAGTTATAAGAGTCGAGAGGCATGAAAAGGAAGCAGTGGTTGGGAAGGGAGTGAGACGGGGTTGTAGCCTATCCCAGATGTTATTCAATCTGTATATTGAGCAAGCAGTACAGGAAACAAAAGAAAAATTAGGAGTAGGAATTAAAATATATGGAAAAGAAATAAAAACTTTGAGGTTCGCCGATGATATTGTAATTCTGTCAGACACAGTAAAGGACCTGGAAGGGCAGCTGATTGGAATGGACAGTGTCTTGAAAGGAGAGTATAAGATGAACATCAACAAAATCAAAACGAGGATAATGGAATGTAGTCGAATTAAATCGGGTGATGCTGAGGGAATTAGATTAGGAAATGAGGCACTTAAAGTAGTAAAGGAGTTTTGCTATTTGGGGAGCAAAATAAATGATGATGGTCGAAGTCGAGAGGATATAAAATGTAGACTGTCAATGGCAAGGAAAGCGTTTCTGAAGATGAGAAATTTGTTAACATCAAGTTTAGATTTAAGTGTCAGGAAGTCGTTTCTGAAAGTATTTGTAAGGAGTGGAGCCATGTATGGAAGTGAAACGTGGACGATAAATAGTTTAGACAAGAAGAGAATAGAAGCTTTCGAAATGTGGTGCTGCAGAAGAATGCTGAAGATTAGATGGGTAGATCACATAACTAATGAGGAGGAATTGAACAGAATTGGAGAGAAGAGAAATTTGTGGCACAACTTGACTGAAAGCAGAGATCGGTTGGTAGGCTATATTCTGAGGCATCAGGGGATCACCAATTTAGTACTGGATGGCAGCGTGAGGGTAAAAATCGTAGAGGGAGACCGAGAGATTAGACTCAACAGATTCAGAAGGATGTAGGTTGCAGTCGGTACTAGGAGATGAAGAAGCTTGCACAGGATAGAGTAGCATGGAGAGCTGTATCAAACCAGTCTCTGGACTGAAGACCACAACAACAACAACATATACAAACAATTATATATTTAAACATAAAAGACGGATTCTGTCTCCATCTAAGCTAGCACGTACTGTAATGCGACACTTTTCCTACATGACGATTCTGTATTCCGTTTGGACTGTCACAAAGAGCATATGGTGAAACGTACTCAAAAGCAGTAGTACTACAGACGCCGCCAGTCCTAGTGATCGGATTTTGGACTGTGGTCCGTTACTGATTAAGCAAGGAACATAGGGTAGAGCGAAACCATTTATTGGCAGAATCCTGAAGTGAGCGAGAGAAAAGGCCAGTGTGCAGCGGAATCACAGTTGCATGAAGGATTCATCCGGCTGTGGGCGATGAGGCATAGTATGGGCTCGCAGGGAACAAGGATGGGAAGGAAAGGTTCTTTCCAGTCACATTTTCGGTTTAGGAAACAACAGAAAACCTAAAAGCGGATTCTTGGGCTCGAGAATTCTAGCCGAAATTATTTTTAAAGCTATCTTTTAATTTTTTGATACAAATTGACTACTAGTTTCGGTTGCTAAACAACTATCTTCAGATGAATCTAGGTAGAGACTCTGTGTTTACATTGCACGAATGATCTGAAGATGGTTATTTAGCAAGCGATACTAATAATCAATTGTAAAGTAATGTATTGTTGCGATCAAGACAATAAAAAGATTTCATATAAGGAGTTGTTTTAAAAGGTTTAGAAATGCATCAGACCGCTTTAGGTAGTAGTGTGTGATGGGGCTTTTAGCAGCAAATCTCAAAGCCAGTCAACAACAAATCAATGTCAGTTAGGTAAAAATGGTAAAAGTCTGTTGTCGTAGATCACAAATTATGTCATTTCAGGATAATCGTCTTTTTCCATTCGTACGCGTATGACGTTAGAATGTCAGTGAGATGATAAAAATAATTTGTTTCTCTGCAGTTGAAATACTAATTACGCAATAAAATACATTACCTTTACAAATAATAGCCTGTCCCCCTGTAGACAGCTACGGTCGTTAGAAAATATTCGAAAGACACAATACTGATACTGTGACCTCACACTCAAGAACACTTAATCGTACTTCCGCCCCGAAGCACTCTCTCAAGGTTTTAGTTACAGCCGTCTCCGAACATACGCCAGATAATAGTCATGACCGATTGGCGCTGTATCCAGCACAAACATTAATCTAGACTGTCTCTTTAAACGGCGGAGGAAAGACATGAGAATGCTAAGAATGCCGGCAAGGCCATCCACTTTGTTGAACGCCAGCACTCAGTACTGCGGCTTCCACTGCGCTGGAGACATCCCCGTTCTACTCTGGTGCCCTCCTTCGATAACCATCCAGTTGTAACACTAGCATTCCAGTGTAAAACCTAGTTCTAACACGGGAAGAGATGATTCTGTGTATCGTATTTTGAAACTCTGAGCGCATCCATACTTGAAGGAAGTGTTCCCATTCCTTTCAAGCTCCACGGGGCAGGGCTTTCTTTTTAACTGGGTGCCTGCTGTGTACGAGGGCTATTCGGAAATTAAGGTCCGATCGATCGCGAAATAGAAACCACAGTCAACATCCCACAGAGCTTTGCATAGATGGGTTGGAAAGCATCTCTAGTATGCCCGTCTATTGCGTCAAGTCACTCTTTTCAGTTCCGATGGCACAGTGAGCATGTAAAGAGTACTATAAAATTGCGTCTTCCCACCTAGTGCGAGCGCAAGTGAGATATTTCGCCTGATTTCATGCAGCCCACACAACATACCTCTCATGCATTTCTTCCATCATGACAACACTTGGCTTCACACTGCAAGGGCTACGAGGACACTCCTGCAGTGTTTTCGATGGGAAGTGTTTGATCACCACAATACAGCCTGGACTTGGTTCCCTCTGATTTTCATCTCTGCTCATATGAGCCGCTGGCTATGAAGACATCATTTTGGCACAGAGAAGTGGCAGAAAGCACAGGCAGCTGCCGTATATAACTAGGTTTTTGGAAAATTGGTACAGCACTGCAACAAATGTCTCAGTTGGATCGACGACTATGGAGAAAAGTAGCTGGAATGTGTAGCAAACTGTTGCAAACAAAACAGTTTTGATTTTCATTCTGCCTTCCATTTCGGGACCGATCGGACTTTAGTTACTGAATAGCTCTCGTCTGTGAAAGGTTAAAAGTAAATCTCCTTCTTCTCCCTGGTGTTCATCCCGCCTAGTGCTGAGTCCATCTTTTCGGGATTTGGCAAATTGTATTTTATTATTTAACTTCATAAAGGGATGACCTTCCTGGAGCCACAGACTTCAAGGCAATTTAAGCGAGAGAAATGGTGTGCACTATCTGTGTCTGACAGTTCTGTGTGTTGTCTTATTAGTCTTTGTTTCACGCCAACCACCTTGCCGTAATAGTAACACTAGGCTGACCATCCAGATCTGCCTAGCGCTGTTGGCATACGGTGAAATTTGATAACGGCCGGCAGAGCAGTGTTCCGACCACATGCCCCTCCATACGTGCATCCAGTGACACCTCTCGGCTGAGGAAGACACGGCGGTCGGTCGGTAACGTCAGGGCCTTCCAAGACCAGTTCAGACGGAGTTTGAGTTTGAGATGTACAGCATTATCTCAGGTGACTGAACCGTGGTAAATATTGCCGTTTTGAAGAGCGCGCCGCAGCGCGTAGTGTGAAGCAGTCGCCCTCTGTTTCTGGCGGTGGCGCTGCTGTGGCAATCGCAGCTTTGGTGTCTCCCTCTGGTGGGAAAGGTTGCCTGTTCACGTGCATTTAAGGGGCGCTGTCAGCTCGCCAGTCGATCAGTCTGGGTCAGTCTCTCGTCCCCAGCTTGCTGGTCTGTCTCTCGTCCGCATTTGTTAGGCAGTTAGTGTCTGTCTGTCGTTCGGAGTGCTAGTATGTCTGTCGTTCGGATCGACCTTTAAAGCTGGCAAAATGAGAGTCTTTCCACTCCGCCAGTAAGAGAACTCAGCGAGTGGTCGCCCGGTCGGGGCTTAGTTCCCGCATCTGAGTCTGCGCGTTAGGCCGCCAGTCTACTCGAGTTTGCTCAGGCAATGGTCATTGGCGGTTGGATCGATCGGTTGGTCGGTCGCGCTCTGAGACACAAGAGGACTTGTCCGTCTTGAGCGTTGGCGCATGTGAGGTCGCCACGTGTGTCCAGTGGGCCGCGGCATATAGCGAGGGGTAGTGACTTCGCGGTCGACACGAGAGCAACAGGAGTCAACCCACGACATCAGTCTGGCCGGTGCGAGCTGCGACGCCGAGAGACGGGATATCGACGCGCCTTCCTGCGTCCGTTGGAGCGGCTGGCATCGGACGGTTCGTGAGAGTGATTTGGGGGTGCTGCGCCAGGTCTTCTCGAGAAATCGCAGTTTATTAGAAGTTAAGTGATTGGTGATATGTTGTTTGATTTACTCTTGTAAAATTCTACGTTTTTTCTTGGTGAGGTCACCAGCCGTTTTACTTTGGGGTCGTCCCACCATTCTTCCCCGTTTGCGCACCCGCGGGAAGGAGGTTGGATTCCGGATTAGTTCCCCATTCGTGATTCCGGGAGGGGCTGCCAAGGGGAGGTAACCATGCGGAAAAGATGGAATAACCAACGAAGGGATAGCATTCTTCTAGACCGAGAACGGAATGTCAGATAATTGAAAGTAGTAGGAAAGCCAGAAAATCTGAATAGGGAGATGCAAACGGTTAATCTCGATATAGTGGTAGTCACTGAATTAAAAATGAAAGAAGATAAGGACTTCCCGTTAGACGAATAGAGGGCAATATCAACAGTAGCAGAAAGTGCTATAACTGGAGGAGGATTCGTTATGAATAGAAAAGTAGGGCTGAAAGTGAGCTGCCGTGAACAGCTCAGTGATAGGTTTGTTCTCATCAGCTATGCAGGAAGTATATGAGGATACCGAGCGGTTAATTCAGCAGGTACAGGGATATGAAAACATAATTATCATGGGGGATTGGAAAGCGGTTGAAGGGTAACAAATAGAAGAAATGGTTACGGGAGATCATGAGCTTGGCAGTAGGAATGAGAGAGGAGAAAGGATAATAAATTTCAGCCAATAATATCGAATACTCTGTTCAGGAGAGGAGGAGGCGTACTTGGAAAAGACCCAAGACACGTGAAGACTCCAACTGGATTACATCATGGTAAGGCAAAAATTTCGAAATCAGACAGTGGAACGAAAGGCGTATCCAGGACCAGATATAGATTCAGATCACAATTTAGTAACGATGAAGCGTACATGAAGTTTAAGATAATCATCCAGAAGAATCACTGAGGAAGGAAATCGGATACTGTTGCACTGAGGAACGATGAGAGGCTTCTGAAGTTTGCAAAAGATGTTAATACTACGATTAGAAATATAGGAATACGCAGCTCAGCTGAAAAGAAGTGGACACCCATAAAAAGTGCAATTACAGATACTGGACAGACAAACATAGCTACGAAGGAGTAACTGTGAAGACACCTTTGGTAACAGAAGAAATACTTCATTTGATCGATGCAAGAAGGAAATACAAAAATTCTCAGAAGGAGACAGGGATACAGCAATAGAGGTCACTTACGAAGAAAGTAAATAGGAAATATAGAGAAGTCAAGACTAAATGGTTGCAGGAAATATTTGAAGAAATCGAAAAAGAAGTTGTCGTCAGAAACACTGAGACAGCATACAGAAAAGTCAAAACAACTTTCGGTGAAATTAAAAGCAGAAGTGGTAACATTAAGAGTGCAATGGAAATTCCATGCAGAGGAGAGAGCAGATAGATAGAAGGAGTTAACTGCAGGCGACTATGAAGGGGAATACTTGTCTGATGACGTCATAAAAGAAGAAATTGGAATCGATATGGAAGACGTAGGGGATCCAGTATTAGAATCAGAGTTAAAGAGCTTTGGGAGACTTGAGATTAAATAAGGAAGAATGGACAGATGACATACCATCCGAATTCCTAAAATCATTGGAGGAGGTGGAAACCAAACGACTATTCTAGGTGGTGTGTAGAATATCTGGGACTCGCGATTTTCCGAAGAAATATCATCCACACAGTTCCCAAGATAATAACGGCAGATAAGTGAGAAATCTATCGCACAATCAGCTTAACACTTCGAGCGTAGAAATGGCTGACAAGAAGAAAATACAGAAGAACGGAAAAGAAAATTGAGGATCAGTTAGCTGACGATCAGTTTGACTTCAGTAAAGGCGAAGGCACTAGAGGGGCGGTTGTAACGTTGCGTTTGCAATTGGAAGCAAGAATCAAGAAAAATCAATACACTTTCACAGGATTTGTCGACCTACAAAAAGCGTTCGACAATGTAAAATGGTGTAAGAAGTTCTAAATGCTGAGAAAACAGGAGTAGTCTATAGGGAAAGACAGAGAGGCAGTTTTTCGGTTCTTCTGTTCAGTCTGTACGTCGGATGACGGAAATAACAGAAAGGTTCAAGAGTAGGATTAAAATTCATGATGAAAGAATATCGATAATAATATTCCCTGATGATACTGCTATTGACAGTAAAAGTGAGGAAGAATTATAAGATCTGCTAAAGGAATAAACAGCCACCTGAGAACAGAATATATATTAAGAGCGAATCGAAGAAAAGTGAAAGTAATGAGAAGTAGCTGAAATAAGAACAGCGAGAAACTTAACACTGGGATTGGTGATCACGAAGTAGATGTAGTTAAGGAATTCCGCTGTCTATGCAGCAAAATTACACATGACGGACGAAGCAAGAAGGATTTAAAATCAGACTGGCACTGGCACAAAGAGCATTACTGGCCAAGAGGAGTCTACTAGTATCAAACATCGGCCTTAATCGGAGCAAGGAACGTCTGAGAATGAAGGTTTGGAGCAGAGAATCCTAAGATAGTGAATCATCAGAATGTTGAAAACCAGGTGCACTGATAAGACAGGAAATGAAGCGGTTCTCCACATAATCAGCGAAGGAAGAACGTATCGAAAACGCTGCTGAGAGAAAAAACTGGGTGGTAGGACATCGGGGAATATTCGCGGTACCACAGGGAACTGAGAGGCTAAAAACTGTGGAGAAAGACAAAGACTGGAATACATCCAGGAAGCAACTGAGGACGTAGGGTGCAAGTGGTACTCCGTGACGAAGAGGATGAAGAAGTTGGCACAGGGTGAATCATCTAAAACTTGCAACCCAAATATTGCGAGAACGAAAAATGCTATTGATGTGTAGTTTTCTCAGAATGAATTAGTAGTCAGGGACTCATATCGCGAACCAACAAACCGTTTGTAATAATACTTAGAAAGTGTACTTTTGCGCCAACATACTCTTTTTTTAAATGCAACAATGGTTACTGACATCAACAAACTAAAAGTAGGGTAAATTAGAATGTCAGTGGTGTCTGTTGTAAGATTTTAGTGCCGTCGTTTACGACATATCGTACTTTGAAGACAATTGTATGATACCTGTGGTAGCACACATTAAAGAACAGCACAAGTGCATACGCTAGTTACGTGGCTTCTGAGCGGTAAAGAGACAATTGACCATCACAGGTTAGTAGGGGGACAAGGGGCGTGTCACCCCACGCTCCATTGTTGCCAAATTTATTCAAGATGGCGGCGATGACATCATTCAAGATGGCGGCATGTAGACTTGGCAACAGCGCATGACGTCATCCAAGATGGCGGATTTTGGCGGGAGAGTAGTCCAATTGTGCTACCTCCACTAACCTAACCTTCAGAAAAAATGCAGGAAGTTTGAATTTTGGCTGGAAAATTGTCCAATTGTGCTGCCTCCACTAACCTAACCTTCAGAAAAAATGGCGGGAAGTTTGAATTCCAACAGGATAATGCATGCAAAGACCATACTTGTCTTTATTATTATTATTATTGATTATCATTCATTAACATTCATTATCATTCATTATCATGCATTGTCATTCATTATCATTCATTGTCATTCATTATCATTCATTATCATTCATTATTATAGGCCTACCTCCACTAGCAAATTGCGCCAAATTCAAATTCCAACACCATATTCTATCGAAAAGTGTACTTCTATGTATTATTATCATTTATTATTTATTCAAGATGTCCGATTTTGTTGGTGAGAAATACATTCTCCTTATATCCATAACAAAAATCTATCACAAGGTCAAATCCCCAACACCATAATTGATCACATGTACGAGCTTTCTCCGTCACTTATCTTTTTTTCACTGGTAGCCTATCATAATTGCATCAAATAATAAACTGCACTTATAGTAACGTAATTCACGTCCTTTGATTTTGCAGGGGGGGAAGGGACTGAAGACTTTATTTCAAGCAGTACGGTCATCACTTGTTCTCCAACACAGTCAGCACACACATTTTTGACATCACAGTGCAGTCACCATGACATCCGCGATCCAACTGAAGTAGTTCAAATCCTCGCCACCCCCTGGCCAGCTCGCGGAGACACTGCTTACGCCTGTCACGTGAGGCGGCCTGCCACTAGCGCGGGGGGCGAGCCCAGCGATCGCTCCCACGTCGTCAACATGTTTTCGCTGGACACGCGTCGAGTTTGACGTCACAGCGGCCCCTTGTCCGCTCACTACGTGCATTCGTCGCTTCCACACGTTTCCCGCCAAAATTGACTCCCTCAGAGCTGTATCACGCAACGGTCAGCCATTTCCCTGCAACACTTCCGGCACCACGTTCAAACCTGCACATACCGACCTCACACAGCCGTTCGCCACGTGTCCTTGTGCGATCGAGAACGCAGTCCTACACTTTTGGTGGCAAAGTTTGCTGGACAGTGGAATCCGCCATGACTATATAACAGCACCTTTTGACCGCACTAGAACGCCCGGTAATTGACTCACTCTCGCGCACGCGTAATAACTGTACAGTCGCTGCGCCAGCGCCCCACTTACGTCACACACCCTCCATACGCGCGACGGACATACCCTTCTGTAAATACCTGGAAAATGACTCTTTATTTCAGACATTAGGGTCATGCATGTGTATGCCAACTGACTTCTCCATGCCCACACAGCGAAACTCCAGAGTGCAGCTGCTGTACGCGCGGCTGGGTGAGCCCTCTCCCTGGCCGGCTGACGTCAAGCGGTTTACGGTGCCCGCCCAGCCCCCACGGCCAGCGCGCCAGGTAGACAGCGGCGCCTGAGGGCCTCGCCCGCGAGCACTTAACATCGGAGACGATCTTTCCTGTCGACCGCGTGCCGTGCGCATTTGCTCGTCACGAGAACACTCGCTAATTCTCTCTCACCACCCCGCTATATTAAATAATTCCATTTACAATTTCATATACATATTCAAACGTGTCAACTCCCTAATATCAACTACTTTTCGAGGACCAGAACGCCACCCCCGCCTTCTCCTAGGAACCAGCGCCAAGTTTGAAATCAGCCAGTAAACAAAGCTCACTTGCGCTTCCGCCACCAACCTAAGAAAATTGTTTCAAACTAAGCCACCACCACACAACCTCTTCCTACACGTTTCTGGTAAACAGACTCACCCTGCACTACGTCCACGAATTTACTTTATTTAGGAATGGAGTGTATATATCACGCCAACATGTCCCACATCATACAGACCTGCAAAACATTCCTACATAACTCATTTATAATGTTCTAGACACACGCTTGCTAATTGCAAACAGTTAAAAATAGCTCATAGCACATCCTACAGACATGCGAACCGCTCGTAAATAATGCAAAACATTTACCTCCAAATAGCCAAACAACTGCTAATTTTCGTAAATAATTTCAGTGCATAGGCCGATGCAAGGAAGAATGAGTGAACTTTATTTATTTGCTACATATCTTTTTCAAACTTTTACGTCTCATAGGTTTCGATATGTAAGGCTGACATAAGGCAGTTTCTGATCTCCAGTAGTGCACTATACTTGGCAACACAACCACACCCATCAAGATATTCATTACAATCCAGACCTGTAACTCCTCTTCAGATAAATTTATCCAGTTATTTGTCTACTCACTCACATTCTGACCAGATTGCCGTTATTGCGCAAAAACAGCTCAGACTGTGCTGTACTGCTCGAGGAAGTAAGGAAGGGCTGCACTCTATTTATTTGGAGCCCTTTTATTTAGTCGTGGAGTATATTTGTCACAAAACACCTGCACTGATCCCACTGTGGTCATCTGACACAGGCCACAAACTCGTAAACAACTCCTAATTTCACCGCACAATACCAAACCGCTCTTAAATAATGCAGTACGCAATATCAGCAGACGAGCTCTGTACTCTTAAACTCTCCAAATAAAGCACCGCACAGTGCACAGACGTGCTCGCAAAATAGTGCAACAGACGCGCCCAAACACCACCAGCTACCAAACCGACCAAAAGTCTCTGCTCGGCCCTCCCCAAACATGACCTCAACACAGTCGCATTCGCACCTATCACCGGAGAAATTGATACCCCATATGTGCCTTAGATTACGCTCCAATGCAGGCCACGCGCGAGTGCGGTCTTCGGGAAGAGGATTCCAGAGTCTCCAGCCAAGTTCATCTTCCCAGCGCGCCCTCCTCACAGCCGACACATGTAAAAGCTGCATTGCTCTTCTCATGTATACCGCCGACGTCTCAGGTCTGACCCTGCCTTCACCTCTATTCTCAGAATAGCTCATAGCTCGTTGACACACTCGATTAACGCGGCCGGGAAAACATTTACTACTCGCATGCAACCGGGATGGTGACGGAAAAACCAAATCACTCTGATCTGCGCTGCAGGCGCGTTCAATCATTGAGAACACTATTTATTTTTTTCGAACAACTTATTTAACCATACAGTGTATCTATCACGCTATCACAAAACATCAATCCCAGATGTGCCCTGGGCCATGTTGCACAGCCCACAGACACGCACCCAATCATAATTTCATTACACACTATAGCAAACTGCTACTAAATAATACGCTCAGTACTCGTAAACTATCCTAATAACGCATAGCAGAGCCTGCAGATCCGCTCGCAAAATAACTCAGCAGACGTGCGCAGGTACCCCCCACTCCGCACCCTGCCTACAGGATCGTAAAGTCACCCATCCGTCTGATTTCAGACCTCGCACAGCCCCTGCTCGGCTTCCGTAAGCGTGAGTCGGCGCGGTCAGCGCGCTCGTCAGCGGTCAAAGCACACACATACGTCCGTCCAGGACCGCGATCCATCACAACCCCGAGCCGTTACCACCTATCGCGGGTGAAAGTCAACTTTATATCAACGTAGCATAATTATCAAAGCACAGCCTCCATACGCTAGATACATCATAGCAGGATATGTCTTTACCTCCTATGACCCTGTAGCACACTGCGCATTACTCCTCACACGACATTACACTGCCCTTTAATTAAACATAACTACACATCCCTGCTCTCGCCTCGTCAGGTGACCAGCCATCTAAAACCTTCTCAATATTATTCTTACTGTACAACATTTTTGTTTAAAAAAAAAGATCTAATTTACACCTCCCACCGCACCTAACCTCACACCTGTCCCACAATCAACATACGCAAACCATGTCCATCAATCAATTTACCATTCTCATCCCCTCTTTTCGAATTACAAACGTAGCCTCTATCTAAACAACAATCAACT
The DNA here is from genome assembly GCF_023864345.2 of Schistocerca serialis cubense. Taxonomy (NCBI): domain Eukaryota; kingdom Metazoa; phylum Arthropoda; class Insecta; order Orthoptera; family Acrididae; genus Schistocerca; species Schistocerca serialis. The sequence continues at coordinate 751,189,260 of NC_064638.1, forward strand.
CACCTTTCCCGCACTTTCACCTTTTTGTGTCTGTATCATACCGTCAAAAATATGCTGGTCATTTTTGTGCTGAATAGAGCAGATCAAAGAGCATCAACATGCTCCCCATTTTGAAAATTTGACGATTTTTTCAAAGTATAGGAGTATCTATGGGCCCTCACACCATTTGCCCTTAAATGACCCTAAAAATACAAGTGTTAGTGCAGGATGCCTACATGCCATGGACAATGATGTCGTCAATGACCTCGATCATATGATGTCATTAACATGACTAGATGATCTCTCCATTGTCAAAAGATTCCGGAATAGTCCCCCATTAGGATCTCCGGGAGGGGACTGCCAAGGGGGAGGTTACCGTGAGAAAAAGATTGAATAATCAACGAAAGGATATCGTTCTACGAGTCGGGGCGTGGAATGTCAGAAGCTTGAACGTGGTAGGGAAACTAGAATGTCTGCAAAGGGAAATGCAAAGGCTCAATCTAGATATAGTAGGGGTCAGTGAAGTGAAGTGGAAGGAAGACAAGGATTTCTGGTCAGATGAGTATCGGGTAATATCAACAGCAGCAGAAAATGGTATAACAGGTGTAGGATTCGTTATGAATAGGAAGGTAGGGCAGAGGGTGTGTTACTGTGAACAGTTCTGTGACCGGGTTGTTCTAATCAGAATCGACAGCAGACCAACACCGACAACGATAGTTCACGTATACATGCCGACGTCGCAAGCTGAAGATGAACAGATAGAGGAAGTGTATGAGAATATTGAAAGGGGGACGAAAATCTAATAGTCATGGAGGACTGGAATGCAGTTGTAGGGGAAGGAGTAGAAGAAAAGGTTACAGGAGATTATGGGCTTGGGACAAGGAATGAAAGAAGAGAAAGACTAATTGAGTTCTGTAACAAGTTTCGGCTAGTAATAGCGAATACCCTGTTCAAGAATCACAAGGGGAGGAGGTATACTTGGAAAAGGCCGGGAGATACGGGAAGATTTCAATTAGATTACATCATGGTCAGACAGAGATTCCGAAATCACATACTGGATTGTAAGGCGTACCCAGGAGCAGATATAGACTCAGATCACAATTTAGTAGTGATGAAGAGTACGCTGAAGTTCAAGACATTAGTCAGGAAGAATTAATACGCAAAGAAGTGGGATACGGAAGTACCAAGGAATGACGAGATACGTTTGAAGTTCTCTAAGCTATAGATACAACAATAAGGAATAGCGCAGTAGGCAGTACAGTTGAAGAGGAATGTACATCTCTAAAAAGGGCCATCACAGAAGTTGGGAACGAAAACATAGGTACAAAGAAAGTGGCTGCGAAGAAACCATGGGTAACAGAAGAAATACTTCAGTTGATTGATGAAAGGAGGAAGTACAAACATGCTCCGGGCATATCACGAATACAGAAATACAAGTCGCTGAGGAATGAAATAAATAGGAAATGCAGGGAAGCTAAGACGAAATGGCTGCAGGAAAAATGTGAAGACATCGAAAAAGATATGATTGTCGGAAGGACAGACTCAGCATACAGGAAAGTCAAAACAACCTTTGGTGACATTAAAAGCAACGGTGGTAACATTAAGAGTGCAACGGGAATTCCACTGTTAATGCAGAAGAGAGAGCAGATAGGTGGAAAGAATACATTGAAAGCCTCTATGATGGTGAAGATTTGTCTGATGTGATAGAAGAAGAAACAGGAGTCGATTTAGAAGAGATAGGGGATCCAGTATTAGAATCGGAATTTAAAAGAGCTTTGGAGGACTTTCGGTCAAATAAGGCAGAAGGGATAGATAACATTCCATCAGAATTTCTAAAATCATTGGGGGAAGTGGCAACAAAACGACTATTCACGTTGGTGTGTAGAATATATGAGTCTGGCGATATACCATCTAACTTTCGGAAAAGCATCATCCACACAATTCCGAAGACGGTAAGAGCTGACAAGTGCGAGAATTATCGCACAATCAGCTTAACACCTCATGCATTGAAGCTGCTTACGAGAATAATACACAGAAGAATGGAAAAAAAATTGAGAATGCGCTAGGTGACGATCAGTTTGGCTTTAGGAAAAGTAAAGGGACGAGAGAGGCAATTCTGACGTTACGGCTAATAATGGAAGCAAGGCTAAAGAGAAATCAAGACACTCTCATAGGATTTGTCGACCTGGAAAAGCGTTCGACAATATAAAATGGTGCAAGCTGTTCGAGATTCTGAAAAAAGTAGGGGTAAGCTATAGGGAGAGACGGGTCATATACAATATGTACAACAACCAAGAGGGAATAATAAGAGTGGACGATCAAGAACGAAGTGCTCGTATTAAGAAGGGTGTAAGACAAGGCTGTAGCCTTTCGCCCCTACTCTTCAATCTGTACATCGAGGAAGCAATGATGGAAATAAAAGAAAGGTTCAGGAGTGGAATTAAAATACAAGGCGAAAGGATACCACTGATACGATTCGCTGATGACATTGCTATCCTGAGTGAAAGTGAAGAAGAATTAAATGATCTGCTGAACGGATTGAACAGTCTAATGAGTACACAGTATGGTTTGAGAGTAAATCGGAGAAAGACGAAGGTAATGAGAAGTAGTAGAAACTTAACATCAGGATTGATGGTCACGAAGTCAATGAAGTTAAGGCATTCTGCTACCTAGGCAGTAAAATAACCAATGACGGACGGAGCAAGGAGGACATCAAAAACAGACTCGCTATGGCAAAAAAGGCATTTCTGGCCAAGAGAAGTCTGCTAATATCAAATACCGGCTTTAATTTGAGGAAGAAATTTCTGAGGATGGACGTCTGGAGTACAGCATTGTATGGTAGTGAAGCATGGACTGTGGGAAAACCGGAACAGAAGAGAATCGAAGCATTTGAGATGTGGTGCTATAGACGAATGTTGAAAATTAGGTGAACTGATAAGGTAAGGAATGAGGAGGTTCTACGCAGAATCGGAGAGGAAAGGAATATGTGGAAAACACTGATAAGGAGAAGGGACAGGATGATACGACATCTGCTAAGACATGAGGGAATGACTTCCATGGTACTAGAGGGAGCTGTAGAGGGCAAAAACTGTAGAGGAAGACAGAGATTCGAATACGTCATCCAGTCAGTAGACTGATGACAAAAAAAAAAGATGGCATTTGATGGGAAATTTAAAAATCCGAAATGGTGGTGATAGGATACACAAAAATTCAAGATGGAGGATGGCGTAAATTTTTAAAAAATTCAAGATAGTAGTGTGTCAGGAAATTTATAAATCGAAAATGCTTGTGATTGGGGAATTTGATAATACTGAAGATGGAGGTACTGAGGAAATTAAAAGAAATTTAAAATGGGGGGAGGGAGGGGGGATGCCAGAAAATCATTTAGAATCCATTACAGATGAAATAGTCGATCACAGTGCTCAAATTATAAGTAATTGAAAAAAATATTTAGTATCCGTCAAAATGAAACACCCAGTCATATCACAGTGTTGTTACTGGTCATCAAAATGAAACAAAGCTAGCGCTGGTGGGAAATTAAAAAAAATTAACATCCATTAAAATAAAACAATCTGAATGCAGTATTTTGAGTCGTCTTGGCCGCACTCAAACGGATCTGAAAAATCTGAATCAGCTTTTGCATTACGTTCAGTTGTATTTATAATAAAAAAAATACTTTAAGGTTGTAACTTGCGGTATTTCGGCATCTACACTATGTCAGCCAAACACACACACACACACACACACACACACACAACCACACACACACACACACACACACACACCAAAACTGGTGTCTACAACATCGCCATCAACTCTTAAATTAAATGTCCCGACTCAGTTCCCTCGTCTAAATAGCTGTAAAACACATGTGGCTAAAAAAATAAGCGACGCACCTAAACAAACCTGACCAAGCCTATTAGCGCACGAAACACACGTTGCGTAAATTCCTATGCCAAGCACATACACACACACACACACACACACACACACACACACACACACAGAAATAGTGAATCCGCATTACCGACAGCTACTGAAAGAGTGTAAATAATATAAAACCCGCACTGCCTGAAACATGCGGTTGTACCGTCAAATTCTATGTCCAAATTCTACTTCCATTTCTAATTTTACTGATGGTAAAAAAACTTTCGTCATCTCAGCAAATGCTATTTTGTACACTGGAAAAATATACACTCCTGGAAATTGAAATAAGAACACCGTGAATTGATTGTCCCAGGAAGGGGAAACTTTATTGACACATTCCTGGGGTCAGATACATCACATGATCACACTGACAGAACCACAGGCACATAGACACAGGCAACAGAGCATGCACAATGTCGGCACTAGTACAGTGTATATCCATCTTTCGCAGCAATGCAGGCTGCTATTCTCCCATGGAGACGATCGTAGAGATGCTGGATGTAGTCCTGTGGAACGGCTTGCCATGCCATTTCCACCTGGCGCCTCAGTTGGACCAGCGTTCGTGCTGGACGTGCAGACCGCGTGAGACGACGCTTCATCCAGTCCCAAACATGCTCAATGGGGGACAGATCCGGAGATCTTGCTGGCCAGGGTAGTTGACTTACACCTTCTAGAGCGCGTTGGGTGGCACGGGATACATGCGGACGTGCATTGTCCTGTTGGAACAGCAAGTTCCCTTGCCGGTCTAGGAATGGTAGAACGATGGGTTCGATGACGGTTTGGATGTACCGTGCACTACTCAGTGTCCCCTCGACGATCACCAGTGGTGTATGGCCAGTGTAGGAGATCGCTCCCCACACCATGATGCCGGGTGTTGGCCCTGTGTGCCTCGGTCGTATGCAGTCCTGATTGTGGCGCTCACCTGCACGGCGCCAAACACGCATACGACCATCATTGGCACCAAGGCAGAAGCGACTCTCATCGCTGAAGACGACACGTCTCCATTCGTCCCTCCATTCACGCCTGTCGCGACACCACTGGAGGCGGGCTGCACGATGTTGGGGCGTGAGCGGAAGACGGCCTAACGGTGTGCGGGACCGTAGCCCAGCTTCATGGAGACGGTTGCGAATGGTCCTCGCCGATACCCCAGGAGCAACAGTGTCCCTAATTTGCTGGGAAGTGGCGGTGCGGTCCCCTACGGCACTGCGTAGGATCCTACGGTCTTGGCGTGCATCCGTGCGTCGCTGCGGTCCGGTCCCAGGTCGACGGGCACGTGCACCTTCCGCCGACCACTGGCGACAACATCGATGTACTGTGGAGACCTCACGCCCCACGTGTTGAGCAATTCGGCGGTACGTCCACCCGGCCTCCCGCATGCCCACTATACGCCCTCGCTCAAAGTCCGTCAACTGCACATACGGTTCACGTCCACGCTGTCGCGGCATGCTACCAGTGTTAAAGACTGCGATGGAGCTCCGTATGCCACGGCAAACTGGCTGACACTGACGGCGGCGGTGCACAAATGCTGCGCAGCTAGCGCCATTCGACGGCCAACACCGCGGTTCCTGGTGTGTCCGCTGTGCCGTGCGTGTGATCATTGCTTGTACAGCCCTCTCGCAGTGTCCGGAGCAAGTATGGTGGGTCTGACACACCGGTGTCAATGTGTTCTTTTTTCCATTTCCAGGAGTGTATAATCAATGATTGGCTAATTTGATGTTTTAATTACATTTGTCCTCTAACATACCTGAGGTGGCAAAGATGTTCACTGAAGTCGTATTTTCTGACACTTTAGTACAAGGCATGTGTCATATTTTCTGATACTTTAGGACAACATACCATGCATATGTCTTCATGAGATTTTGCATACACAAATACATAACCAACTTCAAATGTAAGTATTAAGAAATTTACTACCAATTGCCCCAGTGTGTAGTTTTGCTTTCTTTGTACTAGAGCGTTCTTGTGTAATTTTTTTAAATTTCGCACCAGTGTCATCTTGCTCTTTTTAAATTTCCCCTCCCTCTGCTATCTTGCATATTTTTAAATTTTCTGTCATCAGAGTCCTGACTTTTAAGATTTCGAGACCCTCCCCATCGTAGTTTTTTTTTTTTTTTTTAATTTGCTATCGTCCACAATCTTGGATTTTTAAATTTCCTATCATCCGCCATCTTAATACCCTTATATATTCAGGGTAATTGATGACGTATTGATCCCAGATAATGAGGCAACTTGCACTAACACTTTCACTGAACTGCAAAGCAGTATGGAGGCCCCATAGACATCCAACTTATGGGTTAAGAGACGCTTATTCAAACATCAAAGTAGCTGTGAGAAAATTTATTAAAACGCTGGTGACTATTGCATCTCATGAATGCACTTTCAGCAAATTAAAAATTATATGAAACATCTTACGATCAAGCAGATTGTCAAATTTAGCTATCTTGTCGACATAATATTATATAGCTGCTACACTTGGCGTTAGTAACATCATCAATGAGTCTGCTTCGCTCAGTGCAAGGAAATACAAATGAAAATTACAATAAAAGTCCAGTTCCCAGAAAGAGATGTTTTCTCAACTGTTAACTATAGGCCTTTTTCCTTTATTTATCATTAATAATTTTTATGCGTACCTAATAATTTATGAGGAGCAAATAAAATCTGTTCCTTATTACACATACTAAAAGCAATTAACAGTACCTGTTATAAACAGTAAGAAACAGTTTTTGCTTACTTTAACTTCTTTAGAAAATTTACCTGTTTCATAATATATTTACTGGAATGATAGCGTAATTTATCGTGTACAATAGTTTTCATCGCTATAAATAAAATTGGTAATGTTTTTCAAAAAGTTTCATTTTTATTAAGCTCGCTTGCAAAATTGTAAAATGTGCTTCACCTGCCTAGAAAAGTGCAGATAGCTAGTTATACGGGGATATGAAGGAACAAAAGCTTTGTAAGTTGTGCCAGGGGTGTAAGATAGCCTCAGTACAGCTCTGGAAAACCGAGGGGAGTGGGTTTAGCTGATCATAATCTGGATCTGAGTTACGGATGACATACACAGTGAACTTAACAACATACATCACCATGGAGTATGTTTTCAGAAAAACTGGAAGCCCTATCTCAGGAAAACTGCCTCTCGGTAGTATCTGCATGACTGTTTTTGCCTCAACACCTACCCTGTTTTTCATCTATTCTTTCGTAATTCACTGAAGTATCAGCACATATGTGTTTCGTGAGGAATGGTTTTCACTTATTTCATTTTTATTTGAAATAAGTAGGAATCCAAGACACTTCGTCCTGGAACTAACCATATCATAACAAACAAAGTGCTAATAACTGCCAGCTGGAAAAGTAAAAGAAATTGAAAAGGATTTTCCATTTGTTCAGGGTGTGGCAGCTGAAACGACGAACGCGAATACACTGCTCTGCGAAACGTAAGGACGAAATAGAAAAAGTAACGCAAAGTAATAACTGTACAGTGGAAATAAATGAAAGTGTGGGTGCATGTTGCTAGAGGTCCCCTAGGCGTTACACACAAACTTGGACGACACATGGCGCGAGGTCATCATGAGTATAGCGTTAAACAGTGGCGGAGTGGCCGCGCAGGCTGAGGCGCCTTGTCATGGATTGCGCTCCCCCTCCCGCCAGATATGATTGTCGGAAGGACAGACTCAGCATACAGGAAAGTCAAAACAACCTTTGGTGACATTAAAAGCAACGGTGGTAACATTAAGAGTGCAACGGGAATTCCACTGTTAATGCAGAAGAGAGAGCAGATAGGTGGAAAGAATACATTGAAAGCCTCTATGATGGTGAAGATTTGTCTGATGTGATAGAAGAAGAAACAGGAGTCGATTTAGAAGAGATAGGGGATCCAGTATTAGAATCGGAATTTAAAAGAGCTTTGGAGGACTTTCGGTCAAATAAGGCAGAAGGGATAGATAACATCCCATCAGAATTTCTAAAATCATTGGGGGAAGTGGCAACAAAACGACTATTCACGTTGGTGTGTAGAATATATGAGTCTGGCGATATACCATCTAACTTTCGGAAAAGCATCATCCACACAATTCCGAAGACGGTAAGAGCTGACAAGTGCGAGAATTATCGCACAATCAGCTTAACACCTCATGCATTGAAGCTGCTTACGAGAATAATACACAGAAGAATGGAAAAAAAATTGAGAATGCGCTAGGTGACGATCAGTTTGGCTTTAGGAAAAGTAAAGGGACGAGAGAGGCAATTCTGACGTTACGGCTAATAATGGAAGCAAGGCTAAAGAGAAATCAAGACACTCTCATAGGATTTGTCGACCTGGAAAAGCGTTCGACAATATAAAATGGTGCAAGCTGTTCGAGATTCTGAAAAAAGTAGGGGTAAGCTATAGGGAGAGACGGGTCATATACAATATGTACAACAACCAAGAGGGAATAATAAGAGTGGACGATCAAGAACGAAGTGCTCGTATTAAGAAGGGTGTAAGACAAGGCTGTAGCCTTTCGCCCCTACTCTTCAATCTGTACATCGAGGAAGCAATGATGGAAATAAAAGAAAGGTTCAGGAGTGGAATTAAAATACAAGGCGAAAGGATACCACTGATACGATTCGCTGATGACATTGCTATCCTGAGTGAAAGTGAAGAAGAATTAAATGATCTGCTGAACGGATTGAACAGTCTAATGAGTACACAGTATGGTTTGAGAGTAAATCGGAGAAAGACGAAGGTAATGAGAAGTAGTAGAAACTTAACATCAGGATTGATGGTCACGAAGTCAATGAAGTTAAGGCATTCTGCTACCTAGGCAGTAAAATAACCAATGACGGACGGAGCAAGGAGGACATCAAAAACAGACTCGCTATGGCAAAAAAGGCATTTCTGGCCAAGAGAAGTCTGCTAATATCAAATACCGGCTTTAATTTGAGGAAGAAATTTCTGAGGATGGACGTCTGGAGTACAGCATTGTATGGTAGTGAAGCATGGACTGTGGGAAAACCGGAACAGAAGAGAATCGAAGCATTTGAGATGTGGTGCTATAGACGAATGTTGAAAATTAGGTGAACTGATAAGGTAAGGAATGAGGAGGTTCTACGCAGAATCGGAGAGGAAAGGAATATGTGGAAAACACTGATAAGGAGAAGGGACAGGATGATGCGACATCTGCTAAGACATGAGGGAATGACTTCCATGGTACTAGAGGGAGCTGTAGAGGGCAAAAACTGTAGAGGAAGACAGAGATTCGAATACGTCATCCAGTCAGTAGACTGATGACAAAAAAAAAGATGGCATTTGATGGGAAATTTAAAAATCCGAAATGGTGGTGATAGGATACACAAAAATTCAAGATGGAGGATGGCGTAAATTTTTAAAAAATTCAAGATAGTAGTGTGTCAGGAAATTTATAAATCGAAAATGCTTGTGATTGGGGAATTTGATAATACTGAAGATGGAGGTACTGAGGAAATTAAAAGAAATTTAAAATGGGGGGAGGGAGGGGGGATGCCAGAAAATCATTTAGAATCCATTACAGATGAAATAGTCGATCACAGTGCTCAAATTATAAGTAATTGAAAAAAATATTTAGTATCCGTCAAAATGAAACACCCAGTCATATCACAGTGTTGTTACTGGTCATCAAAATGAAACAAAGCTAGCGCTGGTGGGAAATTAAAAAAAATTAACATCCATTAAAATAAAACAATCTGAATGCAGTATTTTGATCGTCTTGGCCGCACTCAAACGGATCTGAAAAATCTGAATCAGCTTTTGCATTACGTTCAGTTGTATTTATAATAAAAAAAATACTTTAAGGTTGTAACTTGCGGTATTTCGGCATCTACACTATGTCAGCCAAACACACACACACACACACACACACACACAACCACACACACACACACACACACACACACCAAAACTGGTGTCTACAACATCGCCATCAACTCTTAAATTAAATGTCCCGACTCAGTTCCCTCGTCTAAATAGCTGTAAAACACATGTGGCTAAAAAGATAAGCGACGCACCTAAACAAACCTGACCAAGCCTATTAGCGCACGAAACACACGTTGCGTAAATTCCTATGCCAAGCACATACACACACACACACACACACACACACACACACACAAATAGTGAATCCGCATTACCGACAGCTACTGAAAGAGTGTAAATAATATAAAACCCGCACTGCCTGAAACATGCGGTTGTACCGTCAAATTCTATGTCCAAATTCTACTTCCATTTCTAATTTTACTGATGGTAAAAAAACTTTCGTCATCTCAGCAAATGCTATTTTGTACACTGGAAAAATATATAATCAATGATTGGCTAATTTGATGTTTTAATTACATTTGTCCTCTAACATACCTGAGGTGGCAAAGATGTTCACTGAAGTCTTATTTTCTGACACTTTAGTACAAGGCATGTGTCATATTTTCTGATACTTTAGGACAACATACCATGCATATGTCTTCATGAGATTTTGCATACACAAATACATAACCAACTTCAAATGTAAGTATTAAGAAATTTACTACCAATTGCCCCAGTGTGTAGTTTTGCTTTCTTTGTACTAGAGCGTTCTTGTGTAATTTTTTTAAATTTCGCACCAGTGTCATCTTGCTCTTTTTAAATTTCCCCTCCCTCTGCTATCTTGCATATTTTTAAATTTTCTGTCATCAGAGTCCTGACTTTTAAGATTTCGAGACCCTCCCCATCGTAGTTTTTTTTTTTTTTTTAATTTGCTATCGTCCACAATCTTGGATTTTTAAATTTCCTATCATCCGCCATCTTAATACCCTTATATATTCAGGGTAATTGATGACGTATTGATCCCAGATAATGAGGCAACTTGCACTAACACTTTCACTGAACTGCAAAGCAGTATGGAGGCCCCATAGACATCCAACTTATGGGTTAAGAGACGCTTATTCAAACATCAAAGTAGCTGTGAGAAAATTTATTAAAACGCTGGTGACTATTGCATCTCATGAATGCACTTTCAGCAAATTAAAAATTATATGAAACATCTTACGATCAAGCAGATTGTCAAATTTAGCTATCTTGTCGACATAATATTATATAGCTGCTACACTTGGCGTTAGTAACATCATCAATGAGTCTGCTTCGCTCAGTGCAAGGAAATACAAATGAAAATTACAATAAAAGTCCAGTTCCCAGAAAGAGATGTTTTCTCAACTATTAACTATAGGCCTTTTTCCTTTATTTATCATTAATAATTTTTATGCGTACCTAATAATTTATGAGGAGCAAATAAAATCTGTTCCTTATTACACATACTAAAAGCAATTAACAGTACCTGTTATAAACAGTAAGAAACAGTTTTTGCTTACTTTAACTTCTTTAGAAAATTTACCTGTTTCATAATATATTTACTGGAATGATAGCGTAATTTATCGTGTACAATAGTTTTCATCGCTATAAATAAAATTGGTAATGTTTTTCAAAAAGTTTCATTTTTATTAAGCTCGCTTGCAAAATTGTAAAATGTGCTTCACCTGCCTAGAAAAGTGCAGATAGCTAGTTATACGGGGATATGAAGGAACAAAAGCTTTGTAAGTTGTGCCAGGGGTGTAAGATAGCCTCAGTACAGCTCTGGAAAACCGAGGGGAGTGGGTTTAGCTGATCATAATCTGGATCTGAGTTACGGATGACATACACAGTGAACTTAACAACATACATCACCATGGAGTATGTTTTCAGAAAAACTGGAAGCCCTATCTCAGGAAAACTGCCTCTCGGTAGTATCTGCATGACTGTTTTTGCCTCAACACCTACCCTGTTTTTCATCTATTCTTTCGTAATTCACTGAAGTATCAGCACATATGTGTTTCGTGAGGAATGGTTTTCACTTATTTCATTTTTATTTGAAATAAGTAGGAATCCAAGACACTTCGTCCTGGAACTAACCATATCATAACAAACAAAGTGCTAATAACTGCCAGCTGGAAAAGTAAAAGAAATTGAAAAGGATTTTCCATTTGTTCAGGGTGTGGCAGCTGAAACGACGAACGCGAATACACTGCTCTGCGAAACGTAAGGACGAAATAGAAAAAGTAACGCAAAGTAATAACTGTACAGTGGAAATAAATGAAAGTGTGGGTGCATGTTGCTAGAGGTCCCCTAGGCGTTACACACAAACTTGGACGACACATGGCGCGAGGTCATCATGAGTATAGCGTTAAACAGTGGCGGAGTGGCCGCGCAGGCTGAGGCGCCTTGTCATGGATTGCGCTCCCCCTCCCGCCAGATATGATTGTCGGAAGGACAGACTCAGCATACAGGAAAGTCAAAACAACCTTTGGTGACATTAAAAGCAACGGTGGTAACATTAAGAGTGCAACGGGAATTCCACTGTTAATGCAGAAGAGAGAGCAGATAGGTGGAAAGAATACATTGAAAGCCTCTATGATGGTGAAGATTTGTCTGATGTGATAGAAGAAGAAACAGGAGTCGATTTAGAAGAGATAGGGGATCCAGTATTAGAATCGGAATTTAAAAGAGCTTTGGAGGACTTTCGGTCAAATAAGGCAGAAGGGATAGATAACATTCCATCAGAATTTCTAAAATCATTGGGGGAAGTGGCAACAAAACGACTATTCACGTTGGTGTGTAGAATATATGAGTCTGGCGATATACCATCTAACTTTCGGAAAAGCATCATCCACACAATTCCGAAGACGGTAAGAGCTGACAAGTGCGAGAATTATCGCACAATCAGCTTAACACCTCATGCATTGAAGCTGCTTACGAGAATAATACACAGAAGAATGGAAAAAAAATTGAGAATGCGCTAGGTGACGATCAGTTTGGCTTTAGGAAAAGTAAAGGGACGAGAGAGGCAATTCTGACGTTACGGCTAATAATGGAAGCAAGGCTAAAGAGAAATCAAGACACTCTCATAGGATTTGTCGACCTGGAAAAGCGTTCGACAATATAAAATGGTGCAAGCTGTTCGAGATTCTGAAAAAAGTAGGGGTAAGCTATAGGGAGAGACGGGTCATATACAATATGTACAACAACCAAGAGGGAATAATAAGAGTGGACGATCAAGAACGAAGTGCTCGTATTAAGAAGGGTGTAAGACAAGGCTGTAGCCTTTCGCCCCTACTCTTCAATCTGTACATCGAGGAAGCAATGATGGAAATAAAAGAAAGGTTCAGGAGTGGAATTAAAATACAAGGCGAAAGGATACCACTGATACGATTCGCTGATGACATTGCTATCCTGAGTGAAAGTGAAGAAGAATTAAATGATCTGCTGAACGGATTGAACAGTCTAATGAGTACACAGTATGGTTTGAGAGTAAATCGGAGAAAGACGAAGGTAATGAGAAGTAGTAGAAACTTAACATCAGGATTGATGGTCACGAAGTCAATGAAGTTAAGGCATTCTGCTACCTAGGCAGTAAAATAACCAATGACGGACGGAGCAAGGAGGACATCAAAAACAGACTCGCTATGGCAAAAAAGGCATTTCTGGCCAAGAGAAGTCTGCTAATATCAAATACCGGCTTTAATTTGAGGAAGAAATTTCTGAGGATGGACGTCTGGAGTACAGCATTGTATGGTAGTGAAGCATGGACTGTGGGAAAACCGGAACAGAAGAGAATCGAAGCATTTGAGATGTGGTGCTATAGACGAATGTTGAAAATTAGGTGAACTGATAAGGTAAGGAATGAGGAGGTTCTACGCAGAATCGGAGAGGAAAGGAATATGTGGAAAACACTGATAAGGAGAAGGGACAGGATGATGCGACATCTGCTAAGACATGAGGGAATGACTTCCATGGTACTAGAGGGAGCTGTAGAGGGCAAAAACTGTAGAGGAAGACAGAGATTCGAATACGTCATCCAGTCAGTAGACTGATGACAAAAAAAAAGATGGCATTTGATGGGAAATTTAAAAATCCGAAATGGTGGTGATAGGATACACAAAAATTCAAGATGGAGGATGGCGTAAATTTTTAAAAAATTCAAGATAGTAGTGTGTCAGGAAATTTATAAATCGAAAATGCTTGTGATTGGGGAATTTGATAATACTGAAGATGGAGGTACTGAGGAAATTAAAAGAAATTTAAAATGGGGGGAGGGAGGGGGGATGCCAGAAAATCATTTAGAATCCATTACAGATGAAATAGTCGATCACAGTGCTCAAATTATAAGTAATTGAAAAAAATATTTAGTATCCGTCAAAATGAAACACCCAGTCATATCACAGTGTTGTTACTGGTCATCAAAATGAAACAAAGCTAGCGCTGGTGGGAAATTAAAAAAAATTAACATCCATTAAAATAAAACAATCTGAATGCAGTATTTTGATCGTCTTGGCCGCACTCAAACGGATCTGAAAAATCTGAATCAGCTTTTGCATTACGTTCAGTTGTATTTATAATAAAAAAAATACTTTAAGGTTGTAACTTGCGGTATTTCGGCATCTACACTATGTCAGCCAAACACACACACACACACACACACACAACCACACACACACACACACACACACACACACACCAAAACTGGTGTCTACAACATCGCCATCAACTCTTAAATTAAATGTCCCGACTCAGTTCCCTCGTCTAAATAGCTGTAAAACACATGTGGCTAAAAAAATAAGCGACGCACCTAAACAAACCTGACCAAGCCTATTAGCGCACGAAACACACGTTGCGTAAATTCCTATGCCAAGCACATACACACACACACACACACACACACACACACACACACACACACACACACAAATAGTGAATCCGCATTACCGACAGCTACTGAAAGAGTGTAAATAATATAAAACCCGCACTGCCTGAAACATGCGGTTGTACCGTCAAATTCTATGTCCAAATTCTACTTCCATTTCTAATTTTACTGATGGTAAAAAAACTTTCGTCATCTCAGCAAATGCTATTTTGTACACTGGAAAAATATATAATCAATGATTGGCTAATTTGATGTTTTAATTACATTTGTCCTCTAACATACCTGAGGTGGCAAAGATGTTCACTGAAGTCTTATTTTCTGACACTTTAGTACAAGGCATGTGTCATATTTTCTGATACTTTAGGACAACATACCATGCATATGTCTTCATGAGATTTTGCATACACAAATACATAACCAACTTCAAATGTAAGTATTAAGAAATTTACTACCAATTGCCCCAGTGTGTAGTTTTGCTTTCTTTGTACTAGAGCGTTCTTGTGTAATTTTTTTAAATTTCGCACCAGTGTCATCTTGCTCTTTTTAAATTTCCCCTCCCTCTGCTATCTTGCATATTTTTAAATTTTCTGTCATCAGAGTCCTGACTTTTAAGATTTCGAGACCCTCCCCATCGTAGTTTTTTTTTTTTTTTAATTTGCTGTCGTCCACAATCTTGGATTTTTAAATTTCCTATCATCCGCCATCTTAATACCCTTATATATTCAGGGTAATTGATGACGTATTGATCCCAGATAATGAGGCAACTTGCACTAACACTTTCACTGAACTGCAAAGCAGTATGGAGGCCCCATAGACATCCAACTTATGGGTTAAGAGACGCTTATTCAAACATCAAAGTAGCTGTGAGAAAATTTATTAAAACGCTGGTGACTATTGCATCTCATGAATGCACTTTCAGCAAATTAAAAATTATATGAAACATCTTACGATCAAGCAGATTGTCAAATTTAGCTATCTTGTCGACATAATATTATATAGCTGCTACACTTGGCGTTAGTAACATCATCAATGAGTCTGCTTCGCTCAGTGCAAGGAAATACAAATGAAAATTACAATAAAAGTCCAGTTCCCAGAAAGAGATGTTTTCTCAACTATTAACTATAGGCCTTTTTCCTTTATTTATCATTAATAATTTTTATGCGTACCTAATAATTTATGAGGAGCAAATAAAATCTGTTCCTTATTACACATACTAAAAGCAATTAACAGTACCTGTTATAAACAGTAAGAAACAGTTTTTGCTTACTTTAACTTCTTTAGAAAATTTACCTGTTTCATAATATATTTACTGGAATGATAGCGTAATTTATCGTGTACAATAGTTTTCATCGCTATAAATAAAATTGGTAATGTTTTTCAAAAAGTTTCATTTTTATTAAGCTCGCTTGCAAAATTGTAAAATGTGCTTCACCTGCCTAGAAAAGTGCAGATAGCTAGTTATACGGGGATATGAAGGAACAAAAGCTTTGTAAGTTGTGCCAGGGGTGTAAGATAGCCTCAGTACAGCTCTGGAAAACCGAGGGGAGTGGGTTTAGCTGATCATAATCTGGATCTGAGTTACGGATGACATACACAGTGAACTTAACAACATACATCACCATGGAGTATGTTTTCAGAAAAACTGGAAGCCCTATCTCAGGAAAACTGCCTCTCGGTAGTATCTGCATGACTGTTTTTGCCTCAACACCTACCCTGTTTTTCATCTATTCTTTCGTAATTCACTGAAGTATCAGCACATATGTGTTTCGTGAGGAATGGTTTTCACTTATTTCATTTTTATTTGAAATAAGTAGGAATCCAAGACACTTCGTCCTGGAACTAACCATATCATAACAAACAAAGTGCTAATAACTGCCAGCTGGAAAAGTAAAAGAAATTGAAAAGGATTTTCCATTTGTTCAGGGTGTGGCAGCTGAAACGACGAACGCGAATACACTGCTCTGCGAAACGTAAGGACGAAATAGAAAAAGTAACGCAAAGTAATAACTGTACAGTGGAAATAAATGAAAGTGTGGGTGCATGTTGCTAGAGGTCCCCTAGGCGTTACACACAAACTTGGACGACACATGGCGCGAGGTCATCATGAGTATAGCGTTAAACAGTGGCGGAGTGGCCGCGCAGGCTGAGGCGCCTTGTCATGGATTGCGCGCCCCCTCCCGCCAGAGGCTCGAGTCCTCTCTCGGGCATTGCTGTTTGTGTTGTTCTTAGCGTAAGTTAGCCTAAGTTAATTTAAGCAGTGTGTTAGTCTAGGGACCGATGACCTCAGCAGTTTAGTCCCTTAGGAATTCACACACATTTGAACATAGCGCTGAAAAGGGCTGACCCCGCAGAGCGAGGCATTTGAAGGAACGGGGAAAGACGGTGTGTGTCAGTCAAAGAGCAGTTACTGTGCACTTTGGTGGTGTTTCTCATTACAGCACGACCCAGGGACAATATCTGGATGACTTGAGACTGGGAAGAATCATCGGGAAACTGGAAGAAGCACTAAGTGCAATGAATGTAGATCAGGAGTTTGTATTGCTCACGGCACTATTGCTTTTTGGACCACAGACGCTGTTGCCCAGAAGAGAGGAGTTCATGGACGACAGTCAACTACAGCAGCAGATGACCGCTACTTGTTGCAAAAGGCGAGTTGGCGCTCACATCAAACAGCGGGTGCACTTGCAAACACATTTAACAGGACTGCAGGGCACAGTAGTCTCAATCGCAACACTGATGGGATGCACTCTTTGTCCGACGACCAGTACATTGTGTTCCTTTGACACCCTCGCATTGGCGGCATCATTTCCGATCCGGTCTGAGTAATGATTCTGGATACACGGTCGCATTGTTAGACGTGGGAACCAGTAATGCACCCAAGAACATTGTCGAAAAAGGTCTTTTTGACAGTCCAGTGTTATGGAATGGTGAGGCCTCTAAATCATTGAACACTGTACACTCACTGGTCGTCGTTGTTCTGACGTTGTACACCTTCAGCATGTGCGTCTTCTCAGTTATGCATTTGGTCCTTCATTTTTACGGATGACAATGTGCACGAACATACAGATGAAGGAGCCCTTGGAACGACAGAATATTCGGTGACTGGACTAGCTGTCTCGTTTCCCCGACTTAAATCCCATGGAGCACGTGTGGGATACGTTCTGGATGCATACCTGCGGCACGTCCGCACCACAAACGACCATCCAGCAGGCGTGGGGGAGGAATGGACCTCCCTACCACAAGAAGTCACCAACGCTGTTGCCACGGTCACACACTGCACAGCTCGCATTGTCGCCTCACATGATCACACACCGTATCACAAGTGTCGCGTCTTTCGTAACGTCCAGGGGACCATCATAAATCACACTGGCTGCAGTGTAATTAATGTCTCTGAATGAAAGTGTTCCGTTCGTCTCATTGCGTATTTCTTTCATTTACGTTTTGTACTATATAGCAAGAGCCTTTTCTGTGTATGGTTCAAGTTGCATTGAGCTACGTTACATGGTAGTGATACACAAAATGAAAGTTATTTTCGTCCGTAAGTTTTGTACACCAGTTTATATCCAAAAAGGATACGTATATCAAGGTGCAGGTTTCGTTCATTTGTAGGCGACATGTTCTGAATATCAGATGTAACCAAGCAATTTTTAACTTTATTTGTTGATTTATGATAACGAATTTCTAAAGGGAACAATGTTTTCTTAGTCTGTAGCACTGGAAAGAACCTTAGAAAAGGACATTGGCATAATATGTGTGGAACAAGATAACGACACCGCAAACCAACGATATGATTTTTAGAAAAGGTCCCAAAAATGTCTGCCCTTTTGCTCCCATTGTAAGAAAACATCTTTATCCAGGACGCCTTGCATGAGTATTATTAATGACTGTCACATTAAGTGCTTGACATATTGACCGTGAGCATTGATACAGGGTATAAACCGATTCTCGAGAGACAGTACTGCACGCTGAATTTCATTTGGAATTGTCGCACCGCAGGCCAACTTTAAACGACACATCATGTTTTCGGGATTCATCATTTCCTTGTAGACATCTTCTTCCCAGAAGCGTGGAGGAGTCAAGGGAAGTATTGCTTCCTTAAATCTATATCTCACGGAAAGGAAATCTAAGTAAAATTAGACACAGTCACACGGAGGCTTACCAAAAATCATTCTTCCGTTGGCCATTGGCGACTGGAACAGTAAAAGGGCGAAGTACAGCAGTACACAAAGTGCCCTCCGCTACAAACCATAAAGTGGCTTGTGGATTGTAGATACAGAGGTAGAAAGACAACGATCACTGGCGAGTAAACTAAATTGTGCAGTTTATTGGTTCTTTGGGTACATGTTGGCCTACAGCTCCGAAGATGCAGGCTTCGATCGCTGATCGCTTAGAGGCGAAAGCGAAGTGCGTACATGTCCAACGGTGTAAACCCAGCTAAAGCACATTTAATCCACATGGTCCACTGTGAACTTGTAGACACTAGTGCTATTTCATAAGCCGGTAAGTTATCGTCGACTTTAGTAAGGACAGGGCGGCTATATTTAAACTTTCATTTCTTGAGATGGCCCCATGAAAAACGAGTGTCGCACGACAATCAAACTTCTTGGAAAAATTTATAACGGAATGCAGAAGAAAAATAACAAGTAAACCACATTATGGGTAACATTTGTTAATTGTGTGCCATAAGTTCCAAGCTACAAACGTTGCTCAATGTGACAACCATCTGCTTCGACAATAGCCTGGAAGCGCACACTGTAGGTCCATTTCATAAGCCTTCGCAGCACTTTTCCAACTGTGGACCACGGAATGTTCAGCTGTCGAGACACAATTCGTACACTCCTTGAAGATCGCATATTACGTCCAGCATTCTGAGCCATGGCAACAGTAACTTCTTCATTTCTTCATCAATGAGCAGCGCAATGGGCTTCCGGCCTATCCTGAGAGCAATTCCCAAATCTCCAAATAATTCAGATCATATTCTTCAACGGCCGCGCGGGGTAGCCGCGCGGTCTAGGGTTCCTTGTCGCGGTCTGTGCGGCTACGCCTGTCCGAGGTTCGAGTCTTCCCTCCGGCATGGGTGTGTGTGTTGTCCATTGCGTAACTTAGTTTAAGTTAGATTAAGTAGCGTGAAGGTTTACGGACCGATGACCTCTGTAGTTTGGTCCGGTAAGACCTTACCACAAATTTCGAATGTTCTTCAACGACAATGCTAAGAGAGAACCTCTCTGCATTCCTCTGATGCGTCTATACTCGTGAAGAGCAGCACTATTTCTGTTGTTTTGATAAAACAGTTCTGCGATTAAGTCCCTGCTCACCTTGTCCAAACCCATGCTGACGGTCTAAAACTAAAATTTTGGAGGCCATACGGTAAATAGTTTTCCGACCACACTGGCTCAAATAGAGATAGATTAGTTATAATTAACCTGAACTTGAGTCTGCCGTTCGTTCCACTGGGATAATCGGCACATTGGAAGCTCAGTTAGCATCTGTCTGCCGTGCACCTACTCGTTCCAGTCGTTAAGCGTTTCTAATGAATCTACAATAGCTGCTTGTGCAACCAGTTCTGGCAGTGGCCTTGAGAAGGACGCGAATTCGCGCTAAATTGCGAAGGACACTCCACGGCCGCTGGGGAACAGGTATGTGTTTGGCAACATTTCCTAGCGAGAGGTCATGCCACAAATCTTAGCAAGGAATGTGTTAAGCAGGTCATGGTATCTCTCTGACCTTAAAAGTATCGGGAACTGTTTTGGCCCCTACAGCCGTCTTGTCTTCGGAACAGAGTTCTTGTTCATGAATAACATTACGGAAATTACGTACTCTTGTAGTAAAGGCGCAGTGCTTCAGTATTTCTCGGCTTCTAAGCAGAGTAATCTGTTACGGGAAGAACGAGAGCCAGATATTTTCGCAACAGCCTCTGCAAGCCAAATGTGTAACGGCCCTGATTCTGAGACAGCACTACAACTCATTCCGAGGGCCGAGTTCCGCAAAGAGCGCTAAACCCCCCGAGTGGGCACATCTGTCTAACTGGACGTGAAGGTCGTTTGCCGAGCGTCTAAAAGCCCAATTCGTCACTATTTTTTTGAGTAGTGCATTCTGCTGTCCCATTTGACATCACAGCACCATAAGCCCCCCCCCCCCTCCCCAACATCACAGCAAGTTACGATGAGTGATCTCTTATCCATGACCGCTTCGCAAGCGTGTAGGCTCGGTAATCTGACGACGTTATCTTCACGACCAGTCACTGCCCTACGTCTTAGTGCCAACAACGGAAATTTCTTCTCCAACTGCTCGCTGCCAGAAGTATTCTCCCACCTCATCTTACTTCTAGGTTCTCTACAGACCTTCGCCGGCCGCGGTGGTCTCGCGGTTCTAGGCGCGCAGTCCGGAACCGTGCGACTGCTACGGTCGCAGGTTCGAATCCTGCCTCGGACATGGATGTGTGTGATGTCCTTAGGTTAGTTAGGTTTAAGTAGTTCTAAGTTGTAGGGGACTGATAACCACAGCAGTTGAGTCCCATAGTGCTTAGAGCCATTTGAACCATTACATACCTTCAACAATGCTTTTTGCCCTCTCTTTTACCGACTGTAATACCATGCATTCTCTGTTTGTTTTCTATTTATTCTTAATATCCCTGTGAAACGCACTATGTATTCAGTTCTCTCGATAAGTTCTACTAGTATCTGTGTAGCTTCATTTACGAACTCTACACGCTTCAGTTATGACCATAGTCTTCTCGCAAATTTTTCAGCCAAATAGTTTTTCTTCTAAAGTTGATTCATCACAGGCAGCGGAACTTCTTTATCTCTTGTGTGTCCCTCTTTTAATCTTCAAAGACACGTTTTCCACAGCACATGGTGCATCGTTGAGACGCTGTATTCTTAGACAGGAACAATGTTCAAATCCCTCTCCGACCACTGTGATTTAGTTTCTAGACATTTCTTCTAGGTTTGTCACAGAATGCTAGTGTAAATTATAGCAACATGTCGACCACCGTTGTGACTTACTTTCGTCCAGTCTCAAGGTGTTTACTACTGAGGTAGAGTCAGCGGATGACTGAGGTGACTTACTGACAGCAATTTCAATTCGACTTCCGTTGGGCTATATTGACGAATACGGTGAACCCCGTCGCCGGGACTCAACACTGCTACCGCGTATAGCGCGTTGCCAGTCAAGAAGTACCCTGAGCAGCATTGTGTTCTTAGAAGGCTCCCTCGTTGAGTGCTGTGGAGAAATCGCCCAGCTAATGTGGGCACCGTGCTTTATAACTTGTATCTATCATCGTGGCAAACACTAATTGGATAACACATTGCTACCCTTAAAAATTACAGAAACAAAAAGGCGACTTAAAACAAACGCCAGAATGACATGAACTGTACTACATGCTTGGAAAAGCAAACTATTAGCATTTCACCACATCCAAACATAATTAACAGGATTAACGGCCTTTAGTTCTGTATATAAGGAAAGATTGCGTAGATGGTTTCTCAATCAGAATCTGAATGTTGTTTATAAGTGATGGTTGTAAGAAGATCATGTTATATATTGCTGGATGTCCTGCTCTGTACGCCAAGACTGACTTGTGAATATGAAATGGATCGACGTAATCAATGCCGTGGGCAATTTCAAGGGCCCCACATGACTAGCACCCGAGAGGCAACGCCACGTACGTTGTCATGAAATGGGCATGTCTGCAGCGAAATTAACATCCATACAGACACTACGACGACGTTCAATGCACCACTAATTGTCGGCGCGGCATTGTTGTTGTTTTGCTTAACGCAGCAGAACAGAGAGTTGCGTCAACAGTCCTGCAACCGCGACAACAATGGATGGAGGAGAGCTACCTCGTCGTCTTTTGAGAAGAGTCCCGGTTTTGCGTACACCGTCCCAACGCTGTTATGCGTATCTAGATGCTCCGAGGGTAAGGAATGTTTACATTCTTCTTCGTTATGCGGTGTAGCATTTCTAGCACTTCGCACGAAGATATGGGAGCCACTGAGTAAGCAGCACTACGATCTCTCGTTCGCATATCTAGTACTATAATCTCCACAAAAGCCGTTACATTTCGATTGTGATAAGGCCAATGTCCATGCACATTCTTCGAGATCTTCGTGACATCAACAATACAATGCAAGATCGCATGTTGCCCTTGCTGTGCTGACCCACCTCGAAACAGTGTTCGACTAATTCCCGTCCCAGTAAAGTCTCAAGGTCTCTCACCCACTGGAAACATCTGGTCACAGATTGCAGAGACAATGGCACTGGCCAGTCGGTTCTAGGGGCTTCGGTCCGGGACCACGCGCCTGCTACTGTCGCAGGTTCGAATCCTGCCTCGGGCATGGATGTGTGTGATGTCTTTAGGTTAGTTAGGTTTAAGTAGTTCTAAGTCTGGGGGACTGATGACCTCAGATGTTAAGTACCATAGTGCTTAGAGCCATTTGAACCGTTTGAACAATGGCACTCCACCACTCGCCACCCACTACCAGTCATGAAATCTGACATAGATTTGAAGTAACATGGAATGACGTACCTGCATCTGTCATCCAAGTTCAGTTCGACTGAATGATCATCCGCATTACATCTATTGTTGGTGCCAGAGTTAAAAGCTCTCTGTAAATTACAATTTCTGCAAATGACCTACAAATTTAATCATGTACACTCTAAGACCAAAAATATAAAAAGAGGTGATGCACCATGAAGGAGCTACGCAAATTGGTCACAAATTGATATTTACAGGGGTATCGACGGAAGATGCAAAATTGAAAACTTTGGCGACCGATGAATGAACGCGTATAGCTGCAGCGAAATTTCACCGTGCAACTGCCAAGGATAGTACACAGGGGACACGTCGACAGTTGAGCATAAAGTCTTTGCGAATTTCATCCCGTGTACTTAGTTGGACAGTAATTATGCTTCACAGAGAGGTACGTGAACAACACGCATACGTCAGTGTTTGATTTGGACGTGTAGCTGGGCTCAAACAAGCCGGTTGCAGTAATCGCTCAACGTTTCAATAGGAGCGGTGCCACATGTTGGCAGGAGTGGGTGAAGCAAGACCCAACAAGGCGTGAAGAAATAAGCGGTCGACCTAGACAGATGAGTGAACGTGAGGACCGATTAGTGGTCAGAGAGCCCTGGATTCATCATTATCATCGATCCGACTTGCAACTGGTCCACAAAGATCATTAATAGGCGGCTCGCAGAAAGAGGTCTGAGCCCAAGGCGCCCATTGCGCGGGTTACCATTAACCTCTCTATACCAAGAAGCCGATTTGCAGTGGCACATTCGGCCTAAAATCTCATACACTGGAGTACATTTGCCTTCAGTGATGAGTCCCTCTTCAACTGAGCGAAGACGTGTCTGGAGACTCTCTGGACAGAAGTGACCACGAACCTGACTGTCACCCGCCATATGGCCCGACAATCAGGAGTGAAGATCTGGGGTGGCATTTCTTTTCATATCAAGACCCCTTTGGTTGTCATCCACGGCACCCTTACAGCACAGCGAAAAGTCGACGATATTCTACTTTCCAATTTGGCAACCGTTCCTGGGCTTACATTTCAGCAAGACAGTACACGCCTGCGTACGGCGAGAGTTTCAACTACTTGCTTTTGTGCTTGCCAATCACTACCTTGGCCAGCAAGGTCACCGGATCTCTTCCCAACTGAGAACATTTGGAGCGTTACGGACAAAGATCTCCTGCCAACCCGGGATTCTGACGATCTAGGGCGCTGCGACAGTGTGGGCACACCAGGATACACACTGTGGGACGGCACGCTCTATGAAGATGCGGCGGGTAATGAACGTCAGGTACATCTACATCTGCATGGATACTCTCATAATCACATTTAAGTGCGTGCCAGAGGATTCATCGAACCATCTTTACAATTCTCTATTATTCCAATCTCGTATAGCGCGCGGAAAGAACGAACACCTATATCTTTCCGTACGAGCTCTGATTTCCCTTATTTTGTCGTTGTGATCGTTCCTCCCTATGTAGGTCGGTGTCAACAAAATACTTTCGTATTCGGAGGAGAAAGTTGGTGATTGGAATTTCGTGAGAAGATTCCGTCGCCCCGAAAAACGCCTTTATTTTAACGATTTCCAGCCCAAATTCCGTATCATTTCTGTGACACTCACTCCCATATTTCGTTATTATACAAAACGTGCTGCCTTTATTTGAACTTTTTCGATGTACTCCGTCAGTCCTTTGTGGTAAGGATCCCACACCGCGCAGCAGTATTCTAAAAGAGGACGGACAAGCGTAGTGTAGGCTGTCTCCTTAGTAGATCTGTTACATTTTCTAAGTGTCCTGCTAATAAAACGCAGTCTTTGGTTAGCCTTCCCCACAACATTTTCTATGTGTTCCTTCCAATTTAAGTTGTTGGTAAGTGTAATGCGTAGGTATTTAGTTGAATTTACGGCTATTAGATTAGACTGATTTATTGTGTAACCGAAGATTAACGAGGTCCTTTTAGCACTCATGTGGATGACCTCAAACGTTTCGTTATTTTGTGTCAATTGCCACTTTTCGCACCATTCAGATATTCCATCTAAATCGTTTTGCAGTTTTTTTTATCTTCTGATGACTTTATTAGTCGATAAACGACAGCGTCATCTGCAAACAACTGAAGGCGGCTGCTCAGATTGTCTCCCAAATCGTTTATATACATAAGGAATAGCAAAGGGCCTATAACACTACCTTGGGGAACGCCAGAAATCTGTTTTACTCGATAACTTTCCGTCAATTACTACGAACTGTGACTTCTCTGACAGGAAATCACAAAACCAGTCACATAACTGAGACGATATTCCATAAGCACCCAATTTCACTACGAGCCGCTTGTGTGGTACAGTGTCAGAAGCCTTCCCCAAGGTATTAAGAATATTGTATCGCAAAACTGGATTGTCGCTATTTTCGTGTCTCAGTGGGGACACAGAATTTAACACAACGGACAGTGGATTTAAATCTCTGATTCGGCCATCCTGATACACATCTTTCATGATATTTTATCGGATTTTAGATGAATGAGAAGATGGCTCCTCTATTAAACCCAGTGCCGATTTCTTCTCCGCGCTTATTCGAGACTCTACTCCGTCTCTAGTGTCCGCCCCAATAGCTGCAACTTACTTGTGCTGCCACCAGTGACGTCTGGAAACTTGGTCGACAGTTCGTTGCCTGTTAACTTCGCGTTCCGCCGGACTCGATTGACCCATGGACTTTTATCCATCCTGAGGATACTTATTTCCCCGCCACAAAAAATCATGCGATTGTATGGGTCAAGGGATGGACGATCATCTACATGTATAATGATGGCGACAAATCACGCCTTGATTTCTGGCAGTACTTACAAACCGCCCTCAGTGAAGTCGAGCACCGACCGCGCTACCGCGCCTTCTTCGCCAATTACCTACACGCGATCTTTACGTCACCCCCGCTCAGCTGGATGGTGCCACACGCCGACACCATTCCCCCCCCCCCTTCCCCTCTGCTGACATCTGAGACTCCCCGCGCCACTTTCCTTATTGCTTTCTTTATTGTAACCCACTGTGGAGTAGGCGCATGGACACGCGCCTCCTTTCTTTTATGCACTATACCAGAACACACTGGTTTTTCCCTCACTCCACTGTCTATTGCTTCACACCTCTTAGCTTACATCAGTATTATTATTGTTCTTCCTATACCTTGTTAATAAAAAAATTGCTCGCCTTGTACGAGTGTAATGTCTCGTGTTATTTCCGCCGGAAGGATGGCATTTCTGTTGTATTTAAACTTGTACCAATAAAGATATTTTGTTCCTTTACCCTGTTCATGGTAAAAAAATTAAAAAAAAATAAAAAAAAATAACAAAAAATAAATAAATCAAAAAGCTACTTTGAGGGCGTGATTCAGGGATGGGAGGGGGAGGCATCGCGGCCAGGCCTCGAGTTCCGACTCCTGCCCGCTTTGTTTCCACCTGTTCGTAACTGACCACTCTACTCTTAGTTGTTAAGAAATACATTAAAAAAAATAAAAAGTAGCGTCTCTGTCCGATAATGACTTTTTGTTGAGGCAGTGGTTCGCGTCTTAACACTTCAAATTTTTTTCCTAACATTCGCGTCTATATATAAAGTGGTCAGCGTGACGGATTGCCGTCCTGCGGGCCCGGGTTCGATTCCCGGCTGGGTCTTCATCATCTTCACTCCATCCCCATCCGGTGCACAGGTCACACAATGTGGCGTCGAATGTAGTCAAGACCTGCACCAAGGCGGCCGGAGCTGCCCCGTCAGGGTCCTACTGGCCAATGACGCCAAACGCTCATTTTCATTTTTCCGCCTCTAGTTAACATTTGTCAAATATACATTAATATCTCTTCTTCTTTATGTTATTTCTGTTTGGTTCTACGGGCTACAGACAGTTTCCACATTTTCAAGTTGAAAAAAAAAGTAATACTGAAAAATTAAATATTTGAAGAGAAGGCACATGCCAGTTTCATTCCGCCGTAGACTTTCAGAAATTTAAACGCAAGGTCGTCTTAAAAAAGTGAAGTTTTCCTAAACCCAAGTTCAAAAATGGTTCAAATGGCTCTGAGCACTATGGGACTTAACATCGGAGGTCATCAGTCCTCTAGAACTTAGAACTACTTGAACCTAACTAACCTAAGGACATCACACACATCCATGCCCGAGGCAGCATTCGAACCTGCGACCGTAGCTGTTGCGCGGTTCCAGACTGTAGCGCCTAGAACCGCTCGGCCACTCCGGCCGGCCGAAACCCAAGTGTTTATTCAAATGTAGCTGTGTTTTGTTGGGCAGGGACCCACTGGAGAGGCTGTGCCCATCCTGAGAACTGCTTCACTCTGCCAGTAATTGTGGGATATACTTAAACGTAAGATCCCAACCATACTGCCTGTCATCGTTTCTCATACACGCGAATTACTAACATACGTGGAAAAGCACGCTCACTATGAAAAGCTAAAAGCTGGAATAGACCAGTTGTTGGGTTCCTAGCCCTTAGACTTGCATGTATATATGCAGACTGAAACGACAAATTGAAAATTTGTACCAAGGCCGGTATTCGAACGTTGGTCTCCCGCTCACTAGGCAGATGTGCTGACAACTACGCTACCCTGGCACGGTGGATGTGGAAACCGTGGAAACCTGCGCGACCTGCCCTACCACCCTTCCCTCCTCGATCCAAATTTCCATTCACGCCCCAGCCCACTCCTTATTCCCCCTAAACACAAATAGCGTTGCATAGGATCACCAGCTGCGTCGAAATAGCACCTCGGCATCAAACGATATTTCCACCTCGCGATTATCAACATTCCTTTTTCATTCGATTTTGTTCCGTTTGTGAAAGGTCCTCCAAGTTGCAGCTGCACAACCAAGCTGCAACTACACAACCAATAGCTCATGTACGCTTACATTCAGTTCAATCATCGAGTAGTAGAGAAGCCATGTTAAGGAAATTGAGTACATCGATGTAAAAAATAGTCTCTCAGATAGTGTCTGTCATCACTAAATTCAGCGAGCTTGTAACGTTACATTATCCTACAGCGTCCTAAAATGCGAGAGTGTCAGTGAGGAAAAATGCAGCGCACTACTTCCATTAAGGAAACTGTCGAGCTGAATACCGCGCGTTATTTAATGTGGGGTGTTACTGCTGCATAAATCATGACTGCGAAGATCATTGCCGAGATAGCGGCGCGGTTATTGAAATTAACGCCTGCTTGGACAGGCTGTTGTGTTACGAAATCCCACACCTGCGAGTATAAATATTCCTCGCTTTAAATGGTGGTCGCTACGTGGCAACTACGCGCTTCGTAAGGTCAAAGGTGTCCACGCATTTAAGTGCCTCGTGCACCCTATTATCCGTTATTGGTTCTATTATAGATGCAGTCAACCCCGATAATAGGTTTCGTGATCCGAATCGAGAAGTGGCAACATTAACATAGAAGTCTTACTGCAGTTTACATGGTTGTATGCAGTTTGAGTACAGTTGCACTCGTTTTCCCTTTTACGTACGCAAAGAAAATTCTTTCTTAAGAATAATTCCTGTTGCTCGATTGCGTCTTTTCATTTTCGCGTCAAGCCAACACACTTTTTTTTACAGACTAATTACACCTACAATCTATTATCAGCAGTAGATCGCAGTCAGATGTTAGTGAAAACAGATGGTTCGGACGAAGTGGCAAGAAACAATCGAATTGGCCCATTGGTTAAATCACTGGGTTCATGTTCAAATTGACTGGGAATGAAATCCGCGTCCAGCCGCACACATTAAGGTTTTCCATGGTTTCCCTAGATCCCTTAAACCCAAATACCCGTCCAGATGATTCTTTTTAATTCTTCTCCAGTGGAAGGTTGGTTACGGCTGGTCCTGGCGGAGGTTCGAGTCCTCCCTCGGGCATGGGTGTGCGTGTTTGTCCATAGGATAATTTAGGTTAAGTAGTGTGTAAGCTTAGGGACTGATGACCTTAGCAGTTAAGTCCCGTAAGATTTCACACACATTTGAACATTTTTGAAGGTTGGTTACGTGTTTCTAATTACCACGTCGTCACGAATTCATAAATAGATAATTTTCTATTTTAGAAGTAGTGGTGGTAATACCAGTAGCAACAGTAGTTCCAATTACGCCTCGATCACTTTTACAAGCATATTGGATATTAAATGGTATTACAGTCTAACGACAAACAAATAAAAAATATAATTAATATATACAGTCATTTACATACTTTCAGATCTAGTACGGCAAGGATGGGACAGACAGTAAGCCGTGGGCTTACAGTGCCAACACCCTGGCTTTCCTTTGAATTAATCTAGGGAAACCACGGAAAACATAAATCAGGATGCCGAAGGGAGATACGGCCTCCATCCTCACAAATACAGGGCCTGTCTGTTTAAAACAGCTGAAATTCGTTTCGTTTACCTCTAGTGTAAATTAATGTTACACAGAGACGTTATATATTAGTCTAAAAAGCTTGTGCTACGCTGTGCATTCAATACTCATTACCACTTCACAGTGCACACTATACGCACTTTACACACACTATTTCAATATTTAACACTACACACACTAGAATGAATTTTTCTGAAGGAAATTTTAATCTGCCAGGAAGTTTCACTACACACACTGTCATGGGACGACAGAACCATAGCGACACTGCTTGGCTTCTTTTTGCGTACTGCAGCTTCCTATTTCCATGGATCACAAACTGAGTCAGCATTAATGTGTGGTGAGTAAGACGCTGAGCTCAGAAAGCTGTTATTACTATACAGTGTGGTGGAGAGCATTTGGAACAAGTATATCCTTTAAAAAAATGTAGTGGAAAAGTTTTGTGTGAAATGACGCGTGTTTTATTATTATTATTATTATTAATTGTATTACTTTTTTTAACAAACCCGTAGGGCAGAGATTGAGTTTTATTTTATCATCTTAATCGATGTTTTTAACAGAATTCTAACTATGATTCACCTAATATGAAGTCGGTGTTCTCCAAGAAAAGAAAATGTGAAAATGTTGAACATTCACTTGATGAGCCATCGACTGTATTTCTTCCTTTCAGCGACCCTCCATCCAGCAAGATGGAAGAGTCCTGGGAGTACGAGGTATTGTATAAGACCTTTTTTCCTACCTACTAAGAAGATAAAGATGTAATGCCCTGTTAAGAACAGTCACGGCCTCAGGATCCCTGGGATATATAACATCCCTTGTGAATGAGGAGACAGTTGCATCGATCAGTCCGTCCGCGCCGTTTCCGACCGCCGTGCAGGACATCAACGGGATAGTGAAAATCGAGAACAGGAGAAATCTTCGGTTAGCTGAGAACAGCCTTACAAACACAAACGGTATATTGTTGGACGAAACAAATGTTTTGTACCAGGCTCCTCCATACTGGGATTCTGCAATTAAAGAGGCGTAGAAATAAGAATATGTGAGAAGAGTTTCAACCGTGACAGCAGATATAATAATAGCGGTGGATGAAAGCGAGCTCTCGATGCAGAAAAGAGGCAGATATTGAAACGTCCCCTTAGAAAAATTATACATGACCGTGCTTAAACTGACACACAATATTTTTAGCGCAACGTAATCTGACTTTCAAAAATCCCTACAAAAGAATAGCCCTGACTAACATTAACCTATACCTTTCACAAATCACTTACCTCACCAAAAATCTATTAACATCCAGCTGCCCAACACTACAATGGCAGACAACAATGCAAACTAGCCACAGACTGCACACAGCACAGCCAGTGATTTTCATACAGAGCGCTACGTGGCGTTACCAATAAGAAAACCTAAACAACCTACTTACAATATTTCCCTCGCATGTTTAGGCTGCTACTGGAACGGTGGCGCCCTCAGCGCAGATGCTGACGCCATCTGCAATAGAACTACGTAATTACCAACCAATTACAAGCCGTCTATGGGATATATAAAGTCACCACATCACCAATTTAGACTGTAAGACAATGGAAGTCATCGTTGAAGGCATTAGACCATGAATTCAGAAGGCAAAAAGTCCAGGAATGTTTTGGACATCTTTTTAAGGTTTTTCCATAATTGGACAACTGGGAAAAATGAATCTTGTGAAGTTTCACATGCTAATGTTAGATAATTTTGTTTCTACTCACGAGTATTCACACTCACACTGTTCGTTTACGAGAAATCCAAATATACTACAAAGGTATTACAACAGTATGGCTACCCAAATGGTTTGGACACTGTCGGAGGTGGTGTTCCATTTTTTGTGAATTACATTATTTGCATAAAGTGTTCACTATCACTATCACGACCGACTACTTAAATTATCAGTGAAGTTTTATATTCTATTTAATAATATTTTGTTGCAATATTGAGTGTAATGTGTGAATGAATGAATTTCTTTATGGGTTTGTGGATTACTTAATGCATACAGGAGAAACATTTGAAGACATTAACAAATTAATCGACGATATAGCTTATTAATGAGATTTTTTTCTGCTGACCTTTTGTGGTGTACAAATGTTTCCAGTTCCCGAATTAAATCCATTATATATGATACCTGGAAGTTATGGTGTGTCTTAAGATATATGTTGGTGAATGGGTTTCCAGTGTTTATAGAAGTGTTTCAAGGACTGATTTTGTGAATTAGTTATGTGTGTGGCAGTTGACATGTTCAGTAGATCTGGTATGAATTTTCCTGACAGCCTTTCCTATGCAGTGGCCTGAGCGAGTTTTGGATTTGTTTTTGTATATTTCTCAATCTGAGAATTATGTTGTAGTTTATTGGTTGAAGTAGATTACTTTCTCTATACGAGATCCACCAAAGTACGCTGAACAAAAATTTGAGTGCATTGTTAGTTTATTCCACAGGCCCAGGAATTATTTTATTTTTTTCTATTTGTTTCTGCATTTTGTCTGTCATTGTGTTGCGGAAGTATCTTGTTAACTCACCTTGCATAATGATGTCCAGTTCATTCTGCCTGTTCGCTTTGATCAACAAGTTCAGTAAGGAACAAAGCGAAAACCACTCGCATCATGTAGCTTAGGTACCTAATCTTGAAAAAAGTCTCAAAGTTAAGCACAATCTGGCGAATTGTCATTCAAAGTTGTAGGACTGTACTGAACCCTACGATTCACAGAAAAAAACCATAATTATGAAATACATTTGCAGTCTCAAAATTCAGCGATAAACCAGTCACGTAAATTGCACGAAAATTTATTCACAATAATGGAATGAGTAACCAGATTAAAATGAAATTATCTACTTGGCATTAACGCATCTGTCCCGCCCAACCCAAGAGCCATTCTATCGCAGTAAAATTGCTGGACGAAAAATTAGGCACCCCTGTAAACATTAACCTAATACCGTGCGAGAGTTGATAATGCCTCCTCCCATTCCTAATAGTGCTAGACATTTTCTATAGGGTTAAGGTCGGGAGATATAGTTGGCCTACCAAAGTGCAACAGGGTGCACTACAGTTCGTCAGACCAGAAATATATGCGTGCAGATCTGCGAACACGGGTGTTGTCACATCGGAATATGGGAGTATCCACAACGTACTCATCACGACAGTGTAGAAAAGGGGTTGTACTTGGGCACCGAGAATGTTGGAATAAACATCCTGGTGCAAGTTCACGGTAATCCGAATGACTGGGCTCAAGTCGTGGTAAGAAACATACCCCAAAACGTCACAGAACTACTTACGGCCTGAACTAAACACTACACAAGCTGCCGGTTGAACGCCTCATTAGTCCATCGGAGTTCTCAACGTCTAGCGTTACTTCAAAAGAGGCATAATCGCGAAACGTCGAACAACCCTAAAAGCATCTAGCCATTTACTGTTTAGCTTTCAGCATGGTTCCTTCAGTTGAACGGAGGTTACAGCTAAATGTTTATGATGGTGGAGTGGGGGGTGGGGGGGAGCGGGAGGAAGGACCATAAATCTTCTCGCTAGTTTCATGCGGCCCGCCTCGAATCCTCTCCTGAGCCAGCCTCTTCATCTCATAGTAGCACGTACACCCTACGTCGTCAATTATTTATTAAATATGTTCCAGTATGTGGCTTCCATCACTATCTTCAGCTGCCTCTAGTACCGTACAAATTAGTCGCGGGTGTCCTAACACTTACTCTGTCATCCTGTCCCTCTTTCTCGTCAGTGTCTGCTACATATTTCCGCCCTCGTTTCTTATTTTAACTAGCCTACATAATTTTCAGCATTCTTCTGTAGGACTACATCTCAAACGCTTTGATTCTCTTGTTTTTCGCTTTTCGCACAGTCCATGATTCATTACGGTACAATCTCGTGAATACTGTTGAATGTAACCATTCTCAGAATTTTCTTTGTTCCCAAGATAGCAGCGTCTATGAGGAGCAGTTATGAAAACCGAACACAGGCCATAAAGGGATCATGGAATCTTTCATTAAAAAGTAATCTCCACACGCTTTAAGACACTTATCCCATTGGTAGACGAGACGATCAGTTCCCGTTTCGTAGAAAGCGGTCGGCTGCTGACGGATCCACGACCACCCCACTCCTGCACTTCCTCATCCGACTGAAACCGACGCCCACACGTGTCTTTCTTTGGTCACACGGTCACACGGTGAAAAATTCGGGCTGTAGGGGCGATGCTGCAGTGTTTGCCTAGCAAATCGCTGAAGCGTAACCTTCGTTCCATTGTCTGTGTGGGGGTGGGAGGTATCGTGCAACAGGATGACTCCGTCCGACAACAATTCTGAGCGTTTTGACTTTATGCTGCGGCGCAGTTTCTTCAAAGTGTCTTCATAGCGCTGCATGCTGATTGTGGTTTCACGCTCGAGAAAGTCGACGAGCAGAGGACCCCTGCGGCCAAAGAAGAGGAGCATCATGACTTTACATGAACTTGTGCGAACAGATTTGGATATCTTTGGCGAGAGAGATGTGGGGTGTACCCACTGTTCGCTTTGCTGTTTGCCCCTGGGCTGTCGGACGGAATCATCCTGTTGCACGATAATGCCCACCACCAGTCAGCACTCGGACGAAGACTACGACTCGGCGATTTGGTGGGGAATCTCTGCAGCATCCTCCCTACAGCCAGAATCTTCCACCGTGTGATTATCACATCTTTGGCGATCGGAGGAAAGACATGCTTGAGCGTCGTTTATCAATCGGATGAGGAAGTGCAAGAGTGGGTGTGGTTGTGGTGGTGTCAGCGGCCCATCGCGTTCTACGAAGCAGGAATCGACATCTCGCTTCCCAGTGTGACAAATATTGCCACGCATCTCGTGAATACTGTTGAATGTAACCATTCCATGATCCATTGTGGCGGACGTTAGGTTTTCATTTGACTGCCCCTCATACTATGTGGTCCCCAGTTTCCATTTTAAGTTCATCATTAGTCTAGTTTATGCGGTTCGTCATTTTTTACCTCTTTCTTCGATTTGCTCTCAGTCCGTATTCCGATCTCAGTTGAGAATTGATTTAATGCAATGTGTCCTGTAATGCTTTCACTCTCGCTGAGGATGCCAATGTCGTCAGCGAAACTTATCATTCATATCCTTTCTCCCTGAAATTTAATCTCACTGCTGAAACTTTTATTCCTTTCATTGCTTCTTTCATGTACGTAGTGTACAATGTGGGGAAAATATTTCATCCCTGTCTTACACCCTCTTTAATCAGAGCTATTATTTTTTGGTCTTCTTCCATTCTTAATATTCGTTTTGGGTTCTTGTACGTATTGCAGATTACTCGTCTTTCCTTATAGTATATGCCTACTTTTCTGAAAATTTTCAAACGTCTTGCAGCATTTTAAATGTATAACCCTTTTTCTAGTTCGACAGATCCTACGAATTTTTCTTGATATTTCTTAAGTCTTCCTTCGATCAATAAGCGCAGCTCCAGGGTCGTCGTCTAACAGATTCTCATTTTTCTTTTCTATTCTTCTTGCGAGGTAGCTGATTCGAAAGTCCGTTGCATGCAGCTGCTTTCACAGTTCGCTCAGAAACTGGTTGACATGGACTTGCGTTCACTGACAACAAGAATCCTGTTGCGACTGGCAAGATGTCACACATATCTTCGGTCCCTGTCAGTTGGAATTTTGTGTGACTACCGATCTTTCGCCGTGTTCAATAGTGCGGGAGCGAAATACCTTTTCCCCACTCCGTCACGTGTTCACGTCGATCCATATTCCTGCACTTATTGGGGCTATTCACTTGACACATACACATTACTTCACTGGTGTGACTTACGTCAAGGGTACAGGGCCACGAGGCCGCCTGGTACCGGTTATGATCATCTACAGTGCTCCAAAGTTACCAGTGCTCTCTTTTAGGACGGTGCTACTGTTGTGTATGGTGATGTACTACGTCTGTTTCTGAGCTGCAACTATAAACTCTGTCTGTAATATTTGTCCTACAGAGGCACAGTCGATAGTGGCTGTCTCAGGGACATCAAGCACAGGCGTGGTTAGCATCGCCAGTCCTCTTTTACTGTAAGTACTGGCCGCTCGCCGTAGAGCGCGAGGTTGTCACAGGGAAGGGCAATCTTACCTTAATCACCCCGATTGCGAGGTAAATATAAAAGTTTATAAAAAAAAAAAAACACCTAAACCTCAAAGTGTGTGTTACGTGCTGACGAGGTGGATGGCTACTCCAGCCAAATGTTCACATCTTACTGGTATAAGGCGTACCCACATCAAGTGGGGCTCTACGTGGGTTGACTCTGTGCATAGGGGGATGGGGGGGGGAGGGGACAAAATGGGCCTCGACCTCCAAATTAAAACACCCAAACAAAGAAGAGCTCAGTTCCCTAGTTTTCCCTATGAAATTTCTCCAAGAGATGGTAAGAGAACATATCCCGTCATGTGGACCACATTTACAGCAACAAAATATAAAGAAAGATCATTTTATAAAGCATTGCCGTTCTATCTAAGTAAAGGTTTAGAAGTTATAGTCGGTACATCTCCGCTCAGGAGCTAATACGAGTAAATATGTTGAGATAGGCCGAAATGTAATGGACTCATATGTGATACTGCCCACCCCGTGCAAATATTATGTAGTTCTTATTTACTATTGAAATTGATTTTTGAAGGAAATAAATACACCACTGCCACTAATCGGTCGCCTGATACTCTTTGAAGCTTAACTACGAACACAGAACCTACTGAAAAAGTTATGAAGTTCATCATGCGTGAACTAAAATGCTACCACTTTATAAATAAATGTATCATTGATAGTGACAAGGCGTGTTTAGCTTAATGGATATTGAATTAGGGGTTTGGGAGTATATATTAGGTATACAGCGATAAATAAAGACAATAATAGAATTTTTAAACTGATATTAAACCACAAAGTAAAAAAAAATACAATGTGCACCTTTTCTGGTGATAGCAGAAATTATTGTCTAGTTCAAATGACATCCACACTTCACCTGTTTAGCAAATTTCGTAAATAGTCACTGGATCCAACATCACATGTAGCATGTATGCTTAACCGTCTATGTACAAATTACGTTAATATATGAAAAAGTAAGAACTAAACATTAAAACCATTTCTGAATTTACAACATGTTGCTTTGCATAAATTACCCCACACAAGTACCTTTACAAAGAAAAATAACAATTTAAATTATGTGAAGTGAGTGATAGTTGTGTAACTGTTATTTAACAACACTAACACTTTCAAATAAAATGCAAAATTCCACTTTCACTTCCTATGACACTGTTATCCTTGTTAATCGAGTGAACATCCTTGTTAATCGAGTGAACGAAGACTGCATCCCTGTCTTACACTCTTTTCAATCCGAGCACTTCGTTCTTGGTCGTCCATTCTTATTATTCCTTCTTCTCTCTTATACACATTGCATATTAACCGCCTCTCCTTATGGCTTACCCCTGCTTTTTCAGAATTTCTAACATCTTGCGCCATTTTGCATTGTCAAAAGCCCTATCCAAGTCGACAGATCCTATGAGCGTGTCTTGATTTTTCATTAGTGTTGCGTCCAATACCAACCGCAACGTTAGGATTACCTCTCTCGTTCTTTTACCTTTCTTAAAGCTAAACTGATCATCTAACACATCCTCAATTTTCGTTTCTATTCTCCTATATATTACTCTTTGCAACAACTTGGGTGAATGAGCTGTTATGTTGCTTGTGACATAATTCTCACTCTTGTCACCTCTTGCAGTCTTTGGAATTGAGTGGACGATATTTTTCCGAAAGTCAGATGGTATATAGCCAGATTCACACATTCTACACACCAATGTGAATAGTAGATTTGGTACCACTTCCCCCAATGATTTCAGAAATTTTGATGTAATTGTATCTATCCCTTATACCTTATTTGATCTTAAGTCCTCCAAAGCTCTCTTAAATTCTGTTTCTGGTAATGGATCCCCCATCTCTTGTAAACTGACTCTTGTTTCTTCTTCTAGTACATCAGACAAATCTTTCTCCTCATACATGCCTTCTATGTACTCTTTCCACACATCGGCTCTCTTCTCTGCATTTAACAGCGGCATTCCCCTAGAACTCATAATGTTACCACCGTTGCTCTTCATTTCACCGAAGGCTCTTTTGGCTTTCCTACATGCTGAGTCAGTCCTTCCGACAGTAATTTCTTTTTCGATTTCTTCACATTTTTCCTGTAGCCATTTCGTCTTAGCTTCACTGCACTTCTGTTTATTTCATTCCTTAGCGACTTGTATTTCTGTGCCCTGTATTTCCCTGAACATTTCTGTACTTCTTTCTTTCATCGATCATCTGAAGTATTTCTTCAGTCACCCATGGTTTCTTAGCAGATATCTTCTTTGTACCTATGTTTTTTCCTTCCAATTTCTGTGATTGCCGGTTTTAGAGACGTCCATTCCTCTTGAACCGTACTACCTACTGAGCTATTACTTGTTGCTACATCTATAGCCTCAGAAAACTTCAAGCGTATGTCATCATTCCCATGTACTTCCATATCCCACTTTTTTGCTTATTGATTCTTTCTGATTAATCTCTTTAAATTCAGCCTACTCTTCATCATTACTACACTGTACGCTTTACAATCCAGTATCTGACTTAGGATTCTCTTTCTCACCTCTATGTAATTTAAGTGAGAGCTTCCCGTATGACCCGGCCTTTTCAAGGTATACATCCTCCTCTTATGGTTCTTGAACAGAGTATTCGTTACCACTAGCCGAAATTTATTACAGAACGGTGTCTTTCTCCTCTCTCATTCCTTGTCCCAATCCCATATTCTCCTGTAACCTATTCCTCTACTCCTTTTCCTACAACTGCATTCCAGTCCCCCATGATTATTAGACTTCCATCTAACTTTATGTACTGTATTGCCCTTTCAATATCCTCATATGATCTGTATCTCTTCATCTTCAGCTGCGACGGCGACATGTATACCAGAACAATCGTTGTCGGTTTGCTGTCGATTCTGATAAGAAGAGTTCTATCACTGAACTGTTCACAGTAAACACTCTCTGCCGTACCTTCCTATTCATAACGAACCCTACTCGCGTTATACCGTTTTCTGCTGCTGTTGACCTTACCCTATGCTCATCTGACCAGAAATGCTTGTCTTCTTTCCATCTCAAGTCACTGTACCCTACTGTATCTAGACTGAGCCTAAGCATTTCTCTTTTCAGTTTTCAGATTTTCTAGATTCCCTACTACTTTCAAGCTTCTGACATTCCACGCCCCGGCTCGTAAAACGTTACCGTTGGTTATTCAATCTTTTTCTCATGGTCACCCCCCCCCCCCCAAATCCCGAGATCCGAAAGGGGGACTATTCCGGAATCATTTGCCAATGAAGAGATCATCCTGAGACTTTTTCAATTACAGGCCACATTTCCTGTGGATACAAGTAGTGTATTATTAATGCACTGGTTTCTATTGTCTTCTGCATCCTCATGTCGTTGATCATTGCTGATTATTCCTTTAGGAGCAGTTTCCCACCCCAAGGACAAGAGAGTGCCCTGAACCTCTGTCCTCTCCTCCACCCTCTTTGACAAGGCCGTTGGCAGAATGAGGCTGACTTCGTATGCCGGTAGTCTTCGGCCGCCAATGCTGACTATTAATCATAATTTAAAAGTGGCGGGTTTAGAACCCGAGCCCGAGGACGTTTTGATTACTACTCAAAGACGATACGCCCTTTTCTTTAATCCACTTTTTTTCCCGTGAACCTCTTCCACTTCAGGCGTTCGCCTCTGTCACCCCTAATACCCCCCCCCCCCTTTATTTGTCGTTTTTTATTGATTTATTCCTCTTCCAGGGGTGTTCACAGCAGCCAGACGTTGGGATGTTGAGGTAGTCTTCTCGTTCAGCGAAGGTTAAACACCCTATAATTTCCTTTGATGTCTCTCATCAGTCCATCGTGTGCTATATCGTCAATTTCTTGTCACACCCGGTACGTCTGGAGGGTGCGTAAATAACGCCTTCAAGTAATTCGCAAAAGGCGAACCATACGAAGGCCTTGCGCCTTAAAACCGTGTAGTTGATCGTTAAATAGTGCCAAAAATGTAACAATACTGCAACACCCTCACTATGCAAGTATGATAGTGACATACCCTCATCCCTTACCGTGGCGTTATGACGAGTAGCTGGGTAGTAAGTGACGCCGGGATGGATTAGTTCGGCGGGCTCTACGGACTGATACGACCGTCGCAGCAGCAATGCCAACATTCGACGTGTGAGGAGCCTGCAGTCGGCAGCCGTATCACAAACGAAACGGTACACGTCGGCGTTAACTACGGCGCACCTGGGGCTGAGAGGGTCCTCGGCAAGGTGTGTAGCGTATAAACGTCGTCGGGTTGGGAATTTTTCAGTCGTTATCGCATACCACAGTGATCTCACCACCGTGGGAAGAAAAGGCGAGTGCACTTTACTTCAGTCCCGGTTGCAGCCAACCGCCGGTTGTAGACGTTCAATCACATTAGGCAGGCAGTATCC
The DNA here is from genome assembly GCF_023864345.2 of Schistocerca serialis cubense. Taxonomy (NCBI): domain Eukaryota; kingdom Metazoa; phylum Arthropoda; class Insecta; order Orthoptera; family Acrididae; genus Schistocerca; species Schistocerca serialis. Next base: position 751,229,269 of record NC_064638.1, read on the forward strand.
ATTGAAAGGTAAGTCCTTGGTTGCAGGAGCCGTGTGGTCGGTGGAAGATCCAACAGATAACTCAAACCGACTAGATAAGTGTGGATGTAACACAGTGTTGGCGCGATATGTCCAACAGGAATCGGCGGCCTGATGGATTGAGGCGCCACCTCTTCAATCATCGTACCAGAGAGGGTGTCCTTGTCTAAAGCACATGGGCAAAAGAGAACACGCGTTCTATTGTGCACGTTTATCGTCCCAATGCCGCCTGTATGTGTGGGCAACGACAGTGTCTCGTATTGGGTCTTGAACACCCCAAGATCGCTGACGAAATGCCGTAAAGCTGCCTGGAAATTGACAGCTACCGAAGCGGCCACTAGGAAAACGTGTGTGTAATTATTAAATTTCGGAACGTGGTAGACGTTGACAAAATGTACGCGCATGATCAACTCAAATGTTCAGAAGGTATGTAAGCGAACTTTCGTGTGTATCATATTTAGTAGTCTGCAATTTGTAGCTGCAGCTGTGCGCTGCAGGTTCTCACGTAAAGACATTTCCAAATACTTCATCACCGAGACCTAGGTAATGGGGACTGACTTACTGATATTCAGTCGTCTCCCCCACATACTTCCGCGGTTTGATACGGCTGCCGTCCAGCTCGCCGTAGCGTTGACGCCACGCGTTCGCTGTACATATATCTTCTGCGGAACTCGCCAATAAAACTAAACCGTCCGCATAGGCACAACATTTGAAACGAACATTGCGGAGGTGAACGTCCTCCAAACGCTGTCATAGACCATGAAGTGCAATCTCGAGGGCGACGCCGAAGAGAAAACGACATGCCGGCATGGGTGCCACCACATCTCTATAAAAGCTTAATGCCGTGTGGATATTACTGCCACCTTCGAGACATGTTTTGATGGTATGAACGGCATCTTTCACAGTAGCGAGGAGGCGAGCACGAAGTAGGCGTGTGAACACCTTGTAATTCAAATTCACACTAATGTCAACGGCCGGAACTGTTGCGGTCTGCACCCCTCCTCCCCCCCCCCCCCCCCCCCCCCATCGTTTGGTTTTGGCACAGCGATGGTCATGCCCACCAAAAATATGGAAGTGAGGGCTGGGAAGTGAGCCGTGGTAAAAATTGCTGTTTTGAAGAGCGCGCGACAGCGCATTATGCGTTGCAGTCGCCCTCCGTTTCTGGCGGTGGCGCCGCTGTGGCAATCACAGCTTTGGTGTCTCCCTCTGGTGGGAAAGGGGAAAGGTTGCTTGTGCACGTGCATTTAAGGGGCCCTATGAGCTCGCCAGTAGGTCAGTCGGGTCAGTCTGGGGTTAGCCTCTCGTCCCCAGCTTGCTAGTCTGTCTCTCGTCCGCATTTCTTAGGCAGTTAGTGTCTGTCTGTCGGTAGGAGTACTAGTATGTCTGTCGTTCGGACCAACCTTTAATGCCGGAAAAATGAGAGTCTTTCCACTCCGCCAGTAAGAGAACTCAGCGAGTGGTCGCCCGGTCGGGGCTTAGTTCGTGCATATGAGTCTGCGTGTTAGGCCGCCAGTCTGCTCGAGTTTGCTCAGGCAGTGGTCATTGGCGGTTGGATCGATCGGTTGGTCGGTCGCGCACTGAGACACAAGATGACTTGTCCGCCTTGAGCGTCGGCGCTTGTGAGGTCGCCATGTGAGTCCAGTGGGCCGCGGCGTATTGCGAGGGGTAGTGACTTTGCGGTCGACACGAGGGCAACGGGAGTCAACCCACGATCAGTCTGGACGGTGCGAGCTGCGATGCCGTGGTGTAACTGGTTCTCCGAGCGCTTCTGGGCCCCTTCAGTTACCATCTTGTGGAGCTTGGCTCGGTCCTTTCCTGGTGCCGGGATGTCGTTTTGCCAGTGGGCGCGTTTCCTCTGCATGGTTGGGTCCGAGACAGTATTTCCGCCGTCGTGTGTCTGGAAGTGAGTGGGAGACACTCCAGCAGTGCAGTCGCGACGGAGCAGCAGTCGCGGACGGAGCAGCGGGCAGTCGGTCGGTTGGTACGGACTAAGAAAGACGGGAGACTGGAGCGCCATCCAGCGTCCGTTGAAGCGGCTGGCAGCGGACGGTTCGGGAGAGCGATTTCGGGGTGCTGCGCCAGGTCTTCTCGAGAAATCGCAGTTTATTAGAAGTTAGGCGATTGGTGACATGTTGTGTGATTTACTCTTGTTAAATCTTACTTGTTTTCTTGGTCAGTCTCTCGTCCCCAGTTTGCTCGTCTGTTTCTCGTCCGCATTTGTTAGGCAATTAGTGTCTGTCTGTCGTTCGGAGCTGCCTCTGTCATGTTTGTCGGATTCGGTGTGTTAACGAATTTATTGCTTGGAGTGTAACGGCCGAATTCCTAAAATATGTTTTGATCTTGCCTATCATCTCGAGAGGCGGAATTTGTGTACTGTAGAGTATGTTAACTTGTTTGGCCAACCTTGTATAATTTTATATAAGATTGCATTTCATGGGCTTTTATTTAAATGGTCATTTTAGTATATAAAGTTGACACCCTTCCACCGTAAGACTATCTTAGAAGTTAAAATCAAGTTGCACCTTCGGTGGCAAAGTTAATATTTTAATTTTAGTGTTTTGTACCATTTCCAGCCCTCCTATGGGGTGCATAGTTTGTGTGCTTGTGTGAATTGTTTAAACATTTAGTTAAAGTAATCTGGTGTGTCGCAGATTTGCAGTAGTGTAGTCTTTCAGAGGTTGTTGTGAGCGGTCGTAACTACGGCCGTGTTAAAAGGGAGCGGCAAGGTTCTCAGCCCGAAAGCTCATACAGTCAAAAATTTGTTTCTTTCTGCCTCTGAATAAATTGTAACTTGATATTTAGAGGGTGCTTTCTGATTATAATCTGAAATCTGTTTCTTTTTAAAAAATGCTTTAGGTACCATTAAAGTGAATAAATTACCATTTGTTAAAAAGGAATTTGCTTATGATTTCATCAGTTACGCCCTGGCAACTAATTACACGCTCACACAGTGTGATTAAATGTGTTAATGTTCCTGATGAATCGCTAGTAAATAAAATAAATTCTTAAGAATATTCTTTGAAAATAATTCACGGTTCAGGAAGGGGGTTGGGACGGGAAAGTCTGGATCCAGGAGTTAGCAGCACATCTGCCGCCAAACTTCCCCCATCAGGTCAGAAAAGTTGCTATAAAATTCCAGCGGAAGACCATCAAGTCCAGGGAATGTGCTCGTCGGCCCTGCGACAGGGTCATGAGCAAAGTGAAGGCCTCCAAAAATGTGGCGTCGCCTTGACCATACCTGATGGTGGTAGGTCCTGCAGGACGTCCTCAACCTTATTGTCAGGCCATTGACCTGTCAAATAGAGAGCGCGGTAATGATCTGTGAGGACACAGGAGATGGTGGTGCGTCCCTCTGCACGCTGCCCATCTGCCGAAATAACTGCCGTGACGTGTCGCCTCTTAGGATTTCTCCGTTCTCACATTCCTCTGGAACGGAATCTTTCAGTCTCGCTGTTCTGCGTGCCGTCCAGTCTATCAGCCGTGATCTGCAGAAGCCGTGTCTGCGTCCGGTGGACGGCCGTTTGGCGCTCGGGGGAAAGTTGTTGCAACGCTAGTTCTCGCAAGACAGCGTAGTAAAACTCAGATGTCAATCGTTGCCAAAGCGCCCCGTCTCGTCCATACGACATGAGCGTGGGCGAATAGCTGGTTCGGCGCAGTGTGTCCAACACTGTGTCGCAGAATCAAAGGTATGACATCTTCGCTCACATTTGTGCCATGTATCAGTGACAGCTACATGGCAAGCCTTTTCCCGGGAAATATTGACGTTAAGAGTCCAAGGTCCTCTACTACGGTTCGTCTGTTGTCGTGGAAGAGTTACGGTGCAGATAAAGGGCTGATGGTGGATGCAATGGGCCACAGCTCAGCACCAACAGTCGCTGCCCGAAGACCTCGGGGAACATAAATCCTATCCAATCTGCTGGCCGAGTGGCAGGTGAAGTGTGTATATCCGCGTCGGTCACAGTGGATTAGTGTCCATGTATCATGCAAAGCGAGATCTCTGACGAAAGCATGAAGGGCTATACATGGGACAGGGTGAGGGATATGATCATCATGGTGTAAGGCTCCGTTAAAGTCCCCGCCCACCACGAAATGTTCTGTAGCACCTTCAAAGGATGGAGCTACCTCTGTACAGTAATAGAGCGTTCGTTCTCGGCGCTTCGCATTACCCGAAGGGGCATACAGATTCACAATGAGAACTGCGCCGATCATGAGCGCAACGCCTCGCGCTGATGGCAAATACTGAATACCCGTTAGTTTTATGCCATCACGTAGTAGTATGGCCGTACCACACCCAATGTCGGTAGTTGGTTTGATCGATGAAAGGAGGAAGCACAGAATTGCTCCGGGAAAACTCAGGAATAGCGAAATACAGGTCGCTAAGGAATGAAATAAACAGAAAGTGCAGTGAAGCTAAGACGAAATGGCTACAGGGAAAATCTGAAGACATCGAAAAAGAAATGATTGTTGGAAGGACGGACTCATCATATAGCAAAGTCAAAAGACCATTCGGTGACATTAAAAGCAAGGGTGATAACAGTAAGAGTGCAACGGGAACTCGACTGTTAAATGCAGAGGAGAGAGCGGACAGCTGGAAAGAATGCATTGTAAGCATCTAAGAGGAGGATGATTTGTTTGAAATGATAGAAGAAGAAACAGGACCCGATTTAGAAGATATGGGGATCCAGTATTAGAATCAGAATTTAAAAGAGCTTTGGACAGATTGAGGTCAAATAAGGAAGAAGGGATAAATAACATTCCACCAGAATTTCTAAAATCATTGGAAGAAGTGGCAACAAAACGACTATTCACCTTGGTGTGTAGAATGTATGAGTCTGGCGACATACCATCTGACTTTCGGAAATGCATCATCAACACAATTCCGAGGACGGCAAGAGCTGACAGGTGCGAGAATTACCGTACAATCAGCTTAACAGCACATGCATCCAAGTTGCTGACAAGAAGAATGGAAAAGAACATTGAGGATTCGCTAGATGACGATCAGTTTGGCTTTAGGAAAGGTAAAGGCACGACAGAAGCAATTCTGACGTTTCCGTTAATAATGGAAGCAAGACTAAAGGAAAATCAAGACACGTTCATAGCATTTATCGACTTGGAAAAAGCGTTCGACAATGTAAAATGGTGCAAGATGTTCGAAATTCTGAGAAAAGTAGGGGTAAGCTATAGGGAGAGACAGGTTATATACAATATGTACAACAGCCAGCAGGGAATAATAAGAGTGGATGACCAAGAACGAAGTTCTCGTATTAAGAAGGGTTTAATACAAGGCTGTAGCCTTTCGCCCCTACTGTTCAATCTGTACATCGAGGAAGCAATGATGGAAATAAGAGAAACGGTCAGAAGAGGAATTAAAATTCAAGGTGAAAGGATATCAATGATACGATTCTCTGATGAAATTGCTATCCTTGGTGAAAGTGAAGAAGAATTACTTGATTTGCTGAACGGAATGAACAATTTAATAAGTACAGAGTATGGACTGAGATTAAATAGATGAAAGATGAAGGTGATGAGAAGTAGCAGAAATGAGAACAGAGAGAAAATTAACAATAGGATTGATGGTCACGGTGTAGATGAAGTTAAGGAATTCTGCTACTTAGGCAGTAAAATATAAGGGGCGTTTAAAAAAAAATGAGCTGGAGGCATAATTACAGAAGCCAATACCTGTATGTTAGAAGTATTGACCCTGGCCGTTGAGACACTTGTCCCACTGTGACACAATACGGTGAATGGCTGTCTCATAAAATTCCCGGGGCTGCGATGTTAATCAGTTCCGCACGTCCTACTGAACGTCGACGTCGCCGTCCGAGGTGAGTCGTTTGCTCCTCAGAGCCTTTTTAAGGGGATCAAAAAAAATGGCTCTGAGCACTATGGGACTTAACATCTGTGGTCATCAGTCCCCTAGAACTTAGAACTACTTAAACCTAACTAACCTAAGGACATCACACACATCCACGCCCGAGGCAGGATTCGAACCTGCGACCGCAGCAGTCGCGCGGTTCCAGACTGAGCTCCTGAACCGGTAGACCACCGCGGCCGGCTTTAAAGGGGATCAAAAATGGCGTAATCACAGGGAGAGAGGTCCGGACTGCATGGAGGGTGGCCATTTGAATTTCTGGAGGAGTGCCGCGACTGTGTTGGCCGTATGATGCTTTGCATTATCGTGGAGCAGAATGACCACACGCGTGAGATTGCCTGGTCGTTTTGATTTTATAGCCTGGCGAAGGGTGGTCAAGGTTTGCGAGTTACGCTGTTGTCTCGTGCTGCAGGAAGTGAATCAGAAGGGGGCATCTTGGTCAAAGAAGAACGTCAGCATAACCTTTCCTGCACTCGTGTGGATGCTCTTGGCTCTTTTTGGTGGTGGTGCCCTTGGATGTTCCACTGGAGACTTAATCGTTTTGACTCTGGTTCAGTGGTGACACCACGACTCGTCTCCAGCCACCACTCGTGCCAGGAACGCATTCCCTTCCCGAGCATAGCGTTGCAAATGAGCAAGACAGTGGGCCGTTCGACATACTTCCTGGTGAGGTTGAAGACTTGGGGCACCCATTGGGCACACGCTTTGAGCATGTGCAGTCGTTCCTTCATGATGGTGTGAACATTTCCGACGCTCAATCCGACCACGGCAGCTATGGCTTTCACTGTCACTCGGCGGTCCTGCATAATGAGTGCATTCACGAGCTGGACGATGTCATCGGTAATGCAGTGTGGTGCTCCAGAGCGTGCATCATCGGCTAACGACACCCGTCCTTCCCTGAAGCGCTTGTGGAAATGAAATGTGCGTTTGGCGTCACTGGCCGGGATGCTCCTTGCGGGGCAGGACCGGCCGCCGCGGTGCAGGTCTTATTACATTCGACGCCACATTTGGCGACCTGCGCGCCAAATGGGGATGAAATGTTGATGAAGACAACACAGCACCCAGTCCCTGAGCGGAGAAAATCTCCGACCCAGCCATGAATCGATCCCGGGCCCGTAGGACATCAATGCGTCACGCTGATCACTTCTTTTTTTAAATCTCATTTTGTTCGTTTTAATTCGTTGCATCTGCTCGGGGCGGACGTCGCAAGACACCCATTTCAGTTGGTCGTTGATCCATTAACTCAGTTATTTTATTACAGAGGGCAGCTAGCCTTCTGACCGAACACCCTGAGCTACCGTGCCAGCACCACTTAGCTATCGGGGTGGACATCCTGAAGTGCTTGTGCCACGCCTTGACCCTTGCCCGTTCGTCCTACTTATACCGCTGTCAGCAAACGAACAACACCTCTTTGTTCCTCTTTTGATGCCTCCATTATGCTTTCAATGCGACAGGCAACGTTGGACGATTGATGCATGCTGCTGCTAGCTCTGTTTAGTCACGTGACGTGAACGCGTGACCTTTAGCGACGGGCTGTGAACTTCCACGTTCTGGTAGGAACCATATCTCGTTACACACGCCACGATATTGCCCTGCTGTCACCGGTTTGCGCATTCCTGACTCCGGCTCGTTTCTTTCTGAACGCCCCTTATAACCAATGACGGATAGAGCAAGGAGTACATCAAAAGCAGGCTAGCAATGGCAAAAAGGGCATTCCTGGCCAAGAGAAGTCTACTAGTATGAAATATCGGCCTTAATTTGAGAAAGAAATTTCTGAGAACGTACATCTGGAGTACAGCATTGTATTGTAGTGAAACATGGACTGTTGGAAAACTGGAACAGAAGAGAATTGAAGCATTTGAGAAGTGGTTCTACAGGCGAATGTTGAAAATTAGGTGAACTGATAGGGTAAGGAATGAGGAGTTCTGTGCAGAACCGGAGAGGAAAGGTATATGAGGAAAACAATGATAAGGAGAAGGGACACGGTGATAGGACCTGTTAAGGCGTCAGGGAATGACTTCCATGGTACTAGAGGAAACTGAAGGGGGCAAAAACTGTAGAGGAAGACAGAGATTGGAATATATACAGCAAATAATTGAGGACGTAGGTTGGAAGTGCTACTCTGAGATGAAGAGGTTGGCACAGGAGAGAAATTCGTGGCGGGCCGCATCAAACCAGTCAGAAGACTGTAAAAAACAACAACAAAATGTATATCCATTAATATCCAGACATAGATTAGCCTGTAACTTTTGAAAAAACACGATAACAATGTCCGCCGCCCTAATCGTGTCCTATAACAGTTGAGTTTTTATCGTGGAACTAATGCCGTTGACATTGACTTTACCTATCCGATATACCTGGGTCAATGGATAGTTTGATCACGTATCCTGCAGTCGTTTAAGCCAGTAAGCGCCATGTCGCCCGACTGACCGTCCGCGTCACCCGCAACGTATATATTACTGATCGGCAGAGACAGGATGTCCCTCCTGTCCCTCCGACGATCCGCCGGAAACTGGCCTCGAGCGATCTCTCGAGTTTCACGTTCATTCTTTCTAACTACCTCTCAGACGCCCAATCACCAAAGTCGAGGTGTGATACATTAGGCGACGGAAGACGTTCAACAGGTGTCTTAGCAGCAAAATAGCCTGGGGGCTCTTCAGTGGGCTGAGCGTCAGCCTGTGTTTGTCCTTAGGCGGGCGTTGCCAGCAGTCAACCACGAAGCGTTGGAATGGGATCCACAATCTGGGCCGCACAGGGGTTGTCCTCATCATCTTGCAACGTGTCAGCATCAATCCTGTGGACAGCCTACTCTTGTTTCTTCGTTCGGGTGATTTCTGCTTGCGGGAACTCATGTTCGCATCCTGTGGATCACGACGAACAGTAGGCACCTCCCACATCTCCGTGTCCGAGCTTGAATCCATCTTCTGGTGATCTCTTTCCTCTCAAGGCTGGTGTGCAGACGTGGTCACTGCTATCGACCATGTCGACCTTTCCGATGCAGGTTGCGGCGTCGTGGGTTCGGAAACCGGGCCAGCGGGGATGGGTAACTGGAACACAACTACATCCGCATCCGTCATGTTCCTCGCTGCCTCAACGTATGTAATAGGCAGCGACATCGGTTGCGATGGAGGCGTTGTATGCACATGTTATCTATACGAGGCGTCTCTGCAGGCATTCAGAGCGAACATGCACTACCTGCCCGCACCCCGAACAAGTCCGCGATTGACAATCATAAATGACGATCGTTCTGTAGCTACCAACTGTCACGTGCGACGGGATGTGTTTGTGCAGTTCGATTCACACCTGACGCACTCCGTTCAGATCAGGATAGGTCTCGAAGGTATGCCACTTTTCTTTCACGTGATGTAGCACTTCCCCGTCAGGCCGCAGCGCGTCGACGACAAGCGCGGCCGGAACTTCAAACGGCAGCTCTAAGATTCGTATGTTCCGAAAGCTGAGACCTGCATGGTCAAGAGTCACTACGCCCACGTTGCCATCGGAGTAGTACAAACGATAACCATCGGTGGAACGACGATTAAGCCTCTCTCACTCTGCTTCATCGACAAATTTTACGTAAAGTGTGCTGGAGACGATCGAAAAATGTATACTGAGGAGTTCCTGTGGATCGAGGTGCATTACTTCAAGCAAGAAGAGCTCTGTTTCGCATGCCTTATGTCGTGCGCACTGGGCATGGAACGTTAATTTCCGCACAAAAGCGCCATCGTCGTTCTAAGTGATCTGTTTACACTACAGTACCACTACCCGCGCGTGCAAACAACGGCATGCTCGCGGAGCGCCGCACAGAGCCCAGAGCATGACCGCTTCGCAGCAGGGCTGAGAGGAGGCTGATCCCTAGACCACCCTTACTACTGCATTGTGCTAAAGGTTGTGCAAGACACAAGTGATACTAGCTTTGAACATGAGAGCTATTAAGGAGGCTATTTTTGAAACGGAGAATAACAAAATATATGTAATGTAGTAATTCCATGGAAACGATCGCTAAAAGCATCCTTTATGACGCATTTCGAATCATTGTCATCAGATAAAATATACTTAGGAAAGTTCATACAAGTCAACAATACAAGAAAAACGTACACTCTCATATACAATTTGCAATAAATATTGTTTGGATACGTCGCAAGCCAGACTGTCTGGCATGTGAAGTATCCAGATGACATCCTTTGCAAATTCGCCTAACAGCGATATCAAATGGGATTGTTAGTTTTTCTTGTATTACTTACTTGCATGAGCTTTCCTAAGTATATTTTATCTGATGATGATGATTCAAAATGTGGCATAAATAAAGTTTTTGCGATCAAGATGTTTCCATGGAATTACTACATGCCAAGCCTGGATGGTCGCATACCTTACAAATGGAAGTCTTCATCAGTATAATGGAAGATATATGTAATGGCTGCATGGGATTTCGCATATCGTGCTGCCCGTAGTTGGTTATGGGAGCAGGTAGCACGTGACTGTGACCACTTCCAAATACATATACCAAGCATGTCTAAGATTACAATCCTGTTCTTGAGAAGAACCACAGAGTAGTATACAGGCGAAGTTGCATAATATCATAGGGTGAGGAGCGTTATATCAGTAAAAAAAGTATACAGAAGGTAAGGTAAAAATATTTATTTCTCATCCACCTTAAAGGTAATTGAACATTTTTTTACCAGACACAACACTATTTTCAACGTCTTCTTATTCTTTCTGAGTCGATGGACAGCAGGACACCCGTAGGATTCCAGGTCTTAAATAGCAGCATACTTGAAGATTCGGCACATCCATGGACTCTTCTCCTTCACCTTGACGTAGATGATGGTATCCGTGCATTCGAGTAATCAAAGCGACGCCACCATATCCTTATAGGGTATAGCAGGATCATCTCAATGAATTCCATGACAGAAATTTGTTAACCACCTTGCATTCCTTTAGCACACTTCAAATCCTTGAACGACCTCAGCGTTACAATGCTTACTGATAATCTCTGTTATACAGTTATCTTTTGGGTACGATAAGAATGCAACATCTTTAAATACGACTGCCTCATCATCATAGAAACCTTGAACGTCATCAATTATGTTAACACATCGAGATGCCATAGTGAAGTGCTCTGGGTATGGCACAGCCCTTGTTCATTTATACAAACCACACGGTCATGATACTAGAGCATACACTGCGGTATGTTTCGGGAAATTTGTGGAAGATTCAAATTCATTTTGCACGGCTATAGGTCCTGATTTTACTATCTCGTTCTGTTTTGTGTAGTCATTGTGCCGGTTGGTTCCAACTCCTTGAATTTGCGTGGGCTAAGTAGACATCCTTCCTCTTCGTAGTGAAAAGCACGAATTTTGCTTGCATATCAAATGCTATATTATATACATTTTTGTCCCTCTGCAGGTGTAAACTGTCGTATGGATAGAATTCCGAATTCAAATAGACTCTGGCATTAGTTCACTTGCAGTTACCGAATTCGGTGGAATCATTTGCTATATTCCCGCATCTATCTGTCTGAAATGCACGTATGATGAATTTGGGTGTGTCCAACGGAACAGAGGTTTTAATAGTATAATATTACTGGTATTTTTTAGAGAAATAATGTAATATTATATTTATCACTTTTGCTGGTGGCAATGCTTCCGAAATGTTAAAGTGGTGCAAAGAAAATTTTTACTTGTTGATGATGAAATTATATTCCGCCAACCAGCATCAGATTACCATCAGACCGACGAGAACGTTGACCGACGGCATTGTTTAGAGGCCAGTGACCGATCTGAAATTTACGCAGTTTGCGGAATTACCTTGCCCGGATACTGATAGAAAAGATCGGTAAAAGAGTTCTCAGGTAAGCTGAAATAAACGCTTGATAAAGTAAATGCCGATTGAACACTAGTAGCGTTATGCTGTGACCACCAAACAATTCGTCGGCAACTCTCCTTCGCTGCAGCCTGAAAAAGTTCAAAAATGCAACTTAATGAGTTGAGATTGGCATTAATGGAAGAGGAAAGTAGGTTCGTAATTCAAACGCGGCTACTGTAATGAAAATTAGTGTAATTATTTGACAAAACGTTACAGATACTAGAGCGACACTTACATTTTGTGACACAGCCATCGAAAACAAACGAGAGCGGCTTCTGTTTTTAAACACTCCAAAAACAAATTACAGCGACTGCCTTCAACTTGCTTTACTGTTTCGATGCATAAACATTTCTCTGGAAGATTCTTTATCGAAACAGCAAAAAAAATACATTCCTTACATTAAATCGTGACCTTTCCTCCATACTTTACAGATTTATTTACATAGAGAAAATTTATTCTTATGTATTTTAGACTTATTTCAACGATTGTGGCATATTCTATTAAGTATTCAAAATGCAACATTTCAATAGCCCACGTTTGTCTGGTTGCCGCCGATAGCACTGGGTGTTCAAAAAAGTTTCATGAACGGAAACTTACTGTTAGGTATCCGCCTGCATTCTGAACTTTTAAAAGAATGAAACCTCTCCTCGTCCGCTACTGTGATATGGGACATATTCCATATTATTTTGTTGACGACAATCTTGTTCTGCTCTTGGTGTCCTTGAATGTATGAGTTGTTTTTCATCGCACTTGGTACCAGAATAACCTTCTGTTTAGCATTCATTATAGTTTTTGTACATCCTCAAAGTTCTCTATGAACATTTTTAGAGGTATGCATGCAGTAAATCTCTTGTATTCCACTGTTGTTCTACCCACGGGCTCGTCTATGAACCATCTTACATTTTCTAAACCATTCATATCCGATGATGAGCCAGAAACATACATTCTTAGGGTAGATGTTATGCCCACATTACATACACAGTCAATCTCAACCTCTGTTAAGTTCATACCGTGTCTCTTGAAACAGGAAAGCAAAAGCAAGTGTAAGTTTCGACTCCACTGTGAGAGAACCAACCTTTTCCTTAAATGCTCCATCCAGATATATAAAACTCTTGCATTGAAAGGTTACGACGTCTTATGACGATCCTAACTTCATCGTTGTTGTTCAATGCGGTTGAAGCATAAGTCTTACGTGAGAAGTGTTCCTGGCGTATAATTCATTCATCATATTCTACTGGGGTCGCTATACCAAGCGACGTCATTGCAGGGTTTCAGACCAAGTGATTTAAGAAATTCATAGTTCGCCTGTGTTATTACCTTGAAGTTCTGCTGATAAGTTCCGTCGTATGGGTTGTGGGCTCTAGTTTTATACTTTATGCCCATCCTTTCTTAGATTAGTCGCATAATGATTTCCTCGCTATGAAAGGCAATACGTTGATTATTCTGATCCACAATATGCAGCTCCAGATAAACCTATGTATGAACTGTCACTGGGAGCTATATTGCGTTGGTGGGTTTCTCAGGAATCTTATACTGCGATCCAACTGACGGAAAGAATCCCTAAATGGTGAATGAATCTGTTGTTGAGATACAGATTCGTAGCAATATTACACTTAACACGGATTGTGTTGACAGGTGGTATATCCACTTCCTTCTTCAAAATCTGTCCTTTTGGAAAAGCCAGTACTCGTATTATTGCTGATGACAGTAGCATAGCTAAAATCGTCTGTATCGTTTGCACCATGTTTTGTTTCCACAATTTCATTTCTGTCGTTACTTTCCAGATGCAGTTTATTACTATCCTCTGTGATTTTGGTGATGCTGTTGCACGTCTCCAACCCAATCTGAGCAATACTCCACTCTCCACTGCTCTAATCAATAGGCGGGTCGTAATTCGCACGTAATATAGACACTCGTTCTTTTAAAGTCAGACTATACAACATCGCAGTGGAACATCAACTGTTGAATGGATTCTTAATGTGCATCCTTATATACCATACAACTAGGTCACCCATATTAAACTTTTATTTGCTTGGATCCATCATTTTAATTGAATCGTCCATTATTGAATCAAAGTAAGTCATTTTTGTACAATTTTCAGGAGAAACAAAAAATTGAATACTGCCATATATATTATTGCTACATTACTGGAATTTTTCAGAACTGAAAGTGACTTCATTCTGCTTTTATTGAAAGATAAATAATTAACTTAGAGTAATCATTTCGATATTTAATGATTTTGTAAGTAGGCAGTGTGTGTGTTTGTATGTTGGCAGCGCTATGTAGCGCTCTGCATTAATAACTCTGACAGCGCTGAGCGCACTCTGTAAGGGACTGTGGCTGGTCGCACTAGCACTTGGAGGCGAACAGCCAGCAGTGATGGAAGTTGGGAGTGAGTCGTCAGCAGTGATGGAGGTTAGAGGTTAATAATTAGCAGTGTTGGTGGTTTGAAGTACTAGCACGAGCGGACGGTCTAAATGTGTAACCGTCACGGAGATTTATTAATGATGATTATATATATATATTTTAAACTGGTTGTCACTAGATTAAGGTAAAATTTCGTAAATACATTGATTGTCATGCAACAAAATCTTTCCTTTGCTGACCACATGGCTATTAGTACTTAGAGCCTAAAGCAGTTAGAATCTTTTATTTAGCTGGCTGTGTTGGGGCTTGCTGTATTGCAGTAGTTCGTGTAATGAAGATTTTTGTGAGGTAAGTGACTTATGATATGTATGGGTTATTGTTAGGATTTCTTCTAATTCAGGACCATACTTTAGAGGTAATTAGAAAGCAGTCAGATTCCGTTACCGTTGAATATTGTGGGCAATTAATGAGTATAATAAGTTTGAGCTGTATTAGGCAGAGCAAATTCTGTAGGTCACATATGAAATGGTAAAATAGGAAAGTGACAGTACTCTCAGTTTCACTCAGCAGTTTAAGCGAAATTAAATAAAGAAGTTTCAATTTCAAAGCTTTTGAATTATTGTTTTTCAACAATTTACAAACATATTTTTTTCCTTTTTTCGGATTTAATTGTATGAATACTTCATGTTACATTAGTATGGTTTGACAAAATAGAACAAACTGAATTATTTTAGCAGCAATAATGATTAACTGTACATTAGCTATAATTTTAGTCAGTCAATTGCCAAGATTGTACTCATTCATAGAATGATCTCTTCACATCTTCCATCTTCATTCTGGAAGTAGGTACTTGCTATATTGGGTAGGCCATTGGAATGATGTCCATTAATCCTGGAATGATGGGCTCATGTCTTTTTCTTAAGTGAAATGTATGTCTTACTAATCCATCGATATAGGGATTGCCAACCACCTCTCCTGTCTCAAGTATTGTATTTCTTTGAAGCTACTCAGAGCGAAGAAGATGTTTTTATTGCCTTGTTCAGTCACTCTCTCACACGAAACAACACTTTTTCTAAAATATTTTGGCCACGAGTTGCCGAATTCTAGTATTTCCTCTCCACTAACTAATTTTGCCGGCGCATTCCTTTTACTGCTTACTATCAGTTCCTTGTATTCATAATGGGTGTAAATGCGGTCATGAGTTTTTATTTTCCTCCTATATTGCCCAGGGTGGCGATCATACGGGAGCAACGAATGGCCTCTCTCTCGGAATTTGTATTATGCTCTTGAGTATTCCTGCTTGAACCATGTCCATACACATGCTTATAAAGGTGTGATTTTTGTTCTGGCTGACACAGCCACCAGAAAACAAAAGAAGATCAGTCACATTTCCACTGAGGTTGCCTTTTATGTAATCGAAAACGAAAGACGCCACTTCGATTGCACCTTTCTTTCCAAAGCTTTCATGGTACAAGTACACAGTGGAGTGTTCAGTTTTCAAATCATGTGCGCTGGAACAGTACACCCACAGCTTGCGCGGACAGAATATCTGTTGGATCGGGATATGTGGCAGCGGCAAGTTTTGCATATAATAAAAAAACTGTGGCTCCCATTGTATCAATAGATTGGGCATTTCTCTTGTCATCCCGAAGTGAACTACGACGCTTATGAACATTTAATTCCGCTCTGGCGACTAGCGTGGCTGTTCATTTAAATGTAGGCTTTTCAGTTTGAGATCAAGCTCTTCACATTTACAACAGACATCCACTTGGGGTCTGCCAAAGGAATAATTAAAATAGTCCCGATAATAATTACCATAAACATCAAATTTTATTTTACAATCTGCATATTTGTCATTGAGCATACACTCCTGGAAATTGAAATAAGAACACCGTGAATTCATTGTCCCAGGAAGGGGAAACTTTATTGACACATTCCTGGGGTCAGATGCATCACATGATCACACTGACAGAACCACAGGCACATAGACACAGGCAACAGAGCATGCACAATGTCGGCACTAGTACAGTGTATATCCACCTTTCGCAGCAATGCAGGCTGCTATTCTCCCATGGAGACGATCGTAGAGATGCTGGATGTAGTCCTGTGGAACGGCTTGCCATGCCATTTCCACCTGGCGCCTCAGTTGGACCAGCGTTCGTGCTGGACGTGCAGACCGCGTGAGACGACGCTTCATCCAGTCCCAAACATGCTCAATGGGGGACAGATCCGGAGATCTTGCTGGCCAGGGTAGTTGACTTACACCTTCTAGAGCACGTTGGGTGGCACGGGATACATGCGGACGTGCATTGTCCTGTTGGAACAGCTAGTTCCCTTGCCGGTCTAGGAATGGTAGAACGATGGGTTCGATGACGGTTTGGATGTACTGTGCACTATTCAGTGTCCCCTCGACGATCACCAGTGGTGTACGGCCAGTGTAGGAGATCGCTCCCCACACCATGATGCCGGGTGTTGGCCCTGTGTGCCTCGGTCGTATCCAGTCCTAATTGTGGCGCTCACCTGCACGGCGCCAAACACGCATACGACCATCATTGACATCAAGGCAGAAGCGACTCTCATCGATGAAGACGACACGTCTCCATTCGTCCCTCAATTCACGCCTGTCGCGACACCACTGGAGGCGGGCTGCACGATGTTGGGGCGTGAGCGGAAGACGGCCTAACGGTGTGCGGGACCGTAGCCCAGCTTCATGGAGACGGTTGCGAATGGTCCTCGCCGATACCCCAGGAGCAACAGTGTCCCTAATTTGCTGGGAAGTGGCGGTGCGGTCCCTTACGGCACTGCGTGGGATCCTACGGTCTTGGCGTGCATACGTGCGTCGCTGCGGTCCGGTCCCAGGTCGACGGGCACGTGCACCTTCCGCCGACCACTGGCGACAACATCGATGTACTGTGGAGACCTCACGCCCCACGTGTTGAGCAATTCGGCGGTACGTCCACCCGGCCTCCCGCATGCCCACTATACGCCCTCGCTCAAAGTCCGTCAACTGCACATACGGTTCACGTCCACACTGTCGCGGCATGCTACCAGTGTTAAGGACTGCGATGGAGCTCCGTATGCCACGGCAAACTGGCTGACACTGATGGCGGCGGTGCACAAATGCTGTGCAGCTAGCGCCATTCGACGGCCAACACCGCGGTTCCTGGTGTGTCCGCTGTGCCGTGCGTGTGATCATTGCTTGTACAGCCCTCTCGCAGTGTCCGGAGCAAGTATGGTGGGTCTGACACACCGGTGTCAATGTGTTCTTTTTTCCATTTCCAGGAGTGTACTATGCATTATCCGAACATTTAGTTCAGAGTTTAAATACGTTATTTCCTTTTGTGACTAATGTGAGGTTTTTGTGGGAAAATACTTCATATGCTTGCAAATGAGTTCAAGGGTATTGTCTGGGGTCTTCTTGGTCTTCGGGGTTTCCCACGTTATCATCAGGTGTGCTTCCCTTAAGGAGCAGTTTACAGATTCGAAACGCGCGAATTCATCACTGCATGTACATTCAGGAAATATTTCTTGCAAACCAGCATCCTTTCACCTGCAAGCATTATATGGTAAAGAAACTTTGCATCCCTCCAGTTTTCACAATATCCTGAATCAGATTTCCGAGGACGTCTCTGCATTACCCCCTTTGCTTCGATAACCCCCGGGAGATCAAGAACTTTTCCCAAATTATTATTACGTTGAATTACGAAAATGGAGTCATAACATTTCATTCTGCAGCTGAAAGGAAATTAATAGTGTAAAATTCGTATTGCTTTCTTTAGTACATAATCTCCTCTGTAATTTCGATAAGGCAATCCTCTGGTACGAGCTGCTTTACCTTATTTCTATCATAATCTGTACTACTATTCTTCCTTTTTGGAGCCATAGTAATACAACCAACTGCCGCTGAATGAACATTAGCAGTGACTAAAAGTGCCACAACAAAGGAAATGGGCAATTTTATCATCAATGTGTAGGATTGGAGGAAAACAGATTCTGCACTGGAATGAGCAGCATCTGTTGAAACGAAATAAGTCAGTGACTTATTTGGTTACAACAACAAACAGCGTAAAGTGCGTCACCTTTTCTACCACTTGTAGGAGCATGAGATATTTCATTTCACCTCCAAACGATAGGCTATAGTCTTAAATCTACTATTCTGCGAAAAAACGAAAATTGAATATTTTGGCTTATTTAGTTTCAACAATTTGCGATTCAATTGTTTATTGTAGAACTCACCACCATGATCTGTTTGAAGGTCGTTCGGACATCGATTCACCGGCCGAGGTGGCCGAGCGGTTATAGGCGCTACAGTCTGGAGCCCCGCGACCTCTACGGTCGCAGGTTCGAATCCTGCCTTGGGCATGGAATTGTGTGATGTCCTTAGGTTAGTTAGGTTTAAGCAATTTTAAGTTCTAGGGGACTGATGACCTCAGAAGTTAAGTCACACAGTGCTCAGAGCCATTTGAACCATTTTTTTTTTCACAGGTAATGCCCAGGACAATTTAGAATATGTATCAATGACTATTAAAATGTAATTGAAACTATTATTCACGAGGGAATATTCCCTGATATCTACAAGAGCTGCTTGACACTGGTAGTAAAAACCTTCAATCATTATTATTTTGTCTACCAGGGTATGCTTTGTACTGGTTTATCCAGTTGTCAGACAATTATCTCCATACTTATTTGATAATACCTCTGTCAATAAGCTCTGAAATTACTGAAACAACTTCATTCGAATGAGCTGTATTACCACCAGCAGCTGACGCCATGAGCAGTGACAGTACATCTGTTAGTTCAATGGGATCGTCATAGTAAATATACTGCAGCAATCGATTGGTCAGTCTTTTATGTTCGACGTCAGTACCATCACTGATACTTCTTTCATCATCTAATATAGGCCTTATAGTGGCTTTGTATTTCAAACTGCTTTGGCTTTTTGGTTGTCCATTTGCTTTCTTATGTAGATCAGTCGAATGCAGTATTTCACCATATATTTCCAGAGCTCTGGGCACATAATGTAAGGTTCTTGAGGGTCTTAGAAAGTAAGGTTACGTAGACCCAATGTTCTTTTAAAATTCCCTATCACCTGTCTGTAGTGTGTTATCTGTTAAACTTATAAGTTGCATGCCAAGCATGTATGGTTTTACCCTGCTAACGCCTATTTTCTGTCTACGCAAGCATTACTGTGATGATTCTTGAAATTAGTGGTAGAGTCCTGGTCATCATCATATAATTTTACTGAGAGCTGCCCAAGATATTCAGTAACTGGCGTAAAGTTATCTCTCATTGTTTGGTCTCACTTAAAATATCCCACCCTCAGCAAGAGTAATTTCTCTCAAATAGCCATCTGTGTCTCGATGGCTTTACACTTAGTCGACATCTTGTTACATATTAACCAGAGTTCTGCACATTTCTTTCTATTGCATCGACCTCTACAGTTAAGACGTTTACTTTCTTCTCAGTTACATGAACCATATCATTTAATGCACTGATCTCCCTCAGAAAGGATTGACAGTTCTTCAGTAGATCCTTGTATGCACCCCCAACTTTACGTTAGAGAGCCTGAATTTTTCATCCAAGTACAAGTCAATGTTCTGTCAATGTATACTCATCCACTGAGGTTGAGCTGTAAATATGCATAAGAACTTGACCAAGGTGGGATGTATACTCAAGCAGTCACACCTTTTCATAGCTGTATATATAGCCCTAGAAGTTTTGCCTATACCTACCATCATTCAGTTTTCTGGTTTTATCAATAACAAGAAACCTGTACTGTGTGTAATTCCAGCAATCCTTGCATATCTCTACAAATACACTGAATGACGTTTCAGTTCCTACATACTCTTGGTAACTGGGTTTTAAATTCAGAATGATGTATTTGAAAGCAACAATGAGGTTTGTATTATCCCTGCCCAGAAAAATACGTCAACACTCATATGACGACAGAAACAGAAATATCTTACAATTTGATGAAGGTTTTCCACAGCAACATCATCAAAAATGAACAATGGCCCTGCATTTTCCAATTGGGGATTTCACTGCTTTCACTGAATGTCACACCATCGACATCTTGCAGTATCTCCAGTGTAAGAGTTGGTATTTGGGTTGAAATGTCGTTTTTGACAACACAAAAACCTGCTCAAAGTGGACTCCATCTGCTTATGTTAGCACTGACATGAGAACATTTGTCTTGCAGCAACTGGATGGACCTACAGTTATCATTCATGTATTGTCAGGAAGGAATATCCCATTTTTCTTCTTCTTCTTCTTCTTCTTCTGGCCCTCTTCCACACTGTCACAGGACCAGTCACTTACAACAAAGTTCTGATGCTTCACTCACCCTGCCATGATACCTACTACATCAGGTATTGGCTCAGATATTTGATCAGTAAATTTAGTGTGTATGCGTTCTACATTTATTGGAGTCGATTTTGGCACTGCACTGAAGCGCTTTTCTAAATCATCTACATGGCGACTACTCATGAAGAGATAGTTGACAGCGTCATTGTATACAGTTTGAACACATGGCAGTCCAGCCTCTCTAACACAAGATATATGGCCATCCTTAGTCCAAATAAGATGATGACAGTAGTGTGCTGGAAAGAAGTAAATGTGTCTCCGGATCTCATCCTGAATGCTGCATCATCGTACACTGATGTGATATATAGCCCCTGAAAGCCACAGTAAATGTCAGTAGGAGAACGAGATGGGCTACTCTTGTTAATCATCTGCACATTAACGTAGTGTGTTCCACAACACAGTCAGACACTGTCTGATACCACTTCTGTGCATATATTTAAACGCTTTGACTCACAAGCAGCAAAATTATATGCAGAACTGAATAGTGAAATAGCGCACTGGGAGCATCAATTGGTGTCTTCTCATCCACAGTCCATGCATGCAGTATGACTGGAATGTTCTGTGGTTCAATGGATGATGCTAATATTGGAGTCCACTACAGTCCTCTAGATGTCATACCTATATTTATCTGTTGAGTGTTATGCTCCAACAAATTGACCAGTTCCGCTGGACGATCACATGCCACTCATGCTGCTGCTGCTGGAGACCAAAGAGGAACCATTAAATACATAGAATAGCAGACAGACCAACAGATGGATGAACATATGAGCATATAAAGCAAGAGATATTTTTCTACATTTGCCTCCTATTATACTGCTTGGGAGGGGAGCAGTTGCTGCAAGATCTCAGTTAATTCAGTTGTTAAAGCTTCATGAGCTGTCCACAGACTGAGACTGGTGAGCTGACACATTCGTGTTGTATTCCCTACATCATGATCACATGACTGAAGATTAATTATTCAGTTAATTTATTGACTTCAACAGCATTTCTGAATCTAATCCCAGTCAGTCAGTTGCCTTGCAAGGATTTCTCGCCTGCACTGGTATCCAGCAAGGGAATGTCTTAGAACTTCCAAGGTATCTGCTGCTTTGTTTGTGGATTAATGTGGACCAGTCTGGCTGTGACTGGCGGCACATATGGACCTAGCAGTGACACATGTCAGGAAGTGAGTCTGGCTGATGCTTTTGTTCATGGGATTAGTGCAGTTCCTGTCTACAGCAGTCCCCAGCCATTTTACCGATCGGTTCGGTAAGCGAGCGCACCGAACGGTCTTGTTTCCGAAACAGAGCCCCAACATTATTCAGTAAGTATTTCGAAAGCGATGCCGAACAGTCCTAGCGAACCGAAACGATGTTGTCAGTCATCCTCACACTAACCAATTAAAAGCAACCTGCCTCAGATCCGCGCATGTGCGCTGCAGCACCACAGCGCCACGAACTCGAAGCGGCTGGCAGCCGACATAGGCATGCCATTCTTCACAGTACCGAAAAGTGTGGTTAGAGTACGTAATACTGTTCAAATTTCGCTGACCGTGGGCTTCCATGAATGCACGATAATGGTAGAATGTTGACTGTGTTCTGGAAACTGTCATAAATGTCACATTATGTCATTTTGTTCTCATTCACATTGACGTCTTGTTTTGGATTTTACGTTTAGGAATATGAGTTATGAATGGAGTGTAGTACCACACTGTACTAATACATCTATAGAAACACCCGAAATATTCATTTTTTTCTTTTTTCCGTCCTTCCTCAGTTACTTCAAAATTCATGGAGGTACATTCCATCCATGCAACTAATTGAAGGTAGGTTGCTTATTGCCATACGCGTTTCGCTTCCTTTATTGATGAGGATCCATCACAAATAAAAGAAGCGTAAAGCGTATGGGAATAAACTGGCTTCAGTTACTTGCAAGGACGGAACACATCTCCACAAACGCGAAAAATTGTATACGACAGTGTCAAAGAATAAGAAGATGCGTAGAATTTGGTTGTAGCTCGCTCCTAGAGATACAAATGATGAAGTAGCCTACTTCCTTATATGATAAAACGATTTGTTTCATAAAAACAGAATTTGAATAATCGCCTTTTCGAGACCGTGTGGAGAGAGCAGCTATAGAAGTTTGTTGTATTATATAACCTGCATCTGATGAATCAAAATGTTTCATACATGAGAGTATAGTCTGAAAATATCGTGGTGGGAACCTTTCATCTCTGTCTTCTGTTGTTAAGAATTCAACGGCAGATAAATACTTGTGACAAGCTAGAGTATAAAGACGATTTCTGCTACTTTCATTCACAGTAATTTACGTCATGCTCTTAGATTCCTGTCTCACCACACTCTCGGAAATCGCTACGTGTTCCGAAAGAAATGGTGAATTATTTGTGACAAGAAGTAGTATAAATGTCACTGTCAATCGTTTCACACACAGTAATTTCATCTTTCATTTCTTAAACATATTGAAGTCACAAAATTGGATGTACTCGTTACTGAGAAAGCGCGCTCTTGTGTGTAAATTACAATGAACATTTCAGAAAAATGCCTAATTTTGACGATTAACGAAGTCTCACAATGTGTTGCAAACACGAAGAGGAAAAAAAAAATATTCTTGCATCCAGCGGTATACGAACTTTCGTGCTTTGCCACGGCACTGCATCGCCTTACCAACGTCGCTAGCTACAACTAACATGCTGTGGGCGCTTTATGTTATTTAATTCCATTCAAGAGCGATGCAGGCAGACTTCGTTGCTGAATGATTGCAGGCGTAAGCCATAAATATATGAAATTTTGGAAGGTTTCCTCTATCAGATATCACAAATTCCTTTGCATCGATTCTTAAAAGTTTTAAACGCGTTTCGATAATTAATAAGTAAACCATTTGCGGAAAAGAGTACGCGAAGTCACTAGTAATTTCTGCTAACACTCATGTAACATACGTAAGCACAGCCTATGTCTTAGTATTTAATGATCTTTAAACTATTAATTGCATAAAAATAACAGGTATTTTGAGAGGATATTGACCAAAAACTTTTATTTGTTGTTGTAATCGTTCACAGTAACAACTTAACCTGACCATATTTCTCACAAAGGAAAAAAGTCAACTATGAACTCACTTTCCAACCAGATGTGTCCTGATTTTTTAGTAACACAGTCACTAAATCCAAAGCTAAAACCACTCAATATGTTTAAAATAACAAATTATAGATGTAAATAAACCACAGCTAACCGAACCACAGAGCCATACCGAAATCAAAAACCTCTCGGTACAGTTGTCAAAAGATCGGCGGGAAGATCGTTCAGTAACAGGTCTCAGAAGCTTACTGAAAAGTCGGATGAAGAACCGAAAATGACGTCACTACCGAGACTAACCTACTGTACCGATCGGTATGAACGATGCAGAATAGGGCCCCAGCCGTTGGCTCATGGTGGGAGCCCAGCACATGGCACCAGCATCTCAGCAATCGGCTGACAGCTGGCCCAGTGTGAAGCAATTGGCCTGGAGAGGTGATAGAGAATTTTTTTCCTTATGTGTTCAAGCGATCTGTGAGTGTTTTGTAATGGTATTCCTTGTGCGAACAGAAAGAAGCACCCCAAAAGGCCTTGCCACTCAAAAATCGTTTAAATAAAGAATATTCCACACTGAAATCAGTTACTGACAATTGTTTTAAATAAATGAATAAACAATATTACTCACACTGCCTTGTCTCCCAGAAATTGTTTACACAATATTCCATGCAATTGATTTGATTAGATATTTCCTACGAAATAACGAGTCAGGTCTATCAATCAATGTTTCCAAGAGGGGGCGGTATCCACTAATAGAACGCAAGGAAAACTGTACCACGCAGAAGAATATCGATTTAACTGATTAGTCAGTCAGGTTGATAGAGTGGGGGCTAGTCAAATAACTTAGGTCTGACTGGAAGCAGCTCATGTTTAACAGTAGAATACTGAAATGGGTTGGGGTACAGTAGTTCAGAACTGAACGTTATGTTAAGGGTAGGGAGAGGGTGGGAAGGGGGCTGGGGTATTTCCCATAGGGGTTGGGATGGGGAGAAGTGGCTCAGAAGTGAAAAATAGGTTAAGAAAGCGAAAAACAGTGGCTCAGAACTGTCATTCCAAAACGCGCGAATTTCAAAAAGTGGGTCGGAATCAATGGGGAGGGTAAATATTGGAGGGACCACACGCCTGCTGGGAGTTAATAAGGGATCAATTAACTAATTGGCATAATTAATTTGATTTTTATTTAATCATATGGCTAGGCCCCCCCCCCCCCCCCCCCCCCCCCGTCGGGCAGACCATTCGCCAGGTGCCAGTCTTTCAATCTGACGCCACTTCGGCGACCTGCGGTCGTTGAGAATGATAGGATGCTGATGAGGACAGCATAATACCCAGTCCCTGGCCGGAGAAAATTCCCCGACATAGCCGGGAATCGCACCCGGGCCCAGAGGATTGGCAATCCGTCACACTGGCCATTCAGCTACCGGGGACGGACATTAATTTGATACAAAGGGGCTCAGAAACGGCTTTATTCCACTACTCCCATTAAAGGGGCAGCCTGTGTCCTTGAACTGTCGACACCATTGCAGAATGCTTTGATAAGTTGGTGGCTGTATGTTGCACTGTGTTTGTAATGCACGCTACGTGATAATGGCAGAGTCTGTTTTCTCGTATTGCAATACACAAAATGCTGTCTGTTGACTAGTCGCCATTTTGTAAACTGCTACCACCCTGCGACCAGGTGAGTCAAGACGGAACCTGCAATGACTTAAACAAAACTTTAACGTGTGCTCTTTCGATTGGTTATTATTACAATAGGGTGGGCATTATATATTCGAAGCTATAAGATGTCAAAATCCGACGGCTCATTTGTAACCGCCCTGTACATACTCTATGGGCAGCCACTGTGTAAGACCTCTGGGAAGCAAGAGCTGTTGGCCGGACACGCCGGCTGGCCGCTCCGCCCGCCTGCGGCCGCTGCTGTGGGACGATCAACAGGTGGGCGGTATGCTGCGGTGCGCCGTTTCATCGGCTGGCCCTGCCGCCTGCCAGGTGTTTATGTAACGCACCGCGGCTGCCTTGGCGCGCTGCGCTGGTCCGGGCCGGGTCCTATTACATAAACACTCTCGGATCCGCACGCGCTATACATAGCAACACTCTCTCCGCCCGTGGCGAGCCTCGCGAATCTCGGCAGCCGAGTCAAGGTGGCGCCCAAATTGGGTACCTGCCTAGCGCCGCCGCCATTAACGCAGCACTTACTTGCGACTCACTGTGTAATCTTAGATGATCCCTCAGAGCCATTAGAGGAAGAGTATTAAGTCGGGTTTGATAAGGACACGAGATGTTTGAGGATTCACTCCTTCAGTACATTTATGGACCTTGACAAAATCTACGACGTAAGGTGTATGAAGGTGTTCACAAATTCTGACATCAAACAGTACGGCTTCTCTACCAGGCAATCGAAGACTGCGTTTTTACACAATTGGCCATTAAAATTGCCACACCAAGAAGAAATGCAGATGGTAAACGGGTATTCATTGGACACATATATTATACTACAACTCACAAGTGATTACATTTTCACGCAATTTGGGTGCATAGATCCTGAGAAATCAGTACCCAGAACAACCACCTCTGGCCGTAATAACGGCCTTGATACGCCAGACATTGAGTCAAACAGACCTTGAATGGCGTGTAGAGATACAGTTGCCCATGCAGCTTCAACACGATACCACAGTTCATCAAGAGTAGTGACTGGCGTATTGTGACGAGCCAGTTGCTCGGCCACCATTGACCAGACGTTTTCAGAGAGATATGGAGAATGTGCTGGCCAGGGCAGCAGTCGAACATTTTCTGTATCCAGAAAGGCCCGTACAGGACCTGCAACATGCGGTCGTGCATTATCCTGCTGAAATGTAGGGTTTCGCAGGGATCGAATGAAGGGTAGAGCCACGGGTCGTAACACATCTGAAATGTAACGTACACTGTTCAAAGTGCCGTCAATGCGAACAAGAGGTGACCGAGACGTGTAACCAATGGCACCTCATACCATCACGCCGGGTGATACGCCAGTATGGCGATGACGAATACACGCTTCCAATGTCCGTTCACCGCGATGTCGCCAAACACCGATGCGACCACCATGATGCTGTAAACAAAACCTGGATTCATCCGAAAAAATGACTTTATGCCATTCGTGCACCCAGGTTGGTCGTTGAGTACACCATCGCAGGCGCTCCTGTCTGTGATGCAGCGCCAAGGGTAACTGCAGCCATGGTCTCGAGCTGATAGTCCATGCTGCTGCAAACGTCGTCGAACTGTTCGTGCAGATGGTTGTTGTCTTGCAGACGTCCCCATCTGTTGACTCAGCGATCGAGACGTGGCTACACGATCCGTTACAGCCATGCGGATAAGATGCCTGTCATCTCGACTGCTAGTGATACGAGGCCGTTGGGATTCAGCACGGCGTTCCGTATTACCCTCTTGAACCCACCGATTCCATATTCTGCTAACTGTCATGGTATCTCGACCGAGCAGCAATGTTGCGATACGATAAACCGCAATCGCGATAGCCTACAATCCGACCTTTATCAAAGTCGGAAACGTGATGGTACGCATTTCTCCTCCTTACACGAGGCATCACAACAACGTTTCACCAGGCAACGCCGGTCAGCTGCTGTTTGTGTATGAGAAATCGGTTGGAAACTTTCCTCATGTCAGCACGTTGTAGGTGTCGCCACCGGCGCCAACCTTCACTGAATGCTTTGAGAAGCTAATCATTTGCATATCACAGCATTTTTAATGGTCAGTAGTGTAGGTAAAAATTCATTTACTTTTGACGTTACGGCCTTTTATGCTTACCTGAACTGAGTCTTTGCAACCCTGATATGGTCTACGAGATATCTATTCTTTGTTGCCACAGCCTCTTCACGGAATTCACTTTTTAAATTTTACTTATCTGACGAGGTAGAGGTCAAAAGACACGAAGTTTGATGAACAGACTGGATGTTGCAACGATTCGTACTTGAAATCCCTGAGTTTTTACGGCTACCGAAGGATATTTGTGATCAGATTCATTCGGCCAGTGAATGATATTTTCTTCTGTAATTCAGGCCTCTTCTCGTGTGCCTGTTTTCATACAATTGGACCAGGCGACTGCAAAGTATTCGCCAGTTAATATTTTACTCTGCTGAAGGTAATACATAAGAGCAATCTTTCTGGCATCGAAAAATACTTGCCACAACATTTCTAGCAAACGTTCGCTTCGCATCTTTTGACATAAGATCGCTGGTCACCGGTTTCCAACCACCACTTTGACTGTTCCTTCGTTTCTGGCATGAAGTTCAATGGTTCAAATGGCTCTGAGCACTATGGGACTCAACTGCTGAGGTCATTAGTTCCCTAGAACTTAGAACTAGTTAAACCTAACTAACCTAAGGACATCACAAACATCCATGCCCGAGGCAGGATTCGAACCTGCGACCGTAGCGGTCTTGCGGTTCCAGACTGCAGCGCCTTTAACCGCACGGCCACTTCGGCCGGCTCTGGCATGAAGTAACGGACTCACGTACCACAGTTATAAATCGGTGAAGACACTCAGACGGATTCTCCTTAGAGATTTTCAGATCACAATAGATACGAGTTTCAGTATTTGACGTTTCTTCTCATCAACGAACATCATTTTGCTAAGCTGGGAACCTTTCCTCTTGCTCTGGTCTCAGACAATTGACACATGAAGATGCTCTGAGATAAGTAGTAGAACAAAAAAATCTAATAGTGTATAATCCCATTAGAACACAACAAAATATCCATGTTGGTTATTGCGAAATTTTGTATATTTAGCTTTGTTTTCCTGATTATTCTGTTGAACCAGCTGAGATGGTGAGGAATTGACGCGTTTTGACCTGTCCATGATTTGAGGCACACTGAAATTCCAGCACTTCACGTTTTCCTGTGTTTCCAGATATTTGGTACCAGTCCTCCTTGACATTATTAATAATGTAACACTGTCCGTAAAGTTAATTTTTCAGTTCTCAGTTCTCACTTGTACGAGCGTGCGCGTAACCGTCGCTGTGCGGCTGATTTTTGATGATGCGGAACGCAAGGACCGAACGCACTTTTCAGGTAAACGGCACCCGAGCTTCATAAGTAAGGCGGTGGTAGAATGTTCTTCCGACCCATACTATGTGTACGTGATTGATCAGCAATTTGTCCTTCTGAACCCGTACCTTTCTCGGGCGATTTTTGAAGCAACAGAGCAGCGAGCTTCATTCTTACATTTGCGGTGAACTAGCCACTACTTCTCCCCAGACGTTACAGTGTACGAACCTTACTGTCGTTAAATTATTTAGCAAGTCTGTGAAATCCTTTTATATTATGAACGACTTCTTTTATGTTGTTGCCCAAGCCAGTTTCTTTTATCGGGACTACACTTTTCAACGTACAAAATGTAAGGGAGGTGATAAACGAGCCCACTGTTATTTCTCAGTGTACAACAATCTTTATGAGTCAGCTTAACGTTATAAAAGATCTTACGTTAGTTCTGTCTGTCATACTATAATTATTCGCCCCACAGCTACAAGAAAATCCATTTCACCCCAGACGCTTCATGTCACAAGACGTTCAACAAGAGACCAAAGTGATTGTACTCCTGAGAAGATCCAGACGATTTTTCTCAAAGATGATTTCCCTCACTA
The DNA here is from genome assembly GCF_023864345.2 of Schistocerca serialis cubense. Lineage (NCBI taxonomy): Eukaryota > Metazoa > Arthropoda > Insecta > Orthoptera > Acrididae > Schistocerca > Schistocerca serialis. The sequence continues at coordinate 751,258,446 of NC_064638.1, forward strand.
ACCTCGACTAGAAGAAGTGGCGAGAGTTTCAGCTAGAGGGCCAAACGTTCGCTACATTACTAGGTCACGTTTGTTTCTGTGCGTCCTCACGACCTCTGTGCCGAGCTGCAATTGGTATAACCCCCGTCATTTTTATGCTAGCTGTCATACAAAGGGAAGTAGTCCTTGCCGGCATCAACTATCGTAACAGCCAATTTACAAACTCATAGTTGTAGATCATTTCCGTGATTGTAGATTCCAAAAGGAAAATGTCCATACAACTTGTCTTTCTAGATGCCGTAGCAAACATAAATCATAATCAAGTTCACCTTTTAGATGTGTGCACGCAGTTTCAGTACCCCCCCCCCCCCCCCCCCCCCCGCCTTTCCGCCCAGCGTACGCACTATGTCGATTTATTCTCCAAGCAGATAAACACTGGTTCCTCGATAAAAACAATCGAGCGTCTCGAACCGTCAATATGAAAACTCCCTGCCATTTCAATGGACGTATCTGCACCCAAATTTCTGTTCTTTCGATACGTTTATACGATGCTACTCAAGTTTTTAGTTAAAATACTAATCAGTATTGATCGCATAGATTTATTAGAAACTAGTTTTTAATAAATTCTTGAAATCGATACTGATTAGTATTTTCATTATATACCAGATCGCTGTTATTTTGCAGCAATATTTTGAAACGTTATCAAAATTTTTAAGTCCTAAAATTACTTCTCCAGGGAGTCTTCCGTACGGTTGTCTGACAGACGCCGAGCTCTGTTGCTCGCATGGTGGATTTACGAGGACAACGCTCTTAGACTTCTCCAAAACGCCCCACCTCTTTCTCGTTTGTCTCTGGGCGTATCACTCGGCAAACAACTATAGCCTCAAAATTACGTCAGTTCTCGGTTCAGCTCATCACTGACACTGGTGGAACTGGAAGACTGCGTGATTACTTTAAGCAAGATATTGTGTTTGCGTATTGGCTGATCTTGTGAACGCACTTGGTATTGACTTGTGAAAGGCACAGACCGCCACGTCTCTCTTGAAAAACTTACTACTGTGTGATTTCCACACTGTCATTGTGAAACCAATCGCAAAACTGTCAGCTGATTAGTAGAGCAAATTTAGGGACTACGTTCTGCAATTCTGCTCGAAATTGGCACAACGTGAGCTAGTGTTGAGAATTGTTTGATGTGAGGTCCGCCACGTCTCTGCTGAGAATGTTACGCACCAGTTGGCAAACGTAGGCTATGTGTACCACAACGTGTTTCGAGACTACGTCGCCCCATTAACAAGAGCTGTGAAGAAAGGAAATAAATCAACATATCGCAGAACTACACATACTGATAACTGTATAAATATGTATATCGTCCTGCGGTGTAACATACGTTAACACTACAATTCCATAAGGTAATGTCAGCTTTAAAAAGCTAGCAGCAAACATGCATAGTCTTCCTCACCATAGTCATCTTGACCATCGTATCTTTACACATCGTACTCTCGCATCACTCAGTTGTAAACTAATGGCTTTTTAATTTTTTTTACTTTTGACGGCGTCTAATGCCATGGCAGCTTTAAGGTGTACTATACTACATGAGCATATAAATATTTGATAGTTGTCAGCTCGTGTAGCATTGTGGTGTATTGATTGTTTCCTTGTTTCATATCACTCGATAATAGGACAAAGTAGTTCGGAAACATGTGTAAGTGGGCTGCATCTGTGTTGGCAGCGCTGTGTAGCGCTTTTCATTGGATCTCTGACTGCGCTTTTTTTGTAAGAGACTCTGTGGCTGGTTGGACTCGTTGTTGGAAGTTAGACGCAAGCAGTGATGGAAGTACTGTTGGGCAGTTGGAGGTGAACAGCCAGCAGTGATGGATGTTAGATGTGAACTGTTAGCATTGATGGAGGGTAGGGGTCTGAAGTGTTAGCGTAGGCTAACGACCTGGAAGTATCCGACTTGGAGATTGAAAATTATACATGATTATATATCTTTGTACTGGGTGTCAATGACGATTTATATTCGTGTTTGAACTGGATGTCACATTATTAACGTAAAAAAATACATTATTTGGTTTACAAAAAAATCTTTCCTTTGCTAACCACATGGGGGTTGGGTTGCTTTGGGGAAGGAGACCAGACAGCGAGGTCATCGGTCTCATCGGATTAGGGAAGGACGGGAAAGGAAGTCGGCCGTGCCCTTTGAAAGGAACCATCCCGGCATTTGCCTGGAGCGATTTAGGGAAATCACGGCTAACCACATGCCTATTAGTATTTAGTGGCTGTAGTAGTTAGAATCTTTTATTTAGCTGGCAGTATTGACGCTCGCTGTATTGCAGTAGTTCGCGCAATGAAGATTTTTGTTAGGTAAGTGCTTAATGAAATGTATAGGTTATTGTTAAGATTTCTTTTTAGTCAAGGCCATTCTTTTGAAATAATTATTTGAAGTCAGGTTGTAATTTTTTTGAGCAGTCAGATTGCGTTGCGCTAGAATATTGTGGGACAGTGTTGACATGATAAGAAAAAGTAAAGAGAAAGTAGGCTCAGTACGTTAAGTTTTACTCGGCTGTTTCAGAATCAAATAACGTAGAAGTTTCATCTTCTCAGTCATTCAGCGACTTAAGTACAGACACACACATTTAAATAAAGAAGTTTCACATGCTGTGGGAAAGATGTACATCACACGTTTGACAACTGTTGCGTCACATTCTCAGTAGTGATTCGTCAGACAGTCGTACGATGGCTTCCAAGGAGACATCCTGCCAATGCGTGGTGACAAAATACGGCGTTCTTTCGTGTTCCACACCACAAAACACTTGCTCTGTTTGGCGTAGACTTCCTGATAAAAAATAGGTGGACACCACTCTGTAATGAGCAACTGACCACCAGATGTCACGAGAGGCAGATCCGCCAATGTCGTGAGCAGAGGAGCAGTAACAGCAAAACGGGTCGGTGAGAAGAGCTCATTGGCTTCGAATGTGGAGTTATCACTGGGAGTCACCTGAGTATCAAATTCGTCAGGAGCATTTCAGCCTCCTATAGCTCCTTAAGACGACTATTGGTGACGTGATTGTGAAGTAGAAACGGTTAAGGAACAACCAGAGCCATAGAGCAGCAGACCACATGTACTGATGGACAGAAACCGCCGACCGTTACGGAGAGGTAGTTATAAAGAATAGCATGAAATCAGCGGAAGAAACCACTCGAGAGTTCCCGAGTGCTACCAGCAGTCCAGCTACCAATGACTGTGCGTATCGATTTAAAAATAATGGGGTACAGCAATCAAGCAGCTCACATAAGCCACATATTTCTGTAGTCATTGCTAAGCGACTCTTGCCTTGGTGTAAGGGCGGCAGTGATGATAGGAAAAGAGTGATTTTGAGAAATGACTCGGGCCATATCTTGTGACAAACCGATGGAAGGGTTTGGGTCTAGCGATTGCCTGGAGAATGATGTCCACATTACGTGTAGTGCCAACAGTGAAGTACAGAGAGGGTTGTGTTGCGCTATGGAGATATCTTTCGTGGTTAGACTGTCGTTCCGTTACTGCGTTTAAAAAAACGCTTCAAACGGAAGGATACACATCTTTTAGCACCGTCTACTGATTACAGTAGACCAGTTCGGGGACGATGACGGTTTTTTTTACCATTTCAGTGCATCCTGTCACAAAGCAGCGCCTGTGAGGCAATGCTTTGTGCACAGTAGATTACTGAAAGGGGCTGGACTACCCAGAGTTCTGGCCGGCCGCTGTGACCTAGCGGTTCTAGGTGCTTCAGTCCGGAACCGCGCTGCTGCTGCGGTCGCAGGTTGGAATCCTACCTCGGGCACGGATGTGTGTGATGTCCTTAGGTTACCTAGGTTTAAGTATTTCTAAGTCTAGGGGACTGATGACCTCAGGTGTTAAGTCCTATAGTGCTTGAAGCCATTTTGAAACAGAGTTCCGACCTGAACCGAAGGGGAATGATTTAGAACCTCGACTTAGGTCCAGACTCCAGTGCGCAACATCACTCTTTTCTCTGGTTTCTGCACTTGAGGAAGAATATCCTACCGTTCCTTCACAGACATTTAGACACCTCACTGAAAGTGTCTCCAGCAGAGTTCAAGCCGCCATAAAAGCGAAAGGTGGACACACACACACACACACACACACACACACACACACACACACACACACACACACACACGCCGTATTAATGTCACTTGACAGATGCCTAGAACGCCTAGGTAGGTGGGTGGGCAGCGTACTTTGCTGCCGTGCGGAGAACGCGGTTTCCGTTCCTGGTGCTGTTCGGTTCCTGGTGCTGCCAAGGTATTTACTTGGTGGGCGGACTGGTAGTGGGTGATCTCGGCCTCGTGTTGCCAACTGGGAATCAACCTGACCGAACAGTAGCGGGTTCACGGTCTTGAAAGCCTGCAAATCGGTCGGGAGAGCGGTGTGCTGACCACATTCCCCTCCATACCGTGTCAACGTGCCTACGCACGACAGAGGATGACACTGCCGCCGGAACACATGCCTTGGGTCTTCACGGCCTAGACGAGGAGCCGTTTAATAGATGTACAGATACTTTTCGTCAGATAGTGTCTTTTCCACAAATGGTTTCTGTAGGGAAAGAGCAGCAACCCCTTTGTTCATCAACGAGCTGTTAAAATCCTTTTGATGTTTACGTAGATAGAGTTTCTGGAATGTTGTTTGATGTCATGAATAATCATCCCAGAAAATCTACTAGTTCGTAATTTGATGGCAAACGAGAAATGGAGTGTTGGCTTCAAACATAAAGGCGAAAATTCAAACTTCCTGAAACTCAAAAAAGCTTTTCTCGAGAGCAAATCTTGTTAAGTATTCATATAACCCAAGCTAAGTGATCCCTTATTTTTTCTTGACAGATGTCATATCAGAATATGACGTTCTCCTAAATCTATCGACAGAAGAAACGATGAACGAGCAGTGAAGCAAGGCATGGGATTAGTCCAAGGATCAGGCATAGGTAACACAAAAATTTTGTCAAAAGACCATGCTAAGTATGCTAGAGCGACAGTAAATGTATAATTCAACACGTGTGAATCAATATCTAATATCAAAAAATGGTTCAAATGGCTGTGAGCACTACGGGACTTAACATCTGAGGTCCCTTAGACTTAGAACTACTTAAACCTAACTAACCTAAGGACATCACTCACATCCATGCCCGAGCCAGGATTCGAAACTGCGACAGTAGTAGCAGCGCGGTTCCGGACTGAAGCGCCTAGAACCGCTAGGTCAGAACGGCCGGTTATCTAATATCATCGAACTTTAAAAAGTACATACATCATCACGATCCCTCACGCGACAGATGAACCGAGAGATGTGGCACATTGGTCAGCACACTGGATTCGTATTCGGGAGGACAACGGTTCGAAAGCGCGTCCGGCCATCCAGATTTAGGCTTTCCGTGATTTCCCTAAAATCACTCCAGGCAAATGTCGGGATGGTTCCTTTGAAAGCGCACGGCCGATTTTCTTCCTCATCCTTGGTACAATCTGAGCTTGTGCACCGTCTCTAATGACCTCGATGTCGATGGGACGTTTAATCCAATACATTCCAATTTTCCTTCGACAAGTGAAACATGAGTTTGACCCCTCCTCTAGGTATCACGGCATGTATGTCTACAATGCTGTTACTGACAATGTCTGTTAGAAAATTACTGGCCGAATAAGCCACCACATTTGCACAGGAAAATTTTTAAACTTATTTTAAACGTAGATCGCTGGCCTGTTTCACGAAAATTGAAAAATAGTTTACATACAGCTGCATTGTCTATGCAATTAGAAAATAATTTTCTGGGTGGACGGTAACTTCCCTCCATGATGTGAAACATTCGTGCACAGTCCTGAGTAAACATACATATCGAACAGAAGAAGAATTTTAATTTTTTGAAATAAACATTCCTAGTGGGAATGGTCGCCAACAGTTAACGTCGTTCATAGATACATTTTAACATAACCTCTCCTAGGTACTTAAGTATTTGTCTTTCCATGTATATTTGTACTTCTCTAGTAACTTTTATCCTTTTCTTCCCAATGTGTTTATTGTATCACCACGTTCGTCATGAAAAATAATGTTCTCTGCTGACCATTAAAACTACGACCGCCTAAAGGCAGCATGCAATAAACATAAAAAGATGTTAAATGTTTTACATCCTTGATTATACAAATTATCAGCGTTTCAGAACAATCCCACAAAGTAGGTAAGAGTAAAGTCATCTACACGATGCATTCACATCAATGTGACCGCAGTCTCTGTTCGACGTAAACGTGCAATAACCACTCACAGATGGAAGGTGGCAACACTAGCAGTGGAGGGTATATAAAGCGAATTAGTATGACGTGGGAAACGCTGCAGTCGATATCGTAACGAAGAAACGGAGCGATTTATCGTACGTCCAAAAGGATGTGATTATTCGCTTCCGGGCCGAGGGTGGATGCATTTCCAGAACGGTTAACATGCCGCCGTTGTTAACGTATACCTTGCATGGCAAAATGGCGCTATCCGAAACCGGCACCAACGGAACTGTTGTGCACCACGGGTCGTAGATGAAACTGGTGAACGGCGTCTGCCGAGGTGTGACCGGGTGAACAGGGTCTACCAGTAGCGTCTTCTGAACGACCGTTCGGCAAACGTCGCTTTGTATGGGCCTCGGCAGCAGGCGCCTGCTTCAGAACTGGAAGACTCTTGAAGACAGACGTAAACTATCCCTAGAAAGTATATTAACAAAGTTTCTAGAAGCTTCTTTAAATGATTGTGAATATACTACAACTCACTATGTATTGCTCACACAGGTATGGTGAGGATAAGATTCGAATAATTACTGCACGCACAGAAGCATTCAAACAATCATTCTGCCCGCGCTGCATACGTGAATGGAACAGGAAGAAACCCTAATAACTGGTACAATGTGACGTAACCTCTGCCGTGCACCCCATGGTGGTTTGCGGAATATAGATGTACATGTAGATAGACGTAGATGTACACACATAAACAAAAAACGGTTTGCATCACCTAGGTTCCGAAAGTTCCAGAACTTGTACAGAAAATTGGAATACAGTTTAACATAAACATCATTTCCGCCCTTTTTATTGCTCACGAATACCACACATTGCATGTTGTACCACCATACGGAGAGACCTTCAGGGGCGGTGATCCACATTTCTGTAGATGAAGGTTTCTCGGGTCTCCAGCCGGGTGGTAGCGTTGATATCTCGCGACGTTTCGGGAAGTGTCATACTACCCATCTTCTGGCGAAGTGTCGAGACACTTCGCCAGACACTTCGCCAGAAGATTGGTAGTATGGCACTTCCCGAAACGTAGCGAGATATCAACGCTACCACCCGGCTGGAGACCCGAGAAACCTTCATCAATAGTTTACGCCGGGAAAGCCTACAGTCACATACACATTTCTGTACACACCGGCACCTCTAATACCCAGTAGCACGTCCTATTGCATTGATGCATGCCTGTATTCGTCGTGGCATACTATCCACAAGTTCATCAAGGCACTGTTGGTCCAGATTGTCCCACTCCTCAACGGCGATTCGGCGTGGATCCCTCAGAGTGGTTGGTGGGTCACGTCGTCCACAAACAGCCCTTTTCTATCTATCCCAGGCATGGTCGATAGGGTTCATGTCTGGAGAACATGCTGTCCACTCTAGTGAAGCGATGTCGTTATCCTGAAGGAAATTCACAAGATGTGCACCACTAAGGGGGTGCGAATTGTCGTCCATGAAGACGAGTGCCTCGCCAATATGCTGCCAATACGATTGTACTATCGGTCGGAGGATGGCTTTAACGTATCGTACAGCCGTTACGGCCCTTCCATGACCACCAGCGGTGCACGCCGGCCCCACATGATGTCACCTCAAACCAGCAGGGAACCTCCACCTTGCTGCACTCGCTGGACAATGCGTCTAAGGCGTTCATCCGGGCCGGGTTGCCTCCAAACAGGTCTCCGACGATTGTCTGATCGAAGGCATACGCGACACTCATCGGTGAAGAGAACGTGATGCCAATCCTGAGTGGTCCATTCGGCATGTTGTTGGCCCCATCTGTATCGTGCTGCGTGGTGTCGTGGTTGCAAAGACGGACCTCTCTATGAACGTCGGGAGTGAAGTTGCTTATCATGCAGCCTATTGCATACAATTTGAGTCGTAACACGCCCTGTGGCTGCACGAGAAGCATAATTAAACATGGTGGCGTTGCGGTCTGGGTTCCGCCGAGACATAATCCATAGGTCATCCACTGCAGTAGTAGCCTTTGGGCGGCCTGACCGTGGCATGTCATGGACAGTTCCTGTCTCTCTGTATCTCCTCCATGTCCAAACATCTACATCTACATCTACATCTATACTCCGCGAGCCACCTTACGGTGTGTGGCGGAGGGTACTTATTGTACCACTATCTGATCCCCCCTTCCCTGTTCCATTCACATTCACGAATTGTGCGTGGGAAGAACGACTGCTTGTAAGTCTCCGTATTTGCTCTAATTTCTCGGATCTTTTCGTTGTGATCATTACGCGAGATATATGTGGGCGGTAGTAATATGTTGCCCATCTCTTCCCGGAATGTGCTCTCTCGTAATTTCGATAATAAACCTCTCCGTATTGCGTAACGCCTTTCTTGAAGTGTCCGCCACTGGAGCTTGTTCAGCATCTCCGTAACGCTCTCGCACTGACTAAATGTCCCCATGACGAATCGCGCTGCTTTTCGCTGGATCATGTCTATCTCTTCTATTAATCCAACCTGGTAAGGGTCCCATACTGATGAGCAATACTCAAGAATCGGACGAACAAGCGTTTTGTAAGCTACTTCTTTCGTCGATGAGTCACATTTTCTTAGAATTCTTCCTATGAATCTCAACCTGGCGCCTGCTTTTCCCACTATTTGTTTTATGTGATCATTCCACTTCAGATCGCTCCGGATAGTAACTCCTAAGTATTTTACGGTCGTTACCGCTTCCAGTGATTTACCACCTATGGCATAATCGTACTGGAATGGATTTCTGCCCCTATGTATGCGCATTATATTACATTTATCTACGTTTAGGGAAAGCTGCCAGCTGTCGCACCATGCATTAATCCTCTGCAGGTCCTCCTGGAGTACGTACGAGTCTTCTGATGTTGCTACTTTCTTGTAGACAACCGTGTCATCTGCAAATAGCCTCACGGAGCTACCGATGTTGTCAACTAAGTCATTTATGTATATTGTAAACAATAAAGGTCCTATCACGCTTCCCTGCGGTACTCCCGAAATTACCTCTACATCTGCAGATTTTGAACCGTTAAGAATGACATGTTGTGTTCTTTCTTCTAGGAAATCCTGAATCCAATCACAAACCTGGTCCGATATTCCGTAAGCTCGTATCTTTTTCACTAAACGTAAGTGCGGAACCGTATCAAATGCCTTCCTGAAGTCCAGGAATACGGCATCAATCTGCTCGCCAGTGTCTACGGCACTGTGAATTTCTTGGGCAAATAGGGCGAGCTGAGTTTCACATGATCTCTGTTTGCGGAATCCATGTTGGTTATGATGAAGGAGATTTGTATTATCTAAGAACGTCATAATAAGAGAACACAAAACATGATCCATTATTCTACAACAGATTGACGTAAGCGAAATAGGCCTATAATTATTCGCATCTGATTTATGACCCTTCTTGAAAATGGGAACGACCTGCGCTTTCTTCCAGTCGCTAGGTACTTTACGTTCTTCCAGCGATCTACGATAAATTGCTGATAGAAAGGGGGCAAGTTCTTTAGCATAATCACTGTAGAATCTTAAGGGTATCTCGTCTGGTCCGGATGCTTTTCCGCTACTAAGTGATAGCAGTTGTTTTTCAATTCCGATATCGTTTATTTCAATATTTTCCATTTTGGCGTCCGTGCGACGGCTGAAGTCAGGGACCGTGTTACGATTTTCCGCAGTGAAACAGTTTCGGAACACTGAATTCAGTATTTCTGCCTTTCTTCGGTCGTCCTCTGTTTCGGTGCCATCGTGGTCAACGAGTGACTGAATAGGGGATTTAGATCCGCTTACCGATTTTACATATGACCAAAACTTTTTAGGGTTCTTGTTTAGATTGTTTGCCAATGTTTTATGTTCGAATTCGTTGAATGCTTCTCTCATTGCTCTCTTTACGCTCTTTTTCGCTTCGTTCAGCTTTTCCTTATCAGCTATGATTCGACTACTCTTAAACCTATGATGAAGATTTCTTTGTTTCCGTAGTACCTTTCGTACATGATTGTTATACCACGGTGGATCTTTCCCCTCGCTTTGGACCTTAGTCGGTACGAACTTATCTAAGGCGTACTGGACGATGTTTCTGAATTTTTTCCATTTTTGTTCCACATCCTCTTCCTCAGAAATGAACGTTTGATGGTGGTCACTCAGATATTCTGCGATTTGTGCCCTATCACTCTTGTTAAGCAAATATATTTTCCTTCCTTTCTTGGCATTTCTTATTACACTCGTAGTCATTGATGCAACCACTGACTTATGATCACTGATACCCTCTTCTACATTCACGGAGTCGAAAAGTTCCGGTCTATTTGTTGCTATGAGGTCTAAAACGTTAGCTTCACGAGTTGGTTCTCTAACTATCTTCTCGAAGTGATTCTCGGACAAGGCAGTCAGGATAATGTCACAAGAGTCTCTGTCCCTGGCTCCAGTTCTGATTGTGTGACTATCCCATTCTATACCTGGTAGATTGAAGTCTCCCCCTATTACAATAGTATGATCACGAAACTTCTTCACGAAATTCTGCAGGTTCTCTCTGAGGCGCTCAACTACTACGGTTGCTGATGCAGGTGGTCTATAGAAGCATCCGACTATCATATCTGACCCACCTTTGATACTTAACTTAACCCAGATTATTTCACATTCGCATTCGCTAATAACTTCACTGGATATTATTGAATTCTTTACTGCTATAAATACTCCTCCACCATTGGCGTTTATCCTATCCTTGCGGTATATATTCCATTCTGTGTCTAGGATTTCGTTACTGTTCACTTCCGGTTTTAACCAACTTTCCGTTCCTAATACTATATGCGCACTATTTCCTTCAATAAGAGATACTAATTCAGGAACCTTGCCCTGGATACTCCTGCAGTTTACCAATATTACGTTAACTTTTCCTGTTTTTGGTCTCTGAGGACGGACGTTCTTTATCAACGATGATAATGTCCTCTCTGGTAAGCCGTCAGGTATTTTATCGTTTCGCCCAAGGGGGGGGGGGGGTCCCTCTAACCTAAAAAACCCCCGTGTGCACGCCACACGTACTCTGCTACCCTAGTAGCTGCTTCCGGTGTGTAGTGCACGCCTGACCTGTCTAGGGGGGCCCTACAGTTCTCCACCCAATAACGGAGGTCGATGAATTTGCAACCATTATAGTCGCAGAGTCGTCTGAGCCTCTGGTTTAGACCCTCCACACGGCTCCAAACCAGAGGACCGCGATCGACTCTGGGCACTATGCTGCAGATATTAAGCTCAGCTTGCACTCCGCGTGCGATGCTGGTTGTCTTCACCAAATCAGCCAGCCGCCGGAAGGAACCAAGGATGGCCTCAGAACCCAAGCGGCAGGCGTCATTCGTTCCGACATGTGCTACTATCTGCAGCCGGTCACACCCAGTGCGTTCAATAGCTGCCGGAAGGGCCTCCTCCACATTACGGACGAAACCCCCCGGCAAGCACACCGAGTGCACACTGGAAGACCCCGACCTACCCGCTATTTTCCTGAGGGGCTCCATAACCCGCCTAACGTTGGAGCTCCCTATAACTAATAGGCCCGCCCTCTGTGACTGTCGGGACCTTGCCGGAGAATCGGCCACTGGCCCAACAGGCGAGGCATCCTGTGGTGGCTCGGAAACGATGTCATCACCACTAGGAAGCACCCCGTACCTGTTGGAAAGGGGTAAGGCAGCTGCCACGCGGCCAGATCCCACCTTTGCCTTTCGGCCAGGCACGCGCGAGCCCACCACTGTCCGCCATTCACCCTGGAGTGATGGCTGACCGGTAAGATGCTCACTGCCGGAAGACGCAGCGACATCAGGGGTTCCATGTGATTCCAAGGCCACCGAAGTAGGCATAGGTCTCACCACAGTTGCCCCAACGCCACTACGAGCCGACGCCTGCGCCTCGAGCTCGATGAGCCTAACAGACAAAGCCTCCACCTGCCCCCGAAGAGTGGCCAATTCTCCTTGCGTCCGCTCACAACAACCACAGTCCCTACACATGACTATGTTTACCCTACTCTATACGGTGACCAATTCCCAAGATAATCTTCTGATGAGCTACTCTGATAATCAAGAAACACTCACTGAAATACGAGACGCGAAAACTACGCTAGGTTTTCCCAGAAAAACTATTTAAAAGCTAAGCGCAGCAAATAAGTACAAAAACGCTTTATACAAACAGTACTCGCTGCTGCTGGTGCTCTCGCTCTGGCTGTCACAAGACAACTGCTGATTCAAGTGACTAGTGGCTAACGATCGCGAAACAAACAAAAGACGGTTTTAGGGCGCTTTCTGTTCTAAACGATCAAGAAAACACTAAGAAATCTAACACGAAAACTGCGTAAAGTTTTATCAAGAACTGTTAGTTACTATGCAGAGCAGATAAACACAAATAGAATCCCTTCCTTAGTGGATGGTCGTAAACAAAATGCAAAATAAACGCTTTATACAAACAGTACTCGCTGCTGCTGGTGCTCTCGCTCTGGCTGTCACAAACATCATTGCTTTGGTTCACTCCGAGACGCCTGGACACTTCCCTTGTTGAGAGCCCTTCCTCGCATAAAGTGACAATGCGGACGCGATCGAACAACGATATCGACCGTCTAGGCATGGTTGATCTACAGATAACACGTGCCGTGTACCTCCTTTCTGGTGGAATGACTGGAACTGATCGGTTGTCGGATCCCCTCCGTCTAATAGGCGCTGCTCATGCACGGTTGTTTACATCTTCGTGTGTGTTTAGTGACATCTCTGAACAGTCAAAGGTACTGTGTCTGTGATACAATATCCGGTTCTGGGAACCGGGGTGATGCAAATCTTTTTTTGATGTGTGTAAATGCACTCATGCTGACTACCGTTCATCGGAACAAAACATGCTATTTACACGTCGGTACCGCAACTCTACGTCCACTGAATGGCGACTGGTAGCCTTTTCAGATGAATCAAGTTTTATACTCCTTCGAGCAAATTGCTTTTGACGTGATCGGGCCTGCAACAACAGTCCGAAGCGTCCACTCCGCAGTAGGGACCGTTATGGACTGAGAAATCTTTCCATGGCTTTCCGTGGGTGATCTCGTAATTCTGGAAGGTACAATGAATCAACACAAGTATGCGTCTAGCCATAGGGATCGTGTCCATATCAACAAGCAGTTTTTCCTTTGGCACGATGCCACATGCCAGCAGGACAATGCAATGTGTCACATATCACGCAGCGTACGTGTGTGGTTCGAAGAGCGCCAGGATAATTTTAACGTACTCACCCGGCCGTCAAATTCCCCAGGTGTAAACCAAATCGAGAATCTGGGGGACTACTTCGATTTGTCTGTAAGTACCATGGACTCTCAACCGAGAACCGTAGCGCAACTGGCCACGTCAGTGCAGTCGGTATGGCTTCACAATCCCGTTGGTACCTCGCAGAACTTCACTGAGCCGTGGCGGACTGGCGCCAGGACCGGTTACGCTCGTTATATCGCTGCGATCGATTTTGGTGGTTATATATGATCTTTGGATATCATGTGGCTCTCTTCGGGGTGGCGGGCTTCAAGAGTTGGCCGTCAGCTTTCGAAAATAAAACATTGAGAGACTTGGGACGTCTCCGGAGAAAGGAGTGTCGACTGCGACCACGTGTGCCCTGTCAGTGTGATATGCCGCGGAGTTGTATTGGTCGGCAAGTCTGTGTTTTGGGCCAAGTTTCACGATTTCTATCAAGGGAAAGGTCCCTGAAGTAAATTGGTTAAGCTGCTTGAGCCGCAGAGTTGTGCTGTGTGCAAACATCAAGTAAGTTGGCCGGTAGTGTATGTGGCTAAGCGACGTGTTAAGAGACGTTTCACTCGCTAGATGACTGTGGAAAAATCTGTGGATGAGCTCAGTGTGAGCTGGTTAAATGTTGGCTTCGCAGTGAAGTCTTAGTTATAACTGTACTGGCTGTTATCTAATTGATTATTAAGGGTATTAAGTGATTGAAAACTGCACCTAAGTGATGTTACTACGATCGGTGAACCATCCTTAAATAGTTTCAATTTAAAAGTCAGTCATTGCTGTGGACGGAACATTTTGTACACTAATGCACGTATGTCTGGTGCAAGTATTGTGACCTGTATTTTTGTGTGTGTTTCTGAGAGTTGCAATTGTTCTGTGTTTGTCGAAAGCTGCTGTTAAGTGCCAACGCCTCGGCGGGGAGTGAGATGTAACCCGCAGCCTAGGTCCTGCTGTGTTTACGTAACCCTGCCATGGCTGGATTGCTTGGGCGAAGACCCCATACTAAAAGTTTAGCATATCTTTCCTTTCCAGCAAGGCGGGTTAAACGCGTTTTGTAATTTGATTATGATTTTCTGATGTTTAAGCAAATGTTTTTATTTTGGGTTACATAAAGATAGACCGGCAACTAAGTAAACGTTAGGAAATAGAGTAGGTGTAAAGTAATTAAATTCTCTCTATTGATTGTCATGTGATTTTGGGCTAATTGCAGTGTTCTGTCTCTGTAGTAATGAACAGTCCACAGTGCTTGTTGAGTCGATGTCACATCTCTATTTAAGTTACAGTGCATAGTCACGTAAGGTGTAATCTGGGTTTGTTTCATGCCAGTCTTTCTTGTTTCTGTTATATATCCATGTTCTAGTGAATTTTAGTTAACCATGTGAGTTTTATGTGTTGTTTGGACCATGTTGGGCTGTGTGGTAATCAAATGCAATTAAGTGGCTAGCCCACTTTGATAGGAACTGTACTGTCAGTTGTAAGCTTTCGTTAAGTGTGGCGAAGCCACGGCAATACTGTCTTTGCTAGTTGTTTCTTAACTGATTTCATATGCATTTTATGGTTATTCTTGTTGGTTTCTGATAACTGTCTTGTTTCAATAAGAACTTATACTAAGTAACAAAATGGTTCAAATGGCTCTGAGCACTATGCGACTTAACTTCTGAGGTCATCAGTCGCCTAGAACTTAGAACTAATTAAACCTAACTAACCTAAGGACATCACACACATCCATGTCCGAGGCAGGATTCGAACCTGCGACCGTAGCGGTCGCTCAGCTCCAGACTGTAGCTCCTAGAACCGCACGGCCACTCCGGCCGGCTACTAAGTAACATCTGCATTGTACGGAAGATTGTGGGGAATTATCTGAAGGAACCTTATGTTAATAAATTAAGTATGCGTAAATCAAAGTATGACTACCAGCCATGATTCGCCATCCTGGTTCCCGTCCTGAGAATGGTTGTGGTATGGATTGTGCAATTTCGTATTAAAGGGCCACGTACCACTCACTGACTCTCTTCTTGCACGCCAGCACTGCAAAACGTGCTTATTCAGGCTTCTGACAGGTAGTCATATTAATAGAGTTGATGGTGTGCAAGGAAAAGTAATGCAGAGGATGTCTCATTCACTAATCCACGCGGCGTAGTGTTTGTTGAGAAGGTTATGCATCGAGTAAGACGAGAAACGAGAAATCTACTAGTACATGTTGCAATTAAACGGTGGTAATATCGTGTCCTAACGAAACTTTAGTTGACAGTTGCCCAGTACGGTCGTTCTCATTGGTTAGCATCCTACGCATGTCATGCTTATACAGAATAGATGTCTTCAAAATTTTGTACTCAATGGTGTGCATGCCCACATCTATCTAGCGTCCGAGAGGACTGAAATATTGCCCACTCGACCATCCAGGATCGTAAGGCCACGTCATGTTGAGCCAGGAAATGGGACTGTTTACAGCAATACGTTGTCCGCATGGACAAAACGACGACTTCTGCAATGCCACGGACTATCAGAACAGTGAGCGCTTTTCCAGCAGCGGTGCGCCCAACGACTCAGGAGTGGCAGTACGTCGTCTTTCCACAGGAATCCTGGTTCTGTGTACAGCACCACGACGGATTTATCCGACTGTGGAAGCTCCGAGGAGGGCGGTCGTTGCCAGATTGCATTCTGCAGCATCATAAGGACTCCACACCTGATGTGATGATACGGGGTGTCCTTGTGTGGACAACCCGGTTACATCGTTGGATGGTTGGTTGGTTTGGAGCAAGGGGAACAAACAGCGAGGTCATCGTCCCGTCGGATTAGGGAAGACTGGGGAAGCAGATCGGCCGTGCCCTTTGAAAGGAACTATCCATGCATTTGCCTGAAGCGATTTAGGGAAATCACCTGAAACCTAAATCAGGATGGCCAGACGCGGATTTGAATCGCCGTCCTCCCGAATGCTAGTCCAGTGTGCCCCGATTTCTTGCGGGGTGCCATGGGATACAGAACAGCATCACCTCTGGTTTGTACAGCTGCTAGTTTGGACAGGAACAGTTACATTTCGGAGGTGTTAAGGTCGGTGGTCATGTTCTACAGTTATCTACGACGGCGTTCCACTGTTGGAGTCACCACGTTCTTCAGATCTCTCACCCACTGGAAACGTCTGGTCGTGAGTTTCCAAGGGCCCTCCACGCTCGTCAGCCACTACGATTGACGAACTCTGGCGTAGAGACAATGCAACATGGAATGACATGCCCGGATCTGCCGTCCAAGATGAATCTGACTTTATACCCAACTGGGCTAGCTCCACTGTTGCTGCCACAGGTGGCAGCCCTGTGTATTTAATTGACCCATATACACCCAAAGCACCCACAAAATTAACAACGTTTTCTTCCTACTAACTAAGTAAAATTTCGTTATTTGCTATGATTCCTGGTGTTGCATGAGTGTACTTTCTGATGTTCTACTCTGTAACTTAGATATGCAGACAATTCCTACACGGATCTTTCGATTCCATCATTTAATTACTTTCCAAAAATTTCTCCATTCCACTGTAGCAGCGCAGCAACGAGCTTTCAATTATTTCAGAATAAAAAAAGTCGTGATTGGACAGTTATTTAATACCAATGTCACGCTTCACCTTTTTGGGGCGTCATGACATTGCGTAAAAGTGGCTGTATATGTAACCGACCCGTCATAAAGTCATATAAATTGGAAAATGGACGCAAAAGCAACTGGACATGTAATCAGTCTGTAAGGTCCTAATATTACGCAATCTAATATGTCCCAAAAGGGTGAAACGGGTTTGTTGATGTTACATAGCCTGCAACCAAGACTGTTTTTATTTTGAAATACTTCATTTCTTTGTTCGTTTTCTCTGATTACTTTCTTCTTTTCTTTTTTAATTTCAGTTTTTTAGCTTTAGGCTCGTGTCCATTCAGCCCCCTCAGTAATGAAAAGACGATAACACAGCGTATTGTAGTCGACTTTCTCTGTCAGTCACGACAATACGAAAGTAAGGACATCGCAATACGTAGTCCCCAAACGGAGAAAATCGTCGACCCTGCCGGGAATCGAAACGCTTCGGTTAGCAATCTCCGTTGTGACCACGCAGCTACCGACGTGGACGCTCCGATTAGTTCTGCTTCTAGGTTACCCTGTATGCAGTATCTTATTGAGTTTAGTAATCTTCAGTACTGATCGTTTACGAAGAAAGTATGGAAATTGCATTCAATTGGCTTGTTATGACATTTCTATGGTCATTATATTAAAAAAGGGCTTAAAACTGTGCCACTTTGAATGTTGACGATAAGAACCTTGTGCCTTGCGAGACATTTTACCGTTAGGAGTGGTTTTTTCATGGCTTTCTAAGATTTGACTGATCCAAACATCACGGATCAACTTGGCCTTTTTCGCACAAACAACGCTTCCACAGAGATGGAGGTTAACACTAAGACTTAACAAAATCTGCTTTGACACGGAACCATGACATCTGTAGACCGTCACTTACGATACTTCTTGCGAATGCCACGCTTGAACAATCTCAAACAAACCGTTTCCCACATCGACATCAGTACCGAGCAGTTCATTTCCAAGTGCTGGTCAGAGTGTTCACGGAACCGCTGTCAGATTATTTCATGACTTTTCGGTTCTCGAATAGCAGGTAGAAAAAACTAACTCCAATATTTTTCCGCGACAGCTCTTACTTCGTATATGTAATTTCGATTATCAATCCTCACTTCGTAGATGGAAGTAAACAAAATATTCCGGATTCGGAGGAGGAAGTTGATGATTCAAATTTTGTAAAAATTTCTCTTCGCAACGAGAAACTCCTTGTTTTAATGATTGCCACGCTACTTCCAGTATCAAATCCGTGACACTATCACCCCTATTTCGCGATAATGCGATACGACCTATCCTTCCTTGTACCCGTTTGATGTTCTCAGTCAGTCGTGTCTGGTAAAGATCCCATACCACGCAGCCAGTACACCAGTAGAAGACGGACAAGGGCAGTGTAGACAGTCTCTTCAGTAGATCTGTCGCATCTTCTGAAACTTCCAGAAAAAAAAAAAACCGCAACATTTTCTGTGCTATGGTTCCAATATAAGTTGTTCGCATTAATGAGCCCTACGTATTTAGCTGAATCGACAACTTTTAAATTCGTATTAGACCCAAGGCAGGAGGAATGGTAGCATCGGTGGTAAGTTTTTTATTCTGTTTATTGCAAATCGATTTCAGCTACTTTGTAGACGTCTTCAGTGCAATTATATTACAGTCATGGTGATTCATCGAGAATGAAATCACACATGGTGGCAAATTGCCATGTATGACGTACCGAGGTTAGCTGCATGGAAATGTACACATTAAGCTCAATTTAACTGGCTTATTATCTGTAATGGCAATGTGGTACCAAGTGAGATTTTATTTACAATGAGTCATCATTACTTGAATGCACCTGCGCAGAAGATAGCTACACAGTTACTGAAATCAATCTGCAATAAACGGAATAAAAACTTACGACCGATGCTGCCGTTGCTCCTACACTGGATCTCATTAACATGGTCGTGGAGCACGCCGTTCCTGATAGAAACGAACCGAAGAAATTTGCATTAATTATCGAGTAATCGACGGATTCTTTATAGTATCATATAAAGAATGTCAGAGCTTTCATTATTCATATTCAGTTGCCACTTTTAGCAGCATACAGGTATCTTGTCTAAATCACTTTGTAATCAGTGTTTTATATTTCTCTGAGGTTGGTTGTAGTTGTCACATTACTTTAGTTGACGATTCTTACGGTAACGAATGTAAAATAGTGAGAGAATGGAACAGAGTTATCGTCCACAACGGAGACGCAGTGTCACATGCATGATACTCAAGACGTGGGTGTTGAAGAAACTGAAATGACGCAGCGCGATATAGCTGGTAATACAGACAAACGACCTAAGTGAATGTCAAGTGATGTGGCTGAAGAGCGCATATAAAAGAAGAGGCGGCAGTGTGAGGTTGTGGCATCAAAGACGACCGCCGATACTGGAGCCACCGCAATGACCGCTAATTAAATGCTGGCCCGTCAGTGTTGCCTCACGACTATTAGAGACTGCTGTTCTCACGGGACGCCAGCGATAAAGGACCGGGTTATCTCAAAATGACCGTAAACAATTCAGTTATAGCCCCGGGGGGGAGGGACGGGAGCAGCGAAGCCGGTTCGTGGCGCAGTGTCTCTTCCATTTACGAGGTCGTCTATTTTTTTCTTCTTTCCTACGGCCGTGGCAATACTTCCGGCGGCCGTTATACATGCCCCTGGCTCTTCTTACTAAGTTAATGAATGGAACTAAATGCTGAGTTCTCGATTTGGATTCAGATCGAGTGAATGGTTGCTGTACTTAAGAATGTTGTGTTCGTATTCGTGTACAGTTTGGTTTACACTGACTTCCAGGCAGGCTTGTTTCTCTTTTCTATCCTCTCCCCAAATTAAGTAATTTAAATGTCAGTAATTTAAATGCTAGGGGAGTTCCTTCATCAATGCAACGGGTGATCTCGTACTGTGTGAATGCGCCAGTGCCCTGTCTCTGATGATGCGCGTGCTGAGTGAAGTATCAGACGCATACCTGCACACTTCAGGATTATATGAAACGTGGTGTCTTTTCTTTCGGACATCTCTGAAAAAACAGACAGCGACCGGAATCCACAGCTGTGTGATACATTTTATGTAAATTGAAGGTGGAGGAGGGAAAAGGAAAGTAAAGGGAAGGAACTATTGATGTCAGTTACTTTCGGAATTTATTCAGAATTAGCGGCGACGAGTGAAAATGTGTGCCAAATCGGGATTCATATAAGGTCCCGATGCAGCTGATATAATAGTTCCTTCCCTTTACTTTTCTTTCTACCTCCTCAACTTTCAGTTTAAATAAAATGTACCGCAATTTCGGAATCTACATATCAGAAAGAACGGACACAACGCACTCACGCAGCTAATTCGCCTCGATGGGCAATGAATCCACCACCTTCAGTGCGGATGCGCGATTACATTCGACCTACTGCAGGAACCTCAAAGTCGAGAGCGTGGAGGACAAGGACGCGCACTGTGGATAGGTGGCGCTCGGTGGAAGTGTGTGTGGGTCGGCCAGGAGCCATACCGAGACACTCTGCGCAGTCGCCATAAACACTGTGTCAGGATGCCGCAGTGATTAACGCAAATCGTAGTAATCAGGAAAAACCAAGTTCGAAACCCATTCCGGCACACATTTTAACTCGTCGCCTCTGATTCTGCAAAACCCCTCCACCTTATATTCACATCAGAAACTTCTCGATTAAACATGTAGCAAGCAGTGTCAGCTGATATATATTGTTGCCTGTATTCTATTTGCTGTTGTTGTGGTCTTCAGTCCACAGACTGGTTTGATGCAGCTCTCCACGGTACTCTATCCTGTGCAAGCTTCTTCATCACCCAGTACCTACTGGAACCAACATCTTCTGAATCTGCTTAGTGTATTCATCTCATGGTCTCCATCTACGATTTTTACCCTCCACACTGCCCTCCAATACTAAATTGGTGATCCCTTGATGCCTCAGAACATGTCCTACCAACCGATCCCTTCTTCTAGTCAAGTTGTGCCACAAATTTCTCTTCTCCCCAATTCTATTCAGTAGCTCCTCATTACTTATGTGATCTATCCATCTGATCTTCAGTACTCTTCTGTAGCACCACATTTCGAAAGCTTCTATTCTCTTTTTGTCTAAACTATTTATCGTCCATGTTTCACTTCCATACATGGCTACACTCCATACAAATACTTTCAGAAGCGACTTCCTGACTTAAATCTATACTCGATGTTAACAAATTTCTTTTCTTCAGAAACGCTTTCCTTGCCATTGCCAGTCTACATTTTATATCCTCTCTACTTCGACCATCATCAATTATTTTGCTCCCTAAATAACACAACTCCTTTACTACTTTAAGCGTCTCATTTCCTAATCTAGTTCCCTCAGCATCACCCGATTTAATCCGACTACATTCCATTACCCTCGTTTTGCTTTTGTTGATGTTCATCTTATACCCTCCTTTCAAGATACTGTCCATTCCGGTCAACTGCTCTTCTAGGTCCTTTGCTGTCTCTGACAGAATTACAATGTCATCGGCGAACCTCAGAGTTTGTATTTTTTCTCCATGGATTTTAATTCCTACTCCGAATATTTCGTTTGTTTCCTTTTGCTGCTACCTCAATATACAGATTGAATAACATCGGGGATAGGCTACAATCCTGTCTTACTCCCTTCCCAACCACTACTTCCCTTTCACGCCCCTCGATTCTTATAATTGCCATCTGGTTTCTGCACAAATTGTAAATAGCCTTTCGCTTCCTGTATTTGACCCCTGCCACCTTCAGAATTTGAAACAGAGTATTCCAGTTAACATTGTCAAAAGCTTTCTCTAAGTATACAAATGCTAATAACGCAGATTTGCCTTTCCTTATTCTATCTTCTAACAGAAGTCGTGGGGTCAGTATTGCCTCACGTGTTCCAACATTTCGACGGATTCCAAACTGATCTTCCCCGTGGTCGGCTTCTACCATTTTTTCCATTCGTCTGTAATGAATTCGCGTTAGTATTTTGCAGCTGTGACTTATTAAACTAATCGTTCGGTAATTTTTACATCTGTCACTACCTGCTTTCTTTGGGATTGGGACTATTATATTCTTCTTGAAGTCTGAGGTTATACTGTCTGTCTGATACATCTTGCTGACCAGATGGAGTTTTGTCAGGGCTGGCTCTCCCAAAGCTATCAATAGTTCTAATGGAATGTTGTTTACTCCCAGGGTCTTGTTTCGCTTTAGGTCTTTTAGTCCTCTGTCAAACTCTTCACGCAGTATCATATCTCCCATTTCATCTTCATATACGTATCCTGTTTATCTCGCTCCCAAACCAAAAGGAGGACGTAGCCATAATGTTTTAAATGAGATTTATGTAGCTTTTTAAGTCTTATAATTGTGTTCTCCTGTTTTGCTGTTCATCTCCAAAAAGCGCTGATGAAAAAGGCTTCCCCACCACGATTATGAACCGGATCGAACGCCATTACACTTGCGAGCGGTAGCGACCACGCTTGAGAGTTCTCAAGCAGCGCACCAAAATAATTACCTCAGCGCTGACGACAATCTGAAACCACATAAAAAGCTGCACGTCAGTTTTAACTAAAATTTAATTCATTCATTTCACTGCTTTAACTATTACCCATGTCTTTCAATATGGAACTGGGAAAAGTACAGACATGATATCCATAGTGTACATACGTCGTAATTCCAGCGCAATAAGTATTGCTTTCATTGTACAAGACGAGAACGCTAGAGCCTACTGGGCTCTTCTCATGGACAAATATATGCCAGACGAATTCTATGGAATCTACTCCTGTCATAGAATCTACTCGTGTCATCATCGACAGTCTGATGATTTCAATCCATGGAGCATAGTCGAAATG
Organism: Schistocerca serialis cubense; assembly: GCF_023864345.2. Classification (NCBI taxonomy): domain Eukaryota; kingdom Metazoa; phylum Arthropoda; class Insecta; order Orthoptera; family Acrididae; genus Schistocerca; species Schistocerca serialis. Next base: position 751,281,393 of record NC_064638.1, read on the forward strand.
CAGGGCTACAATAAATGATTCATTCGTTTTAAAAACTCTATATTTTCCAAAATATAACGTGTATGAATATTATTGATGCATGTATAGGAGCGAAAACTCACCAAGTTTGTATTCTGTTCTCCACAAGTGTTCTACGTATGCCGCTCTGGTCACACGACAAATGTACATAGGATAGTCAGGCTCGTTCCATACCTCATGTAGCAGTGGTACGTGAACACGGCCGTTAATGCACTCCAAAGGGAAAAGTCACAGGACTTTAGATCAGGCGGCCCTGAGGACGAAGAGAACAGAGCCACATCATCTTCACCACTACGCATAGTCCAGCGATGCGTAAGTTCGTCGTTTAGATAGCGACCACAATAGATGCTCCAATGACCGGGTGTCCCGTCTTGTTAGAAGATGAAATTCTCGAAATCGGCAGTCAGTTGTGTGAAGAACCAGAACTGCAACACATCCGTGTAAGAGGTATCCTTCACAGCCATTTCAAAACAGGAAAAAGGCCTCTACAGCTTCGTCTGTAACACTGCACATAGAACATGAACGATCGGCGAATCGGGTCCACATCACAATATCATGCGAATTTTCAGTGCCCCACACACTCACATTGTGGCGATTAACGCGTCAAGATAAATGGAAGATTACTTCGTCTCTGAAAATTAATTTGGAGGCGCGATGTTCATCCTGAAGTGCTTCCCGCACTGTGATGCAAAACTGAAGGCACCGGTCGTAATCTTCGGGTTTTAACTGTCGCAGAGCTGTTTGAAATGTAACCACCGCCGCAAAATCTTCCACCTGGTTTGTTGCAACATTCCGACTTCATGGCTTGCGTGGAACGTTGATTTCTTTGGCTGCGTAAGAAATTTTCCCTCGCGGCTGCATCGAACACTCTTCGTCGAACGATACTTTTCTGTGTACACACACAACCAGTGTACCTAAATTGTCGATACCAGCGCACAATGATCCCATTACTCGATGGTTCCGTTCCATAATTTCTTTTGAACGCACGTTATCTGTTGTAACGGACAAACATCTCTCATATCACACACAAAAATACTCCTTTCTTGCTTTGTCACCATTTTGTCAAGTCACTGAACTCTAAACGCAATCTGGTGGGCACAATACAAACTCTGTGTGTTTATGATTCTATTAATGTATGAGTCATATTTGTACGTGTAATGCTTTTGGAAGATGTAGAACGTTGAGCGAATGAACCGTTTGTTTTCTCTTGAATACACATTCACTGCTGACCCTCGCTCGTTAAGAGAATAACATTTACTTCCGGCTTTCATTGGTAACCACTTTCATTAAGTTTCATATAAAGCCGAATTTTCTGTTTTCGTGCTCGAAGTAATCATCCTAGACGCCGAAGCTACTACTGCAATACCAACCTGAAGAATCTGTTTTAAATGCTTAAAACATGTTGTAAGCTGTTCAAATCTAAGTTACCATTGCGGTCAGTGTTGGCACGACTTAGTTATGTCGTTGTGTATCTCAAAAACTGACCCAAGTTCACCGCATTCAACACGTTGCTTCGAGAGTAATTGTGGTAATTGAAATTAGTCGTTGATTTATGGCTAACGAGATATATCAACGATGTTTGGAACAATCATGAAGTTTTACATACCATTTCTATAAGGTGCAGTCAAATGAAAACGAGATACGCGGAAAGGAAAAGAAGTGAACCGTTTGTTATTTCAACCGTAATCGTCCCACTTGTTGTCAAGGTTGTATCGACTATGCTGCAGAAGTTTCGCTGGAAGGCTATTACCCATCTTCCACACAGTAGCGATCTCTCCCCGTGCGATTTCCGTATCTTTGGAGCATTGGAGAAAGACATTCGCGGTCGTGGATTTGCTTCGGACGAATAGTTGGAAACCTGGATACAATCATGGATCCGTAGGCAAAAACAAACATTTTTGGATGAAGGCATTCGACCGTGATGCCACACAGTGGAATAAATGTACAAAGTATTAACCGTTATATTGATTGCTTTTGAAATAATAAACTGTGTACTTACTTTCTTCCATATATCTGGTTTTCATTTGAGCGTCCCTTGTATCTACAAGAGGAGGGAGGCGGACACAAGAGCGCTCTTACTCGAGGGCAATGGGTCACGATACGATGCCCCCCCCCCTTTCCCCTCCCCACCTCCCAAACCCTTAGGGAAAGGAAAAAATTTAGTATAGCCAAGTGGTTTCTTTCAACAAATGACTTAGAAATCGTTATTATGCAGATTTTAGCAGGGTTGGATCTAGAACTTCTTTATGGCTTTATGGCGTCTTCCAAAATATTAAACGTACTCCAAACAACCAGGTCCCTCCTTGAAAGTATCATATGGACGCCCATGGGCAGATAGGGACTTACACCAAGCCAAGCAGCAACGTTGAGTTATCACGAGAAGCAACAGAAGAGATCAGTCGTAGTGGTACACAAAGATTAGAAAGCTTAGCGAGTAGGTGCAGAGCTTAAGCCACTGGACACGAAATCCGGTACAGTAAGCCATGCATTCCGGTCCAGCCATGCAGAATTAATATTTCTGCTGTATTCCTAAATCTTTTGAGGCGAATGCCACGGTAGTAGATTTCAAATGGTAAGAGCCGTAGGCGTATCTAGTAATACCATACTTAGTACCTCGTCTCTAGTGATAGAGTCAAAGCGACACTAAGGCTCAATCCTTTTCTTAATGATTAAAATACATAAGAGATTAGTGGTGACAGCTTATACAGTATATATGAAGAGATGAAAAGATAATTACAGAACTAGAAGATAAAACATTACATCATAGTATTACTGCTTCAAGATTTGCATTGACATGAATAAAGTTACGAGTAAAGCAAGTTTTCAGAGTAAACTCTATGAATATTTTTCACGCCTCCTCCTCCTCCAAACACTCCCATTAAGATGCAATAAGATAAAACTTACAAGCAATCGGTCTTACTTCACCCTATCTTGGATCCAACGAGAAAAATCTTTGAAGTAAGGCCCTTTGGAAGGTATCGTCTGCCACACATCTGCAGTTATACCACCGATGTAGATATAGATGTAGATATCCAGTGTCTGCTGCAAGAAAATATGTTTAAATGGCTTCTCTGTATGAGAATCTCTGCCGTATCTGACATTTCAGTAATGTGAAAGATTGCGTTTACACCACTGGAATCATGATGAGGAGCGATCGTTAATCGGCCGAAGGCGTGTGGCGGGAAAGCCGCTTCATTAGCTGCGAAGCCTCCTAAGGATGAAGTCGACTCACGTGGCTGCTGTATCTCTGTCTGTTACGCGGCGAGGCGGTGTCTCGGGTATTCATTAACGCAGCGGCAACTAACGATGAACACATCTTCTGATGTCGGCTTGCCAGGTTGTGCTAATGAAAACGCTTCATATTCATTACTGAAATTATTTTAAGTGTCGAGATTTATAGACGTCTGTTACGTCTGCAATAGGTCCACCATTTCGACAGAGAAAATAAGATTCACATCCGGCGTTTGTCACAGAAGTGTGAAGACCGACCCCCCAAAAATTATTTGCATGTCAGTAGTCCGTGCGTGACTGTCGGCACTAAATGTTGCGAACGAGTCTTCTGTTGTTACAAAAACCACAAATCTTTGCAGTTCACCCATTATTCTATCCTCAGTTTATTTATGCCCATTGATAAGTAAAATAATATATTTCACTAAACCAGATATCCGCTAAATTCTTTGACGGCTCCGAACTTCCTGACTCTCTCACGTATATATTATACCTGTGCCCTTCATAATCATCCTTCATTTGTCCTCTGGCCATTTAATATCATAGTCAATAATTAAACCTGGAGAGGTGGAGCAAAGATAGGGGAATGGGCTCGCATCCAGAAGGACAGGAGTTCAAATCGCCATCCGTCTTTCAGATTTATGATTTTCGTGATTTCCCGATATTCTGTTTTTTCTGATACCTGAAATATATTTATTTATTTAACCTGATCTGATTAGGGCCATCAGGCCCTTCTTACATCGGATCAGGTTTTGACACGTATAGTCTCTGTTTCACATCTTAATTACTCAATAATATGTCAGCTAGTATCAATGTACTTTGAGCGTCTGAAGTGGCAGACTGAATAAATTTTACTGTCTACGAACTGACAAAGGTAATACCTGCAGTACTTTCACAACTGCAGTTGCTGCCACTAATAATGGTAACAGTAATATTAATAATAATAACGACAGTAATTATAACAATAAAATAGTGGCAGCTGTAAGAAGAAATAATAGGTGTGTAAAAGAGATGTTTTCTGACGTAGCGAGTTCTGGGAAAAGTAAATTTAAGGAGACACGTGGACTATAAATACTCGGAAATGACAAAGATCAGGTTGGAAAAAGGGACGTACAAGGGTAACGAGTGCGAAAGGAGACAACGGTAATCTTTGTTGTTGCTTTAGTAGATATGTCATTAACTACATTCTGAAGCTGGAAATGTTATTTATGTAATACAATGCGGGAGGTTGTTCGAGAGTAGGGTTCCTTCTACTGATAAGGATTTCGAGAAATTGGCTAAACGATGGAGTGGGACAGAAAGGATTTTGCTCTTGGGGGCGGCTGTTTTTGCCACGTTGTTCAGACAAGAGCTTAAGGTCGAGAAGAGATTGAGTGACGGTGTTCATTGATAAGGCGTTAGAGAAGACAGAGTGTGTGGAAATCTGCTTGTCTGCCCGCAGCAAGGATAGCTGCGCGTTTTATGGCGTAATGTGATCAAAGAGTCGAACATCACGGATAACAAACGCAGGCATTCATAACCAGTTGCAGGTGCTGTCGACTTTCCTGAGAGAGGCCTTGGAAGATAACATCGCTATAATTGGGAGTATAAGTGTTTGTACGAGTTTTCATTTTCAAAACAAGAGGGAAAAGACTTTTTTTGTAAACCAGTGTAATGCTTTATAGTCTGTCGTTACAGCGTGGAAGCGCTGTAACAAATATGCATGGAAAGGTCGCCCGAAGAATTACAGTTTGGGGAGGGGTCTTGGTGCTCGGTTTTTATTTCCGCTAGAAACATGGGGTAAAAAGTTAACCGTTTTCCCTCACCAGCCATTCGAACATCTGTCTAACTGCAGCTATGTTACAATATATTAAGAGAAGTTTGAAATACGAACCGGAGCTCGCGCCCCTGCAACATATGCGAATTTCTTTTTCAAAATATTTCAATTGGGTTCAAATTAATGCTCACTTAATGGCACCATTTCTACGTGCACCTTTTGGATTTTACGTGCAAAAGCAGTCAACCTCGTTCGGATTTTACATCCGATAAACCGCAATCGCGATAGGCTACGATCCGACCTTTATCAAAAACGGAAACGTGATGGTACGCATTTCTCCTCCTTACACGAGGCATCACTACAACGTTTCACCAGGCAACGCCGGTCAACTGCTGTTTGCGTATGAGAAATTGGTTGGAAACTTTCCTCATGTCAGCACGATGTAGGTGTCGCCACCGGCGCCAACCTTGTGTAAATGCTTTGAAAAGCTAATCATTTGCATATCAGAGCATCTTCTTCTTGACGGTTAAATTTCGCGTCTGTAGCACGACAACTTCGTGGTGTAGCAATTGTAATGGCCAGTAGTGTATTTATTTATTCAGCGTACTTTTGGGGAGGCTTGTCTTAACTGCCTCATCCTGTGCAGTAAGGCGGATACGCAGTCGTAAATAATCAGTACTTATAATAAAACTGCAGCGGAAATTATGGCAGGAAACGTACCCCAGTGAAACGAAATAAAACAGTAGGCGCAGAAGATTAGGAGTGACGCGTGTAGGTGATTAACGCTTAAAATAATACCGGGAAGTGCCTGCTCACTTAGCAGACCGGAGTGATTCACAGCGACAGATAAATTGAGTACTGGAGCGACACTGAGTGACGGGACAGACATCACGCATTACGTTAATTATCGCTGAACGCTCTCTGAGGTGAAAAATAAACAAAGCAGTGGCAACGTCGTTGCTTTAAGTACCAACGCCTGTAATAAAAACTGTGCGGATATACAACTCTGCGGTTTCCTGCTAAATAGTTTGATATTGGTAATTGCGCTGATTCCGTGATTAAGTGTAGAGTCTCAGACGTAATGGTCTCTGAAAACCGTCTGAGAAAACTGTGTACAAAGTATGCATACAGGTTAAAATTGCACGCATCACATTGGTTGGACGATAAAGCCGAAAACCTTAGATACTGCGTGTTTAGTTAAGGAAACTTGGCATTACCATTAATTGTAAAAATAAAAATAAATAAATAAAAAAGCTATATAGAAAAGAATAATTTCATCTAATGTGAAAGAGTTAGAAGCACGCCAATTTCTTTTAGTCCCCGTGTACTGCACGCATTACTCTATCGAACAAATTTTAGCTTTTTTCAAAAATGCATGAGTCATAAACTTTTCAAATTTTTTACAAATCGACACACAAACTGAATATTTCTAAGTCTCACAAGGTAGCCTCATAAAAGAAGAAGAAAATTGTAAGGAGTGGACTCGTAATGCACCAGTTACATTTTTAATAAAGATTTCAAAGAGAAAGATTGAATACTATTCAAAGAAATTTAGTTTGACTTGTTAAGTAGAAGAACTTTTCACAAAGGTAATACACAGCAGTGATACCACAAGTATAGACAACGTGAGTACACAGTGACAATAGGATATTCAAGCTGTATACAATAAATTACGAAATTTCCATTACCTGCTGGCTAAATATTTGTTTTTCAAAAGAGATAAGCGTAGCTGATTCTTTGGTTACAACAAATGTGACGAGAATGGTACAAATTTCGAGAAACTATACCACTCTTCTGCTCCGCTCTTCTTAAACACTCGGTCTGCAGACGCATGGTTATGGTAAAAATAATGGTAACTTTGACCCTTCTAGTCATCGATTGATACTTCTTACATATTGAGTCCTCTTTCATTATTATTTCTCTTAGTAAAACGTCGCATTAAGTGATCTGAAAAAAATAATACTCTTTCTACCTACGACATAGCAGAAATGTCAAGGAAGCTCACAGCTCACATTACATTCGTTTCACAACGGATTCATTCTCAACACAGCAATGACATTGTGGTATCAGTGTTCGATACCACACTTGTTAGGGGTTGCAGATATCGACTGCGGTCCGTAGTAGATATCGCTGGACCCGCGAGTAGCGATTAGCGCCGCTCCGCGGCTTGTGACAAGTATCTAGCCAGCTCTCGTCCACTCTTGCTCGGGTCGTCAACTAGGAATGTAGCATAGTCTTCAGCTGATAGGAAGCAATCTCTAACAACGCGCTTAGTCGAGTATGGCATAAGTAATGCCTCTCTAGATATCTGTTTGTAATTACATGTATGCAGCATATGAAGAAGCCTGTAATGCAAGTTAAGTGCAATATATATTATTTTTTACCGACGACTACTAATTATTTCAGTCGTTTAAGATACAGTCTACGCAGCCAGTTGCTTACCGACTTCACTGCCAAAACTGCAATATATGTTTCTATTTAGCATTCGCCACCTGTCATCATAACAACTGACGACGAGAATCATAACAGACATGATATCAGTGAGCGATATAGATGATTTATTCAGTACTATTAAATTTCAGAATAGACTGCCTGCCAAAAAGTGAGGCACCTAAAAGACAAGGTCGCATATCAGTGTAGTTACGTACACCTACTCACGTTAGGCCGCCCGGTTAGCCGCGCGCTTTAACGCGCTGCTTCCAGAGCGGGAAGGCGTGCGGGTTCCCAGCGCGAACCCGCCCGGCACATTAGTGTCGAGGTCCGGTGTCCCGGCCAGCCTGTGGATGGTTTTTAAGGCGGTTTCCCATCTGCCTCGGCGAATGTGAACTGGTGCCCCTTATTCCACCTCAGGCACACTATGTCAGCGACTGCTGCGCAAACATTGACTCCACATACGCTGGGTTTGGTGTGGGGCGGCGGTGGGGTGGGTGGACTGCTGTGGCCTGTTGTGGGGTTGTGTACCACTGAGGGCTACGTCGGGACGAAGTCTCTCCGTCATTTCTAGGTCCACAGTTTAAACACGCAATACACAAGGCTCACGATCGTTGGATGTGTAAGTGATTAGAGCTGTGATTCTCCATGATACGTAGAACGGTCATCAAAGTGGTTTAGTGTTGTTACCAGGCCTGACAGAATAGAGGTCTCGAACAGCGACAGATGTTGAGTGATCATAGTGAAGGATATGGAAATGTCCTGAACTCGGGAGAGACGGAGTTTTCATCAACAGACAAAATTAGGGAAGTGTCTTACTATACGCGGTGGTCTAGCGGTTCTAGGCGCGCAGTCCGGAACCGCGCGACTGCTACGGTCGCAGGTTCGAATCCTGCCTCGGGCATGGATGTGTGTGATGTCCTTAGGTTAGTTAGGTTTAAGTAGTTCTAAGTTCTAGGGGACTGATGACCACAGATGTTAAGTCCCATAGTGCTCAGAACCATTTGAACCATATTTTTTGTCTTACTATAGGTCACGACTGGACCAGGTGATCGAATCGTGCGGTTTTCACAGTTGGAGGGCATTAGCGCGTGATAGCGGCTCCGTGTTGGACTGTTTTGGAATGTTAGGGGAGGCATGCTCGTCGTCAAGTTTCCGGACGACGACGTCTGACCACCACAGAGGAAGGCCGCCGTACTGTGCACCACGTCGTAACCCCTTTATTTGCGCCAGGCCGGCCGGTGTGCCTGAGCGGTTCTGGGCGCTTCAGTCCAGAAGCGCGCTGCTGCTACTGTCGCAGGTTCGAATCCTGCCTCGCGTATGGATGTGTGTGATGTCCTTAGGTTAGTTAGGTTTAAGTAGTTCTAAGTCTATGGGACTATGACCTCGGTGGTTCAGTCCCACAGTGCTCAGAGCCATTTGAACCATCTGAGCCGCGCGGGATTAGCCGAGCGGTCTCAGGCGCTGCAGTCATAGACTGTGCGGCTGGTCCCGGCGGAGGTACGAGTCCTCCTTCGGGCATGGGTGTGTGTGTGTTTGTCCTTAGAATAATTTCAACACGATCGAACACTTGTTCATAATGCAAGTCCTGTGTCGGTGTGGTTACACTACAATAACATCCCTGTAATGGACTGGCCTGCACAGAGTCCTGACCTGACTTCGTGCCAGGCCTCACCGACCGACATCGATACCTCTCCCCAGTGCAGTCCTCCGTGAAGAATGGGCTGCCGTCCTCAAGAAACCTTCCAGCACCTCATTGAACGTATGCCTGCGAGAGTGGAGGCTGTCATCAAGGCTAAGGGTGGGCCAATACCATATTGAATTCCAGCATTACCGTTGGAGGGCCCCACGAACTTGTAAGTTATTTTCAGCCAGCTGTCCGGATACTTTTGATCAGTGTACATTTTTATTAATTATTGTTTTAGGTCATCTAATAATCACCAGGCATCAAAATTATTTACAGCAGCCTCTATGGTAACGTTCTTCCAGTAGCGTGAAGTGAGATAAAAACTGTCATGCTTCAACGCGTCAATAGTAAAACGCAATATACATGCAAAAGAGGTAACATAGCAATGCATTCTACTAATGAGTCTACATTAAATTTTATTCCTTTATGGATATAAGCTACTTCATTCTTGCACTAAAAATCTGTTAGACATAGTAACTGATCAAAACGATTATCACTAGTGTGAATGCGTGCACTACTACAACATAATCCATTGGCTGACAGGCTGAAAATTCACTCCACGTTGCCAGCAGTCGTTGTGTGTGACAGAGGTCTAGTTACTTCTGTGTCAGTGCCAATGCCACATTGATACTTTGAGTGTCCATTTCACTGGCAAGTTCACACATGCTTCCTTATTACCCACGAGATCCATCATTTCACTGACTGAGGCGGAATACTATAAAGATCTATTAGGTTACGCATAGCAGTATCTAGTAATAACTCCATGGCAGCAGCTGAAAAAATAACTGTATTGTCTTCCGTTCAACTTGTTTTTGTTGGTACTGCCTTTGTTTAAAGCAATAGTCTACGGTCGCATTATCTTAGTATCTTATCACCTCCCTATGAGCCGAATGCTACATTTTCGTCTCCACTAAATGCGGAGGAAAACTGATGCATTGTGTTGCTGGGTACTGCTGCCGGACAGCAGTCACCTCTCGTAGTTTTTACTATTAACGAGATCGTTGTATTGAGTAATTTGAATTAGATATATCTCCTTACTGGCGTTTAGTGCCCCAGGTCGCCCTGGCGGACTCCGCAACTAAACACACTCGGGAGACGGGCTCTCTTAACCGTAGCCCACAACACGAGTAAATTTCTCAGGCAGAGTCTGTGGTGTCCAAAATGTACTTAATTGGAGTGAGATCAGGAGACCCAGAGCCCCATGAAGTCCATAGATGGTTCCCCAAACCAGTTTAGACTGAATATTTCCTGGCATGTTTATTAATATACATATTTTTCCTTAATTATATTAAACAGGAAACATTTTCCTAATGTTCTTCAAAACTACATTTATTTATTCACATTAAGAAAATGATTCCCATTTAATGTTAATCCTGTGCTCTGCCAAGCGCTCCCCGAAAATTCTGTTAATTTTATATAATGAGTGTTATGTATGTTATCTACAAGATGTTAATTTATATGTAAAAGGTTATTTCAAAAGTTCTGCAGAGTAAAACACAGAATTGAAGAAAACAATTTATTTTCCAAAATAACTTTGCAGGCCTTCAATACAGTCTCCATTCTTGCTTGTGACAGCTTAACAATGTTTTGGCGACTTCTGTTTTCCGGATAGTCCGCTTTCATTGTCCAGCTGTCGGATTACTTAGGTCATCTCATGGAAGCTTCATCAGTTCTGTGAAAATGTTTTACACAGAGCTGTTCCTCGAATATGGGAAACAAATCAATGACTGTTGAGCTCACATCAGGATTGTAAGGTGGGTGGGGAAGTATTTGTGATCCACATTTGTCGCCGGCCGCTGTGGGCGAGCGGTTCTAAGCGCTTCAGTCCAGAATCGCGCTGCTGCTACTGTTGCAGGTTCGAATCCTGCCTCGGGCATGGATGTGTGTGATGTCCTTAGGTTAGTTAGGTTTAAGTAATTCTAAGTCTAGGGGACTGATGACCTCAGATGTTCAGTCCCACAGTGCTTAGAGCCATTTGAACCATATTTGATGAGCGTTTCTCTCACTGGTAGGGCAATATGCGGTCTTGCGTTATATTGCTAAATGAGGGCACCAGCTGCAAGCATGTCAGTCCTTCATTGACAAATTCTCGGGCACAAAACATATTGCAAAAACAGCTTGTAGGACGCGCCCGTTATAAAAGTCCCCTGGGGCACTCTGTATGTAGCTATGACTCCATTCATACCATACTCGAAGACCACCATTAATTTCACCTTTGATTGTTGCCGGCGGAATGTTTTAGGGCGCGAGGAGTGGAAACGTTTACATTGTGACGACTGAGACTTCGCTTCTGCCTCATAATCTCGTATCCAGGTTTCATCACGCGCAACAATTCTCTTCAGGGACTGTTCTCCATGTGTTCGATAATATTGAAGCAATACTTCTGCTATTCATCTGCGACCTGTGTTCTGCTCTTCCCTCAGATTATGCGGAACCCATCTGGCAGCAACTTTTCTCATCTTCAACTTGTCTGTTATGATTCTGTAAACTAAAGTGACAGATATTCTGGCCTCATATACAGTTTCCTCAAACGATTTTTGTCGATCCTCTCTCAAAATGGCATTATCAATAACCTGAGAGGTGTAGTCTGCTGCAGTTGATGCTCTTCCACTCCTTAGGTTGTCTTCAGTGCTTACCCGACTTTCATGAAAATGAGCAGACTACCGTGATACTGTGTTACGATCCCCTACACTATTCTCACACATCTCTCTCAGAAGGTTGTAATTTTCTCTTGCGTTCTTTCCACGCGGGGATTCGATTTGATGTACTAACGCTGGTCACTAACCGTAATTCGACCTTACTGTTTCACCTTACGTTTTAGAAATGAATAATTCAAGACACAGCCTCATGAAACAGATATACAACCGTCACGTCTAAAGTCCCGCTCACAACTGACACAAATCAACATGATCACGCCACTGTAAAAGCCGCGCAGGAACAGTGGCCGGACTTTTGAACTGACCCTCGTACAGTGGTGTCCAAAAGTAAAGCAACATCCGAAATTTTGCACGTTTGCTTCTATTTTGCGACAAAACAGTATAATAAAGTGATAATAAAATAGAAACAATATAAAGAATACAGAACGTATACAAAAGCAACATGCATAACTTTAGACAACTTAACGGATTTACACATACATCCCGTCAACTGGTTAATGCGCTCAGTACGGGGCGTGACCACTTCTGGCAGCAATACAGGCCGGACAAACGACGGGACATGCTGTGAATGATGTCATCAATCTCAAATCTAGAGAGCGAACAGGCCACGCCATGTGTGCAGTATCTTCCATTTCCAGGAAAACATCAACCACCCGTGCTCTACGAGGTCGAGCATTATCGTCCAGCAATACGAAGTCTGGGCCCACAGCACCTCGCAATAACCGCACATGAGCTCCCAAGATCTCGTCACGATACCTGACAGCACTTCAACAGTAAAAGTTCATGGAGCGGTCTTCGAGTGGTCAACATAATCCCTGTCGACACCATTAGGTATCATCTTCGATATCGGTCTCTTTCCACAACGTTCCACGTTCTCTCCTGATGCGAATTCATCGAGAATCACTGTCCAGAGCAAATAGCGACTCATCTGTGAAAGGAACATTGGCCCGCTGTCCGACTTCTAGATGGCATGTTGACGGCTCCAATCTAGACGTTCCCTTCTGTGAAGATGCGTCAGATGTACACATGTAGCAGGCCTCCGACAATAATGGCCACTCCGCCGAAACCTCCTGTACAACGTTTGTCACGATACAACACGTCCAGTGGATGTTGTGAGGTCGGATGTCAGTTGCTGTGCAGTAATAAGGCGGTACCGTCGTGCCCTTACAACCAAATAACGGTTCTCTTTTTCTGATGTTACACGAAATCGGCCCTGCTCTGGTCTTCGAGATAATTTCGATCTCTATAAACCGTCGCCACATCCGAAAAACAACACAACGATTCACATTAAGCCATCGGGGCACATCAGTTTGCGACTGTCCTGCTTCCATTCTTTCCATGGCCCTTCACCCCACAGAGCCCGTAGGGGTCTTCTCTGTGCCACACTGCATGGTCTATGGCGTGTGCACAGTGATTGTGGGTGTGGGACAACCCCTTAACACTATCCCGTTTGATAGATGCCCTGGCGCCATCGTTGGTGTGCAGGACACGATCGTATGGACATCTGTTGATAGTCTGTATGATTATATCGTGAATTAGACAGAGGACGGGGAAATAGTGGTTCGTTACTTTAATTCTGGACGTTGTTTTTGGGATGTTTAAGGGGGACTAAACAGCTAAGGTCATCAGTCGCAATTCTGGACGTCAGTGTATGTACTGTAGATGTGTACTTTCTGTTACATGGGTACTACGCCCGGAGAGACTGATATCTGTGTAAATCAGAGTAACGAACTGTTGAAGGAAAGACGAAAGAAGTCAAGGAAAAAAGAGGGTTAGCGCGAGATGTTCTGAACATCGAAGTACGAAAATGAAGACTTGAGCAAGGATTAATACTTAGTGGAACAAGTGTGTGTGGACGTACATTAAAGAACGTGTGATTACTATAGGAGATACTTCCTGGCATACGTATTTTGACAGAAAAAGTGAGAAAAACGAACAGATTCATATGTGCGTAACAAGAGACAAGAAACAGTCTTTCTCCTATGTAGCATAAACATTTTTTTAAATTTAGAAGCAGACCCCCAGGCGAAATTAACAGCAATGTTGATGTGTTCACTTGGTTATCCTAGCGGTAAGTTAGTAGGTAGAATATTCTGGAGTCAGTAATGAACTAATTAACAGCATGCAGTATTACAGTTTCAGTTAACAGAAACTGTCAAATATTTTATAGGGTCCGACATTGCCCATTACTATGAATTTTATAAGTGCTTTACGAATGCAACTCTGCCACCGAATATCGCCACGCGGTCTATGCCTTGCCACGGTCCGTGGAGGCTCGAGTCCTCCCTCGGGCATCAGTGTGTGTGTGTGTGTGTGTGTGTGTGTGTGTGTGTGTGTGTGTGTGTGTGTGTGTTGTCTTTAGCGTAAGTGAGTTTGAGTTAGATTAAGTAGTGCGAGAACCTAAAGGCCACGACCTCAGCAGTTTAGTCCCATAGGAACTTATCACAGATAGTCAAAAAATGTTCAAATGTGTGTGAATTTCTAAGGGATCAAACTGCTAAGGTCATCGGTCCCTAGACTTACACACTATTTAAACTAACTTAAACTAACTGATGCTAAAAACAACACGCACACCCATGCCCGAGGAAGCACTCGAACCTCCTTCGGGAGGGTCCGCGCTACAGATAGTCAAATAGTCTGCAACCGAAGTATTTATAAGTAGGGAAACAATAGCAGTAATAAAGTAAAGAAAGTAAAATACTGTAATAATGCGATACACATTGTGCCAGAAGTTTGGTGACAATAGAAAAGTGCGCTGTCTTGTAGAGATGCACATGATCGGACGATACGCTCCTGTAACATTCCACGGTGAGAGACAACGGCAGGCGTATCAGGAGCCCTACTTCATCACATACTATGTAAACTTTTTCCCACAACACGATAACACTACAGCCTGCCTCACAGTGCCCTGTTGGCTACCAGAATGCACAGCCCCACATGGATATCGATATAGATCTACCAGTAAGCAGCCGCCGGCTTGTACCAGAGATTGCCAGTCCGATAAACATTTTTATAATGTAACTTTTAATCCGTCTTGATTTCAAAGTGTTTATTCATATGACTAAACACTTTGCAATCAAGACGGATTAAAAGCTGCATTGTAAAATAACTGATAGCGGCTATCCTATCAGACATTATGTCTGTTTTTGCAAACATTTTTATGGTTCCGTAGTTCGTTCGGTAGAAACGGAACACTTTTAGGATCACTTTGTTGTCCACCTCTAAGTCTGACGGTCTGTCCGACGCTTAAAAACCCTTTTTCTCAGAAATGGATAGACGTATCAAGTTTAAATTTCTGTTACATACTAAGATCTATAATTCCTTGGCGGTGCAAAAAAATTTGAAGCTTCTAAGTCAATGCAATCAGAAGATACGGCCATTTCTGTCACGAATTTTGAGACTCGCAAACTCGTTCATTAAAGGGTACAGGATACTTACCTTTACCCTAGAATCATGAAATATGACAAAAAAACTTTTACAGTACAACCAAGAAAAAGAAAGCTTATTAATTCACCAATTATATCACATAAAACTATTTCTATTGTCGTTCGTTAAGCGACTTCAGACTTAAAATTACAACCTTCTCGGAAGTCTCGAAAGTCTTGCGACTGATACCTTGAGATTATCAATGTCGATAATAGCCAAACTCGTCGACATTCTCAATTACCGGGATGCACGAAATGTTTACATACAGAATTAAATTTGTACGGAACCCTCAGAGCGCGAGTCCTACTTACACGTGGCCATCTTTCACTCTCCGAGAGCCCTTTCTACTCTCCGAGCCGTGGTGGCTCTAATATTGGCGGTATGGCCTTCCACTGGCACTCCTGGCTGCTTAGGTTGCCAATGTCGAATCGATCGTGCGTCGCCAACTTAGTTCTTTGGTCGAGGTGTGTGTGCTATTGGTTTGGCAGGGACTGTGGAGGCCAGTTGGCAGAGGAGCATCTGGCTAGCAAGTTGTGGCTTTTGGGGGACTTCGGCTGTCCGACGTGGGTCTCGCGGAATGGCGTAAGGTTAAATACGACGGGAGTATAACTAGCCGGTTCGTTTAAGAATTGTTAGCCTTGGGCCGCGTGAGGAGAGGCGGACGTCGCATGTAACCTGGTAAAGTTTACGCCGACTCGAAGATCGTCTGTGTGGGTTCGAAGCAATGACGCCCTGGCTGGAATCCTGAAAGTCGCAGCTCCTTCTCACCTTAGTTAAGTGTTGTTCTCTTACTCTGAGCACTTGACATTGTAAGGCCGTGCCTGTGTTATACATAATGGGGCCTGTTATATTAACGCACCTACACGTGTTTGAGCGCATGACCATCGATCAGTGTTACTAATTCCTATTTGTGTTGTAGGCCATATTTCGTGCACGTGTAAGAGTATTCCCTGTGATAGGTTTCGCGAAGAAAATAATTTGTGGCTCCATCTGTGTGGGATGCAAGGTGGTATTAGCGTATGTTTGAATTATTGAATCAGGGGTTGCTGACATGATTGGTGTGAGTATTAGAAATTTTAAGGAGTGTTAAATTTAACCTATAGGACCAGTTGTCATTATCTGTATACACTGAAGAGCCAAAGAAACAGGCACACGTGCCTAATATCGTGTAGGACCCTCTGAGCACGCAGAAGTGCCGCAACAGGACGTGGCATGGACTCGACTAATGTCTGAAGTAGTGCTGGACGTAACTGACACCATGATTCCTGCAGGGCTGTCCATAAATCTTTAAGAGTACGACGGGGTGGAGAGCTCATCTGAACAACACGTTGCAAGGCATCCCACATACGCTCAGTAATAGTCATGTCTGGGGAGTTTGGTAGCCAGCGGATGTGTTTGAACCCAGAAGAGTGTTTTTAGAGCCACTCTGTAGCAATTCTGGACGTGTGGGGTGTCACATTGTCCTGCTGGAATTGCCCAAGTCCGTCGGAATGTACAATGGACACGACTGGATGCAGGTAATCAGGCATGATGCTTACGTACGTGCCACCTGTCAGAGTCGTATCTAGACGTATCAGGGGTCTCACATCACTCCAACTGTACACGACCCACATCATTACAGAGCCGCTACCCTCTTGAATATTCCGCTGCTGACATGCAGGGTCCATGGATTCATGAGGTTGTCTCCATTCCCGTACACGTCCATCCGTTCGATACAATCTCAAACGAGTCTCGTCCGACTAGGCAACATGTTTCCATTCATCAACAGTCCAATATCGTTGTTGACAGCCCCAGGCGAGGGTTAAAGCTTTGTGTCGTGCAGACATTGAAGGTACATGGGTGGGCCTCCGGCTTCGAAAGCCCATATCGATGATGGTTTACTGAATGGTTCGCACGCTGACCCTTGTTGATGACCGAGCATTCAAACTTGCAGAAATTTGCGGAGGGGTTGTACTTCCGTCACGTTGAACGAATCTCCTCAGCCGTTTGTGGTCCTGTTGTTACAGATCTTTTTCCGGTCGCAGCAATGCGTTACCGGATTCCTGATATCCACGGTAAACTCGTGAAATGGTTGTGCGGGAAAACCCGCACTTCACCGCTACCTCGGAGATGCTGCGTCCCATGGCTCGTGCACCGAGTACAACACCACGTTCAATCGAACTTAAAGCTTGATAATCTGCCATGGTAGCAGCAGTAACCCATCTACAACTGCGCCAGACACTTGTTGATTATATAGGCGTTGCCGACCGCGGGGCCCTATTCTACCTGTTCACATATCTCTGTATTTCAATGCGCATACCTGTACCAGTTCCTTTTTACTCCGCAGCCATTCTTGTGTGAAGCTTTATTTTCGCAGATTACGGTTCCCTTTTGATCTGTGTTGGCAAGGCAGCTTTAGCAGCCCACGGCGCTTTCCTGTTCCTGGGCCCGCAGCAGATGCATGTTTGTTGGCGCAGCGGCACTCTGATCGTCGCACAGCCTCTGGGTTGGTCGGCAGTCGGCCGCTCCCGCTAGTCGCGTCAGCGTGGTTCAACTTAAGTAAAGTTGATCCTTTCATGCGTGCCACGGCGAAGTGTCGCTGGTCGTGCGGGGACCAGTAGCTAGATCTGTTCAGTGAATTTGAAAGATATCAGGAACTTAAGGCGTGTATGCCAAGCCTGAGGTTTTTCCACATTATACCTCTGTAACTGTACTTTAAACTTGGCGCCATTATCACTACTTCTCAGCATGTGCAGTTTAAGACCTGTTACTTATCAAGATAAGCTGGCGAACCGTACCTTGATCCACAGTCATTACCTCCTACACTTGCTGCGAAATTTGGCTGCTCGTTCCTTGTTGCTTCTCGTAGCCATCTGCTATAGCTTATTTAGAATTTTGGGCAATTGTTTAGCTATTAAGGATTGCGTCAAAGTTTCTACTGGTCTGTACCAAGTTAAAGTACAATTCCATTGCATATACTTCAACTTCAAATTTGGTCAATTGTATTTTTACTAAGCCGTACTGTTAATGTTTGGTTGCGGTACATGTGTGGCCATTTATCTCTAAATTTTATGCCTTTCTCGTTGGTCTGTTTGAGGGACTGTGTAGTTTGTTTAGGGAATTTTTATTAACGGCTATGCATTACTAAGCGGCCTCCAAACAGCCTCAAGCAGTTCAAAATGTTCAAAAAATGTTCAAACGTGTGTGAATTCCTAAGTAACCAAATCGCTGAGGTCATGGTTCCCTAGTCTTACACACTACTTAAACTAACTTAAGTTAAGAACAACACATACACCTATCCCTGAGGGAGGACTCGAACCTCCGGCAGGAGGGGCCTCGCAGTCCGTGACATGACGCCTCCAACCGCGCGGCCACTCCGAGCGGCCCTCAATCAGTGGCGTATCTTGTGAGCAACCTGTGATTTGGGTGAATGTTGTTCAACTGTGTAACGGCTAGCTAGGCCTGAAATTTGTTAGTACATTTAACAGCATTTGGTTGATAAAATTGTTTTTGAATCTACTTGCAGCCACGCTCAGTTGACGCAACAGTTTTGTTCTCGGGAGCTCTGTACTTCAGTTTTTCATGTCCTGTTCTTAATGGTATCATTGTTAGTGTTCTTTAAAAAAAGGATTTGAGCCTGTTCATCCCTTGCTCAGATTTCTGATTCCTTCAATAAGTTTGTAAACTGTAATATCAATATACCCATTAAGTAATAAAATGTATTACACGAAATAAGATGACAAATGTGTGGGTACATCTTCCATGTTTTCCCATATGCTATCCCAAGCCTAGTTACGAGTTATCAATTGATAACAGAGCCTTGTTACGTTCTGTTTGGCGGGGTTGGTTACAGTTGACTGCCCTTTTATGTCATTTTTTGCTTCTTGTGATTATTGCATGAGCATATATCTCCTTTAAGGTGTGGAGCTCATACCCTGCTGTTGTTTTCGTGTGGCTATTGCTAAGCATAGATTCCAGAGGTTGTCTCGGAATCTCGAATTTAAGAAATGATGTTTATAATACGAACTGAAGGCCCGTCAACTTCGAGCTGAAGGTACCATTCCGGAATTGGCAGCCAGGTTGCGAGTGGCGTTGGACAGACCGCTGAGTCTTTCGGCAGATATCATCCGGGAGGTAGGTGCCTCTCTTCATATCATTCAGCTGCATTGGATGAGGTACAACGAAATATTTCCTTTCCGGAAGATAGCCAACCTACAACTAGGTAGGTCGATAGGATTCAGGTGCATCTGGCGCATTTACGGAATCGCTTGTTAGACTTGAGCCGTGTTGAGCTGAACGTTCACGAGACAGTAGCTTAAGCAGTTGAGTGATGGGACAAGGGACATGCAGGTTAGGGCGGCATTCCTGTGTTTAGAAAGCGAAGATGCAGGATGGGGGCAGGAAATTTCAGGTCGTAATCAACTCAGTGATGGAGAGCACACCGAGTCCCGAAGTCCTGGTAGTTTGCTCTCTGAGCACTAAGCTAAGTTACCCAACCCGGTTATGTGTCTCCTGACCGGTATTTCATAATTGCCTGTTGATAGTTTAAGTAAAGTGCAGAAAATTTTTGGTTGCTTGTGCGATGTGAATCTGACACGAATTCCATACGCATTACGCACCGTGTGATCCTGCCTTTGCTTTATCCTTTAGCTAAAGTGTTGGGGAAAGTCAACCCCTTGGTGTGTCCGTATTCATGCTGCGAGAAGATCGTCCCTCTCATATGTCTGTACCGGTCTCGGACAGAAACCTCTGTGTGCGTTATTGGACTCTGGTAGTTTTGTCTCATTAGCTGACTATAAGTGGTATTCAGTTTGGTCACTTGTATAATCATTACAACTCAGGGACCTGTTCATCTTTTACATATCAAGGTAAACCTGTTTTTACTAAATATGACGCGCTCCCATTATTGTTTTCTGAACTTTTTAAAGTTGATTATTTTACATCTGGCATTTAGTAGGCAGCGAATATTTTGCTTAATTTGTGGCTAATCTTAAGCTTAATGTCCTGCAATTTATGTTAATGACATAAACTGAATCACTTGAAAATGGAATAAAAGGTCGAAACCTTGCTCGCAATCAAATAAACAACAATTCTGTCAAATGGCGGTGTGTTCATTTAAAAATTATTGAGTGTCTGTTGCTCAGCAAGATCAAAAACTGCTGACTAGAAAAGAGGTAGCCAGATTTATTGAAATGGCCAACTATTTCCATAGGTTCGTTCCTAATTTTGCTCAGCTTGCTGCCGCTCTTAATAAGTTGCGCAGGAAAGAGGAAAATTTTGTATGGAATAAAAGCCAACAGTGTGTCTCTGAAGCTATTAAGAACGCCGTTGCGAAACGCCGGTGCTGACTGTATCCGATTTTGGCAAGACATTTGTTGTTCAGGCTGACGAGTACAACGCAGCGATTGCTGCGGTTCTCCTCCTGGAGGCCCAGGGTCAAAGATGTCACTTAGCTTCTGCGTCAAGGACGTTAGCAGGTCCCGAGTTGAATTACTGTACGAGTGTGAGACATTGGCTGATCTCTTCGCCCTAGCAAAGTTCCAGTTTCATCTGGAACATAGTGAGTTAGATTTACAGAACGATAATAAGGCGTTAAGTTGGCCTGGCCAGGCCCAGGAAAACCGGTAGAATCGCCAGGTGGGCGCTCCGGATTTCGGCGTTTCATTTGAAGGTGCGCCACTTTAAAGGCTCCGAAAACCAGGTAGCTGATTAGCCACGTGTTTGAACAGAATGGCACCACTGAGGAAGACAGAGCCAGTGGCTCTCGTGATTCTGCTTCTACTGTTCTGAATGATGTCCCACAATTATTTGTTGCTCTTAAAAATAAACAGAAACAGATGCTTTGTGGGGTCCCATTAAGAGGCAATTGTTAGTCGGAAAGGAAGTCCGAGGTTTTCGTTACAAAATGGTGTATTGTGTAAAGAAGTGGGAGAACCCGGAGAATTCATAAATTGGCTCGCATCTCGTGGTCGTGCGGTAGCGTTCTCGCTTCCCACGCCCGGGTTCCCGGGTTCGATTCCCGGCGGGGTCAGGGATTTTCTCTGCCTCGTGATGGCTGGGTGTTGTGTGCCGTCCTTAGGTTAGTTAGGTTTAAGTAGTTCTAAGTTCTAGGGGACTTATGACCACAGCAGTTGAGTCCCATAGTGCTCAGAGCCATTTGAACCAATTCATAAATTGCTTGCCTTTTGAGTTAGTCCCCTCCATCTTTCATTATTTCCACAGTTCGTTGGCGAGTGGGGATTTAGTTCCGTACTAGACCTTCACAAAGATATCAGCTCACCTCACTTGACACTCGTTGTACAGGGATATCTGGCGTTTGGTTGGCGAATGTGATTCTTGTAGAAGGGGCAAAACCAATAACAATCCGCCGAGCGGGTTGTTACAACGTGACCGCGAACAGTACCCTACGGATAAAATGTTTATTGATTTCATGGGACACTTTCCCCATACTAAGAAAGGAAACCGTTATATCGTTGAGGTCGTTGACGCGTTTTCGCGGTCTGCTTGGCTCGTTCCTAGCCATGGAGTTAGTGCCGCTACTACTGTCAGACACCTCACCAACATCTTCTCCTGGTTTGGCCCTCCTAAGCCTCCGGTGAGCCATAACGCTCCGGCGTTTGTTTCTAAACAGTTCAAACAATTTCGTTTTCGCAATGCCATAGCACATCACTACCACGCCACATTATCTTGAGGCGTCCCTCGCC
Source organism: Schistocerca serialis cubense (assembly GCF_023864345.2). Lineage (NCBI taxonomy): Eukaryota > Metazoa > Arthropoda > Insecta > Orthoptera > Acrididae > Schistocerca > Schistocerca serialis. Next base: position 751,303,278 of record NC_064638.1, read on the forward strand.
GGAAGAGTCAATAATAATCTTAAGTCGTCCTCGATTATACACTACTGTCCATTAAAACTGCTACACCACGATGACGTGGTACAGACGCAAAATTTAACCGACAGGAAGAAGATGCTGTGATATGCAAATGATTAGCTTTTCAGAGCATGAGGAAAGTTTCCAACCGATTTCTCATTCACAAACAGCAGTTGACCGGCGTTGCCTGGTGAAACGTTGTTGTGATGCCTCGTGTAACGAGGAGAAATGCGTACCATCACGTTTCCGGCTTTGGTAAAAGTCCGATTGTAGCCTATCGCGATTGCGGTTTATCGTATCGCGACATTGCTGCTCGCGTTGGTCGAGATCCAATGACTGTTAGCAGAATATGGAATTGGTGGATTCAGGAGGGTAATAGCGAACGCCGTGCTGGATCCCAACGGCGTCGTATGACTAGCAGTCGAGATGACAGGCATCTTATCCGCATGGCTGTAACGGATCGTGCAGCCACGTCTCGATCCCTGAGTCAACAGATGGGGACGTTTGCAAGACAACAACCATCTGCACGAACAGTTCGACGTTTGCAGCAGCATGGACTATCAGCTCGGAGACCATGGCTGCGGTTACCCCTGACGCTGCATCACAGACAGGAGCGCCTGCGATTGTGTACTCAACGACGAACCTGGGTGCACGAATGGCAAAACTTCATTGTTTCGGATGAATCCAGGTTCTGTTTACAGCATCATGATGGTCGCATCGGTGTTTGGCGACATCGCGGTGAACGCACATTGGAAGCGTGTATTCGTCATCGCCATACTGGCGTATCACCCGGCGTGATTGTATGGGGTGCCACTGGTTACACGTCTCGGTCACCTCTTGTTCGCATTGACGGCACTTTGAACAGTGGACGTTACATTTCAGATGTGTTACGTCCCGTGGCTCTACCCTTCATTCGATCCCTGCGAAACTCTACATTTCAGCAGGATAATGCACGACCGCATGTTGCAGGCCCTGTACGGGCTTTTCTGGATACGGAAAATGTTCGACTGCTGCCCTGGACAGCACATTCTCCAGATCTCTGACCAATTGACAACGTCTGGTCAATGGTGGCCAAGCAACTGGCTCGTCACAATACGCCTGTCACTACTCTTGATGAACTGGTATCGAGTTGAAGCTGCATGGGCAGCTGTACCTGTACACGCCATCCAAGCTCTGTTTGACTCAATGCCCAGACGTCTCAAGGCAGAGGTGGTTATTCTGGGTAGTGATATCTCAGGATCTATGCACCAAACTTGCGTGAAAATGTAATCGCATGTCAGTTCTAGTATAATATATTTGCCCAATGAATACTCGTTTATCATCTGCATTTCTTCTTGGTGTAGCAATTTTAATGGCCAGTTGTGTATAAGTCCCCGAGTAAAAGTAATACTGTCCTCCCTTTGCTCTACTCCGCATTTATTCCGCTCAACACGAAGCTTCGAAGGCTACTCCTGCCACACTTGTGTTGTTGTATCCCCTCAACTCTTCACTGTCTAATTTGTGGAATATTAATGATCGTCTGCCATATCTATCACTCCTGATACTCTTAAGGACAATTGGCAGTGGACTAGGAACAATATCGAATTGACCCATCGCCAACAGACAGAGTGCTTTAACAAGGGCAGACGTCCCTTTCGGGACAACATAGGGGATAAGATCTTCATTAGAAACGACGCCGGGCGAGCTCAAGGTGGCTTTGGACTTGCTGCTTAGTTTGCCAGTCGCGAGGCGATCGTGTGTCGCCAACTAAGTTCTCTGGTCGAGGTGTGTGTGTTGTTGGTTTAGCGGGGCCTGTGGAGGCCAATTGGCTGAGGGGCACGCGCCTGCCAAGTTGTGGCCTTTCGGGGCCGTCGGCTGCCGTCACGGGTCTTGAGGAACGGCGTAAATCCGTCGGGTGCCAGACTAGCAGGTTCGCTGAAGAATTGGTAGCCGCGGCCCGCGCGAGGAAAGACGGACGTCGCATGCAACATGGCCGACAAGTTCCCGGCCTACGCTGCAAATTTAAGGTTTGCACCACCTCCAAGATCGTCGGTGTGGGTTAGTAGCCAAAACGCCCTGGCTTCTCGTTCCTTGTTGGATGTCGTAGCCATCTTCTGTAGCTCTCCGCTTACTTTAGTTATTAAGGATTGAGTCGAAGTTTCTGTTGATCTGTACAAGTTAAAGTACATTTCAACTGCATTTACTTCAACTTATCTTCAAATCTGCGCAATTGTATATTTATTAAGCCTTGTTGTTAATGTTTGGTTGCGGTATATGCGTGGCCATTTACCTTTAAATTTTATACCTTTCTCGTTGGTCTGTTTGAGGGACTGTGTAGTTCATTGTTTAGGGTATTTTTATTAAGGATCATGTCAGCTGCTCCCAGCAGCTTGAATCAGTGGCGTGTCTTGTGAGCAACCCTGGATTTGGACGAATGTTGTTCTACTGTGTAACGGTCAATTATGCTTGAAATTAGTTAATTCATCTAATACCCGTTATTGAAATTCATTTGGTTGATAAAATTGTTCGTTGAACCTGCTTACAGGCACACTGAGTTGATGTAACGTTGGTTTTCAGGAATTCTGTGCTTCCGTTTTTCATGTCCTATTTTTAATGTTATAATTTTTAAAGTATTGGTTAATAGCAGTCTTGGTTGCAATTTTAGTTTTTTTTATTTTTCAACAACGCTTTTCGCCTTATTTAGGCATCTTCAGGTTATCTTTTCTAGATGGACGCGAGAGGCACCAAGATCTGCATAAAGCGTTCCTGCTCACAGGAGCGAGTAATAGAGTAATATTATGCTACAGGTAGTAAGCATTATGCTTAGTACCTGTGGCCCCATTTTACTCTGTTACTCGCTGCTGTGAGCGGGATCGCTTTATGCAGATCTTGGTGCCTCTCGCGTCCATCTCGAAAAGATAACCTGAAGATGCCTAAATAAGGCGAAACGCGTTGTTGAAAAATAAAAAAAATAAAATTGTAACCAAGACTGCTTTTTAACCAATACTGTTAAGCACTGGTTTGCTGTATGTCACATTGGATTGCAATAATTGTTAAAGTGTTCTTTAAAAAAAATGGATTTGAACCTGTTCAAGCTTTCCTCATATTCTGATTCCTCTAATAACTTTGTAAATTGCAATGTTAATAATGCCATTAAGTAATAAAACGTGTTACACGAAATAAAATGACAAATGTGTGGACCAGCTTCCATGTTTCCCCTTTCCCCAAGCCTAGACTCATATGTGGAGTTGTCGATTCTGTACCAAATAACAAGCATATGGTTTTGTTAGAACGGTTTCCCACCAGTTGTTAACATCTACCGGCACTGACTGACGAGTGTTTGCTGCTTGGGGTGCACCTGTCATTTGTTACAACCGCAACTGTCGACGCCGAACCTTGTCCTCAGCCTGTTGTTTCCCTCGGCAGCTGGCGTTTTCCTGGAATCGTGACAGTAAAGATAAAGCCTCGACAGGGTAAGATGTAAACGTGCCAGAGTCAGCTCGGCTTATGAGATGGGAAATCCAATGTGTCGTGGCACCCCATGCTAAGAACGAATGACTGTCTGTAAGTCTCCACGTAATATCGAATTACTCTAATTTTATCCTCATGCCTTTCCGTGAGATATACGTAGGAGGAAGCAGTGTACTGCTAAACTCTTCTAGGCAAGTAGGCCACATCGTGGCAAGCAAAGACACTCACAGCATTTTGCAATTCATAGCGGGGTCGGTACAGCAACCAGTATGTATGATACAAAGAAAAAGCATTCTTGGTTGCAGTGTTAAAATTTTTTTATTATTTCCCAATGACGCGTTTCACCTTCATTTAGGGATCTCCTGAATGGTCTGCGGAACAAATATAACATTTCATAATAGTGGCGTGATCCCAGTTAGTGAGGTTGGATTACCAAGAAAATATTAAACAACTTGCTGATATTTGGTAGGAATGGGTACATAGGATACCGCTCATAAAACATCCCAGCAGGTAAATACCGCTTGTCGAAGCTTTATAAAAACTCTGCGCAGTGGCCTATAAAATAGAATAAAACAATGACCCAAAACTATTTTTAAAAAAAAAATATGTAAACTGATTTGTCCTTCAATTGACAACCGACAGTAGCAATAAGAAGGAAGCAGCAGATTACCTTATTATGGAACAGTTGAAACGTCCCCTTTGAAAAATTATAAATGACTGTGTTGATAAACCTCTTACGTTATTTGATTTTCAAACAGCTGAGCAAAACTGAAGATACTCAGACATTTCTCTCTTTACTTATTCTGATCAACACTAAATTGACACACAATATTTTTAGCGCAACGCAATCTGACTTTCAATAATCCCTACAAAAGAATGGCCCCGACTAACAATAACCTATACCTTTCATGAATCACTTACCTCACAAAAGTCTTCGTTACTCGGACTACTGCAATACAGCGAGCGCCACTACTGCCAGCTAAATAAAAGATTCTAACTACTGATAGGCATAGCTAGCAAATGAAAAATTTTGGTAGAGGATAAACAATGTATTTACCTTAATAATGTTCAAAAGTCATATATATATATATATATATATATATATATATATATATATATATATATATATCAGTTCATGACAACCAGTCTTACAAATATCCTTTTTCTGATGGACACTCGTCCAGATCGTCCGCTCTCAAAATTCTGCCATCTCTCTCCCCACATCCACCACTGCTGGCGGCTCACCTCCAACTGCGCAACGCTACGCGCTGTTCACATCCAGCTGCCCACCACTACAATAGCAAATATTCCAAGAATGCAAACCAGCCACAGACTGCACACAGCACAGTCAGTGGTATTCATACAGGGCGCTACGTGGTGTTACCAACATAAAAACCTAAACAGCCTACTTACACAGTCCAACGTAAACCAAACGGTATCAGGCTTACAGTAAAGCTTTACATCATAAACATGCCGCAGGTGTAGTGCATATTCTGGTTGCACACATCACGCTTGATATGAAAACATACAAGGCCCCTACGAGTAGTGCACGCAGCTCTCGGCAGATGAAGCGTGAAGGCTGTGAGCTGCGTGCGACTAGTCTTAGGGACCTTGTATAATTTAATATCCGACGTGATGTTTGCAACCAGATCATGCACTACACCTGCGGCGTGTTCATAATGTAAAAGCTTTTCTGTAAGCCTGATCCCGTTTGGTTTACGTTGAACTGTGCCATAGTAAGGTAATCTGCTGCTTACTTCTTATTGCTAATGTCGGTTGTCAATTGAAGGACAAATCAGTTTACATATATTTTTTTTAAATGCCTTTCGTTCACGCAAAGATGCCTAAATAAAGATAGAACGAGTCAATGGGAAAAATAAAAAATTTAACACTGCAACCAAGACTACTTGTTCCTTCATAACACTGTTGTAGCGTCTGCCACTGCGGGTGGATGACGCTATTGAACATACTAAATGAACTTCTGACGATAAGTACTTGTCTTCTTTGGAACTTCTCTGTTTCCACTATCTGTTCTTTCTACTACGGCTCCCCGAGTAATGAACAATATTCAAGAATCGATCGAATGAGTATTCTGTATAGAACTTCCATCGTGGCTGAACTCCACTTCTAGAAAAAACTGTCTGGTATCTGCCTTCCCTATATAACGATAAGTTATGTAAGGTCAAGTATGTAATCGTCTTCTAGAGAGTACATTACTAGCGTATGAAGTAATCTTTGTAAAAAAATTCAAGTATCAGTTCTTTTCAAAAATTTAATGTACGATTTACTCTTTCTTCAACTCTTGTCTTTTGCTTCTTGTTCGTTCCCTCGAATGGACGTGCGGAGGAAGATATTTAACTTTGTAATATACTTAATTATTGGAGGTGCACTTTACTTCATTCATTTCTAAAATTAGTATGATCCTGTACTACTAACAATGAACCATTTACATGTTTCCTGCTAATTTAGGCGTTGTAAGAGGTCGGTTTGGCAACACGACGCTCGTGCGCCGCCATCCCGCTCTCGAATGTACATTCAAATTTTCACAAGTCGAGCCTGCAGTCTAATTTTCTTCTTACGAAGTTCGATTACAGTTGCTATTATTATGAACATCATTTTTTACGTTGCAATTTAACGTTGTCACGGTCCAGGGTCAGCTAACTTCTCTAATGACGATCTCTGCACTCGACTTTTACAAGACTTTGAGACTCTCAGGAACGTGGTGTTATTCGAACGCAGTAGGAGTTTCACTTTTATCATTAATATAAAATGATACATGTCCATGTTAGTATTATTATACTCCTACATGCGTGAATGTGATGCGTCCAACCTCTCCAAGAATTAACATTCAGATCACTTTGTCATTTAATTTACTTTGCTTTTATGGTACACGTTACACTCGCGATTAGTTTTATGTGCTCATTAGACTTTCAATTTCTCCGTAGGCTTACTCCCAGATAATTAGTGGAAGTGGCTGATCCTAATGCTTCTATGGCAATTTAACGAATCTGTCTTTTTTTGCGTCAAGTGTATTTACGACAAGAGGCTGGGTTAAGTGATTAGCCGAGTATAAAGGGTGAAACCTAGTTCCGCCACATAACGTTCACGTGTTGCATACCGACAAAGTGGACTCCCAAGCTTTACACTTCCCTCATAGTTATCGATGGTATCACATTTTCGCAGCTGTAGGTAAAGGAATAGCAGAGGGAGTAACGGTGTTCAAATGTGTGTGAAATTTTGTGGGACTTAATTGCTAAGGTCATCAGTCCCTAAGCTTACACACTACTTAACCTAAATTATCCTAAGGACAAACACACACACACACACACCCATGCCCGAGGGAGGACTCGAACCTCCGCCGGGACCAGCCGCACAGTCCATGACTGCAGCGCCTAGACCGCTCGGCTAATCCCGCGCGGCCATGGGAGTAACGGTAAAAAACGGGCTTGGTAGTAGGAATGAGAGACGAGAGAGAGTAAAGAAGTTCCCCAATAAAGTTCATCTAGTAACAGCGAATATAAGCTTCAAAGAGCACAAGACGGTGTATGAGAGGAAAAGGCCTGGAGACACGGAAAGATTTCGGTTCGATTACATCAAAGACTACGATTCCGAAATAAAATATTAAATTGTAACACGTACCCAGGAGTAGATACTGACTCGGATCACAGTTTAATGAAGATGAAGAGTAAACTGAAGTTTAAGAGAACAGTGTAGAGAACCAATGTGATCTGAAGTGAGATACTTAAGTAGTGAGAAACAATGAAGTGTGTTTGAAGGTCATTAAGGCTGTAGATACCAGGGTAATGAATACCATAGTAACCAGTATATAGCCGGCCGGGGTGGCCGAGCGGTTCTAGGCGCTACAGTCTGGAACCGCGCGACCGCTACGGTCGCAGGTTCGAATCCTGCCTCGGGCATGGGTGTGTGTGATGTCCTTAGGTTAGTTAGGTTTAAGTAGTTCTACGTTCTAGGGGACTGATGACCTTCGCAGTTAAGTCCCATAGTGCTCAGAGCCATTTGAACCAAGTACCCAGTATAGTTGAAAAGGGATGGACATCGCTAAAAAGGGCACTCACAGAAGTTATACAAACATAGGTACATGGAGAATAACTGTAAAAATCTGTCAGTTAGCAGGAGACATGAATTGATCAACAAAATAAAGTACAAAAATGTTCAAGGAACGACAAGAATGAAGCAATACCAGTCACTTGGGAAGTGCAGGGAAGTTAAGGCGAAATTGCCGCAAGCAAAATGTGAAGAACTCTAACAACAAATGACCGTCGGAAGGACTGGTCAAAGCAACCTTTGGTAAAATTAAAAGTAATAATGGTACCGTTAGGAGTACAATTGGAGTTCCACTGTTAACCTAGAAGAGAGAGTGGGTAGATAGAGAGAATACATTGAAGCCCTCTATGAGGGGGGATCCGATGACGTGATAGAACAAGACACAAGAGTCGATATGGATCACATGGGGATGCAGTAATAGTCTGAGCTTAGCGATCAGATAAGGCAGAATGGATAAATAATCTTCCTTCGAAAGTTTTGTAAAACCATCGGGAGAAATGGCAACCAAATATTAACTTACGTTGGTGTGCAGGCTTTGAGAGATTGGTGCCATTCGCCGGTTGCAAGTCTTTCGATTTGACGCCACTTCGGCGACTTGCGCGTCGATGGGGATGAAATGATGATGATTAGGAAAACAAAACACCCAGTCCCTGAGCGGAGAAAAATCTCCGACCCAGCCGGGAATTGAAGACGGACCCTTCGGATTGACATTTTGTCGTGGTGTCCACTTTTTTTTATTCATTTTGTTCCATATAGTTCGTTGCGTTTGGTCTGGGCGGACGTCACAAGACATCCGTTCAAGTTGATCGTTGATTTCTTGACTCTGACCAAACACGCTGAGCTACCGTTCCGGCATCATTCAGCTACCGGGGGTGGACACTGATAATAATCGACAGAGGAATGAAAACCTAAAACAAAAAAAAAAGAAACAAAGAAAGAAAGATGTGTTAGATGACGATGAGTTTGACTTTCGGAAAGATAGAGACCACCAGAAGGATAGTTACGACGTTGCACTTGCTAACTAAAACAAGACTTGAGAAGAACCACGGCACGTTCATAGGATTTGTCAGCCTAGTAAAAGCTTTCGACAATGGAAAATGGTGCAAGATGTCTGAAATTCTGACAAAAATAGGAGTAATCTACGGGGAAAGCAGGGTACTAAACAATACGATCAGTGACCAAGAGGAAACAATCAGAATGGAAGACCAAGAACAAAGTGCTCAGATGAAAAAGGGTGCAAGACAGGAATGCAGTTTTTCATCTCTATTGTCCAGTTTATACATCGAAGAAGCACCAACGAAAATAAAAGATGAATAGTGGGATTAAAATTCAGGATTGAAGAATATCAATGATAAGTTTCGCTGATGACATTGCTATACTAAGTGAAAGTGAATAAGAATTACAGAACTTGAATGGAATGAATATTGTAAGGAGTACAGAATGTGAACTGAGAATAAATCGAAGAGACACGAAAGTAATTAAGGGTAGTAGAAAGGAGATTAACGATAAATTTAACGTCAGCATTGATGACCACGACGCAGACGAAATTAAAGAATTCTCCTACCCTGAAATCAATATAACAAATGACAGAGGAATCATGGAGGACATGAAAAGGAGACTAGTGCAGTCAGATTCAAATGGCTCTAAGCACTATGGGACTTAACATCTGAGGTCATCAGTCCCCTACACTTAGAACTACTTAAACATAACTAACCTAAGGACATCACCCACATCCATGCCCGAGGCAGGATTCGAACCTACGACCGTAGCAGCAGCGCGGTTCCGGACTGAAGCGCCTAGAACCGCTCGGCCACAGCGGCCGGCTAGTGCAGTCAGAGAAAGAATCCACTTGTATCCAACATTGGCCTTAATTTAAGGAAGAAATTTCTGAGAATGTTCATTTTTGGCATAGCATTGTCTGACAGTGAATCACGGACTGTGAGCAAATTGGTAAAGGAGAATCGAAGCGTTCGAAACGCGGTGCTACAGAAGGCTATTGAAAATTAGATGGGCTGATAATAAATGAGGTTCTGCCCAGAATAAATGAAGATAGAAATAAATTGAAAATACTGAGAAGCATGACTGGACATGTGTTGAGAAATTAGGAAAGAAATTCCATCGTACTACAAGATGGTGTAGAGGGTAAAACTGGAAGGTGAAGACAGTGATTGGAATACATCCAATAAGTAATTGAAGACCTAGGATGCAAGGCTTTACCTTAAGAAACAGAGAGGATTCCGTGGCGAGCAGCAATAACCATTTACAAGATTTATCTCTAAAAATGTTTTTAAAAAAAAAGATACTTTCTGGACCACTGACACTTCGGAGAGATTTCTGAACTGTCGTCGGAGTCACGGTGAAATAACTAAATAAAATCCTATCGTTTCTCAAGTCTCGCAAAGCGAGGTAAAATGTTTCCAAATTTCGACAGCTGTGATCGCCATGGTCGTAGAACTGATCGCCTAGATTGACAACGCTCTTTCGTAGTATCTCCAGAGAGTTGTGCAATGTAAGTGAAGGTGTGAGGGCAGGTCATTTGTGCTTTGAAATCCCTGTCAATAACAACATTGCCAGCAAAAGATAAGGTTCTGTATTCGAATCCTACTCCGGAGTACATTTGTCGTCTGGCAGTATGTTTCAAAACAGTCTCACTCAACTTCGGAGTGGAGGATACATTCTGGAATTCCAGTGTAAGAAATCACTCGCGAACTAGCAAGGGGCAATTCGATGTGAAAAATCCAGAGTGGAGAGTACTAAATCAGACGTAGTGGAAGGCGTTAAAGCCAGTGGTCAGAGGAACTCGTCTGGTCTGATCAGTAGTTGTTCGGCTGTAGGATCTGGCGATACAGTGACGCTGAATCATTTGTAAGCACGTTAATATTCGAGTACGAATACAAAGTTGATAATGCTTCCAAATTATTGCTGATGCATCGATCAATAATTGTTACTGAACGTAACGATCCTCGGAAGAGGATTAATATAAATCATCCCGATGACGCATGCTGGAAAACTTTTTTGTCGTTGAACGTGGTGACCCTAGGACGGAAACATAAAAAATCAGAAATGGATAAATTCTGCTTCACAGCCTACTTGCGATTGGTAGCTACAAAGTTTTAATTATCGCCTCGAAAAAGTAGAGCAACGCGAGTAATTTTTTACTTCCTTGATCACATTTCTGCAGTCCTGGCGCACACTGTAACCCCGCATGACAGTACCTTAGCGTGTTGCTAGAGAACCCAAACAACTAGCCCAACCTCCTGCGATAGTTAGTTTCCTGTATTTCAAGGGTAACAACGAAGGAACAGCCCACGTTGAGTTGGTAGAAGTTATGACAGTTGATATTTTTAAAAATTTCGGGAATCCGATGTATCTATATTTTTAAAATAGTATCATTTCCGGGCCCGATATATCGAAATAATTGTCGATATATCGATAGATCGATGAAAAATGTAGCTACGTACCGGCTTATATAAAAATCGGCTGTTTATTGTAAATATACTGCCGGTTTCAGATCTCCATATTTTAGTATTAATTTATTATCAGATATTAGGTACATCAACGAGCTAGCTGCCTGCTTATCCCCCTTGGAGCAAGAATTGAAAGGAAAACGAGGCACGTTCACGCTTGTCGATAACCTGTTAGCTAACAATGGTAACTGCATGTAAGTGGCACAATAAAAAGTGTCCGATGGGTCCGTCATTCTATTTCATCACACATCGGATTTGTATGGAACACTTCATGCCGAATTCCCTGTTTTTTTCATTTCTGCAAACACCAGCGACCTAACAGTAGTAGTGTCAAACTTGCGTGGTGAAGTTAAACGTTGCAGTTTCTGTTGGTTACACCGAGGGCCGATTACTTCAGTATAACCGCTCACATGTCTCCACCCAATATCTCCACCCACCGTAAAAATCAATCTTGTCATTTAATTTATGGTCAGCTTTTTCAGCAACTGTTTTTGAAAAATGCCTATGTGAAAAAATACCAGACAAGTTGCTTCAAAAATGATTTTCTAATGCAACTGGCCTGCTATTTCTCCACATTGTAAACCTCGTAGTTCATTTCACACCGTCACCCCCCTTCCCCCCCCCCCCCCCCCCCACTGCAATTGAACTTCTTCTTTGTGCCAGCCAGCCATCTATCCTTGCGTCACACAGTCAAAGAGGAAGACTGGACGTGATGGGAGGTCAAAATGTAGTAAGACTTCTTCACACAGTGAGAGTAAAATGATGTTCTCATACCATTTATATATTTACCGAACACTGCGAAATATAAAATAAAAATATCGGCACTCGATATTGCCATTTCGATATCGATATTTGGGAGAAACAATATCGCCGATATATACCGACACTTTTTGGAAAAAATATTAATATATCGATATTTCATCAACAGCCCTAGCTAGAAGTGTACAGTAACAATGAAACATCATACGATACAGTGATATGATGGCGCAGACGCTTCCAGTGTAGTCAAATAAATCCGAATGACGAAACACGAGGCGGCAACCATGATCTGAACTCGTAAAAGAGGTAGAGATCCTAGTGCTCAAAGAGCTGGGAATCACAGTCTAGGCAATAGCTTAAAAGTTAAAAATCACTCATGTATCAGTTTTCAATATCTTTCACGACATTTTGAAAACTAGGACTCTCACATCCATTCAAGAGGCTCGCCAGACCGAGGCAGAAGAGGAAATGTTAAGGCTCTGTGAGGCAGGGAGGCAGTTGTCGCTGAAACAACCGGTTTTCGGTTAGACCAGTTTTTTCGTCTCCAGGTTCATCTGAGTGTTAAAACCGCATAAAATAGCTTGCCTCTGAAATGACCAGTTTTCGGTTCGTATTGCTTTTATTTCCGATGGTGAACCTATACATCGAACAAAGGATGAAACGTTCCTCCCTCAGACTTTTGCATGAACCATTTTCCACGAAACTTGGTACACATGTACCTTACGGTCAGGCGATAATCGCTATGAGGGTAAAAATTACCTACCTATCAAAAGGGTGTGATTGGGGTTGAAAAAGTAGCGCAGCCGATGAGTCGTGAATTCCGTTAATTTATTCATCCAGCATATGAGTAAGAGAGCAGTTAGCGAAATACAACAAAATTTACTGCTAATTTCAAATCGTTTCGAAATTTTTTATCACTGACAACACCTGCAAAGTAATGAGAGGAAAAACGTTTGTCGCTCCTTACTTTTCCGCTATTCATGCAGTAGAACTACCGCAAGTGAGACGTAAGTTTATAATCTATTACGCCTTTGCTAACTTATATTGTCGACTCGTTTCATGGACAGTAAGCACATATAGCATTAAATCTAAGAGCAAAGTTAAATCATTGCACAACACATAATTCAGGAGATATGACGCAGTAAACAGTGGGGTGCGTGGATAACACAGCATCGTGCATGATGTTTAAATTTATTACTTCGTTGCTACTAATGCCATTTGCAACACATTTTGCAGACAGTATCCACATACGCCGCTGAATGTACTTACCAAATTATATCATTGTACGAACATAGTTCAGGAGATATGACGTCATAAACATTAAGTTGCTGCGTGGTGCACGCTGGATTCACAGCTATAAACATGTAACCGGCCAACGCTGGGTTTCTCTGTTAGTATGAAATAAAATAAGTAAATAAAAGAAAACTTAGTCCGACCATCATTCGCTGCTTTTCTCGAAAAGTAATAGTGGATTGAATACTACAAAAAATAGTAGCCTCCTGTTGATTCTGTTTGAAACGCTGCTGAAAAATCATGTTATAATATCGAGGATCACAGCAAAAATTCGGCGTAATGAATAGTCAGGAGTAAAGGATGAAAATCGAGGTTGGAGAATATTTTTCGTGTAGAATTATTCGGTTCCAAGAGCTACAATCAGCTAATGGCATATATACTATGTGGTCAAAGGCAGAGATCAACTAATTTCTATTTTTATAATAAACGATGAATCAATTGTTGCCTCTACTATGACAGACGACTTGTGGCATAGTGCACGTCCACAGGCGTCGTCTAATACAGAGGTCACCAAACTTTTTCCAAAGCGGGTCGGATAACTAACAAAATTACGAGCACGGGCAGCAGTATCATCATTCTGTACAATACTTGCAGGTCAGAGCAGAAGCTCCTTGAAAAAAGATCAGCATTCCACGTCAGTAATGGGTGAATGACATGCAATGTGTAAACATCAAGGACAACCAATTTTATTTACTAAAAGAATTATAAAAGAAGGCGTCGTTAGCAGAAATATACTTCTATCAGATATACAGGGTGGTCCCGAATTCATGGTACAAACTTTAATGGTAGGTACAGGACATTGTAACAAGGATTTATTGTATAGGAATGTATAGTCGCAGGTGACGCGGTGAGGCGTAAACAGGGGAAAGAGAAATGGAGTGATCGGTTGGTGTCACTGCCGGTAGAGGGCAGTAGATGAACATGATGTATCGCAGTAGGGACAAGCGCCATTCACAATTGTGCTGCCGTAGACGATGGGTGACTTTACGTATGCAGAAAAAGCAGACATGCATTACATGTACGGCCGTGCAAATGGTAACGCCAGAGCTGCGTTACGAATGTATCGCGCGGAGTATCCTAATCGACGAATGCCGGATCATAGAATTTTTCAACGGTTACATCGTCAACTTTGTGAAACAGGTACGTTCGACGTCAACAGACATGACGCTGGTCGATTAAGAGCTGTACGCACTCCAAGACTGGAAGAACGCATCTTGAACATAGTGGCTGATAGACCCGAGTCAAGCACAAGAACTGTTGCGCGTGACGTACATGTGAGTCATCAGACTGTATGCAGAGTGTTAAATGAAAATCGCTTACACCCCTTCCATTTTCAAAAAGTACAAGCATTGAATCCGGCAGATTATCCTCTTCGCGTGAACTTCTGCCAGTGGTTGTTGCAGCAATGTGCGTTGCAGCCGGATTTCGTAGGTCATGTGCTATTTACAGATGAAGCGACATTTTCACGCGAGGGTGTCTTTAATGCGCACAATTCCCATGTGTGGGCAACAGATAATCCACATGCAACGCGTCCACATGCGTATCAACAACGTTTCGGTATTAATGTGTGGGCTGGTATTGTGAACGACTTTTTGATTGGGCCATACTTACTACCCACGCGACTCTGTGGCGAAAGCTATCTTATTTTTCTGCAAGAAGTGTTACCAGAACTGCTGCAAGATGTTCCGCTCGCCATTCGTAACCGCATGTGGTTTCAGCACGATGGAGCGCCAGCACACTTCAGCACTGCTGTACGGAATTACCTGAATGCCACGTTTGGTGCTAGATGGATTGGGCGTGGTGGACCAGTCCCTTGGCCACCCCGATCTCCTGATTTCTCTTGCCTCGATTACTTTTTATGGGGACATCTTAAGAGTCTTGTTTATGAGACTCCAGTTGACTCAGATGAGGATCTCGTTGCTCGCATATCTGTAGCTGCTGCAGGTGTGCGTGAAATACCAGGCATCTTTGAACGTGTACGCCAATCGCTGCACCGACGCTGTCAAGCATGTATCGCTCATGGTGGACGCAATTTTGAACACTTACTGTAAACATGACACTTGTCAACAACGATTTCAATAAAATCTTTCGTTTTCCTTTCGGCCGTTATTTCCCCTGTTTACGCCTCACCGCGTCACCTGGGACTATACATTCCTATACAATATATCCTTGTTACAATGTCCTGCACCTACCATTAAAGTTTGTACCATGAATTCGGGACCACCCTGTAGTGTGCGCATGTCCGAATCTAACAAATTAAGCGCAAAGAACCTTACTGAGACCTGTGAAACTGGCGTTTGGTTTTCTAGATGTCATCAATGTTTGGTTTGGTATTATAGTGTCCAATCATGAGGATTGTTTTGAAATGTACAACAGTCAGTCTCTTTCAGTGTGCTGGCTTCAGATCATTTTTGAAAATGTTTGATCAGAAACATAACTCGTTCCAAATACTGATTCCGTACCGGTGCCAAATTTCTTCTGTTTCGGAAACCCAACATCAAGCAAATCGGAAAATACAACAAGCTTCTCTTCTTTATGCTTGTCTTTCAACAATGCCTTTGACTGCAAATCAGTGAGCTCCAACTGTAGTTCAAATGGCACATGATCACAGTCAAACGGATTGTGGAACAGAAAACCTACAGTCTCAATTCTGCCAAGATCTGAAAACCCCTCAAAAATGCTTATTCAGATCAAGAATAATTTTTTACCTAAATTCCTGGTTGACGGTTTCAGGGATTGTAGCCAAAACATTTTGAAATGGAAATGAGGAACACTGACAGCTTTCTTCGAAATCCTTAATTGATTCTGTAGAAATCGCAGACGAGGTTATGTTTTCCCAGAAGTTTCAAGTTCAGTTCATGAGAGTGGACTGTGATGTCCACCAAAAATGACAACTTTGATAGCCATGCAGCATTTGACAGCTGTGGATCAGCTCTATCATTTTCAGTCAGGAAAGCGTTTATTTGTAAAACTGAAACAGGACTTTACCGCAGCTGAGGAACCTCAGTGCTATGTGATAAGGTGGGCACAGAATTAAGAACGTATTTGTTCAAGGAAAGCCTGGAACTGACAGTGCTGAATGCATGTCACCGAATGAATTTCTAGCAGGATAGTACGAGACAATGGCCCGTGTGCGGTATTTGTAAAGGCGATTTGGCAGAATCCATACGCAACATAACATGAGCCGTAGTTTCGTGACCCTTGGTGTAAAATAGGCCACGCCACATAGCAGTAGGAACATTATTGCCTCAGCAGTGCCGTACCGATTCTTATGTCATCTGCTTGTTACTAGTTTCTAACTGTCGTCATTGTTATTGAAATAGTACTCTACAATAAGCCAGTATTTCAAACGAATGGAAATTTTTCAACTAAACATTACTCGTTTTTAAAAGAAAATTTTATTTAAAGTCCAGAAATTTAGCCCCTACTCCCGTGGCGAATTCATATACCTGTTATTAAAAAACTAAAAAACTGTTATAACCGAGACGAAAGAGATATGGAAAATACCGGTTATTCACAGCTAAAATACCGGTATCGGTTTCAATCGCTCAATTTTTCCCGTCCCTAGTGTGATGGCAACAGAGATGAATCCTTTAGCCACCTGATCACCATAGATGAGTGCTGAGGGTATTGTTATGACCCTGAGATAAACGAGCAAAGCAGTTAGTGGAAACAGAGGACTGACCACCACCAAAAACGACGAAATGGGAGCAAGGAAGGAAACGATCGATGGGAAGTGAAAACAAAGTGGTATGGATATTTCCCGCAAGTAGGCGTCTTAACGAGACCATCAACGGGTAAGGTGATGCTGAATGTTATTTTCTTTTAGGACTGTTGTGCTGCGCTGGACAGTTCGCGACAAGGGCAAACCGTCGCAGAATTATACTACAGAAGTCCGCTAACGAGGTTACGAGATTTTATGGAGCGAAAGTGTGTCAGGCTGTCCAATGGAGTGCTTCTCTCTACGACAGCACCTCGTATCATACTTCACAGGACACGGTTACACATGTTGCTTCTTTGGGCTACCCTCCCCTCCGCCTCCTCCACACACACTCCTGACATGGTACCCAGCGACATCTTCCTCTTTTCCGGAATGCGTGACAGGCAATTGCAGAATGATGAGGAGGTGATTTTCCAGGTAGAACGTTTCCTGAATAGCCAAAATGCAGACTTCGGTGTCCACCAAGTCATCGAGCCCTGAGAAAAACGTATCACATGAAGTACTGAATATGCTGTGGACTGACAGTATCACCATCCAACATGCAGATCCATGAATTAAGTGCCTTGGCAATACTGCGGCACGTGACAGCGCTACGAAAACTAGGCATACTGACAATCCGGCCTTTAAAGTGCGTGAGCGTCCACCCGCCGATAGCATACAGAACGCCAATACAAGGTATGACGTCCTTGCCTAGCAATGGAAGATTTTCTCCATGTTGTCGATGAGCCTGGTCAGCAAGGCTCGCAATAACGTCTCTCAATACTGAACTTGCTTCTGTAATACTTTAATAGTACAAAATGGGAGTAAGGGGGAAAAGATAGACGGGAAGTGAAAACCGGGTGTATGAATATTTCCAGCAGGTGGGCGCCTTTTCGAGACCACAAGGAACTCGCATACAAGCTGAGCGAGACGGCCTGCTGATGGTCTAATCGACGTAGTCTCGGCTTAGCAATCCCAGTGACCTCTAACACGATAACAGCCTAATGAGACAGCACGTAAATATTTTTGCCTCTGGAAACATCCCACCGCCGGCAGGACCTGAGAAAGAGACAGTGCTTGGTCTAACGATGGTGTCTCCGAATTTTCGCAAAGAGGGAGAACATCCACGCCAATCCTAGCAGATCGTTATTAATATTACTGTAAAATGCAGTCGAGTGGTTTTACTGTAGGGAATGCTAACCAGGTGAATACTGAAGGAGGGTCAAAAACTATCGAGCGAAAAGGGACGAAAAGTGAAATTTGGTGAGGGTGAGTGAAGGAGTCGGGAGAAGGTGCTGCAGAAGTGGTGAGTGACTACTTGAGTGGTCAGTGAACAGTCGTCTGACCGACACAAAGATAAAATACTGATTCTTTTCATTTGCACCGACCCATTGTGTTTAAGTGGAAAATAATGAATCATCTGGGTGTAGTAACAGCGAACTGCAGAATTTTTTTTATCACCGAGCTGAAGATAGACGTGCTACAATTTAAAGAGGTTTTCAGTACCGAGGTAGTGAACGTCAAGTTGCGAAATAATCGTGATATTTCACAAGCAGAACTGGATTCTAGTTGTGTTAAACAAAATCTATTCTGTAGTTTCCTTGTATGTTGTCTTCACTATAGTCAATCGATTTGGTTCCCTTAAATGTTTTTATGAGTTTTATTATGGCCGACGTGGCCAGTTTAAAATCTCGCAACATTTCTCCGATCCTATGATTGAAGCAGAGATTGTAGGAAAATGTAACGAGTTGATAACCTCTGTTTCACGGGAATTTTGAGGTAAAGTAAGGCTTACGACTATTAAATACAATAGGCTACTCGTATTGTTTAGTCAGGCATGTGCATGGTGTGCATCATGTGAAAGTAGTAGTATATAGAAACACTAGGAGGTGTGAAAGAACAGCCACGTCACACGTCTTCAGGAAGTGAGTTATGGCCTGTGGTTGCACCGTTGTTAAGAGTGAAAACCTTACATGTTAATCGAGTTGAAGTCCGGGAATCGAGCTGACCACACAAGCCTCAAGTGTACTCGCACTGCAGTTACTACACCTGCAACACCCCCTTTGCAAAATTATAAATGACAGTGCTGGTAAACCTCTTACGTTATTTGATTTTCAAACAGCTGAGCAGAACTGAACGTACCCCGACATTTCTCTCTTTACCTATTCTGATCAACACTAAACTGACGCACAATATTTTTAGCGCAACGCAATCTGACTTTCAATAATCCCTACAAAAGAATGGCCCTGACTAACAATAATCTATACCTTTCATGAATCACATACCTCACAAAAATCTTCGTTTCTCGAACTACTGCAATACAGCGAGCGCCAATACTGCCAGCTAAATAAAAGATTCTAACTACTGAGGGCACTAACTACTGAAAGGCATAGTTAGCAAATAAAAGATTTTGACAGAGAACAAACAATGTATTTACCTTAATAATGTTCAAAAGTCGTCATATATAAATATATATCAGTTCATCATATCCAGTATTAAAAATTTACTCTTTCTGATGGACACACGTCCAGATCGTCCGCTCTAAAAATTCTTCCATCTCTCTCCCCACACCCACCGTTGCTGGCGGCTCATCTCCAACTGCGAAACGCTACGCGCTGTTCACATCCAACTGTCCAACACTACAATAGCAAATATTCCAACAATGCAAACCAACCACTGACTGCACACAGCACTGTCAGTGATTTTCATACAGAGCGCTACGTGGCGTTACCAACATAAAAACCTAAACAGCCTACTTACACACCCTGTGAACTAGGACTTTGTCATCCATAGCCGCGCGGGGTAACCACGCGATCTAGGCGTCTTGTCACGGTCCGCGCGTCCACCCTCGTCGGAGGTTCGAGTCCACCCTCGGGCATTGGTACGTGTGATGTCCATAGCGTAAGTTAGTTTAAGGTGTTAAATGAAGTTTTGCCTGATGTTGCTTTATTTGCGAGATATGGTGTGTAATGTCATTTGTGGTAAGCATTGTATCGTGGGCCAATAGAGGCTTTAGCGCGTCGTGTTCGCCTGCGTACCGACCGATCTTACTTTGTTGACGCTACCACTGCACATTTCTAGTCGCGAGGCAAAAGAGTATCTCAGTGTTGCTTATCGCTACAAGTAGACAGCTGGTGCAGGACCCACCAGATCTCCGGATTTCTACCCTTGGGGCCGTCTCAAGGAGCTCGTGACCTCGTGTGCGGTTTTGCAGTTGAGAAAGCAGCACACCTGTGAAACTGTGCAGAATGAGATGAACGGAGCCTCCAACACTCCGAGAGCGGGAGGGAGTTGAGCACGCCACTGTTCGTCTATGTGGACATAATTTTGCACATGTTTTCGGGTAAACGTGCAGTACGTAGCTGAGTTGAATTTCTGGTCCTTTTGTTGCTTTCTGAGAGTTAATTATGAGTTGTCCGGGTTGCGCTTGTGATCCCCACTCTACTACATTACTCAGAAATAAATCAATTTCAGACAACATTTTATTATGCGTTTTACTTTTATTTTGATGCATACAATACACCCGCGAAGTGTGTACATTTGAATCATCCTTTATACCCCGAAAGAGACATGCATAATGTTGCAGTAGGTAGTACTGGAAGCTCTCCAAAACTGACACCAGTCCAAACAAGAATTCTAGCGCTGTCGTTCTTGTTCTACAGTACTGGCAGACAATCCTCTCTCTAGGCTAAGGTGCGACACTTCTGAACGGGACACCACATTGCTATTTCTTGATTCACTCACGATGTGCAAGAGATAATTTGCGCCGCCCCGTGGCTCTGTGCGATATGTTAACGAGGACACAGAGGAATCTATAGAAGCTGCGATACACCGCGTGATGACTTATGTGCAACAGAGGCTGTTGACAGGCATCGTATTGAGGAAAGTGCACTGCTGGTTTGGTATCCTCTCGCTCTTAAGGCAAGACAAAGACCCTGGTGGGGCTCTATAACACGTGGTCGACCTTGATTGTCCAACACCGAATGTTTTCCGCCTCGTGTAGCCTTGTACAGCTTTAGAGTGACTCAACGGTCGACCTTTTATCCTAGTCCTTTCTGCGCTGCTAGCACTTAGCTTCTAGCCCACCAATGATTCTGACACGTATGTCATCGAAATGTGCTTGCTGTGCCATTCTGCACGCCTATTGACTTGAATGCTGTACTCAAATGCACAAGAAACCAAATCTCTACCGCTAAAATATGCACGATCTCTCGACTCATGGACAGTAACCGAATACTACTAAGACAAGTGCTGCATGTTTGACGGCTAAAAGCGAATAAAGATCATCTGAAAACACATGTATGACTGCTCTACCACCCATGAAGGCCGCTTATCAAGAAAACTTCACATGCGTGCAATCGATATTTGAAGTTGAAACGAATCTATAGACCGCATCACAAGTCGCCGAACAGACGATACTGTGGAAGACACAATAATTATAACATTTTCGGTATACCCACACTGCAGTAGTCCAACATCTAGAACTTTGCCTCAAGCTGTTCCATACCGCTGTGTTTCAATGACTTAAATGAAACTCTAGAATTGCACTTCGAAGACGAATAAGAAAATAATGTACAACACGGTATTGCGTTTTGGAACAAACTTCTGTGTAAGTACTGAACGCGTGGACACGCATTGTTTTTACAAAATATTTGATTTTTTTACCTAACACATTTCTTACCCATGTTGTACATCTACAGGTCATAATATTGAAACTTCCTGGCGGATTAAAACTGTGTACCGACCGAGACTCGAACTCTGGACCTTTGCCTTTCGCGGGCAAGTGCTGTTACCTTCACAGCTACGCAAGCACGACTCACGCCGCGTCCTCACAGCTTCACTTCTGCCTGTACCTCGTCTCCTACCTCCCAAAATTAACAGAAGCTCTCCTGCGAAGCCTTTCAGAACTATATATTGCCTGATACACATTATTGTTTCTACAACAACTTCTACTTTTGCAGGCTCAAGATACATTAACTAACTAACATAGATTGACTGAAATAAAAATCGCATGTGCGCTACTAGCGCCACTACGAGGAAGGAAATCAGATTTTGCTTCAAATACACGCCGTAACGGTCGTGAGCGTTAGTTACCTTTGAGACTGGATGTGATGACAGGATGTTAGTTAAGAATGCCTTTAAGGCTACAAAGATGCACCATCAGCAGCTCGTTGAGCTTGAAGGAGTTCTTGTAATAGGGCTACGAGAAGCTGGATGTTCCTTCTGCAATATTACAGAAAGACTTGGCATGAATGTAGCAACTCTACGAAATTCCTGGTAGCGTTGGTCACGGGAATATGCGCTCGCAAGAAAATCGAGCTTCGGGCGGCCACGTGGCACCACTGAGTAGAAAGAGCATCGTGGTTGGCACCACAGTGACACAACGAACGTGTAAATCGCTTGCGCCAAGGACAGCTGCAAGCGTTAATTCTATTAACCCCAAACCACCGCCATTTGTGACTTCAGAGTTTTCGAGCCAGACCTCATTGTAGGACAGTCTGTTGTGTTTTCAGATGAAAGCTGATTTTGCCTCGGTATCTGTGAAGGCCGTGTGTTAGTTATGATGAGGCCAGTAAAGACCTGCTCCCAACGTCTCTGTGTGCTAGACACACTGGATCTACACGCGGAATTATGGTCTGAGGTGCGATTTCGTATGGCAGGAGGAGAACTCTCATGGTTATCCCACACACCATGATTGCAAATTTGTACGTCAGTCTCGTGATTCGACCTCTTGTGCTCCCATTCATGAACAGCATTCCAGGTGTGTTTTCCAACAAGATAACGCTCGCCTTCGTACCGGTGTTGTAACCCAACATGTTCTACAGAGTGTCAACGTGTTGCCTCGGCCTGTTGGATCACCAGATCTGTCTCCAACCGAACACACATGGGTCATTATTGGACGACAAATCCAGTGTCATCCACAAAGAGCAATTACTGTCCCCGTATTGTCCGCCCAAGAGCAACAGACATGTAATTACATCTCACAAACTGGCACCTGTCATCTCTACAAGACAATGCATACACGTTTGCATACTTTCATTCAACATTCTGTGGGTTATACCGGTTATATGTGTACCAGCATTTCACATTTGTAATGTCTTACCTCGCGTTGACATTAACCTGTGATCTTGCAATGTTATTCACTTAAATATGTTACCTAGACAAATGTTTCCTCGAAATTTTATTCCTCTATATTAATTATCTTTTGATGTTGCAATTTTTTTCGTCCGTGTAGATTATTACATCAGTGCAGGACTCTACAGGTAAATGACCTTGTTGGATGGTAGAATAAGCACAAGCCTGTATTTCAAAATAATTTTTACTCGACTTTAACCGTTACTGTTAGAGTACGCCGCTTGTAAGTGACCTCACACCGTTGTGCTATGTAGCTCACATATGTCTGTGTTGTCCCGCCAAAGTTAATTCTGTAAAGTGTATTGTTGACGTTTACTATATTGACGTCGAAATCCACACCTTACGGAATTTACTTGCTCGTTGTTGTGTGGTGGAAGAAGGTAGAACAGCGGGTTGCAGCTACGGAGCTTGCTAAGGTGCAGAGATTGACCCGCTTAGCCATATGTTGTTGTTGTGGTCTTCAGTCATGAGACTGATTTGATGCAGCTCTCCATGCTACTGTATCCTGTGCAAGCCTCTTCATCTCCCAGTACTTACTGCAACCTACATCCTTCTGAATCTGCTTAGTGTATAATCTCTTGGTCTCCCTCTACGATTTTTACCCTCCACCCTGCCCTCCAGTACTAAATTGGTGATCCCTTGATGCCTCAGAACATGTCCTACCAACCGATCCCTTCTTCTTGTCAAGTTGTGCCACAAACTCCTCCCCAATTCTATTCAATACCTCCTCATTAGTTACGTGATCTACCCACCTTATCTTCGGCATTCTTCTGTAGCACCAAATTTCGAAAGCTTCTTTTCTCTTCTTGTCCAAACTATTTCATGTTTCACTTCCATACATGGCTACACTCCATACAAACACTTTCAGAAACGACTTCCTGACACTTAAATCTATACTCGATGTTATGAAAGTTCTCTTCTCCAGAAACGCTTTCCTTGCCATTGCCAGTCTACATTTAACCCTCTCTACATCGACCATCATCAGTTATTTTGCTCCCCAAATAGCAAAACCCCTTTACTACTTTAAGCGTCTCATTTCTTAATCCAATTCCCTCAGCATCACCCGACTTAATTCGACTACATTCCATTGTCCTCGTTTTGTTTTTGTTGATGTTCATCTTATATCCTCCTTTCAAGACACTGTACATTCCGTTCAACTGCTCTTCCAAGTCCTTTGCTGTCTTTGACAGAATTACAATGCCATCGGTGAACCTCATAGTTTTTATTTCTTCTCCATGGATTTTAATACCTACTCCGAAGTTTTCTTTTGTTTCCTTTACTGCTTGCTCAATACACAGATTGAATAACTTCGTGGAGAGGCTAAAACCCTGTCTCACTCCCTTCCAAACGACTGCTTCCCTTTCATGTCCCTCGACTCTTGTAACTGCCATCTGGTTTCTGTACATATTGTAAATAGCCTTTCGCTCCCTGTATTGTACCCCTGCCACCTTTAGAATTTGAAAGAGAGTTTTCCAGTCAACATTGTCAAAAACTTTCTCTAAGTCTACAAATGCCAGAAACGTAAGTTTGCCTTTCCTTAATATTTCTTGTAAGATAAGTCGTAGTGTCGATATTGCCTCACGTGTTCTAATATTTCCACAGAATCCAAGCTGATCTTCCCCGAGGTCGGCTTCTACCAGTTTTTCCATTCGTCTGTAAAGAATTCAATTTAGTATTTTGCAGCCGTGACTTATTACACTGATAGTTCGGTAATTTTCCCATATGTCAACACCTGCTTTCTTTGGGATTGGAATTATTATATTCTTCTTAAAGTCTGAGGGTATTTTGCCTGTCTCAAACATCTTGCTCACCAGATGTTCTCAGGACTGGCTCTCCTAAGGCTGACAGTAGTTCTAATTTATTTGCTTACTTTCTTGTATTATTCAAAAATACAATTTTGTAGGTATTTACAAGTTTATGCTTCCAATTAGGTACTTACAAGGTTAGGCTGTCTGCCCCCGGGGAGCTGAGTAGTCAGCGCGACAGAATGTCAGTCCTCAGGGCCCTGGTCCGATTCCCCGCTGGATCGGAGATTTTCTCCGCTCAGGGACTGGGTGCTGTGTTGTCCTAATCATCATCACTTCATACCCATCGATGCCAAGTCGCCTAAGTGGTATCAAATCGAAAGACTTGCACTCGGCGAACTGTCTACCCGACGGGAGGCCCTAGTTACACGACATTTATTTATTTATTTAAGTTTAGGCTTCCAATGTCGAAGAATCGGCGACAACTTGCTCATCTTATCGACCCTCTTCATACTCGCCTATATAGCAAAAGATCCGTTGGCAGCTTTTATGACTGTCAAAAATAATTGTGGTACCACCCAGACAAGCTGATTCCCATGAGGCAGTCCGAACACGCTGTTGTAGATAATGCTGTCAATTAGTGCCAGGGGTGACACTTGTTTCTCTGGGCGGCACAAATTTGCAAGTACGGCAGCAATATCTCTGATTAAAAATAAACAGCATTCAGCAAATGATTAAGTCCTGTACTTCAGAACATCTTCCAGGCTTTACCCTCTAGCAAGCCGTGGAAAATATTTTTAATATATTTCCTTACTCCATTTTTAGTCGATACCATTAACTTTTTGTATGCTGCAGTCTTTTTCTAAAGTTACAAGAATTACTCTGGAATAGTGAAGATTTTCCAAATGTGAAAAAATGTTTCAGTCTACAACGTGGTCTTGTACCTAAGTACAGCTCAATTGGCATTCAAAAGCGTAAGTTTCTAGAGAAATCTGATTAACACTGTATTTAGTAGTGTGTCTACTACATTAGTATACTAATATGCACCAACAATCAGTAAGTTAAAATAGGTAGATGTATATGAAAAGCCAGTTGCAAGTTAAATACATTTTGAAGTAAGTACATTTTGGAAGCTAACACAAATTTTGAAACTTCCTGGTAGGTAACAGCTGTATGCCAGACTGAGAATCGAACTGGGGCCTCTGCGTTTTGTAGGCAATTGGCCTGCCAGTTGAGCTACCCAAGCACAACTCACAACCTCTCCTCACGGCTTTACTTCCGCCAGTACCTTGTCTCCTACCTTCCAAACTCCACAGAAGTCCTCCTGCGAAACTTACAAGACTACTACTCCAGGAATGAATGATATTGAGGTACGTGGAATATTCGTACAGGCCCATTTAATAAAGGAACACTGGGGAAACAAACCGTTTAGCGAAAATATTTGCACAGTGCTGAGAGGGCGTGTCCTAAAAACATACTAAAAATTCTCCCCTGGAGGCGTGAGCGTTGGGGTGATGGTGGGTCACTTTACATTGGTGATCTCCTCGGGAGGTATAAGTAGGGGGAAGCAATATATTCGATACCTCACCCAGAAACGCACCCTCTTGAAACCTGGACAGCAAGCTACACCGCGATGCAGAGCGCCTCTCCTGCAGAGTCTGCCACTTGAGTTTGCCAAACATCTCCGTAATGCTACCACACTTACCAAATAACTCTGTGATGAAACGCGCCGCTCTTCTTAGGATCTTCTCCATCTCCTCTGTCAACCCGACCTGGTATGTATCCCAAACTAATGAGCAATACTCAAGTATAGGTCGAACGAGTGTTTTGTAAGCCATCTCCTTTGTTGATGGACTACATTTTCTAAGGACTCTCCTAATGAATCTCAACCTGGCACGCGCATTACCAACAATTAGTTTTGTATGATCATTCCACTTCAAATCGTTCCGTACGCATACTCCCAGATATTTTACAGAAGTAACTGCTACCAGTGTTTGTTCCGCTATCATATAATCATACAATAAAGGATCCTTCTTTCTATGTATTCGCAATAGATTACATTTGTCTATGTTAAGGGTCAGTTGCCACTCCCTGCACCAAATGCCTCTCCGCTGCAGATCTTCCTGCATTTCGATGCAATTTTCTAATGCTGCAACTTCTCTGTATACTACAGCACCATCTACATCTACATTTATACTCCGAAAGCCACGCAACGGTGTGTGGCGGAGGGTATTTTATGTGCCACTGTCATTACCTCCTCTTCCTCTTCTAGTCGCGTATGGTTCGCGGGAAGAACGACTGCCGGAGAGCCTCTGTGCGAGCTCGAATCTCTCTAATTTTACATTTACGTTTTTCTCAAATAACTCGAAACCCGAGGTTTCTAGCAAAATTATTCCCAACTACAAATTAAACTACATTAAATTTCCTACAAAAAATTCGTTTTAGTGGATAAATTGTGCTAGGAGTACAACAAGATTGAGGAGGGAGATGTGTGGGGTAGACGTGCGAGGGAAGGTAGGTCTCCGAATTGTAGTCATACACTTACCTCCCCCACAGGTCTGCAAACTGAAGGTCGAGCGGATGATTTCCCACTCTATCTACCCCACTACGTCACAAGGAGCAGCTACAAAGTGTTCCACGAATTTGTACTGACCCACCTGAATCACTGGCGACAAAGAGAGCGAACACGCCCAAGGTGTGTTTATTTTCCACAAAATGCGTTAACACTACTTGGAATGCAGATATGAGTCGCCACTGTTAAGAGAGATATAGTTTTGAACTCAAAAGAGAGCAGCTCTCATGGTGGGGGAAGCTGCCTCCCCAGAAGGACAGTACAGCTGTTGTACGGAATGACGAACAATCAGTTCTTCCTCTAGCAGTGCAGAGACTTACATAGATTGCATTATGTGCATTGGTGTTAATAGTAGCCCACATCTGCATTCCAAGTACACTACTGGTCGTTAAAATTGCTACACCAAGAAGAAATGCAGATGATAAACGGGTATTCTGTTGCGACTTGGCAAGACAGCCAAGCCACTATGAGATAGCCGAAAGGCACGCGTTTAGGCTCACGCAGGCTGGCGTGAGGTCTGGAACAGGTAAAGTAATTATACTAGCAAAAAAGGTACGTAGCTTCTGGAATACTTAACTCTAATCCATAATTGGTGAACATCGGTCTGACGGTACATGCATCACAAGATAAATAGCAAATGATAATGGCGCCTTGCTAGGTCGTAGCAAATGACGTAGCTGAAGGCTATGCTAACTATCGTCTCGGCAAATGAGAGCGTAATTTGTCAGTGATACATCGCTAGCAAAGTCGGGTGTACAACTGGGGCGAGTGCTAGGAAGTCTCTCTAGACCTGCAGTGTGGCGGCGCTCGGTCTGCAATCACTGACAATGGCGACACGCGGGTCCGACGTATACTAATGGACCGCGGCCGATTTAAAGGCTACCACCTAGCAAGTGTGGTGTCTGGCGGTGACACCACATATTCATTGGACAAATATATTATACTAGAACTGACATGTGATTGCAGTTTCACGCAACTTGGGTGCATAGCTCCTGAGATTTCAGTGCCCAGAACAACCAGCTCTGGCCGTAATAACGGCCTTGATACGCTTGGGCATTGAGTTAAACAGAGCTTGGATGGCGTGTACAGGTACAGCTGCCCATGCAGCTTCAATACGACACCACAGTTCATCAACAGTAGTGACTGGCGTATTCTGATGAGCCAGTTGTTCGGCCACCATTAACCAGGCGCTTTCAGTTGGTGAGAGATCTGCAGAATGTGCTGGCCAGGACAGGAGTCGAACATTTTCTGTATCCAGAAAGGCCCGTACAGGACCTGCAACATGCGGTCGTACATTATCCTGCTGAAATGTAGGGTTTCGCGGGGATCGAATGAAGGATAGAGACACGGATCGTAACACATCTGAAATGTAACGTCCACAGTTCTAAGTGCCGTCAATGCGAATAAGAGGTGACCGAGACGTGTAACCAATGGCACCCCATACCATCACGCCGGGTGATACGCCAGTATGGCGATGACGAATACACGCTTCCAATGTGTGTTCACCGCGAAGTGGCGAAACATGGATCCGACCATTATGATGCTGTAAACAGAACCTGGATTCATCCGAAAAAATGACGTTTTGCCATTCGTGCACCCAGGTTCGTCGTTGAGTACACCAGTACACCATCGCAGGCGCTCCTGTCTGTGATGCAACGTCAAGGGTAATCGCAGCCATGGTCTCCGAGCTGATTGTCCGTGCTGCTGCAAACGTCATCGAACTGTTCGTGCCGGTCGTGGTGGCCGAGTGGTTCTAGGCATTTCAGTCTGGAACCGCACGACCGCTACGGTTGCAGGTTCGAATCCTGCCTCGGTCATGGATGTGTGTGATGTCCTTAGGTTAGTTAGGTTTGAGTAGTTCTAAGTTCTAGGGGACTGATGACCTCAGAAGTTTAGTCCCATAGTGCTCAGAGCCATTTGAACCAAATGTATAACTGTTCGTGCAGATTGTTGTTGTCTTGCAGACGTCCCCATCTGTTGACTCAGGGATCGAGACGTGGCTGCACGATCCGTTACAGCCATGCGGATAAGATGCCTGTCATCTCGACTGCTAGTCATACGACGCCGTTGGGATCCAGCACGGCGTTCGCTATTACCCTCCTGAATCCACCAATTCCATATTCTGCTAACAGTCATTGGATCTCGACCAACGCGAGCAGCAATGTCGCGATACGATAAACCGCAATCGCGATAGGCTACAATCGGACTTTTACCAAAGTCGGAAACGTGATGGTACGCATTTCTCCTCCTTACACGAGGCATCACAACAACGTTTCACCAGGCAACGCCGGTCAACTGCTGTTTGTGAATGAGAAATAGGTTGGAAACTTTCCTCATGTCAGCACGATGTAGGTGTCGCCACCGGCGTCAACCTTGTGTGAATGCTCTGAAAAGCTAACCATTTGCATATCACAGCATCTTCTTCCTGTGAGTTAAATTTCGCGTCTGTAGCACGTCATCTTCGTGGTGTAGCAATTTTAATCGCCAGTAGTGTACATCTAAGCTGAACTCAGGACCAGTACATCGAAATAATAATGTGAACACGCGATTCACACTGCCCTGTCTTGGCCGGCATGGTAGACGCGAACGCGTGTTATCGACACTTCGACTTTATAATCACTTTTTGGTAGAAACAATTGGTCACTATTTGATGTAATTCTCACGGTTTACTGAAGGTCAACGCAAGATGATGAGGACACATTCAGCCCGTACGCCATTTTCAATACAGCTCCTCTCACTAAGCCACTACAACAGTGTGTGTGGTTCTCAGGTGACAACACCAGTACTCGAAACTTCCTGCAGATTAAAACTGTGTGCCAGACCGAGACTCGAACTCTGGACCTCTGCCTTTCGCGGACAAGGGCTCTACCACCTGAGCTACCCAAGCACGACTGACGCCCTTTCCTCATACTTCGGCCAGTACCTCGTCTACTTGAGCACTTGCCCGCGAATGGCAAAGGTACCGAGTTCGAGTCTCGGTCCGGCACACAGTTTTAATCTGGCAGGAAGTTTCACCATTAGTAATGCTTACAAACGAAATCCAAATGCGTTAACAGGCGATCTGCAGCTACCCTTAACTAGTGACAAGGTGTTAATTTCTTGCGATGCTGTGGGAACACAACATTCACGTCGCATAGGTACAGAAACCGCTTCGATAGATCCTGGCCAATCTTTAGCAGGTGGATGGAGGCGTCGTTGCGTGCGAGTTCGGCTGAAGCCCGCGGGGAGCAGAAGTTTGATTTACGACCACGAGGCAGGTGCCGCGTCGGCGCAAGCCGAACTAGATGTCCGACACTCGATGTAATTGTATATGCTAATGAGACAGCACTTGTCTAGATCACGCGTCGACAGCTTCAGTGTAAGTGGGCGTCAGTACTAGGAATTAGGCAAGGCAGGCGTTGCCATGATTTTAAAAGACGGCGATTAAATGGGAATCCCACGCTTCTTAGCCGCGCGGTGTAGCCGAGCAGTCTAGGGCGTCTTGTCACGGTCCGTGCGGCTTCCCTCGTTGGAGGATCGAGTCCTCCCTCGGGCATGGGTGTGTGTATCGTCCATAGTGTAAGTTAGTTTAAGTTAGATTAGTAGTGTGTAAGCTTAGGGACCGATGACCTCAGCAGATTACTCCCATAAGACCTTACCACAAAATCTCCATGCTTCTTAGAATTCTCTGAGTTACGTAGCCCAGACTGGCAGCTCTGCAGCTAAGTATAGCTGATTTGTAGAGACGATTAAGCCTTTGATAAGCATTAGGAGTAACGCCAGTTGCTTTTCTTCTTTCAAAAATGGTTCAAATGGCTCTGAGCACTATGGGACTTAATATCTGAGGTCATCAGTCCCCTAGAACTTAGAACTACTTAAACCTAACTAACTTAAGGACATCACACACATCCATGCCCGAGGCAGGATTTTAACCTGCGACCGTAGCGGTCGCGCGTTTCCAGACTGAAGTGCCTAGAACCGCTCAGCCACTCCGGCGGGCAAACTATTTCAACATACCACCACATAAAGGCAGTACCATGCAATTCCAACAGACGTCGTACGTAAAAATCGAATACCTTAGTCAATTTAAAAACTTCAGCTCATAACGGAGGCTTAAGGGTCATATCAATAACGGTAAGTGCCTACAGTTATTAGATATTCATAACTGATGTTCATAACAATCACGTTTCCACCTGAAAAAATTCACTTTTATGGTTAAATAAGTGTTTGTGAAAATGAAGCACTTGTGAGTACGCATTATTTGCCAATTAACCACTCAACTGAAAACGTTTCTTGTTATAGTTACATTTTATTGTTGCAGACTGCTACTTTGGTTTTGTTAACAATGTACTTCAATTTTGTAAATATAGCGTGCGACACTGGAATGCACTAAGAAGAGAACAATAGCTATGATTGGGAAGGCTGCAGCCAGATTTTAACATACCTCTGAGTTTACCAACTGCGTCATCGCTGTCTACAAATAGGTGCAGGGTCATTTACATCTCTATTTGCTATAAAGGGCATGAAACGGATAAAATGGCGGAAATATTGATTGCAACTTTCATTTTTAATCTACTAGTTTTGCACTGCGATGGTTTTAGTACGACTTCTGCTGTCTCACGGTGGCGTAAAAATGAGAGTTTTTACAATTCCATATGTTAGTAAAATGCCATAAAATGCCGTTGACTGATGACTCAGCACAGCATGCAAATCGTGCTGTCTTTTCGTTCTATATCTTTCTCGTTCACGTAAGCGGAACAAAAAAAATGGCTCTGAGCACTATGGAACTTTACTTCTTTGGTCATCAGTCCCCTAGAACTTAGAATTACTTAAACCTAACTAACCTAAGGATATCACACACACTCACGAGCGAGGCAGGATTCGAACCTGCGACCGTGGCGGTCGCGCGGTTCCAGACTGTAGCGCCTAGAACCGCTCGTCCACACCGACCGGCTAAGCGGAACATCTGAGAGTATTTATGATTGATTATTTCCACTTTTTTCATCAATGTCTTTTCTCCATCAGAGTTTGGAATTGTGTTAAAATGAATTAAACACACAGAGGGCACGTTTACACAGCAGTTGCTGTCACGCACCTAACTTCTAATGGGGATCTTTCTTCTATAACAACAGTTGCTACTTTCATTGCCTGTCGGGAAAGGGGAAAGCACTCATTACTATTGCATTTCAATAACCATCAATGTAAGAGATGTGATAGCTTTTCATTATTAATTACTTTCACCAATACACTGTACGTCAAGTATATAACGTTTGTAGAGCAAAGGGTAGGCGTTAATGTTGACACCGTGGGCCATTTTGTAGCACAAACCATACTGGAAATATATGACTTAATCTACCTCCGATGTATACTGTATGAAACTCGTTCTGCTTGCTGCGGCAATCATTGAAAAAAAATTCGGGATAGAAGTACTGATCGGCATTTCCCAGTTAAGTTATTACAGAGCATAACTGGTGACAATTTTTTGTATTCGCGATCTAATTTTCAGTCAAAATTATCACTACCCCTTTCAACATGTTCTATCAATAGCATTCAGCTGCCTTTACCGATGTCGCTCTGTGCAACCCGCAATGCTAGAGACTCCAACACCATGCGCGAGGTTTTCAAATTCTCTCGATAGCTGTGGCCCGAACTATTAATCTTACAGAAAAAGTGAACAGGACACTTCTGTGCGAAATTTACTGTAGTTAAATTTTGTTCTCGGTTAAGTTTTCAGTGAAGATCACGGGTTTCGAATCCAAGAAAAACGTACAAAAGTGACCTTCAAACACACCTCCACCAGCCGGCCGGGGTGGCCGAGCGGTTCTGGGTGCTACAGTCTGGAAACGAGCGACCGCTACGGTAGCAGGTTCGAATCCTGCCTCGTTCGTGGGTGTGTGTGATATCCTTAGGTTACGTTGACAATTCGATCCCAGCTTAGCCCTTACAAGCATAGTATTTTCGTACTTAGAGGGCCAGACGAATACAACGACATATTTTTTTATTTTATTCTATTAGATTTCACAAAATTGTTACATAAAATTAACATTCTGCAAAGCGGACGACTATGGTGGTGACTTAATAACTCTACTCAATGAAAACCAAAAGCGGTCGAATTTGCGAAATAATTCGTACAGTCACAAATTTCTGTACAGTTGTAGGAGCAATCACCATGAACAACTTGAAAACTACGGCCTCTAGGAAAAACATAGTATTTTGACGCTAAATCTACGAAATTACCAACCTTACAAGTTACCAAGAATAAGTAAATTTGTTGTTATTTCGCATTAGTAACCTGCTACATTGACAAAACCTGAATCTAAGGCTATCTATTGCACTCTGTCTTACAAAATGCACGCGAAAATACAAAGGTCTCTTAATTGACGATGAAGAAGCGTTCATACATTTCACTGCAAATGGTGAACTCAATAGACAATTTAGCAATAAGTTGCCTTTTGAATATTGAACATGGTGGGTAATAATTACATTTCCAACCTGATTTTCTGCGTTGGCTACTTCAAAGACAGAATACATATCTCAGCTGAATATACTGTAGTAGAAGAACTCAGAATGTCTACTTTCAATATTAAACTACCGTTCGAAAAACAAAGCTCTGCAAGCCAAGCACAATGGAGTCACTAATAACACTAGTTAAAAAATTTAAACTTTTCTCTGCATCTGGTTTGTAAACAGGTGGATTTACCTAAGTTTGGGGTGCTGAATACACAGGTAAAATCGTTTTTTCTCTATGACGCCACATTTCCTAGATACACAGAAGAATAAAAAATCGTAATAGCGAAAATTGACACAATTAAGTCAAACAATAAAACATACAGATCGTTTGAAATCAATAGTATTTTTAATTCATATATAGGCATGATGCCAATAAAAGATCCAAATTAGTTCAGAAGATACTTTCATCTTTAATCGTCTTTGGTTTTTGAAAATTGCGACGACGGAGCTCTTCTTTTGTTTGCCGTTTCCCTACTCTCCTTAACAAGACCTCAGCAGTAGTCACCCATCATCGAAGGGTTCCAATGGCCTTGGTAGCGGTGTTCCATGGTAAGAATGTCCTGGTGAAAGCGTTCACCATGCTCATCGCTTACGGTTCCCAAATTTTCCGGGAAGAAATCAAGGTGAGAATGTGGCAAGTGAATTTTAAGCGACATTCTATACCCCACGTTTTTATAGTTGTCCAACAAATCATTCACAATGGTAACACAGTTTTTGTCTTTTCTGTTACCCAAAAAGCCCTTCGCAATTGCTTTAAAAGAGGACCAAGCAGGTAATTGGATATCTGTGATTTTGGTATCAAAGGTTGGATGTTGCACGCCAAAAAATATACCCTCTTTCAGTTTTGCTTCACTTGATTTGGAAAACTTTTCTTTTAAATGATTGAAACCCTCACCTTCTTTATCCAGAGCTCTTACAAAGTTCTTGATAAGGCCGAACTTGATATGAATGGGAGGCAAAATGATTTTATCGGGCTCAACCAATGGGGTACTGTTTACATTCACGTTTCAGGAACGTATGACTTCCTGATAGGCCATTCCTTGACTGTATAGTGGTTCTTGGTGTCACGGCTGTCCCAAAGGCACAAAAGGCAGCAATATTTCGTGAATCCAGCCTGTAAACCTGTAAGGAGTGCAACAACTTTCAAATCACAGCAAAGCTGCCATTCACGATCCTTATATTTGATAGCCTCTAGCACCAAAGCCATGGTTTCATAAGTGTCTTCCATGTCTACTGCGTAAAGCAAAGGTACCGATGGAAATGCATTGCTATTACGTAGTAGTACTGCTTTCGAGCTGGTTTTACTGAAGTGAATAAATAGTCGCCACTCCTGTGCAATATGTTGTACACCTAGCTGCATCATCAGCCGATTGACATCTCTACGAACACACAGTGAATTCTGCATATCGAAATACTGAGCGAAGGAAGCACCTCTTGATCTGAAACAGGAAATT
Source organism: Schistocerca serialis cubense (assembly GCF_023864345.2). Classification (NCBI taxonomy): domain Eukaryota; kingdom Metazoa; phylum Arthropoda; class Insecta; order Orthoptera; family Acrididae; genus Schistocerca; species Schistocerca serialis. The sequence goes on from NC_064638.1 coordinate 751,338,422, forward strand.
TTTGTCCCTGGAGCTAGAAGAATCCGTTGTTGCAGTCTCGACCCCAAGAGTTCAGCTTGCTGTTTCGGAAGTTTTAGATCGCAAACCAAATCGTTCAATTCCTTTTGATTAAAGAGCTGAGGCGAAGTGTCATGATATTGAGGGCAGTACTCTTCTATATCTTCAAAACTTTCTGATTCATTTGACGTGGTGTCTGATTCCGTGGCTTTCAAGTTCCAGACAGGAACAGGCAACCACTCATCATATGGAACAGGCAAATGCACTGAAAATACATTTGGATTCTTTATTTTATGTCTGATTTTGCTTGAATGTTTCGAAATATTTGTAAGACAGTCTGATAGTCAGTCAGATAGTCTGAATAATGGTCTTTAGGCTCACACCACACCATCGGAACAGCGAATGGCATGTCTCGACGTTTTCCTTTCAACCACTCGGTTAGGGCTGTAGTACAGGCTATGCAGGCAATATGAGGTGCAAAATTTTTATCTTGATCGCCAACAGTACAATCAAAATACAATTTATATGCCTTCTTAACCAAATCAGTGATTGGTTTTCTTTGGGCTTTTGGAGTGAATTTCCCACACCCATAACAAAAGTTGTCGGGGTGGTTTAGGCAGCAATGACATTTACTTGTTGCCATTTTTCTTAGTGTAAGTTTTAAACACAAAATGTTTGCACTATCTTCCACAGGACACATTCACTTTCATACCAGTGGGTTACCAGACCAACTATTTACTGACTATTTGTAGATCGGCTATGAGCCGTGCTGCGGCTCGCTTTGGCGCTGTTTGTAGGTTTCCGCCCTCTGTTGGAGGCCAGACGGTATGGTTTAGTTGGCGTGGTTGCGGTTGCTTTCCTTCTTCTCTTGTTGACTGGCGCCACTCGGTTCTGCAAGCAGTTCGCTGGTGGCAGCAGTTGCGGTTATCGATATGTAGTAACTGTTGCCCTATCTTTGGGGCTACATTGTTGTTTTTCCGGGTCGTGTGAGTGGGCCAGTTCGGTTGGGGACTCAGGAAGAGCCAGGTCCGCGCAGTGCCAGAACACGCCGGGACCGCTGGAGTCACGCATGGACTGCCGGATGGAAGGGCTGTGGTCACGAGGGTGCACGACCTCGTCGTAAACCGGATCCAGCAAGCTTTAAGGGTTAGGTTAGGTTAGTGTTGTTTAACGTCCCGTCGACAACGAGGTCATTAGGGACGGAGCGCAAGCTTGGGTTAGGGAAGGATGGGGAAGGAAATCGGCCGTGCCCTTTCATAGGAACCATCCCGGCATTTGCCTGAAACGATTTAGGGAAATCACGGAAAACCTAAATCAGGATGGCTGGAGACGGGATTGAACCGTCGTCCTCCCGAATGCGAGTCCAGTGTGCTAACCACTGCGCCACCTCGCTCGGAGCAAGCTTTAAGATGAGTGCATTTCAATCCAAGTAGAGAAACCTCCACCACTGTGATATCTCGCGATTCTCTAGTGACTTGGGTTCGTGTTGCTGCTCGTAGTGCCACCAAGGTGAAGAGCAGCGAGTGGAGTGGGAAAGGCGGATCTGATTAGCTATCCTCGACTTCTTGGCGCTCTAAGCACAGTATTCTGGGGACGTAATGCAGACCGCCGGTTCCGGCTTTGGCGTATTGTCTCATCGGTACATTTAGTTTATCGGACGTCAGGTAGCTTCAGCTAGATTATCATTAGTCATTCGTTAGATTGCCACTAGTCTGAGTTACCATCTTGTGAAGTGAATGCAGCTCTTGGCTGACTATCTCATCGCTCGCGAAAGTGTTTGTTGCTGAACCTTCTCAGAGGTCGATTCCTGGAAGACCGTCTGTGGCCCGTTAGTTAAGACATGTGTGTTCTAAAAGGAGGTGTGATGGCCAGTAGTTCAGTGTAACACTCCATCATTCCACGCCTTTTGCTGTGCTTGTGGCGACTTTAATATTTCAATACTTGTAAGTTGTAAATTGCAACGAGTTCTTAAACAATTTTTAATTTATTGCCATTCCTGGCGTGTAAGGCTTTCAGCCCAGATCACAGTGGCTTGCTTTTAAAACATTATCTGCTGTATGTGTATTTAATGGTGATTTGCTAAATTGTAACTCACTGAAAACACTATTGTTTATTCCTTCATTAATAACGTGTGGTATTTTTTTTATTTATTGTGGAGTCTGCAATTGCTAGTTTAAAATAAATTGTGTGTAACTGTAAAAGGCAACCAATAGCAACTGATTACAGCCCCGTCCACAATCGTAAACGAATCCTGCCTTCCCTTGACTACCAGGTTTCAGTCTAAGTTTCCTCTGAAAATCAAAAACAAGCAATTAAACGTAAAAACAGAAAAACAGCAAAAAGCGAAATATTGTATACGAAAAATAAGAAACCTTTAAAAGCTAAAAAATGGTACGTGCTAGAACATTTTGAAAGGTATATTCGGATTCTAAACATCAAAATACATACTATTTGATATATCACATCCGAGATGTAAAATGGCTGTTAACTAGTGTGATTACAAAACTTATTTCTAAGTTAGTACTGTAAAGTTAATTACTTAAAGTATAGTGGAGTACTAATATATTCCTATTTAGAAGAGCATTACGTCTTTGATAAGCTCGCCCCCCCCCCCTCCCTCCCCCGCCAAAGGTGGAGAAACGCTGGTATAGACGGTTTGTGCTACGAAGTACAGCGTACAAAATTCTACAGAACTTGGTGCCTTTGACAGCAGAGACCTAAATGTAATAGGCTGGAACACCTGCTCGGTCCATTTGACCAGTGGTACAGTACCTCAATGAAACTTGTTTTGGGTTCTATACTCAGGCGTAGTGGCATTTTTGGGTGTCAGCCATGAATACCCATCAATTCACCGCTTTTGTATATTTTGCTTATTTTTTCACAGTTCCACACAACTTCTTCCTGTTTTCTCAATTGATCTGTGTTCAGTTTTTCAAGGCCTGTCGACTGTGCCAACTTATAACTAAATCTGAGGGGGGTGCGATGGGGAGGTTCCCTTTTTAGTACCGACCCCACCACCCAGCAATTGCATGAAATTACGATCTCATAAGCAGCTCCCACCGAGTAACAATTTCTTAGATATCTGGCTTTCCCAGGAGTAGATTTATGTGATGGTTCATTGCGCCGTGTGGCTTGCGAGGTATGAAAATATTAGATACAGGCTCCCAGGTAGATGCTATTTTTCTTGACTTCCGGAAGGCGTTCGATACAGTTCCGCACTGTCGCCTGATAAACAAAGTAAGAGCCTACGGAATATCAGACCAGCTGTGTGGCTGGATTGAAGAGTTTTTAGCAAACAGAACACAGCATGTTGTTATCAATGGAGAGACGTCTACAGACGTTAAAGTAACCTCTGGCGTGCCACAGGGGAGTGTTATGGGACCATTGCTTTTCACAATATATATAAATGACTTAGTAGATAGTGTCGGAAGTTCCATGCGGCTTTTCGCGGATGATGCTGTAGTATACAGAGAAGTTGCTGCATTAGAAAATTGTAGCGAAATACAGGAAGATCTGCAGCGGATAGGCACTTGGTGCAGGGAGTGGCAACTGACCCTTAACATAGACAAATGTAATGTATTGCGAATACATAGAAAGAAGGATCCTTTATTGTATGATTATATGATAGCGGAACAAACACTGGTAGCAGTTACTTCTGTAAAATATCTGGGAGTATGCGTACGGAACGATTTGAAGTGGAATGATCATATAAAACTAATTGTTGGTAAGGCGGGTACCAGGTTGAGATTCATTGGGAGAGTGCTTAGAAAATGTAGTCCATCAACAAAGGAGGTGGCTTACAAAACACTCGTTCGACCTATACTTGAGTATTGCTCATCAGTGTGGGATCCGTACCAGGTCGGGTTGACGGAGGAGATAGAGAAGATCCAAAGAAGAGCGGCGCGTTTCGTCACTGGGTTATTTGGTAACCGTGATAGCGTTACGGAGATGTTTAATAAGCTCAAGTGGCAGACTCTGCAAGAGAGGCGCTCTGCATCGCGGTGTAGCTTGCTCGCCAGGTTTCGAGAGGGTGCGTTTCTGGATGAGGTATCGAATATATTGCTTCCCCCTACTTATACTTCCCGAGGAGATCACGAATGTAAAATAAGAGAGATTAGAGCGCGCACGGAGGCTTTCAGACAGTCGTTCTTCCCGCGAACCATACGCGACTGGAACAGGAAAGGGAGGTAATGACAGTGGCACGTAAAGTGCCCTCCGCCACACACCGTTGGGTGGCTTGCGGAGTATCAATGTAGATGTAGATGTAGATGTAGATGACTATTGCAGTGACCGACAGTGAATACTAAATTCGAAGGACATCGAGTTTATTTGTGAACGAGACGCTGTATTTATATAAGTTGAGGGTCAGCTCAACTATTTGCTCCAAGTGCTGATAATCTTCAAGTCTTCCTAAATTGCTTAACTTTCTAACGATGTGACCTCTCACTATGCAGCTGTGAACACCCTCAGACAGCTAAAATGTTTTCTGCCCAGCCATTTATATAACCGGTGTGAAATAAGTGTCGAATTTTTTGAGATTTGATAGTAGTTATCACGAAAAAATCTAAAAAGCATACATTCAGAAAAGTGTATTTTCTGAGATATACACACATCAAAAAATATTTTGCATCGCCCTGGCTTCCAGAACTGCGGAAGAAAGACGTTGGCTGTTGATATTGTATCACAGACACAGTTCCTTTGACTGTTCAGAGATATCACTAAACAACGTAAAATATGTCAACAACAAAGCATGAGCACCGCTTATTAGACGGAGGGGGTCCGACAGCCGATCAGTTCCAGTCATTCCACCGCGAAGGAGGCACACGGCTTGTGTTGCCTGTAATTCAACCACGCCTAGACGGTCAATACCGCGGTTCGATCGAGTCCGCATTGTTACTTGGTGCCAGGAAGGGCTGTCAACAAGGGAAGTGTCCAGGCGTCTCGGAGTGAACCAAAGCGATGTTGTTCGACAGCAACGCCGCCATGTTGAAAATGCTTTCCTTGCAGCCACAGGATGTCGTGTTACGACTCAAACTGTGTGCAATAGGCTGAGTGATGCGCAACTTCACCCCCGACGTCCATGGCGAGGTCCATCTTTGCAACCACGACATCATGCAGCGCGGTACAGACGGGCCCAACAACATGCCGAATGGACCGCTCAGGATTGACATCACGTTCTCTTCACCGAAGAGTGTCGCATATGTCTTCAACCACACAATCGTCGGAGAAGTGTTTGGAGGCAATCCGGTCAGGCTGAAGACCTTTGACAGCGAGTGCAGCAAGGTGGATGTTGCCTGCTGTTATGGAGTGGCATTATGTGGGGCCGACGTGCGCCGCTGGTGGTCATGGAAGGCGCGGTAACGGCTGTTCGATATGTGAATGCCATCCTCCGACCGATAGTGCAACCGTATCGGCAGCCTACTGACGAGGCATTCATCTTCATGGACGACAATTCGCGCTCCCATCGTGCACACCTTGTAAATGACTTCCTTCAGGATAACGACATCGCTTGACTAGAGTAACCATCATGTTCTCCAGACATGAATCCCATCGAACATGCGTGGGATAGATTGAAAAGGGCTGTTTATGGACGACGTGACCCACCATTCACTCTGAGGGACCTACGCCGAATCGCCATTGAGAAGTGGGACAATCTGGACCAACAGTGCATTGATGAACTTCTGGATAGTATGCCACGACGAATACAGGCAAGCATCAATGCAAGAGGACGTACTACTTGGGTATTAGAGATACCGGTGTGTACAGCAATAGGCCACCAGCTCTGAAGGTCTCGCTGTATGGTGGTACAACATGCGAAGCGTGGTTTTCGTGAGTAATAAAAAGGTCGGAAATGATGTTTATGTTGATCATATTCCAATTCTATGTGGAGGTTCCAGAACTCTCGGAACCGGGGTGATGCAAAACTTTTTTTGATGTGTGTATATATTCCTGATATGCTCAGTCTGCGGGCGATCTGTAATGTATGGTAACTGAGGAAAACTTCACAAGGCAAGATCGCTAGAAAACCATTTTATTGAATAACCGGTTTCGACAGAGCTACGCTGTCATCATCGGGTCTGACGCTTTTGAATCTTTACCTCATATAATACGCCATTGTTACAAATCACTTCACTCTGCATATTCACTTCCCGCTACCACGAAGATCATCACACATCGGCATGTCAAATGTTTGTGCTTAATACTTGTGCAGCTGATAATGACGAAGTTCTCGTAATCAGTCCCATTTAACATCTGTAGTAACACTCAGTGCCCTATGAATCTATGGCCAAGGGCGCCTGACCGTTGATTGAGAACAGTGCTGATGTTCTCTTTCCACATTTCCATGGAGATTTGCATCAACTCACACATGCATATTATGAAAACTCACGACATCATTTCTTGTGATTCCCGTCTGTAAGTGAAATCTTTTATGTAGATAATGGATCTTTGCCACACATTGCAAGAGCCATTGTCAAAACTGCAGTCTACAACGGTGGTCAGCGTTCTGGAGATGGTATAGATATAGTAAAATATGATGATGAATTACTGTCCAGACAAGAGGATGACTCATGCCTTCTCCTGCTGCTAATGGTTGCGCAGAGGTTTCAGAATTTTCGTCCAATAATGCTGCACACGCTCACCTGTCTCAGAAGTGTAGGTTTAGTGAGGTCTTCCACTGTTTACTTTTTGGTGTGCTGGAGATTTTGTGCTCATAAGACGCTAGAAAAGTTGTCCGAACAGCTTATTAGAGAGTGCTCTGTAACGTAAATGTTTTTCGGCGTAGAGGGTACGGGCTCAAAGGCTACTTCCACTTCCTGAAACATAGCAGAAAATCATATTCACCATTTCATTTGTACGTAGTCAGTGTCCATTGCTAACAAGTGGTGGAAAGGAGAAACGAAAATGTACTGAGCCATTCATACGTAGAGACAGCACAATAACAAATGGTTCAAATGGCTCTGAGCACTAGGCGACTTAACTTCTGAGGTCATCAGTCGCCTAGAACTTAGAACTAATTAAACCTAACGAACCTTAGGACATCACAAACGTCCATGCCCGAGGCAGAATTCGAACCTGCGACCGTAGCGGTCGCTCGGTTCCAGACTGTAGCGCCTAGAACCGCACGGTCACTCCGGCCGGCAGCACGATAACAGTAAACAAAAAAGTGAAGTCATTTGTGTAAATTGGTAAGACAGTACGATATCTATTTCAAGTTTCTAGAAATTTGCATTACAATAACAAATACTAAAATTGTAATACAAAACGATTGCAACCACCAAACTAACTGCAGACTGTTTAATAATACTTATACTAAGGTGCACCCAGAATTGTGCGATAGAAAAACCCGTCAAAGTAGTCGCTCGACCATGTTGAGGCAGCGCCAGTGTGGTCATATCTATCACCAAGCGTGGTCCAGCCCTCCTATGATCAAATGCTTAGTGTCCAGGAAGTGCCTGTTTCGTTTTTGTTATTGTTTTTGTTGTTGCCGTCGTTGCGGTCTTCAGTCCGAAGACAGGTTTGATGCACCTCCAAGCCGCTTCATTTCCAAATAACTACTGCAATGCACATTAGAACCTGCTTACCGTTCTCGTTTCCTCGTCTCCCTCTATAGTTTTTGTTCCTCACACTTCTCTCCGTTACTGCATTTGTGATCCCTTGATGTCCCAGAACGTGTTCTATCAACCAAACCCCTACTGTAGTCAAGCTATGCCTCAATTTTATTTTCTCTGCAATTCTGTTCAGTACCTTCTCACTAGTTGCCGTATCTGCCCATTCAGTCCTCGGAAAACATCTATAACATCACATTTCAAAAGTTCCTGTTCTCTTCTCGTCTGAAGCCATGTTTCACTTCCGTATAGGGCTACACTCCAGACTAATACCTCACGAGAAGACTTCCTAACGCATAAATTTACATTCAATGTTAACAAATTTCTCTTCTTCGTAAATGCTTGTCTTGCCATTATCCGTCTACAGTTTATATCGCCCCAACTTCGGGCATCGTCAGTTAATTTGCTGCCCACATAGCGAAGCTCATCTAATATTTTTAGTGTCGCATTTCCTAATCTACTTCCCTCATAATTGCCTGATTTCGTTTGCCTACATTCCGTTATCCTTGTTCTTGTTGATAGTTTCCTTGTATCTTCCTTTCGAGACACTGTCGATACTACTCATCCACTCTGCCAGATCCTTTGCTGTGTGTCTTTGACAGAATTGTAGTGCCAAAAGGAATCCTCAAAAATTGTAATTCTTCTCCCTCAGCTGTAATTCCTGTTTTGAATTTTTCTTTGGTATTGTTATAACCAGGAATAACACAATAACCGCTTCAGTCTGGTTTATTAAATCACAAATCACTTTTTAACAATTATGTTAGCCAAGCGTCTACCCAGGCTCACACTCAGAAGTAATGCAGAATTAAAGTTTGGTTATACCAATGTCCGAATGTGCTTGGTGGGGTGCACGTCCCGTAATTATTCCCAAGTCCAGTGAAGTTCAGTCTCTCCAAGTGAAGTCGCTAGATTTTCCGCCGAGCATCCAGGTAACCTCGAGTGGTGCGGCGAGTCATCCACAAGCAGCTGGAACACGGCGTACTGCACTTCCCGATGAGAACTGTCGTTTGCGGCGGCGGCCGGGTTTATATAAGGCTTGCTAGTTAATGGAGCCGTCGGCTGGGGTCGCTGTTTTCCAGGGAAAACCAATCGCAATGTTTCCTGGCGTAGCCAATTGCTGCGTGCTGACAAACGCGCGCGCGCGAAGGCGTTCAGCGATGGTAGCCGGAGCCGCCCGGAGAAGTGCGGCCAGCGATGTATTTCTCGGCCACGTCAGGGAGCGTGCGTGTAAAGACGGCCAGCGATGGAACCAGCGGGCCGCCCAGAGAAGTGCGGCCAGCGATGTATTTGGCGGCCGCGTACTGGAGCGCGTTGTTCGGTGTTTGTTAGAAGTGGTGTATACCACAGGTATCCTTTACTGCTTGCTCAGTGTAGAAGTGGAATAACGTCGCAGACAGGCTACAATCCTGTCTCACTCCCTCCTTAATCACTGCTTCCCTTTCGTGCCCTTCGACTCTTCTAACTGCCATCTGGTTGCTGTACAACTTGTATACAACCTTTCGCTCCTGTACTTTACCCCTATAACCTTCAAAATTTCTAACAGTCTCTTCCTGAAAAATTGTCAAAAGCTTTCTTTAAGTCTACACATATTATGACAGTAGACTTGCCGTTTATAACCTATTTTCTAGGATGCGTTATTTGGTCACTATCGCCTCACATGTTCCTACTTTTCTCCGAAACCCAGACTGATCTTCTCCGAGGTCGGCTTCTGTTTTTTTCATTCTGCTGTAAATAATTCATGTCAGTGTTTTGCAGCTGTGAGTTACTCAGTTAATAGTTCAGTAATATTCACAGCTGTCAGCACCTGATTTCTTCGTAATTGGAATTATTACATTCTTCTTGACACCTGAGATTATTTCCCCTATCTCATACATCTAGCACACCAGGTGAAACAGTTTTGTCAGTACGGGCTCCCCTAAGGATATCAATAGTTCTGAGGGACAGGCGTCTACTACGGGACCCTTGTTTCGAATTATGCCCTTCAGTCCCCGTGTGAAAATCTCTTCACAGTATCATGACATCCGTCTAATCTTCATCTGTTTCCTCTTGCCTTTCTACAATCTTGCTTTCATTTCCCTTGTTAGTCCCTATGTATAGTCCTTTCACTTTACTGCTCATATCCATTTTTATTGGTCTTGTTTTTCTTCTGTCGGTGAGTGCTACCATCTCTGAAAATGGTTGACACTTTTTTCAAACCCTGTGGTCAGTATTTCTCCAATCTCAATTGTTTGAGGTACAACAGAGGCTAACTTCTCCTCTGACGATGCCTCCTCACTAAGACGGAAGTATTGCTAGATAACAAGTCGTCAGTCGAACTGGAAAGCTGTTACGATGGCAAACAACAAATATTTTGTTATCTACTCAACGATGCGGAGTTGCATCGGAGGCTTACCGGAAGGCAAGAAACACAGCATAAATTTCTCCTGTGCTGAGCTTTATGGACCACGTGACTGAAGAGTGCAAGCTGATTGTCTTGCGATCGGTGGCTACGAAATCAGTACTGGAATGCAAGCGAGAGAGAGTGTTTGATGTTCTTGACCACGACATGCTGAGGCTGTCAGAGTCTTAATTCGCCGTACAGAATTTTTCTCTGTTAAAGGGAACCGATTGTTATCTTGAAACCATTCATACTGACACCCAAACAGCATACATTCCTATATGTCTGTTTGTCTTTCCCGATGTCCAGGATTCGCATAGTAATTAGTCAAATGATACCTACCTAAAATTGTGCAGGTAATTAGCACACACACTTCTCTAGTTCGAACACACTGGGAAACAGGTAGGTTGCAAACACAAATTAAGTCGTGAAACCAGAATCTGTCCATACTACACATGACAATGAAAGGAAAACTATCACAATTTTGTTTACAATCACCTGCAAGTAAATATTCTCAGTTCTTGCATTTAGTGTAAATACACAGGCCATTAAAATTGCTACACCAAGAAGAAGACGTGCTACAGACGCGAAATTTAACCGACAGCAAGAAGATGCGGTGATATGCAAATGATAAGCTTTTCAGAGCATTCACACAAGGATGGCGCCGGTGGCGTCACCTACAACGTACTGACATGAGGAAAGTTTCCAACCGATTTCTCACACACAAACAGCAGTTGACAGGCGTTGCCATGTGAAACGTTGTTGTGATGCCTCGTGTAAGGACGAGAAATGCGTACCATCACGTTTCCGACTTTGATAAAGGTCGAATTATAGCCTATCGCGATTGCGGTTTATCGTATCGCGACATTGCTGCTCGCGTTGGTCGAGATCCAATGACTGTTAGCAGAATATGGAATCGGTGGGTTCAGGAGGGTAATACGGAACGCCGTGCTGGATCCCAAAGGCCTCGTATCACTAGCAGTCGAGACGGATTGTGCAGCCACGTCTCGATCCCTGAGTCAACAGATGGGCACGTTTGCAAGACAACAACCATCTGCAGGGAACAGTTCGAGGACGTTTGCCGCAGCATGGACTATCAGCTCAGAGACCATGGCTGCGGTTACCCTTGACGCTGCATCACAGACAGAAGCGCCTGCGATGGTGCACTCGACGAACCTGGGACACGAATGGGAAAACGTAATATTTTCGGATGAATCCAGGTTCTGTTTACAGCATCATGATGGTCGCATACGTGTTTGGCGACATCGCGGTGAACGCACATTGGAAGCGTGTATTCGTCATCGCCATACTGGCGTATCACCTGGCGTGGTTACACGTCTCGGTCACCTGTTGTTCGCATTGACGGCACTTCGAACAGTGGACGTTACATTTCAGATGTGTTACGACCCGTGGTTCTAACCTTCATTCGATCCCTGCGAAACCCTATATTTCAGCAGGATAATGTACGACCGCATGTTACAGGTCCTGTACGGGCCTTTTAGGATACAGAAAATGTTCGACTGCTACCCTGGCGAGCACATTCTCCAGATCTCTCACCAATTGAAAACGTCTGGTCAATGGTGGACGACCAACTGGCTCGTCAGAATACGGCCGCCACTACTCTTGATGAACTGTGGTATCGTGTTGAAGCTGCATGGGAAGCTGTACCTGTACGCGCCATCCAAGCTCTGTTTGACTCAATGCCCAGGTGTATCAAGGCCGTTATTATCGTCAGAGGTGGTTGTTCTGGGTACTGATTTCTCAGGGTCTATGCACCCAAATTGCGTGAAAATGTAATCACAATATATTTGTCCAATGAGTACCCGTTTATCATCTGCATTTCTTCTTGGTGTAGCAATTTTAATGGCCAGTAGTGTAACGTCTTGGGAATTAGGAATCTTAGACGAAACATCCTTTCATTTAAGTGCACATGAAGGCTAACGTTTCTCATGCGGGTCAGCTAAACCCGTGAAAATGCAGTAAATATGCCATGATGTAATACACAATGAACTAGTACATCTGCCCAACATCAAAGTGCGACAATACATTCAATAGTAGAAGTAGTGTCATCGTTTAGATTTAAAAATGTCGCACCTGAAGGGTGGTTTTCTTTGTATACTGAGATGTTTCAGTGAAAGGTGTCTCAGTTAGCTACTTTACAAAATATTGAGAATATTCGCGACGAATATGCACTTTCCAATGATGACGTGCAAATTTTCTTCTATAAAAGCACGACAAATTGCAAATAAATTAATAATTCTGAAAATGGAATCGATTAATAGTCAAATGTTGGTTGGTTGGTTGATTTGGAGGAGGGGACCAAACAGCGATGTCATAGGTCCCATCGGATTAAGACCACAGTCAATACATGTGGGATCGTACCATGCCATTGAGTATTTGGGCGACGTTATTGTTCGATGATGTGTGACCGATCAACTGAGAACAAATCCTGAGCAGAAAATCACGTAAAAGCAACAAAGGAGAACGGCAAATTCATCTCAGGGGATTCCGCCTTCTGTTAAGGAAGAACGAAGGATAGAACGTGAATAGTGTCCGGTCGTTTCATTGTCTACCAATGCGCTCCCTATTTCAAGGCCCGAGAATCGCTAAAAATCGTACAAACTACGATGAAAATTATACTCATGACAAGGAAAATGAAGAAAGTCATTGATTTTGCAGTAACTAAACATGATTGAGTATAATGAACATTCCAGTTATTACCAGAAAACAGTGGTACACTGAAACTTACATCCGCTCTCTCGGAGCTCACACAGAAGAAAGAAACAAATGTAATGATAGTTAAAGATAAGTCTATTCACTTGTTATCTTGTAAAAGTTCTACGGTATTCCAGAGGGCTTCTCATTCAACTTACGTATACATTTATTTCGAAAGAAAAGAAAAGAAAAAATAATTTATCTGTATTTTGATAACGTAATTTCATAAAAAATATATTGACATTAATACACTCAGGGGTTCAGCATCTTTTTCTCACAGACAGAACCGTTTAGAGGTCACTTAAAAATATAATGAGTCGTCAATCCTTTGAACGTTAGAAGTTATGGCATTAACAGCCTACACTTCATGCATTCAGACACATCATTTGGTGAATCAACTTTCAACTATATGATACTGGTTTTAGCAGTAATTCAGAAATCATTGAAATAAAACGTTGATTAGCCGAATTTGTTACGAAATTTTCAGTTGCAATATTTATCGCCAATTTGTACTGACAAGTGTTGTCAATCCATGTGTTTCTGTGTCAGCAATGGCTTTAAAGTAACTTAAAGTTTAGTGCCTAGTACCACGAGTCGGGGCGTGGGATATCAGAAGTTTGACGTAGTATGGAAGCTAGAAAATCTGGAAAGGGAAATGCCGAGGCTCAGTCTAGATATACTCGGGGTCAGTGAAGTGAAATGGGAAGTAGACAATAATTTCTGGTCAGATGAGTATAGGGTAATATCAACAGTAGCAGAAAATGGTGTCACTGAAATAGGACTCTTTAAGAATGGGAATGGAGGCAGAGGGTGAATTACTGTTCAACGAAAGTGTTGTTCTCATCAGAATCGACAGCAAACCATCACTGACAACGTTGTTTCAGGTGTACATGCAGACGTCGCATGCAGAGAATGGTGAGATAAGAGATGGTATGTGCGTATATTGAACGGGTAATTCAGTGCGTAAAGACAGACGAAAATCTAATAGTCGTGAGGATTGGAATGCGGCAGTATGGGAAGAAGTAAGGGTTATGGGAGAATATGGGCTTGATAGTAGGAATGAGGGAGGAGAAAGACTAATTGAGCTCTGCAATAAATTTCAGTGAGTAAGATCGAATATTCTGTCCAAGAATCTCAAGACAAGAACGTATACTTGGAAAAGGCCAGGAGACTTCATTAAGATTACATTACCGTCAGATACTGGATTGTAAGGCGTACCCAGAAGTGGATATAGACTAAGGTGACGAAGAGTGATGAAGAGTGGGCTGATCGATAAGAGACTTGTCACTAGGAACCAATACGTAAGGAAGTGGGATACGAAAGTACTAAGGGTTGAAGAGATACACGTAAAGTTCTCTGTGGCTATATACAGTGCGATAAGGAATAGCTAAATCGGCAGTTTAGTTGAAGAGAGATGGACATTTCTAAAAAGGGCAATAGCAAAAGTTGGGAAGAAAACTGGCAATACAAAGGAAGTATAATAATGGGAACGGAAGCAATACATTAGTTGATCGATGAAATAAGGAAGTTCAAAAATGTTGAGGGAAATTCAGGAGTACAGAAATGTGTCACTCAAGAATGAAACATATAAGACGTGCAGGGAATCTAAGGCGAAACGGGGGTATGAAAAATGTGAACCAACCGGAAAAGAACTTACTGTCGAAACTACTGTCTCAGGATTTAGAAAAGTCAAAACAACCTCAGGTGAAATTAAAGCAAAGGTAGTAACATTGAGAGTGCAATGGGAATCTTATGTTAAATGCCTAAGAGAGAACGGAAATGTGGAAAGAGTACACTTTGAGGGGGAAGGCTTGTCTGGTGATGTGATAGAAAAAGAAAGAGGAACCGATATAGAAGAGATAGGAGATTCAGTATTACACTTAGAATTTAAAAAGTATTTGAAAGACTGACGACTGAATACGAGAGAAGGGGTAAATAACGCTCCATTGGAATTTCTAAAACATTGGGGGAAGTGGCAACAAAACGACTATTCACGTTGGCGAGTTCGAGTATCTGATTTTCGGAAAAAAACATCATTCACACATGTCCGAAGATTGCAAGAGCCGACAAGTGCGAGAATTATCACACTATCAGCTTAACAGCTCATGAATCAAAGTTGCTTGCAAGAGTAATATACATAAAATGGCGAAGAAAATTAAGGATGTGTTAAACCACGATCAGTTTCGGTTTTGGAAAGGCAAAGACATCAGAGAGGCAATTCTGACGATGTAGCTGACAATGGAAGCAAAACTAAAGAAAACACAAGACACGTTCATAGGATTTGTCGATGAGGAGAAAGTATTCTACAATGTAATGTGGTGCAAGTTGTTCGACATCCTGGGGACGATAGGGGTAACGTTATAGGGAAAGACGGGTAGTACACAATATGTACAAGAATCAAGAGGGAACGAAAAGAGTGAAAAAACCAGAACGAAGTGTTCGAATTAAAAAAGGTGTAAGACAATGATGTAGTCCTTCGCCCCTACTGTTCAATCAATACATCGAAGAAACAATGTCAAACATAAAATAGAGGCACAAAGTGGAATCAAAATTCATGGTGACAGTGTATCAATAATACAAGATTCGTTGATGACATTGCTATGTTCAATGAAAGTGAAGAAGAATTACAGTTTCTATTGAATAGAATGAACAGTCTAATGAGTACACAATATGGACTGAGATTAAATCGAAGAAAGACGGAAGTCCGACGGCAGCAGACGGCGCCAGGTTTTTAATCCGACGCCGTTTGATGAAAGTAGTTGGGCCCCGGTGTTGGAGTTGTTGGAGTCAGAGGAACAGCCGACGGTGTAACGATAAGACGTAGAGACAGCTCCTCTTCAAAACTGCTGCTCATAGAAAATCATGTAACAGTAAAAGGGGCGACATCACTGTCACACAAACATTTGGCATACCCTCTGCTGCCCTGGATTAAAGTCTGGTTGATACATACATTTTATGGGGAAGTTTAATTTGCTTATACACACAGAAAGATCTGCAGTCATTGGGAAATTACCTTTCCCTCTTATTGTTATTTGATATCCATTTTTTGCTTGCTCTATGATATTACATTTCAGACTAAAGTCTCTTAGCTGTAGCACAGTACAGAGCTCACTTAACGTTCATTATTTATACGGCTGTTCACCACATATACTAAGTCAGTGTATCTGTAGTGCAGATGTGCTCACTTTCCACGCTTTGAAATTTTCCACACTGCGCATAAAGGCTGATTCGCAGAAGAGCTTCTGTGAAGTTTCGAACGTAGGAGACGAGGTACTGGCGGAATTGAGGCTGTGAGGATGGGTCGTGAGTCGTGCTCGGGTAGCTCAGTTGGCAGAGCAGTTGCCCGTGAAAAACAAAGGTCCCGAGTTCGAGTCTCGGTCCGGCACACAATTCCAATCTGCCAGGAAGTTTCATATCAGCGCACACTCCGCTGCAGAGTGAAAATCTCATTCCGGAAAGTCGAGCATATCTTGCGTTACTCCTCGCTTTATGCACCTTAATTTATCTGAAGTGCCTAATTCTAGTAAGATTTCTATACTATAGCCGTCGGCACACGGACCATGATGTCGAACGTTAATGTTGAGCGTGCCAAGTTCAACGTGCTGCTGAACGCTCAGGAACGATGCGACTTGTGCATACGGTACGTGGGCCCCAGCGTGGTATACGCAATCGCAATGCACTCCAGCGGCAGTTGAGGGATGCTTCTAGTTCGTAATCACACTGTTTGCTCAACGGGCGCGCACAAAATTCCCACGCTAGCTCTATTAAAACGCACATTTCCTCCACCGTCGATGAAAAGGAAAGAACCATGTCCAATCAATAAGGACACAGGCTTATAAAAGTTCCATTACAAACAGTGCATTACAAATTTGGAACACTTCTCCGCATAAGATAAACATTATTTCATCATTCCCCCATTTTAGTAAAACAACAAGGTCAGTCTTACTTGATCACTGTTCCTACGCAGTAGCAGAATCTTTGCAACATGTGAATTACGAAGTGTAAAAGAAAAAGGAGCAAATTGTCTTTATACAAGTAGCGCAAGCTGTCTTGTAGGAGGTGAACTTATATTTTTGAATAACTCCAAATATTATAGTATATGCTTATATTAAACTAATAATAAAGTATCAGAACCTAATAAAAACACGAATGTTAGGGAAAAAAACTGGAAGAGTGAAGACGCGAACCACTGCCCCAATAAATAACTCTATGTAGAACGTTGACGCCACTCATTACGCTACACCAACTTCACGGCCAACATCTCTTATTATATTACCCCTCGCTAAAAACCTTAATCGTAGATATGTTACTAATTGAAATTTAATTACAAGAAATTGTACCAAGAACAATACGTTTTGGGAGGATCTTCAGTGTGTCACTGCCTTCAAAAAGCTTACTCTCATAATATGGCAGTTACAATAATTCTTTTGCCAAGAATATGATGTTTCTCATCATTTTATTGGAACGAATCACACAGTTAACAACGGGTTTTTCAGTGATTCTCAGTTTGCTGGTGCTCAGAAACGGCATATATACATATAGGCTTGAAATGAATGTCAATATGGCGCCTCGCAACTCTGTACTGAAGGGAGGTGGCGTGCTTGTGACGTAGGTGGCGTTGTGCCATCTCATTGGTCAACGCTCAGACGCACGCTCAGAATATCTGACATGCCGGATATTGCTCTGCACGTTCGGAAAGACTCCCGAGCGTGGTATTCCACGCCATGACGTCAGAAACTCGGCACGCTCAACGCTCCACGTTCGCATGCACGGTCCGTTTGCCGACGGCTTAACAGACTGTACAGCTGCACGTAGCTCTGTCTTAAGCATTCTGATAGTCAGAGAATTTTTCTATTTTAACCATCGGCTAAACTCTTTCGAACAAGGCCTTTGTTGATTTTAGAGTCCTGTTTAAGGGGGTAAATCATTACATTTCCGATTGCCAGCGGTTCTTTTGTAACTGTTTATGGTATCTATTTACAGGTTTCTTTTAAATCGGATCTCTGTTTTAACGCTTTCGAAACGATCACAGATCTGTATTGCTTGTTCCTTTGCAATATGGTGTCGATCTATTCACAATTCCTTTTATGAAATCACCATTAGGTGCAAATAAGCTAATAATTCCGGAAATGAATTCAATCAATAGTCAAAATTACAACCGTCAACAAATGCTGGCCAGATGAGGCCAGTGAGTATGTTGGGCGACGTCCTTGTTTGATGACGTGTGACCTATCAGCTGAGAACAAATCATACGCAGAAAATTACGTAAAACCAAGAGAAACGATGGCAAACTATTCTCAGGGGGATTCTGTATTCCATTAAAAAAGAATTAACGATAAAGCAGGAATAGTGTTCGGTCGTTTCCTCATCGAACAATCCGCTACCAGCTTCACGACGAGGGTCGCCGAAAGTCATACAAATACAATGAAATTTGTGGTCATTATAAGGGAAATGAGAAACGTAACTGACACTGCAGTAATTACACACGACTAAGTATAATTAACATATCAGTTATTACCAGCAAACAGTGGTACACTGAAACTTATCTTCAGTCTCTCGGAGCCCACACAGAACAAAATATAGAAATGTAATAACTAAAGAGCACTCTATTCATTTGCTACCATCGATATAAAGCAAAAGTTCTGTGGCATTCAAGAAGCTTCCCTTTTAACATAAATTTACCCTGATTATGAAAGAAAAAAGAAAAAATAATTTATCTGTATTTGGCTAATGTCATGTCATAAAAAAATGTATTCACATAAATGTCCTTTTCTCACAAATAGATTTATGTACAGGTCACATAAAAAGATAATGCTTCACTCCTTGTGCTAGATACTTGTTTTATCGGGACTGAATAGAAGGAGAGTACCAAAATAACTCCAGCACTATCGAACAATTTGAAAGCGTTGCTCACCAAGAGATATCAAACGTTAATAGGTCTACTTTTTGTAAAGTGTTCCAGAATTGGGGGGTTCCGTATAACGAAGAAAATCACTTTCCCCATCGGCTAGGAACAATTTCCACAGCTTACACATTTATAAGTCGCTAAATACACATTTTAGAGCAATTATCTCTGAAACATAAATTTTTGTAGGTAATAGTCTTAGGTTTTCAGCGAGATAATCACCCTAACTAGCCGTACTGAGCGAACAGCAATTTGACGTGGAATTCGACTGACACAGACCCCCCACAAAATTGATGTGTGAAGCTGTACGATTAGCATCTAGTCCTTGCAGCCATCACAAGGCAAACGTTTTTCAAAGGAAACACGATAAGAAAACACACAGTGCGCGGTGTATGAAGCTGATTCAGATGGTCACTTTTGATGAAGGTTGAGTGTGTTACACTATATGCTACTAAAATAAAATCGATGCTTAGTGACAAAGAATAGTGCAGAAAATGAAAAGCTCCGTTTAGATTTCCGACAAGATGTATTAACGCTTTCTTTCTTATTCATTATGTACTCTGATGATTGTATGATCGAGCGAGGTGGCGCAGTGGTTAGCACACTGGACTCGCATTCGGGAGGACGACGGTTCAATCCCGTCTCCGGCCATCCTGATTTAGGTTTTTCGTGATTTCCCTAAATCGCTTCAGGCAAATGCCGGGATGGTTCCTTTGAAAGGGCACGGCCGATTTCCTCCCCCATCCTTCCCTCACCCGAGCTTGCGCTCCGTCTCTAATGACCTCGTTGTCGACGGGACGTTAAACACTAATATCCTCCTCCTCCATGATTGTATGAACATCATAAATAATTGGCTGGTCAAAATTCCATGCGATTGGAAACGGAAAACAGGTGTTTAATGTTTCTTACTACTGAAATAAGATAGACACCACGGAAGCATTTATGTTTAGCAGTAGAAAGAAAGATCAATATTTAGTTTTAAATATGTGCTTTCTTTCAGCAGTGCTAGTTCCGTAGGGTGTGCAGTAGAGTTTCTGTGAAGTCTTCACGGTAGGCGAGATGTACTATCAGAAATACTGCTGTGAGTAGGGATGTTGCGATATCACCAAAGTGTCGATACCTCCTCAGATGAGTAGTACTGAAGTCTTCTTGCGAAACTACTCATATGAGTACTCCAAAAGCTTCGATATCTGCTCATATTGTTACTTTTTCATTTTTTATGCAAATGAAGTAATGCTACAGTTTGGAATACTATGGTAAAATGTAGTCTACGATACTAAAGGTCTCATTGACCTAGGCACTTCCTGCCTTATCCAGTTAGGGCCTTTATATTGGAGGGTATTTACTACTGGGATGCTTTTTGGCCGATTTCCAGTCATGTAAACACACCGCTGCCGCAACGCCACACCGCGAGCCATCGAGTGTCGATAACAGATTCATTCAGTTTGTGTTCAACACTGCAGTAACATGCCACGTCGAGACATACAACACCTTTATAGAGTCAGCACATTGTCTTTACTTTCAGCATGTCATACACAGCAAGTGGTGGACGATCGGTTGCGTATCGCTCAAAGCGGTGTGTCTAAGGTGTGGCGAAAGTACAGAGAGACGGGAAATGTGAACGACAGACTTCGCAGTGGTCGTCCTCGCATGACAACACCAATGCAGCATCGTTTCCTCCAATTGGAAGCTCGCAGGCGCCCAACGTCAACTGTCAGAAATATTGGAAATGACTTCTACCGACCTACAGGGATTCGTATCTCAGACAAAACAGTGAATAGAAGATTGCATCAGGGTGATTTTCATTTCAGAAGACCAATAAAAAGTTTTGCACTGAACCAACGGAACCGATGCAATCGAAGGGCCTGGCCACTTGCACATCAACACTCTACCATTACAGAATGAGTAATATTATGTTTTTGTGATGCCCTTTACGAAGGGACATATTCAACACTCAAGTTGGAATCCAAAGCTCTTCGATGAAACACTACCTGTGAAGGGGATAGTGAAATATCTAGGAGTAACCTTAGATGAGGAGCTAACATGGACCCCTCACATTAAGAGTATCTGCTCAAAGGCAAAAAGTACTCTGGTGAGTACTAAAAGGGCTTGTGGCAAAAACTGGGGCCTAAGCCCCAGGGGTATGCGCTGGATATACACCACAGTGGTCAGACCTAGGATTTCCTACGGGGTCGTAGTGTGGTGGAAGAAGGTAGAAAAGCGGGTTGCAGCTAAGGAGCTTGCTAAGGTGCAGAGATCGACCTGCTTAGCCATAACAGGCGGAATTAGCAACACACCAATCACTGGAGTGGAAGCTATGCTGGACATGCCTCCTCTACACCTTTGGGTCAAGATGGAGGCAGCAGCGGCGGCACACAGACTTAAAACTGGTACAAACTGGGTCTCATTCGGATATCCAGAATCACACACTAACATAGTGAATGAGGTA
Source organism: Schistocerca serialis cubense (assembly GCF_023864345.2). Classification (NCBI taxonomy): domain Eukaryota; kingdom Metazoa; phylum Arthropoda; class Insecta; order Orthoptera; family Acrididae; genus Schistocerca; species Schistocerca serialis. The sequence goes on from NC_064638.1 coordinate 751,359,472, forward strand.
AATATAGGAATGGCTGGGAAAATGCCTGCGACTATGTAATAACTCCCAACTGCTTCGACAAGCCTTACAATATAATAATCTGAAGCAGGGAGCAGTGGGGAAAAGCAGTTCGACACCGTATGGGGGACATCGTTTGATCACTGATGGGTCGAAAATAGACAAAGGTGTTGGGGCAGGGGTGTATGGGGTTCAGCCAAGACTGGAAAGCATCATCTCTCTAGGAAAACTGGCCTCTGTATTCCAAGCTGAAATTATTGCAATCAGTGCATGTGTGGAGGAGAATATGCGTAGTTGCTACAAGGACCGTAGCCTCTACATCTATTCAGACAGCCCGGCAGCTCTGAAATCATTGGCAGCTCCTGCAACAAGATCTAACACTGTTGCAGAATGCCACAGGGCTCTGGTGGAGCTAGGGGGAAGCAATGGGGTAAATCTAGTGTGGGTCCCTGGCCATTCAGGGATCTGTGGCAATGAAGAAGCCGACAGATTGGATAGGATGGGGCCAACAACTCCATTTCTTGAACCGGTACCTGTTCCTGGCAATCACCAAGGCTATGATTAAATTAGAACTACGGAACTGGCTTAGGAAACAGCACGGTAATCCTGAGATTGAGCAGGAAAGAGATCAAACTCATGACTGGACTGATGACAGGCCATGGGAATTTCAAAAAACACCTGCACACAATGGGTATAACGGAAGAGGACCCTAAATATAGGCTCTGTGATGAGGGTGAACAAACTGTATCACACCTAATCTTTGAATGCATGGCACTGGAGAGTAAAAGATACAGAATCTTCGGGACAACTAGACCTGAAGAAATTCTGTCTAACAAAAAGCTGGTGGCGGGGCTCCTTGCACTATTTAAGGGCACTGGTTGGCTTTACTAGATAGCAGGGAGCGATACCGCACAATAAACTTAGTTTCGCTACGGGCAGTGGCTGTTTTAGCTTCCCTGTTAAAATCAAATAAAAAATGAATGTTATGTTTGCTGACGAGTACAGGATGGGTTTGCGAGCGGACATTAGAGGTGATATGGTTTGGAGAAGCATTAGGCGACACCAGGAACGGCGATACCTTTAGGAAGTCCGTTTGCATTTGGAATTGCTATGTTCTGGGAGGCAACAATTATGGGATGGTGGACCCCTCCAGTTCCCATTTACAGTAATGTTAATTAGACCGCGATAGCTCCAAGAGGTTCTACAAACGATTGTAAGGCCTTACAGAAGTGACGTCGGTGACAACTTCACCCTATTCTATGACAATGCAAGACCGCACCGTACTTTGGCAATCTCTCGGTATCTTCGAAGATTCAACATCAATGGAATGCATTTGAGCATGCGTGGGAGCTGTTTAAGATGGTCATTGTATAGTGTCCGAATCCACATGACAATCCTTAGGATCTCACCTAAGTTGCCATTGAGATCTGGGACCTCATATCCCGAGATAAACTCGACTGTCTCATCCAGTGGATGCCTCGCAGAGTGGAACAACTCATTCTTGTACGGGTAGGACATACTCACTACTAAAGACTGATAGTCATCACAATGAGATAAAGATTTTCACTGTTTTTGTTTTCACAGTGTACACTTAGGAGAGAGTCTGCTTTGCTTTGTAATGAGTTTTCGTAATTAACCAAAATCGTACTTATTTACAGAGGGAATTATGTTTATTTTGTTATTAAGGTCTTGTACAAATCTCAGTGTGTGTAATATAAGAAGTCATCGTAGTAAACTCTATGATATTCCAAACTTTTGTTGATGTGTGTATTTTACTTGATTGCTTATTTTATGAAGTCTAATAAAACAAATTAAATACTTTTATTTCCTTATTAATGGTCAACTTTAAACAAAAAGAATATGTTTTGGAAGCTTTCCCAAAAAGATCAATTGGTCTAATATTTATGAAACAACTTATTTCCATTCTGAATCATATGTGAAAGTGAATACTCGTTAGGCGTAGATGTTGCAACAACGGTAAGATATTGATATGCGTATTTGTACTAACACGGAAAAATTACTTTCGCATCCTCCCATTCTACTTTTTAAACATATTATATGGGTTAACAAATAAAGGAATTCTTCGTTACTTGATGTGTTTCCTATCTTCTTTTTGTGGCCGTGCGCTAGCTGTTCATGATGTTTCCAAAACTCATATTCGTATGTTACAGGAGACGAAGCGACATCTTCCTTCGATTCACTTGGAATACTTTGTTGCTCATATACCATACTTCTGAGTTCTTCCACGGCTGCCCGCATGCCGATAGGTCCTGAAAGTGCGAGTTTTTAAACCTTGGACCCAATAGAGTACCAGCAACTCTATGGTAATTTAATTCAATTAAGCCATACCTTTTCTTAAGCTCTCTCTCAATAAAACGTCCTAGCATTCTTTGACGAACTTTGAGACTGGTATGACAGTATTTAGTTCCGCTGACAAACAGTTTTAATCACTGATATTGTAGTGTTAGCAGAAGAGCCAACACTGTTTTTCTAGAGGAGGCCGAAATGCACGCGTTTAATTACACGCTGACTGGCGTGAGGTCTGGAACAGGACAATATCTTGAGAATTGCAAATAAAGTACGTAGATGATGTAATACTTAACTTTAATCCACAATTGTAAAACATCTCTCGTTACGGTACATGCTTCATAATATTAATTATCAATTGAATACGGCGCCTTGCTAGGTCGTAGCAAATGTAGCTGAAGGCTATGCTAACTATCGTCTCGGCAAATGAGAGCGTATCGGTCAGTGTGGCGTCGCTAGCAAAGTCGGCTGTACAACTGGGGCGAGTGCTAGTACGTCTCTCTAGACCTGCCGTGTGGTGGCGCTCGGTCTGCTATCACTGACAGTGGCGACACGCGGGTCCGACGTATACTAATGGACCGCGGCCGATTTAAAGGCTACCACCTAGCAAGTGTGGTGTCTGGCGGTGACACCACAGGTATAATTTTCAATATTGTAACACGCTTTCATCCAAATGTTTCTTGTGACATATTCAGAAGGCTGTAAGTTGGTTGGGTATTTCCATCTCTGCACTAGTTGGCATGCCAGATGCTGAAACACTTTCAATTACGATTTAAGATATCACTTTTGTCAAATGTAAGAAGCGCATCAAATTGAAAAAGGCCGACTTCCGTCTCGTTTTAACATCAGCAACAGGCTTTAAAAGTGAGCCTTCATGAGCTTTGTTTCGCCTTTAAGGTTTTCTTAATTTGTCTGGCTCAAAGATTTTTAATCCAGTGCGCTATTTCTCTAGCGTTATCTATCACCACGGCAAGAAATCCACATTGTGGTACGTTCCAGTATCAAGAATATCCAGAAGTGAGTGCTTTCGATAAATGTTCAGCTGTATGTCTTTTCGTGTAGTGCACGAGTGGCTAGCTATAACACACTCATTTCAGCTTTTTGTAGAAAATGGGCTGTCACACCTAAAAAAACCTCGTGTGTTCATTGTTACACCCCCAATATCCAGTTTGAGACAGATATTGCCGAGTTTTGAGAATCATAAAGGGATAGTGGCTTTCTCGAGTCATCCTCTTTAAAAATTTTGAGCCAGGCACTTTAAAGTTAGAATGCAGCTTCTTCATAAAACATAAGAATATTAAAAGGCCGTATATGCTTGCAGATTAAAAATACCAGTGCCTCAACTATTTTGGTATTTTTTACATCCTTCTGAAATAAAAAAAGCAATTTTTCAAAAAAAACTTGCAATCTGAATACACTGATTGAATACTAAAAATATTGTATTTACCTTTATTGGACGAAACTCGTGAAAGAGCATCCATTAAAATATTTTGTGCTATGTGACTATATTACACATTGTTTTCAATATCAGATATTTTCCAGTTCTGAGTATTTCAATGTTTTTTTCTTTGATAGGATAGATCAAATTCGTAGGCTGTTTATGGTCACACTCATTATTTTAATTAGAATTCAGCATCTTTTATCTGTAAATGAAGAACACTCGAACACAATAACCTGATTAAACAGCCAGTGTTTCGCGTAGTTCTCTCTGTTCATCCGCCAAGTGTCATGCCCTCTTGTGTGTTTATAGATTGTGTAACCTTTGCTGTGCCGGATGGGCTGGCTTTTGGGTGACGTAACAAGTTACTGGCCAATACGCGCTCTCTCATCAAAAATAGCTTACTTTTCCTTGATTGCGGGTGAACATATTGTTCGTGACTCATAGTTGCAATTCAAAGTTTCGAGGACTGATATTGTTACTGTATACATCGAAACAGACACAAAATACGAGATATCAAGTTGGCTCATACAATCACAGATAATACCAATTGGAAGTAAATGGCAAAAAGTCAAGCTAGACGTCGAATAAGAAAGCAGAACTGAGGTACACATTGTTAGGAAGAAACTTAAATTCAAGAAATTGTTATCACTGGTCTTACGGGTCTTATCTCCAGAATACGAATTTGTGTCGCAAATTCAGAAAATACGTAAAACCTAAGTTTCTCTGTGTTTCTCGGAAGATGAGAATTTCCAGCACTATATGTTTAAATTTTATTTTCGGCATGTCATTTTTCTCGAGGCATCTTGTAATTTCTAAACCCAAAATGATAGTTGTTCATAGCTACATAATGACTGAAATCAAATTACTGACAAACTTTAAAATAACGTCACATTACCTAAACCATTACGCTGCACAGATACAAAATTTCGTATCGTAGAATATCAAAACAGAATTATTATTGGGTTCCTACATACCTTGCACTTGTTTAATCAGGCTCAGAGATGCTGCTGACCTATTGTTTTCTCTCTACGACAATTCCACGAATACTTGTGTGTGTAAATAAATCGGAACTATTGCCACAAAACTTCATAGACTTAAAAGTTGTTTTCATTTTGACGGGGTGTCATTTATTTCATCAATATACATCCATAATTTAGATTTCGGCGGCGCCGTCACACAATAAAAGCTGACAAACTTTTGACAAGAAGCACGCAATCCACGACTGCAAACCACAAAAACAGATGAACAGGCCCAGAGGGTGGGAGGGGGGGGGGGGGGTGCTACGGAAGAAGGGAAGGGGGTTGTTCAGGAACATAAACACAAGCAAACATTCACGCAGACTCTACTCGGATATGTGTGTACACCAATTCCAGACAGATAGTTTTGTTCCATACGGAATAAGTAGGGAAAAAACGATTCGATTCTAAAAGTACTCCTGAGTATTACAAGGATACCTCAGTTGGTGAAAGTATTACTCGTGAAATTCAAGGTTCCGAGTTCGTATGCAGTTCTGGCGCACTGTTTTAATCTGCTAGATAGTTTCCGTGTGAATTAACTTTGGAACATCATACGATAAACTGGCTATACTTTGACCAATTTTCAGACTCAGATGTGATTATCATGACTGTTTTTTAACTCCTGCGATATTTACGTTAGTGATCATATAGGACTGAATGATAGATTACATGCTAGTTAGTACAATATATTTTCCAATATGCATAGGAAATAATAGAAAACAATGTATGTGGTCAAAGTTAGCATGGATTTTTAAGTGGCAGCAGGTTCGCCAAATGTTGTACAAGAAAAATCAGCGCTACGTGGCACCATTCAGCGTATATTAATGAAGCCTTACCATCATAAAAATGGAAAAAAGAACACATTGACACCGGTGTGTCAGACCCACCATACTTGCTCCGGACACTGCGAGAGGGCTGTACAAGCAATGATCACACGCACGGCACAGCGGACACACCAGGAACCGCGGTGTTGGCCGTCGAATGGCGCTAGCTGCGCAGCATTTGTGCACCGCCGCCGTCAGTGTCAGCCAGTTTGCCGTGGCATACGGAGCTCCATCGCAGTCTTTAACACTGGTAGCATGCCGCGACAGCGTGGACGTGAACCGTATGTGCAGTTGACGCACTTTGAGCGAGGGCGTATAGTGGGCATGCGGGTGGCCGGGTGGACGTACCGCCGAATTGCTCAACACGTGGGGCGTGAGGTCTCCACAGTACATCGATGTTGTCGCCAGTGGTCGGCGGAAGGTGCACGTGCCCGTCGATCTGGCACCGGACCGCAGCGACGCACGGATGCACGCCAAGACCGTAGGATCCTACGCAGTGCCGTAGGGGACCGCACCGCCACTTCCCAGCAAATTAGGGACACTGATGCTCCTGGGGTATCGGCGAGGACCATTCACAACCGTCTCCATGAAGCTGGGCTACGGTCCCGCACACCGTTAGGCCGTCTTCCGCTCACGCCCCAACATCGTGCAGCCCGCCTCCAGTGGTGTCGCGACAGGCGTGAAAGGAGGGACGAATGGAGACGTGTCGTCTTCAGCGATGAGAGTCGCTTCTGCCTTGGTGCCAATGATGGTCGTATGCGTGTTTGGCGCAGTGCAGGTGAGCGCCACAATCAGGTCTGCATACGACCGAGGCACACAGGGCCAACACCCGGCATCATGGTGTGGGGAGCGATCTCCTACACTGGCTGTGATCGTCGAGGGGACACTGAATAGTGCACGGTACATCCAAACTGCCAACGAACCCATCGTTCTACCATTCCTAGACCGGCAAGGGAACTTGCTGTTCCAACAGGACAATGCACGTCCGCATGTATCCCGTGCCACCCAACGTGCTCTAGAAGGTGTAAGTCAACTACCCTGGCCAGCAAGATCTCCGGATCTGTCCCCCATTGAGCATGTTTGGGACTGGATGAAGCGTCGTCTCACGCGGTCTGCACGTCCAGCACGAACGCTGGTCCAACTGAGGCGCCAGGTGGAAATGGCATGGCAAGCCGTTCCACAGGACTACATCCAGCATCTCTACGATCGTCCCCATGGGAGAATAGCAGCCTGCATTGCTGCGAAAGGTGGATATACACTGTACTAGTGCCGACATTGTGCATGCTCTGTTGCCTGTGTCTATGTGCCTGTGGTTCTGTCAGTGTGATCATGTGATGTATCTGACCCCAGGAATGTGTCAATAAAGTTTCCCCTTCCTGGGACAATGAATTCACGGTGTTCTTATTTCAATTTCCAGGAGTGTATATACTAAAGACCCAACTGAGAGACAGCAGAGAACTGTAAGGCTTTTAGTGTATGAGTGATCAGAGTAACCGCGGCGGACATGGTATACCTTGGGACCCGGAACCCGGTACCAGCAGCAGCGCTGGGGTAACAAAAATTCGATTTGCAGTATTTCTTGTGATTGTTTACCGGATTTAAAATTTAAAATTCTCTCATAATCTACTCACTAAGAAGTATAATCTTAAGTTAAAACTTCAACACAGTGAGACAAGTACTACAGTTAGAAACTGTGTGTTTTGAGGCAGAGTAACTGATGGCGCGTAAATACTCGCACTTTATCCTCCAGTGTTTGAACATGAGAGCACTTTACGATTTCGCGTAAAGATTATACATAATATCAAACGTTGTCGAAACTTTTTCTCGCTGATACCTCCCACAAAATGACGAAAAGGAAAAGGTTTATCGCTTACCACATTTTCGCTGTTTATCCAGTCAAACTTCATCACCAGGCAGACGTTTCAATTGATTACCTCTTTACTATTAACTCTATTCGCAACACACTTTGTGTTTCGCAACACGGTATCTGTATAAATCACTTAACGTACCTGGAAAATTATATTATTGTACGTAGTTCATGAGATATGACGTCATCAACGTTGAAATGAGTGAAACACTAGCTTTTGTTAAAATGGAGCACAAATTACCGAGTTTACATTCATTCATCCAATCCTGAAGCATAGTTTCAAACGTTTCCTAAATTTTTATCGCTTAAGTGCTAAAACTCAAATCATTTGTATCCAGGACGTTTTAAGTTGTTTTATAAATGGGAGTTCGTTTCTTTAAAGAACGGGGGTTTACTGGTGTACGTACTACACCACAGGTTGCCAAATAATTGCAGGTGGGTCAGCATACTTTTGGAAATTTTTATGGAGATCCAAAAAAAGACTCATATCTCTAACTAATTTTTATTTTAGTTTTCACTCACAAAATATGAAATACGATAGGCATAAATGCATTCAAAAATCAACGTGAGAAATTATATTTGCGGTCGTGAGCCAATCTCTTTCCAATTTCTTAAAGTTAGGTTGTCAGCCATTTATGCTGGGCGATATAGGTTCTTCAAAAAATTACATGCCATTCTTGTCATCACAGGATCATGTAAACCTAACGTGAAGGAAATGGTATCAGCTTTTTGTTTGCAAGTCCTATAAACACTGCTTCGTACTGCAAGTCACGGTATTGCTTATTAGACTCAGAGGAGGACATTCTTACGCAATTAATAATTGTGAAAAACATCTCAAAATTCAGAGCTAGGCAAGCAGATGTACGAGAGGACCTACTGAAATGATGAGGGTTACATTGACACAGGAGTATTTTTACTTCTCTGCCTCATAACGTGTCGCTATATTATTCGTTGCGTGACCAGAACATAGGCGTAACCAAAAGTTACATCTGCAGTAGGTCAGCCATTCACCTCCTATTTTTATTACAGATTACTCGAATTCGTTTCATCTAATTTGAAGTTATGCAGTTGCGGAATTATCTGACATAATTTTCACGTCATGTTATATAACAGTGTTAAATGCATTTCCACGGTTTCGCTGAAACAGAAACCCACTCTTACATCACGATGGACAGGAATAAATAGATTAAGTGTGTAAATATTTTACGTTTTTATATCAGCTCGTGTTTACTTCTAAGATGTTCATTTTATTCTCGTACTCCTTCGAATAAAGCATCCTTTCCCTCAGAAAATGAGTTTCCTGATATTTTCATAACTTCAGACTTTTTCTCTTAGTTAAGAGCCAAATCCCCTGTTGAATTTTCTCGATTTTAAACAGTTTCGTTACATCAAACTAATAGGACTAGAGCGACGAAATCAGCAACGTTACTGCAATAATTGTTACCAACGTTGAGATTTTTATTTGTTCCTCTCACCTCTCTGATATTCTGGCGTACAAACAATTTTGTTTCCATAGTGTATTCTGTGACTGCTAATTTAGCTATCCAGCGATGTCCTTGCACAAGTAAACTGATCGCTACGATTTGTTACTTATGGGTTTACTTCATTCATTCTACGAAACAACTTCCACCTGTTCGGGTCCCGTGGCAGAAGATTTTTCAAGACTAAAATTTGCGCGTCGAGGGAACCACAAGACTGGGCATCAGTGTACAACGTTAAGGTGAAGCTCACTGCAGTTTTGGTGCTGTGGATACAGAGCCAGTGTTAATGGTGACCTATTCTGAGGATCGGGTCGTTAGGCTCGCATTTGCAACTGTACTGCGAAAGCAATCTTATAGTGTATAGCGGAGGGTACTTCGGGTACCATAATCGCTTGTCTCATTTCCTTCTCCATTCGCGGAAAGAACGACTGCCGTTGAGACTCATTATTGCTTTTCTGATTCTTCCGTGGTGTTCATTCCGTAAAACTTCTGTAGGAAGAATTAATATGTCACCTAATTTTTCCTGAAACGCACACGCTCGGAATTATAGTGTTAAACCTTTCCGTTGTATACAACGCCCCTCTTATTGCGCCTGCCACCACGAGCATCTCCTTAATAGCCTCACGCATGCTGAAACGCTATCCTTTAGGTCTTTTCTGTATTAATCCTACCTACTGTGGGTCGAAGACTGATTAGAAATAAGAATCGGTTGCGAGAGGATTTTATAAGCTACTTTCATTTCCCTTGGATTCTTCCTATGAATCACAGCCTGCCGTATGCCTTTCCTACGAGTATTATGTGACGTTTTACAATTTGTCACTCCGGACGTATACTCCTAGATATTTTACGGTTGTTGCTGTTTCTGTTGATTTATCAGTAATAGTGTAACTAAGCAACAGGATCCCACCGCCGGTTAATGGCAATTCCTTGCATTTATTCGTGTTGAGGGTCGTCTGCTAATCGCTTCAGCGCGTTAAGAACGCCTTGATTTCGGTTTTCTGCGTGTCTTAAGAGGACGCACCAGATTTCATTACCTCCTTTGTCCTTCCTCTACACTGCATTGTACAGTACATGCACGTATAGCAGTTCCTTGCGATGAAGACTGACACTTGATACACAATTATCATTCACGCTGGAAAACTATCAAGAACACGGAAAATCTTGGAACACCAGAAGATTTCAGGTACGTTACATAATGGCGAGAGAGATTAGGAAACCAGAATATAAACTGAAGACCATTTTCCGAGGCAGATGTGAATTCTGACAACATATATAGATTATAAGTTACGAACTTCGAATAGAAACGAAAGAAATTTCAGAAAGGTAGGAAATCAAGGAGAAGCGAAATTGATCAATTGAAAGACTACAAACTGTTGAGACCTACAAAGTGAGCGTTGACGAAAACTAGGGATATGAATACAATAGAAGGATGGGTACTTTTGATAGATGAACTGGTAGAGGCTGCTGAGTATCAAATAAGCGAAGAGACAGGGCTAGTAGAAAACTTTGGATAATATTAGGTTGGTCCACAAGATCGTAGCGTTTTTCCACTAATTTTAATGAAAGCAACAGACAAATCTAACAAAGATCTCACTCATCAATATAATATTCTCCTTCTATTTACAACAGTCGGCAAACGCTGGAGTAACTTTTCCATTCCGCGACTGTAGAAACCACGTGGTTGTGAGGCGAACAACTCGTCGAACCATATTCGGAGCGCGTTTTCGTCCGGAAAGAAAGTTTCTTGAAAGCTCTTCGATAGAAAGTGGAAAAGGCGAATAGCTGAGGAGGCAAGAGCATGTGATTAAGGTGGGTCCGTTATGACTATCCAATGAGGTCGGCCGATTGTCTAGTGTAGGGATACAATATCGAATTGAGGAGAAAAGAAATTCATGGTACAATTTGACTAAAAGAGGGAACCGATTGATAGGGCAGATCCTGAGGCATTAAGAAATAGTTGGAGTGGTTATTCAGCGACGAATAGCTTTGCACAGGAGAGACTAGATTGGAAACCTGCATCAAACCATTCTTCGGACTAAAGACCACAACAACTAAATGGTTTACCAGTTCTCACAGATAAATGTTTGGGCAATATCTGGTAAATGGCTTTGGAGTACATTCCCCACCATACCAAGAAAAAAAGGAGGAGAAGCTTTCCACGGTATGTACGTACCATACTGAAATCATACCGCTATATTACCTTTTTCTTTAGTACCGTTGTAAATTTTCCTACCGCTTCCTTCACTACTTTTTCCACATAAGAGTTAAATAACTGTGGCGATAAGATGGATGTCTTTGCACGAAAACCAAACAATGTGGTGGGACACTCCTTGGTTCTTGTTAGGCTCCTAGAGCCGTCTTATTCCTTATTATGACACTGGAAGAACAAAAACTAATTGTTTGGATAATTGATTGGAAATTTGTGGTAAGGACTTTGAGAGCAACCTGCTGAGGCCATCGGTCCCTAGGCTTACGCACTACATAGTCTAATTTAAACTAACTTGCGCTAAGGACAACACACGCATTCATGCCCGAGGGAGGAGTCGATCCTCCGACGGTGAGAGCCGCGCGAACCGTGACAAGACACCTCAGACCGCATAATTGATTGTTAATATCGCAAAGTAATTGCAGAACACAATGTCAGTATAACTGTCTATAAACGACCTAACTGTCTCCCACTGCGACGTAAAAGTTTGAAATTTCGCTCAAAGGTGGCTACAACCTTCCTCTGTAACGTTGCAAAAGAGTGGCGCCCTGCGACGTCACCCTCGCTTTCGGCAATGCTATGCAAAAAAAAAAAAAAAAAAAAAAAAAAAAAAAAAAAAAAAAAAAAAGGATGAGGAGAAGAAGAAGAGGCCACAACTCAGAATTCAAGTGAGGTGTAAGACAGGTTAATGACGTCACACTGGCACCAAATTTCACCACAGTTCCACCCAACGCCACGGTGGACGTGTCGCACGGTGGGATGGTCGTCGCTCATCGTCTTACCTACATTTCACCGCTTCCTTTACGCCTCTGCGATTGAGGCAGAACCGTGACGCACAGCATTGAAACCACGCAGTGTCCTTATGAGTGTACGAGGAAAACATTTAAGATGCACTGCCGCTCAGAATCGACACAAAAGGCCTTAGGGGTTGGAAAAGTGCGTCGGTGAAACTGAAAGGTCCCCTATGAACAATTTATACAGGACTGTGCTTAACCTGACACACAATGTTTTTAGCGCAACGCAATCGGACTTTCAAAAAATCCCTACGAAAGAATGGCCCTGACTAACATTAACCTATGCATTTCACAAATCGCTTACCTCACAAAAATCTTGGTTACTCGAACTACTGCAATACGGCGAGCGCCACTACTGCCAGCTAAATAAAAGATTCAAACTACGGAAGGCACTAACTACTGATAGGGATAGTTAGCAAATGAAATATATTAATAGACAACAAACAATGTATTTACCTTAATATCATCAAAAGTCATAATATATATAGCAGTTCATGACAAATTACAAAACTTCGCCATCTCTCTCCCCACATCCACCACTGCTGGCGGCTCACCTCCAACTGCGGAACGCTACGCGCTGTTCACAGCCAGCTGCCTAACACTACAATGGCGAGTATTACAACAATGCAAAGCAGCCACAGACTGCACACAGCACAGCCAGTGATTTTCATACAGAGGTGGCGTTACCAATAAGAAAACCTAAACTGCCTACCCACATAGCCCCCATGCTCCCCACAAAAAATTTTACAAATTGTTTTGGGCAGTGGCCAATAATGATTTGATAAAATTTTTCATAATTACAATAACAAAGATATCAAATGCACACGCTTATTGATACAATGTTGGTCAAAAGCTAAAATTTTCTCACAGTCCATAAAGACAGTCCTCATCATTCGTCACAGTAAAATTGCAGTGTTTTTCTCAAAGTCTGAGCAGTAAAAGAAAATGCACACAGAAGTAGTGGATTTCCATGCAGTCTTGAAGAAGTAGTGTTGACCTTCCAACGGAAAGACAGTGCTGACTCTCGACATGCAGACAGGTAATGCGCCACAACAGAGCAAACCCACAGCAGAGTCAGTCGAAGTTTTGAAGAATATTGGTAGGTAGGTCATCACAGAGTAGACCCACTATAGTCCTGGTAGAGATTACAGTATTGGTGGGCCACCAGGGGTGCAGACCCACTGCAGTCCTTATAGAATTAATGGTATTGGTGGGCCATCAAAGATGCAGACCCACTGCAGTCCTTGTAGAAATAATGGTACTGGTGAGTCAGCAAAGGTGTAGACCCACTGTAGTCCTTGTAGAAATAATGGTATTGGTGGGTCACCAGAGGTGCAGACCCACTGCAGTCCTTGTAGAAATAATGGTAATAGTGGGCCATCAAAGATACAGACCCACTGTAGTCCTTGTAGAGACGGCCAGCAGCCATCTGTTGCAACTGTGCAGGTGCACAATCACCATGGAAGAGTCTTGCGGACAATATAGCAAGTCCATAAACCACCACTTGTCCACTCACAAAAATTTGTTTGAAATGTCCTTAGAACCAGCAATGCTGTTATCCAGTCCCTTGCTGAATCATTAACACACGTGCAAACATTATCAGTCCCTACTTCTCACATATTGTCCATATACTATGACCAACAGAAACGTGTGCAGTGAAATGTAACTTAATTTGAAGAACTGGTGTCCATACAATTATAAAATTACAACATGAAAATACAATTACAAAGGTACAAAATACATCATTAAAGAACATAATAGTACAGATAACATGTGTAGTAATATGGGCTTTACAAAAGAATAGAAATAAACGTATACATCAGTGTTACAAAAATAATGACATAAGTACATACATAAAGATCAGATTAACTATTGAAACATCGACTTCACACATGAGCATTAAAACAAAACAGAATAAATAATGTCTAAGCATCTTTAAAAGGAAAATAACATAGTATTTGAAAAATTCTACAACATAAATCTTATTAGCTAAACACTTAATGGCAGGAAAAAGACAAATACACATTGGTACATACACACATAGCAAAATAATACAAAAGGAAAGACAGGGTTCGTTTTTTAAGTGTGACATTGGTACTGCAGTCCAACCCAAACCTTCATTCCATAGATCTTTCGTCTTATTTCAACATTTGTTTCCACCAAAAAAAAATCCTATTCAAGCATGCTTTCTGTATTTATATGTTCTCATATTTCTTACCTCATTATTTATTTACCATTATCTTACCTCATCATTTATTTCTGAGAAAATCCTACCTAAACCTGTTGTCCCTAAAGCCTACTTTTTTTTTTTTTGGCCAAACCATTTTCTTATAGCTTCTAAATGCATTTCTTCCAATTCATCATAGTTATTTTCTTATATGGTCTACCCCCTCTTAAGCTAACTTAAATCTACTGAGCTCAGATGCTAAACTAAGGGATGAGGCAATGCAGCAGCACAAAACAATTAACACAAACAGTAATGATAAAAAAATACAAATGCCAAAGCAAGCAGCATAAATTAGCAGAGCAATTGCAATATTACAACTAATATAAGGCAATGTGCAGCAAACAACAAAAATAAATCAATAGTAATACAAAGTCAAATTCAGTAACACTATGCCTGGCAAGCAGCAGCAGCAAATGCTATAAACCTAAACATGACAAAGCTCAAGCAGAAAGAATATTATACTAAAAATGGCCATGGCTAATATCTATGTCACATCTTAACACTATAGTGATGCATCACGAGAACTTACACTAGCAGATAAGTTACCAAATCGTAAACAAATTATTTATGCAATTCCTGTGAAGGGAAATGTCTATTTATGTGCCCTCGTTTTCTTGGAAGTAGATCATAAATTTCTTATTGACTGGATCTGTAGGCATAAAATAACTATATTAGTACATATATTAAATTTTATTTTAACCAATGCTGCAGTGCAGCTAGAAACTAGATATTAAAGAAAATGAGCAAATATGTACAAAGGAAGGCATGAAACATCATTCATTAGCCATATGGCATTTCATAAGGCAGTAAAAATTCTCTCAATTCTCGAGAAAGACGCTTGTCATAATCAGGTGTGCAGACGTAAGTATCTTTCCAAGTAATGAGTGTGTCGTATTTGTGGTACTTTCTACAAAGGTATGTCAATAGCGAGGATAATGGCCTCCCTTTTTTTTCCCACCTGTGCCTCTGGAAGGCATACGCTAATGGCTTTTTTCAAGGCGACTGTCGCCCAGCTGGGTACCCACGATGCATTAGGTGCAGGTGGTCACTTAACTTTCTTACCAAAATATTTACGACACCAGTTTCCACTACAGTGACCGTCTCATATAAAAATTTCACAGGTCGAAAATTTATGTTACAAATGTGTAGAAACAAAATCCTGTCAATATAACAGTGTCCAAAAAATTTTCGTCGGCATTGTGGTACATTCAAGCATTTACACACATTTCATAACTCTTAAAGTACGATTCTTGGTTTCCAACATCCTTTTTTTCACAAGTCAGAGTCCCTAACCACTATTCATTATTCCTTACCTTATTCGTCGACACTTCTTCAGTATTTCATCATAACAGATATGTAGCATAATCAAATAACTCATATAGCATCAGCTTACTGATCATAAACATACCGCAACAGCATAACACACATAGTCATCGTAATAATAACATCATAACACCTCAGTCAACTCTCAAAATCGTCGTAGCTTCCTCCAATAATTTCAAAACCTAAAAAAAATTCTCTGCTCATGTCAAAAGTGTCATCTGCCTCAAACGTACTTTAAAAATCATGATCCCATACCACATATCTCAAAGCTCTCATAGTATCACAATGGTTCCGAAAAAATATGAACAGTTTACAAAGTACAGACAAAATACAATTTCATAAGTGTGAAGTTATCCAACGGTGTACTTGCGTAAACATCTGTCACTGACGTAGTAAAAAAAATGTTTGTCTCTCTCAGTTAAATGATCAGCTAGCTGTGTAATTTTGTCTTAGAGAAATATGGTACTGATGTGTAAAGTTGTATAAGCAAATACCATATTAGCTAGGGCTCCTTGTGCTTGCCACACACATGGTACACAAAGTAAGCGTGTACCCCCCTGAGGATTAATGCAATTATACCCTCAGGTGTTACAGATTACAACAATGGAATGAAATATATCACGGAAAACCCTTGTATCATTGTACTTCAAATATCTAAAAAAATGCATGTTTTAAGTGCGAAATTAATCACTCAAATACGTGTCCTGTAGCGCTAAATGTGCGTCATGCTGTAAGATAATCTCTGTGGAAGTGTCGTAGTTATCGTCCTCCGAAAGCTAAGTTCTGCAGAAGCCAATGTACTTACCTCATGATACACCAAATTTCAAGTAAACCAAAATGTTGCATTAAAATCTCATTAGCAGTACTGGTAAATGTTCTAAGTATGTGAGCCTTATAGTCGTTACGTAATTGTGCAACTAACAAGCAAGAATGTACAAATAACAACATTGTGTCGTCTGTTCACTATAGCATTGCATTTGTAATTTCCGTTTAAAAATGTTCCCTGCGTTCTAGACTGGATATATAACTTCAAACATTGTTGCATGTTAACAGATACTAAGTCTGACAAAGCATACTAGAAATGTGAAGTGAGAAGTTTTATGGCAAAGACTAAGTTAAACAGCAGATTATCATTCAATAAACGGTTTTACATGTGAAATGTGGTGTAAACCTTTACTCTTCCTAGTACGCAGAGTTTCAACTTCAACGCAATTATCATGTGGTTACGTCGGTAAGGAACACTGGATTTTTTCTCAAGGCTAGCGTCTTATGTTATTTTTCTCGGAGCCAGCGGGCGCACGCGGCTGCCTGCTGTGCGAGTCATTGTCTGTCTCTTTGTTGGCGCGTGCCGTTATTGGGATTAGGAGACCTAACTTCTACAAATTCACTCTGACGAGAAGGCCCTGCCCTGTTTGAATCCCGCCAGTTCTGATGCAGTTCAGGTCTGTCGCTACGAATATATCGTCTGTCGTCATGTCGGTAGATTCCGTAGTTTCTTCCTTGTCCGTCACGTGGTGGAGAATTTCTCCCTGAATCGTAACTGTGCGCCAAACTGTTGCGTCTGAAGTTATTCTGCCTCCCTTGATAATAATTGTTTTGGTTCCCATATTTTCTGTTTCTCTGATTGTCTCTGTGATAGTCATTACCGCGGAGAGGTGATCTTTCCCTGTAATTATTACTACTCTGCCAACGGTTGTCATACGGGTGGTGTCTGTTTCGGTCACGGTTTACGTTGAAAGAATAGCCTTGTCGTATATTATTTCTGTCATCGTGGAATTGTGACGGATGTGATCTGTAATTGTTGTGCTCCTGTTTCCGCGTTCCCCGATTGTCAGTGTCAATTTCCAGTTCTTGTAACAGTCCCTGAAAAGCCTCAATGTCTTCTTTGCAACGTCCTGCTAAAATAATATGTCGTAAATGTTCAGGTAATTTGATTAAGCAAATGCGGATGAGTTCTGAGGGGCTGTATGGGTTTGTCAGGTACTGATTCTTGTGCAACATGTCTTCAAAATATTTCACAGGACTGGAAAATTCAGATTGTTCGAAATGTTTCATCATTATGATGCTATGTTTTACTCGGTCTTGTGTAGCTTGAGACCAATATGCTGAGAGGAAGGTATGGTAATATTCTCCTTCACTGTGACAATCGTGAATGACTGATCGCATTCTTACAGCTGGTTCATTCTCTAAATAGCCACACATAAATTCTAATCTGTGTTCTAATGACCAGTTGGGAGGAAAACAATGAGAGAATTGATGGAGCCACGCTTGTGGATGAATGTCGTTGCCAGAATTCTTAAATGTTTTGAATTTACGTGTAGTAATGAACAGCTTATAGTCAAAGTCATCATGTCGGCGAGTCGCATATCGGTCATTGTTACGTCGTGTCGGCGGTTCCATCTCAAAATTCGGTGCACCTTGCCAATTTCTTTCATAATTTCCGAAATGCCCTGTGTTATTATTTTGTGGCTTTTCCGTATTTCTAAGTCCCTCTTCCCGTGTTGAAGTGCGAGTGTCCTCTGAAATACGTAATTCTTGTATTACCTGTGTCAGCTCATCTTGTACTTCCCGGATTTCTCTCTGGTGTTGTGTATTAATTTGATTCTGATTTTGTTTGAATTTCCTAATTTGTTCATACTCTTCTGTGTCATTACAGACTACCGGTCTTGCGTCAATCAGATTATCATCTACCTTCGTAGATAAATTAGTGAACTGATCCGAAAGTTCGGCTACTTTCTCCGATAGTATACTTATTTCCTCAGTGTGTTTTTCTGAACCAAGTTTCAGAGTATCTACTGTGTCCTTTAAGTTTTCCTGAGTTTTTGCAAGTTGCGTAACCGAATCGGTAGATGCAACTGAGTCAAATTTAGCTTGCAAGGTCTCATGATTTTCATGAACAATAGTTTGCAGTTCTTTTATGGCTGCTCCGTGATTCTGTAATGCATCTTCATGCAGCGAAAAAATAGGTTGGAAATGCTCACAAATTTGAGTTTTTACGTCATTACAGACTTTGACATTTCGATTCAATGTTATGTAGCTCAGTAGTTAAATCTTCAAGTGTTTGTTCAAGAGTTTGTTCCAATGAGTCTAACTTTTGAAGCTGTTGCTGTGTTTGTCTCTGATTTTGTTCCATCGTGTCTAACTTTTGAAGCTTTTGCTGGGTTTGTCTCTGATTTTGTTCCATTGTGTCTAATTGTTGCTGTGTTTGTCTCTGATTTTGTTTCATTTGCTGCATTAATTGCAATAGTAATGTACTAGTGTCTGGAACCAGTTCCTCTACGCTTTTCGGCAGTGCATTTGCACCGGCAACATTTACATTTTGACGATCAGAAAATGTGTCTTGACTACTTTGAGAAAACGGTGAGGACCCAAAACCTGAGTCTACAGTAGTTGCAATATTGTGTTCTGTCATTTCGGATTCCTGAGGCAAGCTATTGCCGACCGATCGATCGATAATGCTTCCCTGTTCACTACTTGTTTCACTGTCTACACCATTATTTGCCGCCCGCTCCATTTCCCTATGCACTATTACCAAATTACTACTTTGAATGTCTGTTACTTCATTACACAGTGGTGCTGATAAGCTACGCTCGTCGTCACTATTATTTTTCAGTTTACTTTGGAGCCTAGTGTTACGTTTTTCACACGCCATTATTGTCACAATATTTCACACGATAACACAGAAAAGCACAATTTGAAGAGCAAAAATAAGAGAACACATTAACATAGCCCTGAAAATAATATCTAGTTAATTGCAAGCGCAGCTGCGAAATACTTGGTGCAAATCTACATGCATGCCACAACTGTTTTACTGTACAACAATGAAATACTGCAACTACAAAGGAGATTTTCTCTACAATTACGCGCTAGCAATAAACAAAAGCTACATTAATCACACAAACTACAAGAAAAAATCAGAAGATTCCAGTGAGGTATCCTCGGCTAAGGGTCGACATATGAAACGTCCCCTTTGAACAATTTATACAGGACTGTGCTTAACCTGACACACAATATTTTTAGCGCAACGCAATCTGACTTTCAAAAAATCCCTACGAAAGAATGGCCCTGACTAACATTAACCTATGCATTTCACAAATCGCTTACCTCACAAAAATCTTGGTTACTCGAACTACTGCAATACAGCGAACGCCACTACTGCCAGCTAAATAAAAGATTCAAACTACGGAAGGCACTAACTACTGATAGGGATAGTTAGCAAATGAAATATATTAATAGACAACAAACAATGTATTTACCTTAATATCATCAAAAGTCATAATATATATAGCAGTTCATGACAAATTACAAAACTCCGCCATCTCTCTCCCCACATGCACCACTGCTGGCGGCTCACCTCCAACTGCGCAACGCTACGCGCTGTTCACAGCCAGCTGCCTAACACTACAATGGCGAGTATTACAACAATGCAAAGCAGCCACAGACTGCACACAGCACAGCCAGTGATTTTCATACAGAGGTGGCGTTACCAATAAGAAAACCTAAACAGCCTACTTACAAAACTACTCATTTTCTTGGCAATGTGATTCGCAAACAATTCGGGGTCAAACACGACAGTTCGCAGTTTGATGACCAAAAGGACGCAGTGGAATGCAGGGCGACCATAGTTTTTGCTCTGGTGTACAGGGAGAAACCGCTAGCGTTCATTTAGAAGCATTCGACGAAATATGAACCCAATCTGAGGAGGCAAAGGGTACTTCAGTTTTTCAACCTTCCTGTTCCGCACCCTCGCGTGGTGTGTGAACACAGATGGATGTGACATTGACACATGCGTGAATAAAACGACAAAGTGTAGTGTCGGCAGACTTGCCAACACTACGCACACTAATTGAAAGAGGCGGCCAAGATGCACGCGCTAACTCACGCAGGCGGGCGTTAGGTCTGAAACAGGATACGTAATGAATGCTATAAAGAAAAGTACGTAGCTGCTGGAATACTTTAATCCATCCTTGTTGTACATCGCTCTTGACGATACAAGTGAGACTCTGTAGATACATGCAATGTAATGCAAATGGCGCCTTGCTAGGTCGTAGCCATTGACTTAGCTGAAGGCTATTCTAACTATCTGCTCTGCAAATGAGCGAGGCTTCGTCAGTGTGCATCGCTAGCTAAGTCGTCCGTACAACTGGGGCGAGTGCTAGTAAGTCTCTCGAGACCTGCCGTGTGGTGGCGCTCGGTCTGCGATCACTGACAGTGGCGACACGCGGGTCCGACATGTACTAATGGACCGCGGCCGATTTAAAGCTACCACCTAGCAAGTGTGGTGTCTGGCGGTGACACCACACAAAGCATCCCTCTAATACCACTCAGTTGGTGCCACTTACCGACCTTTACTGAACACTTTAAGAATGTTTCCGTACAACGAGAAACTATGGTGGAAGTACTAGGCGCCTGCAAGCAGGCAATCCATTGACACCCCTCCTATTCCGCATTCCTACTTACAGGCGTAAGAACAGCCGTGTACTTGAAATATACCATAAACAGTAAACTAAATCACTGTTCATTTTTATTTCGTATTGAGCAATTATAATTTTTGAGCTCATTTGTGCCTATACTTGAAAACTTGAAAAAAACTAGTGTTATTACACATGTAACCATGCCATAATCTTAATAAAAATCATAGCTATTAGTACAATGAAATCTATGCTATCAAGTTTCACTTCAATTTTCATAAACAGTTCCAACTGTAGTTCTCAGAGACACGCAGAATTATTATCATCTATGTTTCCAGAATAAATCTTTCCTTCCTAGATTCCTTTTGAGCAAAAAAATGGTTCAAATGGCTCTGAGCACTATGGGACTTAACATCTGAGGTCATCAGTCCCCTATAACTCAGAACTACTTAAACCTAACTAAACTAAAGACATCACACACATCCATGCCCGAGGCCGGATTCGAACCTGCGACCGTAGCGCCTAGAACCGCTCGGCCACACCGGCCGGCCATTTTGTGCAGGCTTGAAACTTATTGCGGAATTAAATCTGCTTGTCAGACCAGTACTCGAACCAGGATCCTTGTCATGCTTTACTACTAAGAGCATCTCCCACGATAGGTTGGGTTCTGTTGACGACTCACAATCCAGGATACAATTTTAATCTGACAGATAGTTTAGAAACCTGTATTTTCCTTATGATTATGAAAATAATCACTAAACGAATCTGTAATACTTTGGAGTTCAAACACTATTTGTTTGAGTACTTAAACGCCTTTATCAACATAACAGTTGGATGTCTACGATCGAGACCAGATTCCTCTGCCTTTAAGAATTTGTATGTATTCTGTTACCACATAACTGATACCTGGTTGCAAGTGTTGCTCGAGTTGTCAGGATGGGCCACACACGTGGCCGTCCTTGGCAGCAAGTGAGAGTGTGTCTGTATTCGGCACGTGGGCCCCGCACTGGCTGCCTTCCAAGACGTTGTATCTCTGGTGTTCTACGCACCAGCTACGGCTGCGCCGACACCTCTGATACATCTCTGTCACGACCGTACTCTGTGAAACCACATGGCTAAACCGTTGGCAACATACACTGGCAACAGGAGAGCCTTAAGTTACTTAACGTGTCTACGAAGAGAGATCGGCGATACTCATATAAGAGAACAAAAGAGAACAAGATTAAAATCATTTAAAGAAATCACATACACTCCTTTCTCCTTTGACGCGGATACAGAAGCTCCTAGTAGCGTATTATTGAACTAAAACTGACTAAACATTATGTCATTAGATATTACATTTGTTTCAAAACGTTCAAATGTGTGTAAATTCCAAAGGGAAAAAAACTGCTCAGGTCATCGGTCCCTTGACTTTCACACTACTTAAACTAAGTTACGCAATGAAACACACGCACACCCATGCCAAAGGGAGGACTCGAACCTCCGGCGGGAGGGGCCGTACAGTCCGGGACATGGCGCCTCTAACCGCGTGGACACTCGGCGGGGCTCCATTTGTTTAATATTCCAATAAGATACCCACATCTTGTGGTGATTGGTACAGTTCTGCCGGCCGGTGTGGCCGAGCGGTTCTAGACGGTTCTAGGCGACCACTGCCTCGGGCATGGATGTGTGTGATATCCTTAGGATAGTTAGGTTTAAGTAGTTGTAAGTTCTAGGGGACTGAAGACCTCAGATGTTAAGTCCCGTAGTGCTCAGAGCCATTTGAACCATTTGGTACAGTTCTGCTGATATCATTTACAGAAATACTTCAAAGACAATTGCATAGAGCATGGCGAAGGGATTTGCGCATCGTTATTTGTCCTTCACTTTCCTGTTCCGCTCGTCGTTGGATCTCAAGAAAGATTATTTGTATGTCTCCGTACTAACTCATGGGTTTGTTATCTTGTTCGTACTATCCTTCCGTGAGCTTCAAAATTGAAAGTCTTAAAGTTTATCTTGATCATACAGTTTCTGAATTCGCCAAATTTAGTGAAATGAACATCTTTCTACCAATGATTGCTTAGTATATTTAACCTGGTTATTGGAAGACTGGCAGCACGCTTCTGCATTCTAGTTATATCCTGAGTTAATTGATGGCAAATAGGAGAGTTGTTCTCAAGAACAGGTCACAAAAGAATCACTTACGTGGTCTCCATCACAGCCACACTACTATTACTCCGCAAGTATCACACCGAACGTTCTCTATTACCTATTTAACAAACACAAGTTTTTATATGTCCCCAAATTCTTCCTCTGTGGTCCCTTTCACTACGAAGTTACACTACTGGCCATTAAAATTGCTACACCAAGAAAAATGCAGATGAAAAACGGGTATTCATTGGACAAATATATTATACTAGAACTGGCATGTGAATACATTTTCACGCAATTTGGGTGCATAGATCCTGCGAAATCAATACCCAGAACAACCACCTCTGGCCGTAATAACGGCCTTGATACACCTGGGCATTGAGTCAAAAAGAGCTTGAATGGCGTGTACATGTAGCTTCAACACGGTACCACAGTTCATCAAGAATATTGACTGGCGTTGTGAGACGAGCCAGATGCTTGGCCACCATTGACCAGACGATTTCAATTGGTGAGAGATCTGGATAATGTGCTGGCCAGGGGAGCAGTCGAACATTTCCCGTATCCAGAAAGGCCCGTACAGGACCTGCAAATGCGGTCGTGCATTATCCTGCGGAAATGTAGGGTTTCGCAGGGATTGAATGAAGGTTAGAGCCACGGGTCGTAACACATCGAACAAGAGGTGACCGAGATGTGTAACCAATGGCACCCCACACCATCACGCCGGGTGATACGCCGTAGGGCGATGACGAATACAGGCTTCCAATGTGTGTTCACTGTGATGTCGCCAAACACGGATGCAACCATCATGATGCTGTAAACAGAACATGGATTCATGAGAAAAATTGACGTTCTGCCATTCGTGCACCCGAGTTCGTCGTTGAATACACCATCGAAGGCGCTCTTGTCTGTGATGCAGCGTCAAGGGTAACCGCAGCCATGGTCTCCGAGCTGATAGTCCATGCTGCTGCAAATGTCGTCGAACTATTCGTGCAGATGGTTGTTGTCTTGCAAACGTCCCCATCTGTTGACTCATGGATCGAGACGTGGCTGCACGATCCGTTACAGCCATTCGATACGATACCCGTCATCTCGACTGCTAGTGATACGAGGCCTTTGGGATCCAGCACGGCGTTCGTATTACCCTCCTAAACCCACCGATTCCATATTCTGCTAACAGTCATTGGATCTCGACCAACGCGAGCAGCAATGTCGCGATACGATAAACCGTAATCGCGATAGGCTACAATCCGATCTTTATCAAAGTCGGAAACGTGATGGTACGCATTTCTCCTCCTTACACGAGGCATCACAACAACGCTTTACCAGGCAACGCCGGTCAACTGCTTTTTGTGTATGAGAAATCGGTTGGAAGCTTTCCTCATGTCAGCACGTTGTAGGTGTCGTCACCGGCGCCAGCCTTGTGTGAATGCCCTGAAAAGCTAATCATTTGCATATCACAGCATCTTCTTCCCGTCGGTTAAATTTCGCGTCTGTAACACGTCATCTTCGTGGTACAGCAATTTTAATGGCCAGTAGTGTATTATCTTGCCTGGCTTTATACTTATCCCAATAGCAACTCCCTTTTTCTTGTAGGATTTACCCAAGGACTTAATTCTTCTCCTACTCTTTCTTACAGCTCGTCATTTCTAGCTCTCTTTGTCCATTCAATTTTCAAATTCTTCCTGTAGTACCCCAATCCAAATGCTTCCTGTTCTACTGCTACGTTTTCTACCACGCTTCACGCGTCACTCCCACACTACGCAGCTTTTTTTCTCTTGTGTCAATCTGCATTTTATACATCTTTTGCTTTTGCTAAATTATAGAACTGTACAAATTTTCTACTGTGCTTTCTCCAGCTTCGACGATCTTATTCGTTTTGTTCTGCACTGTATTACTTACGCGCTTTACTTTTTTACTCTTAACGCAGATTCATTCCTGAGTGAAAAGTTAATTGTACTCAATAGTCTTTCTGTGTTCACAGACAGAATCGATCGCCATTCATACACTTTAACATTAGTATATGATCCTCATGTGCCTTCATTCCTTCTTTGAAATTTTATTCCACTACAAGGCACTGCACTCAGAGACCTTATACTTCAGTGGCAGTGTAAAGCACATAGGTAACGCTGCCGTTCTAGTGACCTGGCGATTAGCTGATTGGCTACAACGAGTATAAGTAGGCATGGGAGACAGCGTCTCTCTCTATCATGTAATGCACGATGATTTCCAGTGGCGCAGAGAAAGATACAACGTAGTGGAACTCATCCATCTGTAAAGCTATCATCCCTGATCACAGTCTGAATTTCAGAAATCGAAGAGCTTTAGAATGCATCGCTTTGTTCCACGTTCGACAATGCTTGACGTGTACTCCTTACCTATATGCGTCTTTCCACTGATGCATTCAATCCTGATTTCACTTTTATAGATGACAATAAGCGACCCCATCGAACTGCGGAATTGGAGAATCTCTTGGAACGAGGCGACACTCGCGAATCGACTGGCCTGTCCGTTCTCCTAATTTAGACTCCAACGAACACTTCTGAAATGCCCTGTCGAACATGTCAACATGCACGAACGACAAACTAGCAGTTTTCAACCGTGCCGATGGAGGAATGGTACGCCCTACCACAAAACCTCCTTACCACTTTAGTACCAGCATTGGAGCATGTTGCATAGCATACATTGCTGTCCGTGGTCATTATACGCCCTGTTAAGATGCATGTCACACTCTTCGTAATGTCCAGAGACCATCAGAAATAGCGGTGACGTCAGTGTAATTATTGTCTTTGAATAAAAGTGTAACTTTTTTCGCCTCACTGCGTATTTTTTCAAATTACTTTCTGTAACACAATGAAGCGCCAAAAAACTGGTGTAAGCATGCGTATTCAAATACAGAGATATGTAAACAGGCAGAATAACGACGCTACGGTCGGCAACGCCTATATAGGACAATAAGCGTCTGGCGCAGTTGCTAGATCGGTTAATGCTGCTAAAATGGCAGTTTATCAAGATGTGAGTGCGTTTCAACGTGGTGTTGTAGTCGTCGCACGAGCGATGCGACACAGATCTCCGAGGTGTCGATGGAGTGGGGATTTTCCCGTGCGACCATCTCACGAGTGTACTCTGAATATTAGGAATCCCGTAAAACATCAAATCTCCGACGTCGCTGCGGCCGGGAAAAGATCCTGCGAGAACGGGACCACCGACCGACTGAAGAGAATCGTTCAGTGTGAGAGATGTGCAACATTTCCGCAAATTGCTGCAGATTTCAATGCTTTGCCAGCGTGCGAACCATTCAACGAAACATTATAGATATGGGTTTTCGGAGCCGAAGGCCCACTCGTGTACCATTTATGAATGTACGACACGAAGCTTTAAGCCTCACCTGAGACTGTCAACACAGACTTTGGACTGCTGGTGACTGGAAATATGTTGCCTGGTCGGACGAGTCTAGTTTCAAATTGTATCGAGCGGATGGACGTGTACGGGTATGGAGACAACCTCATGAATGCATGGACCCTGCATGTCAGCAGGGGACTGTTCAAACTGGTGGAGGCTATGTAATGGTGTGGGGCGTGTGCGGTTGGAGTGGTGTACGTTTAGATACGACTCTGAAAGGTTTTAGATACGACCTGCATCCATTCATGTCCATTATGCATTCCGACGGGCTTGGGCAATTCCAGCAAGACAATACGACACCCCCATAGGCATGAATTGGTACACAGTGGCTCTAGAAACACTCTTCTGAATTTAAACTCTTCCGGTGACCACCAAACTCACCAAACATGAACATTATTGAGCATGTCCTTGTAACATGCTGTTCAGAAGAGATCTCCAACCCCTCGTATTCTTACCGATTTATGGACAGCCCTGCAGGAGTCATTGTGTCAGTTCCCTCCAAACACGACTTCAGATATTAGTGGAATCCATACCACATCGTGCTGCGCTCTTCTGAGTGCTCGCGAGGGCCCTACATGACATTAGGCATGCGTACCTGTTTCTTTGGCTCTTCCTTGTACAGTATAATGTAATAATTATTTCTGTGTATAGTCCAAGTTTCATCGAGGTGTGTTACGTGGAAGTCACACATCTTGCGAAACTTACCTTCGTCCTTATGTCTTGCACACAGGTACTTGTTTAATGGATAAGTTAATCACAATATCCCATATAATGTGTCCATCGAATTTATATGTTTCATTTTATCTGTGATAAATAGTCATTCAAAGCCTGTGACTATAAAAAGAGTTGTTTCACTTTTAACGCAGTAACGCACTTGCCATGCGGGATACACTTGAATAATTCTGTCAGCTAATACAAGGGTGAACTGAAAGGTTAGGTGCTTCACTTGGCGTGGTCCTGTTAGAGGTGGAACGTCATTGCCTTCCTGCGGCCTTGGAACCGACTTACGTGGCCAGTTATAAGGGGACAAGCAATTTATTGTGCGCCCAAACCGCAAAGCAACTTGGCATTTCTCCTTTTCAGATTTTACACGTGCACATCATTACCACAGCTTAATTGACTCGTCAGCGACAGTGGATTCCCTTATACCAACTGTGGACATTCGGATTTGTACTCTCACACTCGATATTTATTTAGTTGATTAAAATAGCTGAGTCGTGTATCGAGGAATAATTTCCACTGTCAAATGTATTCTACTTAACAGTCTGAACGTAACATTTGTCTCTTGTGAGCTAATGAATTAATTTAGCTGTAATACAAATACATTGACGATAGATCTGTTTTTCTTAGGTATTTGAAAATGTAAAATAATTCTTACTTGTGGGTTTAGCACAGTTCTTGCCAACTATTTAGCAGCAGCCAGTACATGCTTATAGTCCTTTACATATTTTAGTTGTCTTCAATTGTACAGCTCAAAAGAGACACATAAACAAACGGGCTATGTTACAAAAAATAGTGTCGCTGAGGCGTTATATCTGTCACAACAATTAATTCTGATTTACGTCAGAAACATTTGAGTACGGTCAGTTACGCCTTTAAAGGGACGCGTATCTCAAGATAAGGGGGATACTACACTACATATCGGGAGTCAGGTACATCCTACGGAATTGGGCGAGATACATTAACGTCACCCACTCTCCCCGGGACTTCCCACCTACCTGAGGTGCGACAGTTTCACGTCCCGAACCCTATATTATAAGGCTCCTGGTGATAATGATTCTAAGGAAACCTGTCCACACAAGTGAAGCATCTGTATATGGTACATTCAGAGTCACCATATTGCCTCTCCCTTCTGGACCGATAAAAATCAACCTTTCCTCACCCCACATCACTTTCATTGCTATAGGAAATGCGTGGGTTGTGCTACTATACATCTGTGAACTGTACTGAGAGAATCAGGTTTGTTATAAACAATATTAACATACACCACTGACCATGAAAATTGCTACACCAATAAGAAATGCCGATGATAAACGGGTATTCATTGGACTAATATATTATACTAGAACTGACATGTGATTACATTTTCACGCAAATTGGGTGCGTAGATACTGAGAAATCAGTACCCAGAACAACCACCTCTGGCCGTAATAACGACCTTGGTACGCCTGGGCATTGAGTTAAACAGAGCTTGGATGGCGTGTACAGGTACAGCTGTGCATGCACCTTCAACAAGATACCACAGTTCATCAAGAGTAGTGTCTGGCGTATTGTGACGAGCGAGTTGCTCTGCCACCATTGACCAGACGTTTTCAGTTGGTGAGAGATATGAAGAATGTGCTGTCCAGGGCAGCAGTCGAACATTTACTGTATCGGGAAAGGCCCGTACACGACCTGCAACATGCGGTCGTGCATTATCCTGCTGAAATGTAGGGTTTCGCAGGAATCGAATGAAGGATAGAGACACGGGTCGTAACACATCTGAAATGTAACGTCCACTGTTCAAAGTGCCGTCAATGTGAACAAGAGGTGACCTAGACGTATAACGAATGGCAACCCAACCATCACGCCCAGTGATACGCCAGTATGGCGATGACGAATACACGCTTCCAATGTGCGTTCATCGCGATGTCGCCAAACACGGATGCGACCATCATGATGCTGTACACAGCACTTGGATTCATCCGAAAAAATTACGTTTTGCCATTTGTGCACCCAGGATCGTCGTTGAGTACACCATCGAAGGCGCTCCTGTCTGTGATGCAGCGTCAAGGGTAACCACAGCTATGGTCTCCGAGCAGATAGTCCATGCTCCTGCAAACGTCTTCAAACTGTTCGTGCTGATGGTTGTTGTCTTGCAAACGTCCCCATCTGTTGACTCGGGGATCGAGACGTGGCTGCACGATCCGTTACAGCCATGCGGATAAGATGCCTGTCATCTCGACTGCTAGTGATACGATGCCATTGGGATCCAGCACGGCGTTCCGTATTACCTTCTTGAACCCACCGATTCCACATTCTGCTAACAGTCACTGGATCTCGACCAACGCGAGCAGCAATGTCGCGATAGGATAAACCGCAATCGTGATAGGCTACAATCCGACCTTTATCAACGTCGCAAACGTGATGGTACGCATTTCTCCTCCTTGCACGAGGCATCACAACAACGTTTCACCAGGCAACGCCGGTCAACTGCTGTTTGTGTATGAGAAATCGGTTGGAAACTTTCCTCATGTTAGCACGTTGTAGGTGCTGCCATCGGCGCCAACCTTGTGTGAATGCTTCGAAAAGCTAATCATTTGCATATCATAGCATCTTCTTCCTGTTGGTCAAATTTCGCGTCTGTAGCACGTCATCTTCGTGGTGTAGCAAATTTAATGGCCAGCAGTGTATTACCTGGCAAAACATCTGGATTCTCTTCTAAGCTCATTTGGAGGAAAATGTGAACATCACATCCCTAACTCGGAAGATTTTATACAACGACTGAAAACTTTGTGTCTAGAACCAGCTGACTGATTAGTGAGTTTCGATGTGGCCTCTTTGTTCACACGAGTACCTTTGGTGGATTCATTACAACTTATAGGACCTAAGCTTTAGGAGGACAGCTTACATCTATTCAAACATGCGCTTTTGAGAAGACTGACGGTGTTGCTATGGGTAGCCCTTTGTCTCCATTGTAACTAACCTTTTCGTGGAAGGCTACGAGGAAAAAGCCGTTCCGTCAGTGGTGTTGAAACCTAAATGTGTCTTGACATATATGAGGACGACACTTTTGTAGTTTGGCGACACGGAGCAGCAACGCTTCCTGCATTTCTGGAACACCTTAACTCCCACCATGCGAGCATTTGATGCAGCATGGAAGGGAAGAAAAATGGAGACCCCCCCGTTCCTAGATGTCTTGATCCGCAGAAAAGATGGCTCCCTGGGTCACAGTGTGTTTCGCAAACCGATCCATACTAATCTATATCTACGAGCTACCATCACCCATCTCAAAGCACTGGGGTGTTAAGCACTCTCGTTCATAGGGCTAGAATTATCTCAGATGAAGGGAGCTTATCTGCAGAGCTTAGGCATCCGCGCTCTGTAGTTGTACGAACAAGGTACTCTGATAAAGAGATCCGTAATGCATTTAAACCTGCACTCACTAAAGCTCAAGAACAGCCTGAAGCGACATAGAAATCCAAGAGGATGGTTTTTCTAGCGGCTAACTACACTATGTCCACTGCCAATCACACCGAAATGTTTTAGTGTGTCACTGCTTTTCATACTCAGATAAAGATACTGTATAAAATCACTGCTGACTGTGTAAAGCGCAAGTATACCTTGTTGAATACCAAAAATTCATAAGATCATAAAAACATTGAAGTTGTGTCTCTTTGAGAAAACAGGTTCTCGTAATTGACATAGATCAAAAGTCTCATACATGATATAATAAAACAAACGAGTTATAGTCAATAAGTTATATAAACTTGAGTATGAAATCTTCATCATACGAACAGGTACGTAAGCTAAGTGGTCAGTAAACGACTCAAAATATGTGTGGCACAGATGATTACATATGTATGGCAAGTTGCGTGAAGTACAGTTGTAAATATTGAGTCCAAGCTAACCACATGGTGCAAACTTGTTCCATACATATAAATTTTCCGATGATATATACGGTGTGCCATAAAGTACATCGATCCAGATCATGCAAAATTTGACATACTGATTTTGTCAAAGATATTGATGGGGACACATTTGAAAAAGGTACCATTAATCATAGATCGCAGTGTTGACATGTACATAGTAATTACGTGTGATTTAAATTATCATACAAATAAAAAATTAACATTGCTAGAAGACACTTTCATAAAAACATTAAGAATTACAGATAAACAAACAAATTAAAAAGTTCAGAAACTCTAATTTCTTTTGGTACTTCACAAAAATATATATGAGCATGTATGTAATTCTTTTATACATATTATAGGGAACTTGAGCTCCAGTTAACGTAAGTTGGAGCTAGAAAACAATGTCACTTCTATCTATAGTCAGTTTAGTTTTCATAACTTATTACACATTTAATCATTCCTTACTGGGTTAATGATTATCACAAGTGATTATCACAAGTAATTATCTTTATCACAGTACAAATATTTAGTTTCTCAAAAATCGTACTAATGTTTGCATGATGATCAGCGAACAGAAAACACAAAGTAGTATGACAAGTTCAATCTTGTAAAGCAACTCTAAGGTGCAACACAAAAAATTTTATCCTCGAAATGTCCAATAGTAGCTGAAAGAAAAGGTTTATCAAATGAAAACGAAGCAAATAACTTCTCTTCAGATTATTCAGTACTACTTAATGACAAACAAAAATCATCGTCTTACAATTATTAACTTAACGTGCCGGAATCAGCATTGTAGCAGAACCTACATCTTTATTCATCATGACAAAAGAAGTGGTGAAATGCAGTTGTTTAAATAGAAAGACACTAAAGTATTGAAGTCACTTATTTTTCACAATTATTTACAACATGCATAAAAAATGTAGCAGATAAACTTGCATCAAGGCGTGAAAAGTACAACAGCCTGAAATGAAGAAGTCAAAATGCATAAAATACTTAAGTTCAAGTCGTGAATCAATGTTTTTGATACACCTGGGTAATTCTGGAATGTCCAGTTCTCTATAACAGACCAGCTGCAACATTGGCATTGTTAAAATGTAACTTATTCCACAACTTCACAAAGCTGCAAAATTCATCTCACACGCACATCACATAATTCAGCAGTAGAGAAAAAATCCTTATAAAACCATTAATACCTATTACTCGACAGATACGTCCACATATGCGCTCTCGTCTCCAAAGAGGTGAAATGACAGTCATCTGCAAACGCTGGTCTTCCATACAGCTAAAAGTTTCGTGTTTTCTGTAGTTTACGATGTATACAGCAAGTATGACTGGTATCTCAAACCGTAATTCGTGTTCTTTCCATAATCGATGGCTCTTACTTGTCACAATACATCTCGTCGGTAGCAACAAAATATTAGTAATACTATCCTCTTAGAAATTCTTTCATAACCAAATAAATTCCTCTTAAAAATATCACTGTCACTACCTTCGCACAAAGTGTGCACAGACAGAACCACTATGTATCAAGTACAGCTGTGAGCTGCTTCGTTTAAAGAGTGTAGATTCCTTACTTTGTCTTGTTCCATAAATAGCTGCAAAAAAGGCTTCCTTTCTAAATCATATACAATGCTTCATGTGTCTTCCTCATAACGACATATTTCATTAACATTCGGCATAACGTCCTACAAGTCATAATGTGCTTCACGTAACATACAATAATTGCACCATAATGAACCATAGTTGCACCATAATGAAGCGCAATAGCATAAGCCTCACATGGTAATCCTTGAGCAACATTCATCATCATATTCCGTAACTATTTCGAACAGTGTTCCCTAGATTCATCATGTGTATCATACAACTCTGCAATTATCACTCTTTAAGATACTTCCTAAATAGCAGAACAAGCATCAGGCAAAAATCTTCCAAGTTAAACTACTGCCCAACACAAATACCTTTCTCAGTTCAGAACCACTCGTACACAATCCAATATAAAATCAGTAGTCACTTATACTTCTAGAATTCATGACATAGTTCACCAAAATGTTCCTACAAAAAATGTAATCTCTTGCAACTCCCTCAAAAAAAAAAAAAAAAAAAAAAAAAAAAAAAACGGTATTCTATCTGGTAAAGGTAAAGCAAAAAATCCACAAGTCACAAGAAACTTCGTTACATGTGCAAACTAAACAAATGATTATTTTAGAACCTCAAAACCAAGTCTACTCTGCTTTAGCAAGATCTCGAAAGAAAAGTTCGGAACTCATGAAATAAGAGAACAGTGTTACATTTCAGTCAGATGATTTACCAGTAAACTCATAATTATTCCAGCTAATACATATTTTTCACAGTTGGCTTACTTTTCCATATTGTTGTAGCGGAAATATAAATGCAAAAAAAAAAAATATTGTCTACTTCCACTGAATTCTCACCTTCTCAAACTATGCTTAGCAAATTCAAAGTAATTTTTTTTTTTCAGACAACACAAATCGTAGATGAAATGATAGAAATGAGCGTTTGGCGTCATTGGCCGGGAGGCCCCTTGCGGGGCAGGTCCGGCCGCCATATCGCAGGTCTTATTACATTCGACGCCACATTGGGCGACGTGCGCGCAGGGTGAGCATGAAATGATGATGAAGACAGAACAATATTTAGTCCCTGAGCGGAGAAAATCCCCGACCCACACGGGAATCGAACGCGGACCCGTAGGTCGGCAATCTGTCACGCTGACCACTCAGCTATTGGGGCGGACACAAATAGTAGATAGTCAGCATTTATTAAAACTCCCTATTTAGTAGAGTGACAGTGAAATATACATTAACAGATATACAGACTAGCTGAAGAATATGAAACAGTGCTGGAAGCTAAAGTAAGAAAATGTACTGCATCAGATGTGGCACCAATGCTCGAAACTGCGTATGTCTTCTAAAGAACAGTAAACCTCCTAGGGTACTATTCTTCGATGTTTGATACATGATGAGGACCTCGTGATTTACGTGTGCATATGGTTTCAAGATCCACAGTATTTGCATGTGCGATTCGGCATATGCGAAAAGGACCTTCGTACACCAAGACAAAATTGCCATTTAAAAACTTTCCTTTATGCGATAGACAATGCGATTTAAGTACACTTTCTGTCTTACCTGTAAGTTCTTGATGGGCAGTAGTTTAACTTGGAAGATTTTTGACTGATGCTTGTTCTGCTATTTCGGAAGTACCTTAAAGAATGAAGCTTCTTGCTTTTCGCTGCTTTCTTGATGTTTTCCCAAGCTAATCTGATTGCTTCGCTGTGTTGTAAACATCGAGGTGTAGAGGACACTATTAATTGTTTTATATGAACTGCTGGTGGTTTATCCTTCGAACCAATGAGTAGAATCAAAGTTGTAGAATTATTTGGTAGTTGGCTGATTATATTTTGAATATCCGAAATGTACAAATACCAGTTTCTGTGTTGACGATAGCAATACAATCTGCAAAGTTTACCTAATTCTATCATAGTGCGTCCAGAAGGGTTACAGGATGGCATAAACAGTAATAAAAATATTGGTTTTATTTTTGAACGTCTCAAAGTTTTTAGTCATGTGTTAGAACGAAATTGTGGGCCATTATCAGAGCTACTTTGTCAACATACCCAACTTATTTCAGAAAATTCCTGACGAATGAAGTAGATACAGATTTTGCAGCTGCTTTCCGTAAAAGATTTGAATTACACAAATTCAGATATAAGCTCAACAGGTACAAAAACAATTGAATGACTACGTTTAAATCTCGTAAGTGGACCGAAAACGTCAGCAGCAGCTAATTCTCTTAATTTCACAGGAATTATCGGAAATAGTGGTGTTTTATATGTAACAACAGGTGATTTCGTCTATTTCATTTTGCCAAGACCGTATGAATTCGCTTTCCCATATTGTTGAAGTAACATGTATCCAGTAATTTCTTAAAACAAATCTTAGCGCCAAAGTGTGCGTAAATGATATGTGATTACCAAATGAGCTTGTTAACGAGTTCGTCTGGGGTGGTCATAACCCAAATAGGACTGTCAGGACATCTCCGTCTGGATAAAATGTTGTTACATACAAGGAAAAACTGTCTTATAGCAGTATTTGATTTGTTTTCCTCTTTTATATCTTTCCAGATTGGATCTTGCTCCTGTTCATGAGCAATGTCACATAATGAAGATGAAATAAAGTTTTCAGCGGCTACTTGTTGCATACATAACGGACTAAAATTGTTTTCTTTGCAGTCTTTCTAATTACTCTGGACTAAACCAGCAGGTGCACGTGAAACTGCATTAGCAATCATGTTTTCTGAACCCAGAATGTAAATCACAAGGAAACTGAATTCCTGAAGAAACAAAGCCCAAGGTCTTAAACGATCATGATTTAGTTTAGCTGTCATAAGAAACTGAAGTGCCCAATGATCGGCACATGCCTTAGTGTGTTTACCTTGTAGAAAGTAAAGAAATTTAAATGCTTAAACTATGGCTAATGCTTCGATCTCGGTGACAGAATAGTTACGTTCGGCTTTGATTAAGACTCAGTTGGATAAAGCGATACTTTTCTTTGTAATAATTCCATTTTCAACAACTTCTTGAAACAAATGTACAGCAAGACCAGATTTTGAGCTATCTGGTGAAAGACAGAAATCAAGAGATAAATCAGGAGGTATTAAGCAGTATAGTTTTCAGATCATCATATTCGGCCTGAGCGACGTTATCCCGGTCCCAGACTGTTTCTTACCTGTGAGTTGACATAGTCTAGGTGAAGACAAGCTCTGCAAGCTGATGGAACGTCGATAAAAATTCCAAAGATCAAAAAGTTCTCCAAGTTTTCGTTTGTTTGTAGGTACAGGCATTTCTTCGATTGCTTTCAGATTTTTGGATCGGAAAAGATACCTATCATAGAGACAATATGGCCAAGAAATTTAATTTGCGTTTCACCAAATTCTGATTATTCTAAATTAATTGTAATATCACGCTCAAGAAATGCCTGTAATAGTTCGCTCAGTACTTCGTTATGTTCTGCCCACGAATTTTCAGTGATCAAAACGTCAGCGACATATTCTGTCTTTAACATGCAAGGTAGTATTCAGACCTCGGATAAATGCAGCGCATGAAACAATGAGGCCAAATGGTAATTTGCTAAACTGGTAGCAGTTCCCAGAACAGAGAAATGCTGTATGTTTCCTACATTTTGGATGTAATTAGATTTGCAAAAGTTAAATCACAGATCTATAGAAGACATAATCTTTACTCTGTGAAATTTCTGTAATAATTCGTCTATTGTTTGTGGTAGATCTGTTTCCAGTTATATTGCAGTGCTGATCTGTCTGGGATGGAGAACAAGACTAATAGAATTATCCTTCTTTTTAACAACATGTAACAAGCTGTTTGGCTTTTCCTCTATATGTCAGCGGAATAACGTAAGGAGACACAAAAATTTATTATGTTCCTTACCTTTGAATTCATTAAGAAAATTGCGTCTAATTCCTGACGTGTGAAAAAAACTTTGGAATAATTCATGTGTATGTGCATCAAAATCTTCCTCATCTCTGTGCACTATCTTTCTAATTAACTGTTCTGTACTAATAGACCGTTCAAATCCACAATGATATGTTGCTATGTCGTTCACATAGCCATCAGACAAATTCAATGAGTGTTGTACCCAGACCAGAAAGAAAAAAAAAACGCAAACAGTTCACATCTTCATCTTCCATCCCTGAAATTTAACTCTTACTGGTACATGATTTACTTGTGACATTACTTCAACATCGCAAAAATTTGACTTCGATTTTATTCACGTAGAAACTCTACATCCAAAATTTCTTCTGGTGACCAAAGAGGAACGATTAGAAAATTCGCAGAAAACTTGTGTTCCTGACACATGGAAACTAACAAAGTCCGATTACATACATCAACATCCTTTCCTTGAATCACTGATTCCAATTTAGTTCTGAATAGAGGCGAAGTTGGACCAACAGATGACTGAGCACATTTACAAAACAATGTCTCACTAATCACATTTACAGGGCCTATCCGAAACAAGTACAGCAGTAAGTGGAATGTGCAAGTGTATTTTGAAAGTTGCCATTTTCTTGTAAAAATGAGTCTCTAAAGTCTTCAAAACCTACAAAGTTAATATAGGTTATATGTAGACTGTTGGCAACTGCAAACGATTCGCTTGCAGGCGTAGTTGTTAGTCTTTTTGTATCGGTTCGTTTTGCCTGGAGTTGTTGCGTGAGTTGGGCGACCTGATTTCTACAGTTGCACCACGCTCCAAATATGAATTTTTGCGTTCGCGCCAGTTTTGAATTGATCTGTCATAATAATTATTTCGTCTCACGTAACTGTTGTTAGAACTGTTCCCCGCGGGATCGATGCCCTGATTTCTAGAACCTGAGCACCACGTTCGGAATCAGAATCGGTGCGGTCAAGCCCATTTACATTTACTCTGTCATTATCATTGCGTCTGAAATTGTCTTCATTGCCATAACGTCTATGTTCACGCTATCCGCGATCCCTATTCCTGTACTGATAATTCGGACGGTCACGATAATCATTTCTTGGGCGTCTGTAATCTATTTTGTAGGGCTGATGCGCCACATCATGCCGCCTGTCTTTGTACCGTCGCTCATCATACCGTTTACGCGAATTCCATCTACGTTTTCCATTACGCCTCGGACGTCCCGATACTCACCACTATTATTTCTGTGTGTGTGATCATTATTGTCAAATTTCAGTTCTTGCAAAAGAGCTTGGACAGTCTCTTATCATCTTCACAACGTTCCGATGGACCGTACGGCTAAGTTAAATATCTGTTCATGCGCATCATGTTTTCGAAGTGCTGCACAGGAGATGAGAAATTGGATTGTTCATAATTTTGAATCACGATAATGTCATGTTTCACGTGACCTTGAGTTGTACCACGTGTGATAAAAATCACCGTAGGTGCGACATTCACGTCTGTCCATCTAATTCTTGTGCCAGGTTCTTCTCAGGATAACTGCAGATGAATTAAAGTTTGTGGGAGTTGGCCTTGTTGGTAGCAAAGAAGATTCAAATTTCTGTAACCACCCATTTCATTGCTGGCTTTATAAAAAATTTTAAATTTCCCAACTGTGAGAAAATGTTTGTAATCAAAACCATCGCTTTTCTGAACGGATGAGTTTCCTATCATACCGTAATTCGCAATCTAGTATGTCATTAGATTTTTTAGTCTAGTTATTAAATGCTCTAATTTCATTGTTGGATTTTTTTTAATATCATCAAGATAGGCTAATATTAGTGAAGCCACACCTAAATCTCTTATAACGAAATCGGATTATGTGACGGTATTTTGCCCTCTTGAAGTTCGTGTAGTTCTCTGCAGTTCATCACGCATAACTGGCAAAGAATAGCCTACATTCTGATTATTCACAGTATTGTTGGAAAGTTCCCCTAATTCATCATCCTACATCTACATCTACATCTACATCTACATACATGCTCCACAATCTACCATACGGTGCGTGGCGGAGTGTACCTAGTACCACAACTAGCATCTTTTTTCCCTGTTCCACTCCCAAACAGAACGAGATAAAAATGACTGCCTATATACGTCTGTACGAGCCCTAAACTCTCTTATCTTGTCTTTGTGGTCTTTCCGTTAAATGTAAGTTGGCGGCAGTAAAACTGTACTGCAGTCAGCCTCAAATGCTGGTTCTCTAAATTTCCTCAGTAGCGATTCACGAAAAGAGCGCCTCCTTTCTTCTTGAGACTCCCACCCGAGTTCCTGAAGCATTTCCGTAACACTCGCGTGATGATCAAACCTACCAGTAACAAGTCTAGCAGCCCGCCTCTGAATTGCTTCTATGTCCTCCCTCAAGCCGACCTGATAGGGATCCCAAACGCTCGAGCAGTACTCAAGAATAGGTCGCACCAGCGTTCTATAAGCGGTCTCCTTTACAGATCAACCACATCTTCCCAAAATTCTACCAATGAACCGAAGACGACCATCCGCCTTCCCCACAACTGCCATTATATGCTTGTCCCACTTCATATCGCTCTGCAATGTTCCGCCAAAATATTTAATCGACGTGACTGTGTCAAGCGCTACACTACTAATGGAGTATTCAAACATTACAGGATTCTTTTTCCTATTCATCTGCATTAATTTACATTTATCTATATTTAGAGTTAGCTGCCATTCTTTACACCAATCACAAATCCTGTCCAAGTCATCTTGTATCCTCCTACAGTCACTCAACGACGACACCTTCCCGTACACCACAGCATCATCAGCAAACAGCCGAACATTGCTATCCACCGTATCAAAAAGATCATTTATGTAGATATAAAACAACAGCGGACCTACCGCGTTTCCCTGGGGCACCCCAGATGATACCCTCACCTCCGATGAACACTCACCATCGAGGACAACGTACTGGGTTCTGTTACTTAAGAAGTCAAAGAGAAGAAGTCCTGAGAAGAATTTTCTACACTATGCCCCAAATTTTCCGAAACTTCGTTTGGAGCTACTTCTACCGTCTTGTCCATTCCTGATTGTACTCTAATTTTCATTGTCGTTGCGCCAATAAAGAAAATGACACAAAAATGTAAAACAAAGGTCTTTACACAAAACTGTTAACCTCACAGTTACGAAATAAGCAAAAATATTCTGAACCAGAAAATTGCTGAAATAAAGATTTTTAATTAATACGGAGCAGCACGCAAGCAACAAAAATGCTTTGCAACGACTACTGACCAACTACTGTTGCATAAAATTTTGCAAATTCACTAGCAAGACGTAGCATGTCGAACTGCGAAATCATCCAACAAAACGAAATCCTGGCAGACTGGTCGACAGGTCAAAGTTTTACTGTCAGAAATTATTATTATCATTAGCCTGGTGAAAGTTTTATTATCAAACATTATTGTTATGGCAACAGACATACAGAAATGCGCAAGGCTCTATCTCTGACGATATTAACGTTAAATAAGGTTTTCTCTAAAAAATCACTAGGCTATCTAGTGAAACTTTATTATCGTTATCATAAATTCTGAAATGTAGCTTTACAACTTGTTTTATGAAAACTCTTATTCTTACATGTCAGTACTCCAACATTTTGTGCAATTTCCTAATATCGGACTTGTCAGTACTCTGACAGAGAACAAAAGACAGAAATTATTCTTCCTATAAATCATGAAAAATCATTTCTCTTATTTCTGACTGCGATTTTTAAAATATTCTCTAACATCTCCAAAAAATTGCACTGTAATGCTCCTGCACGCAACGGACAACTTACCTCGTCTTTCCGTTGCAACTGCATGAACATTCTGCAACATGATAAAATAAGTCAAAAAAAGTACTGCCAGCCATTCAGAATGCAATGCATGGTCACAATTACTGATGTAACTACTCTGCTCTTTCTTTTTTATAGGAATTAAAATGATTAGGGGTTTATCAACAAGCCTCAAAAGGTATAAAAAGTGAAAGGAATCAATACAAACTTTTTACTTACTATATTCTGAAAGTTGATGATTGACGCACTGATAAACTTTACTCAGACCTCTCTTTGCCTTGGACGTTGATTAGAAAAAATCTTAATTATTCCACAATGTCTTTAATCAATAAGTATGTACCTTGTCACAACAGAGATACGAGTATTACTGTCAATTTATGCTTACACAAATCTGACAAAATCCCTCCAGCTCGCGAGCAAACGTCATCAAAGCATAGGAAAATGGCAAATTATCTAAAATTCTCGATTAATACAAAAATTTTCTCTGGGGCCGCTAGCGTGGTCAGAACAGCCTGCGATCTCTACTGACACACTGCTTCTCTCTATGTCACTCTGCGTCCAACTGCTTTCAACAGCCGGCCGGAGTGGTCGAGCGGTTCTAGGTGCTACACTCTGGAACCGCGCGACCGCTACGGTCGCAGGTTCGAATCCTGCCTCAGGCATGGATGTGTATGATGTCCTTAGGTTAGTTAGGTTTAAGTAGTTCTGAGCTCTAGGAGACTTATGACCTCAGAAGTTAAGTCCCACAGTGCTCAGAGCCATTTGAACCATTTTTGTGTATGCATCCAACGGCAGAATCAATAGCCAACTTTACAAAAGAATATATGAATGTTGAGTAAGGAAATTTCGGGAATACATTTGTCTAGGTGACACACACACAGGGTGAGTCACGTAAGACGTAACACCCCCATTATTCCGGGGGCGAATGCAGGTATCGACAAGCGGTGTTCGGCGAATCATTGCCGACTATGGGGCACATACTTTGGTACATGCGCAATAGTAACAAGTTTGTATTGACCGAAATAATGGGGCAAGTACATTGTAACCTCCCGACAAAATTTTTTCTCATTTTTGTGTAACCTCAAAACAGAAAAATTCCTAAACCTCTAAACAGTAAAAATTATAATTATGTCGTTCACATTCAGTGTAACGTCCCAACAAAATAATTTCAGTTCAAAAAACGGTTCAAATGGCTCTGAGCGCTATGGGACTTAACATCTATGGTCACTAGTCCCCTATAACTTAGAACTACTTAAACCTAACTAACCTAAGGACATCACACAACACCCAGTCATCACGAGGCAGAGAAAATTCCTGACCCCGCCGGGAGTCGAACCCGGGAACCCGGGAACCCGGGCGTGGGAAGCGAGAACGCTACCGCACGACCACGAGCTGCGGACTAATTTCCATAATCTGGTAATAATACAATGTAACAAACCTCTCAATTAAATTGACGCTCACTTATAACTTTTCAATAATTGACTGTGAATTTAACCTGGTAACTTTTGGACGTCAGCAGTGCTGCGTCATGGCCCTGAAAGATCATTCTGAATAAAAAGAGAAAAATTCTTACCTCAATGAAGTCGCCGGATAACGCATATATATATATATATATATATATATATATATATATATATATATATATATATCTGCTCTTTTTTTTTTTTTTTCTTTTTTTTTTTTTTTTTTTTTTTTTTTTTTTTTTTTTTTTTTTTTTTTTTGCACCCCGCTGTGCAATGCTGGCCGACAGATTTGTCATTTATGAAAGGGAAACAACTGATTTTTCTTTTGCAATAATCGGGATGATCGTGGATTGGAGAAATTAGTAAATTTTTTAAAATTGAAATGAATGGTTGTTAAAATTACTTTATATGAGAAAGATTATTATTATGACATTTTTAAAACATTTACATGGGACTTCAGATAACATTACTACATATGCGCGAGGCTAATTTTTACCTTATACAATAATGCTCAGGCTCCGGCATCAGCCCAGCCAACACGATACACCAGAGCAGACTGCAGACTAGCCACAACTTACTGCTACAGCTACACAGTTCCTACTGCAGTCAACACTGCTCTCTGGTCAGCGATTCTCTTATACCTTGCATATCGCAGGCAGCGCATGAGCAATACATCGAAATTACATCTGCTCGGACCTCTTGCATAACCCTCCACTGGGGGTGCAAAAATTTGGCAGCGATGGTGAGTCAATTGGACTTGCCATGAGCAACAAATTTTTTCTATAATCTACTTCATTAACTAAGTTTACAATCACGGAATATATATATATATATATATATATATATATATAAGTGCAGAACATAAAATAAAATAGAGTGCACATGCACTGAGTACAGAACATATCAATAAATAACAAAATGTATACGTAATGAGTACAAAACACATTAACAAATGACATAAAGTGCACACACACTGTATATATTTTTTACCATTCTACAAGAACTAGGAAAGGAAAGGGAAGGATTGCATCATGGTTGTAGCACAGTAGGTTGCACATAGCTGCACTGAAAGTCCATATCTTTCTACAGAAGCACAACACCAAGTGAGACAATCTGAAGTTCGCTTCCCTGAAGTGTTAATCTGTGTAGCCAAGACACTGAAATGTTGTATTAATATTCAATGTTATCATCTTGGTAGTACACTAGGTACACCAAACAGTGGCACCATAATAACATCTCCATCGTTCAAGGTGGTGGACAGCATGATGTGTCAACACCACATTCTTGTATAATCCATACTCTTTACAACGTAGAATTAGTGCAAAATCCAAATATAGTGCTCCATGATCATGAGGATGGACAGAACAACCGGATATTGCAGTAATTTCCGGTAATTAGATCAGAAGGGTGAAGGACATTAAGTCTTATGCTAGTCATCATTGAGACTTACACTAGTCTATCAACCGATTTGAGTAATTGTTGGCACTCATTGCCTAGTTACTAAACATTTCTGTACTGTGTGTGGAGTATTACATAACATTATTCGTAAGTCATATGATTACAGTAAATATTGGCACTCATTGGCCAGTTACAAACCACTTTTATGCATTATTCAGAAGTGATTATTCAAAGCAAGAGTTAATTAATGGCATAGCATTTACATAATTCATCTAATTGAAGTAATCATTGGCATTCATTGGCCAGTTACTAAACATGTAGCAAGTATTGAATATTACAAAACACTATTTATAACTCATCTGATTGCAGTAATTATTGGCACTCATTGGCCAGTTACAAACCATTTTTTATGCATTATTCAGAAGCCATCATTCAAAGCAAGAGTTAATTAATGGAATAGCATTTACATAATTCATCTAATTATAGTAATCATTGGCATTCATTGGCCAGTTACTAAACATGCAGCAAGTATTGAATATTACAAAACACTATACATAGCTCATCTAATTGCGGTAAGTATTGGCACTCATTGGCCAGTTACAAACCATTTTTTATGCATCATT
Organism: Schistocerca serialis cubense; assembly: GCF_023864345.2. NCBI lineage: Eukaryota > Metazoa > Arthropoda > Insecta > Orthoptera > Acrididae > Schistocerca > Schistocerca serialis. The sequence goes on from NC_064638.1 coordinate 751,403,274, forward strand.
CAGAAGTCGTGATTCAAAACAGGAGTTAATTATTGGCATAGCATTTATAGAGTACAACAAAAATATTATTTACAGAAATTATTGGCATAGCATTTATGCATTATTACAAAACATCATTCAGTATTACTCAGAACTCATCATTCAAGTCACATAGGACATATTTAAAATGTAACACACTGTAACTATTACTCAAGGTCTGTGGTCCAATAATAGATAGATATAATGGATTCAATACATCTGAGAAATTTACATTATATTTAGAACTAGAAATATATCTTAAACTGGTAGCATTATTTGGGACTGGTAATACATATTTTTGTGCTAGCAATGCACTGCGTTGAGATCGATAATTAATTGCTGGGGCATGAAAATATTTGCTTTTGGCTTATTGCTGGAAATGAGGATTAATAACGTCATTCGTCGTGAGTCAGCTGTAGCAAGGTTATAAAACAAGTAGAGTATATGTGATAACATTTATGAATGACATACACAAATGGGTAAAAAAATGCAAGTGCTTGAACAGGTTTAATGACTAACTGCTTATAGCATATTAATTTCATGAATAGCTTCTCCTGAAAAAATACAAAATGGATTATTGAGCTGAAAGAAGAAACGCATATTACACTGAAAAGTAGTGAATATCGAATTAACAGGTAATGAAACGTGTACTCAATATGTATGTACTCTAGCTGCCCTTTCCAAAACATTCAGTCGTTATACCATGCGACATAAGACATACTGTCAAAACGAACTGCAACAAATACTTAAATAGCTACATAGCATCTCTTAACTAATAGTAAATATATAAACTTCATCATCATTCTCATCTGCAAAGAAAAACTTCATTATTCATATTACCACAACTTCATTACTATCATCACCTCCAAAGAAAAACTTCATTATTCATATTAGCATATTCTTCATATAACTATTCATCATCATTCATTATCATCTGCAAAAAAGACACTTCATTATTCATTATTCATATTACCACTTACTTCATACAACTATTCATAGTATAGAGTTTCTTATTTGTTGCATATTTCTTCACTAAAACTAAGATGTGTAATTCTGTCTGACAGCCTGCATCAATCGCCTCACATTCTGAAAGAAAAATAATTAGTTAAGACTGCTATCATACGATGTGTGTAGTATATTCTTGTTAATGCTTGTTAATTCTGATCCATTTACTCTTAAGGACAAGATATTTCATTTTCTTTCCTTCATTCTGATGGAGAAATTTCCATTTCATAGTAATCCACTCTGGTTTGTTTAAGTTATTTCTTTTACATGTTATTGCTTTCTGTAAATGATGATTAATATCTTGCATTTAAATCATATACTCATTAAATAAAAACTTGTTTCTAGTGATATATTTAAGCATACAGCATAGCATGACAGAAAACGTATTATGTCAAAAACATAGACAGTTTTCAAGTACAAAAAAAAAATGTACACAGAGTATCATAATGTAGTAGCAAAAAAAAATGTAAAATAGTCACAATGTTGAGATATCATAAGGAAAAATGTCAAAGTCAATTGCTGTTTGTTATATCTTAAAGATTTCGTAGTGCATACAAACAAAACAGGAAAACAATCATATATATACGAAAAATGGAAAATGTGCATGGTCTGATATATAAAAACAAGAAAAGCGACCTGCTAACCTTACCTTGCTGGGCACTTGCCAAGAAAACATATGATGATCATCAGTAAGTACTCATATAAATATAATCGCATAAGTGGCCATATAAAAAATCACGAAATGGCATTACAGTGTGATAAATCATTAAGTATGTTGATTCAATAAAGGGTTTAATATTGGAGACAAGGTGATTGCCCTTGCTTTTTCTGGTTCTCAAAGTTTCCACATGTACTACATTGGGGTGAGGAATGCTGCGAATTCGATATGGACCTGCGTATAGAAGCTCAAATTTACTGCATCTACTCTTTCCTCTGTTGGACAAATAGTGTGTACGTACTAATATCTTTTGTCCAACGTGAAGGTCACGGCGTGTACAAACCTGTTTTTGCTGTCTTCTCCGGCGCTCTGCGGCACGTTTGATGTTGTTGAGTGCAATGTCAATTATTTCATGGTGGTGTAGTCGACGGAATGGACGAAAGGATACTAATTCTTTAATTTTGTAGGGTGGTTCAACATTTTTCAAAATAACAGTCGGAGATAGCATAGCAGATTCATTTGGTATGGAGTTAATTACATCCTGGAATGACAGTATGTGTGTATCCCACCAATATGTTTTTTATGGCAGTATATTCTACACAGTTTACCAATTTCTTTCATTAGTCGTTCACAAGGGTTCGAAGAAGCGTGATACTTGGATATATAAATCGGAGAAATGTTTCTTGTTCGTAACATACGTGTCCATATAGCAGATCGAAATTTCGGTCCATTGTCGGAAATTATTTTCAATACATGCGCTACATGAAATAGAAAATGTTTTACAAATGCTTTCGAAATAGATTTAGCAGCAGCTTTGCGTAACAGAGTGAAGGTAACAAATTTCGAAGTGAGTTCAACAGCGACAAAGATGTAACAAAAACCTCTATTAGATCTGGGAATCGGACCAAAAATGTCTACAGCGGCCATGTGTCTCAATTTAACGGGTACAATGGGATGTAACGGAGGAATATATGAAGCCGTGTCTGACTTAGCTTTCTGGCGGATTTTACATGACGCTAAAACTCGTCGTATACGTTTCTCCATGTTGGCAAAATAACAGTTCTGTCTCAGTATAAGAAAACATTTTCTGGCTCCGTAATGTGCGTAACTTAAATGAGTATACCAAATTAATTTGTTAACAAGTTCGTCAGGAATGCATAGTAGCCAGTTGTTGCTGTCAGGGTGAGAGCGGCGAAACAGAATGTTATTGCGTGCAGTGTAATGGTTTCTAATGGTAACATTATTCCTATCTTGCCAAAGGTGTTTAATTTCTTTCCATACATTGTCTTTACTCTGCTCCTGTGCTATGTCTCATAATGATGCCGAAATGAAATTTTCAAATGCAACTTGTTGAATGTACGTGACGCTAAAATTTGCTTGGCTGAAGTTGGTTGCGATGTCTTGCTGATTGTTGCTGAGAGAACGGGATAGTGCGTCTGCTACAATATTTTGCGTACCGGGAATGTGAACAATTGTAAAATTAAATTCCTGTAAATAAAGTTTCCATCTGCTTAATCTGTCGTGTGTAAATTTAGCGGAAAGTAAAAACTGGATAGCTCTATGATCTGTGTAAACGGTCGTATGTTTTCCATGAAGAAAATGCCAAAAACTCGTAAATGTCCATACAACACATAATGTTTCAAGTTCTGTAACAGAATAATTACGTTCAGCAGGTGACAGAATGCGACTCGCAAAGGCGATGTTTTTAATTACTGTAGTACCGTCTTCTTCAATTTCCTGAAAAATGTGTACGCCTAAAGAGGTGTTAGAACTGTCGGTGGCAATGGAAAAATTTCTAGTAAGATCTGGGTGTGATAAAAGAGGTGCATTCAACAAAGCTTGTTTCAAATTACCAAATTCAGACTATTGGTTTTTCATGTAAAAGTGTGTCTCAGATGTCGTCAAAAGTAATAACATTTTCGTGAACAAGATTCTCGGTGTCAAAAGTATTGCTTACGTTGCTGGAAGATTCATTCTGCACTGTATCTAGTCAAATTCTTTCTGACGTGCTGTTATGTTCGGGAGGATGCTGTGGCATTTCAACTATTTGTACTGTTCTGTTGTTTCGTCCTGACGTATTACGTTCGGGATGATATCTACTGTCTGGTTCATTCATGATAATCTGTTGTTGCGGATGATTTTGCTGCTGGTAAGACCGACTGTTATTAAATGTACGCTGAAAATTGTGCTCATTACTTTTACGTCTGTCATAATAATCATTGCTATACGGCGCGTTGCGATAGGAATTGAAATGATGTGTCTTCTGTACGTAGTGATTTCCTTATTTCTGTGCGTTACTATTTGGTGTGGCCGACGCTATACGTGTAGGCGACGAAACATTAAAGCTTGGTTGACCTTGCAGACTACATTGTTGGTTAGGTATGCTAACCGGCTGGTTTTGTTGCTGTTGTAGGGAAAATCCTCTATTGTTACTAAAATGCGGTTGCTGATAATTTTGACGATTGCTCAAAATGTTGTACATACTGATGATAACAATTTTGTCTGTTATTAAAATTACGCCGGTAGTTGTCATCCCGGGAGTGTCTAAAGAAAACTGTCACTTTCGGTAAAACTTGTCGTATCAGGTTTTCTTTACTCATCCTTAATCCTAGATACATCGGTAGTTGAAGAGCTGATTTCATAGATATAAAGGATAGTAGAAGAGAAGGCAGCAGTGCAGAAAACTAAAGATGAAATAGCACTACTACGGCTCGGGGCCCTGTGCACGCAATGGCACATATTCATCGAAGTGTAATGAATCCCCTGAGGTCTCTTACGCGCTGCGAAAAAATTTTAGTTTCTGCATTACAGGCAATGCCGGTGAAAATTGAAAAGCAAATTGTTGTATCCAATCCAAGGGGTGAATCTGTGTTCTGTCATTATTAAATACCTTAAATTTTCTCAGCGATATAAACTGTTTGTAATCAAAATTATCGTCTCTGAGTGTCTGAGCAGGTTCAAGATTGCTTGAGACTCTATTTGTCTGCGTCTGTTCGGATTCTACGTCACGTAGTCTCTAAATTACCTAAGTTACACTGGCTGTGTGAGTGTGACAAATGTTCGGAAAGTGGTGTATGCTGTGATGTGTTAAAGGCTGAAATATTTTTCATCTCCATCAATTCGTGCTGTAAAGATGACAATGTTCTACGTAAGGTATTATTGTACGAACCTATCTCACTGATCGTCTGCTGCAAATTTTGGAATTCGGGTGTTTGATTAAGCGAAACTGGTGACGTATCGTCTGATTTGGTGTCATTGTTACTTTCGATAACGTCAATACGACTGGCCAATTCATCATATTTTTCAGTCAGTGCTTTTACCTGATCATCGTTTTTAGTATCGCAAGCATTAATTTGTTTTTGTATGTTAAGTGTGGTTTTGTTCAATTTCTTAACGTCTGCTCTGATGGCATCGGGATCCTGTATTAATTCCAACTTTTCAAGTCTGTTGGTCATTGTCTGAAAGTCTAATGTGTGTGTGTCTGTTTTTGTTTTAAGATCGGAGATTTCATCATGCAATTCGGTGTTCAACTGTTTGATTTCATCTGATACTGTAGCATTATTTTTGTCTACGTATGTTTTTGCTTTCGTAAACAATTTACGCTTATCTTCCTGTCTCTGTGCAGTAATTGTTTCCATGACTTGTTGCTTTACTTTATTCTGTTCCTGTATAAATTTACTATAACGCTTTTCACTGTTTTGTAGGTGGTGATTAAAACGTTCGTCAATTTGGCTGTTCTGTTGGTCAAATTTCGCGTCTACTTTCGCATCCAGTGTACGTGAAAGTTCTGCTGACATTAATTTAAGCTCGTCGCGTAACTGTGTTGCGTTTTCAGAACATTGTTTAGCGACTGCACTAATTTCATCTCTAAGTAATTTCGTTGTGGCTGCTTGCGTATTACTTAATTCTTATGCAACAGATCTAATTTCTTCACTACTGTTCCTAGCACAAGCCTTAATTTCCTCACGTAATTGTTCTTTAGTATCATGACATTGCACGGCAACGGCTGTAATCTGTTCAATAAGCTGTTTGAAATTGTTGTCTTGTTTTTCATTCAACTGTTTGTTCGATTCATTAAGTTGTTGTTTGATGTTTTCTTTAAGTTGTTTGTTCTGGTTGTCGTATTTTTCATTGAGTTGTAGTAATAATGCCATAACTTGATCCAAGCCAAAATTAGCTGCTGTATTTTCTGTGCTGTGTGATGGTGTATGTGCATTTGTCACGTTTTGTGTAACCATTAGGTCATCCTCCGAGTCTTGAAAATGTTTGCTAATCGGATGTGCACTATTGGTCACTAAATCGGAATCAAATAAAATTGGCGTACTTTGAGTACATTGTTCATCTTTGTTAGAAACATTTATCTGTTCACTAAGTAAATTTTGCAAGTCAGGTGTGTCAAATTGGACAGCGTCATTGTAATGGAACGTGCCGCGTCATCAATTGTTACATTTACTGTGGACATAATTGAATTTGTTTGTTCATCATTAGGATGAAAATCATTACTAGTGATCGGCACGCACTGATTATCTGTAATCAGGGGATTATCACTATTACACTGAGTGTCGCAAATATTATCGCTCAAATTATTCGAGTCGGCTATTTCACTCATTGCACATCGCGATGTACTGTTAACAGATTTTCGCGGCATTTTTCACAAATTAAAATTAAGCACAAAATGAAACAAAGACGAAGCAAAAATGCAACAAACACAATTACAACAAAGAGCAATAAATTGCCGATGATCTGTGAAAGAAAGAGTGACAAATTAGTAAATGCGTTGCGCCAGATGCAAACTACATTTAAGTAAATAAGAGCAGATATATGACTACTTCTCAGAAATTCACAAAGAAATACGATCCTGGCCGGTTGTCGCCAAGTGTAACCTCCCCACAAAATTCTTTCTCATTTTTGTGTAATCTCAAAACAGAAAAATTCCTAAACTTCTGAACAGTAAAAATTATAATTATGTCGTTCACATTCAGTGTAACATCCCAACAAAACAATTTCCGTAACCTGGTAATAATACAATGTAACAAACCTCTCAATTAAATTGTCGCTCACTTATAACTTTTCAATAACTGACTGTGAATTTAACCTGGTAAATTTTGGACGTCAGCAGTGCTGCGTCATGGCCCTGAAAGATCATTCTGAATAAAAAGAGAAAAATTCATACCTCAATGAAGTCGCCGGATAACGCATATATATATATCTGCTCTTTTTTTTTTTTTTTTTTTTTTTTGCACACCCCTGTGCAATGCTGGCCGACAGATTTGTCATTTATGAAAGGGAAACAACTGATTTTTCTTTTGCAATAATCGGGATGTTCGTGGATTGGAGAAATTAGTAAATTTTTTAAATTGAAATGAATGGTTGTTAAAATTACTTTATATGAGAAAGATTATTATTATGACATTTTTAAAACATTCACATGGGACTTCAGAAAACATTACTACATATGCGCGAGGCTGCTTTTTACGTTATACAATAATGATCAGGCTCCGGCATCGCTGCACCGCGGCCGGCCCAGCCAACATGATACACCAGACCAGACCACAGCAGACTGCAGACTAGCCACAACTTACTGCTACAGCTACACAGTTCCTACTGCAGTCAATACTGCTCTCTGGTCAGCGATTCTCTTATACCTTGCATATCGCAGGCAGCGCATGAGCAATACATCGAAATTACATCTGCTCGGACCTCTTACAACATGTTTTTTAAATGGGGCGATATACTTTTTTACCATCATTCGCAACCTCTGGAAAAGACGCGTATTGTGATGTAACGCATGTTGGTATTGAGATTCAAATTTCTCTTAAAAGACGCTGGGAAATATTGTACGATCGAGGGTCGAGGCGGTCGGAAGCGGCTGCAGACTGTAAACACGCCCCACACGACCCGCAGGCCGAGTTGGCGTGCTCCATGCAGCATGCACGCCCTACGCTACGTAGGTAAATCCTCATCCGCCCTCTTTTAAGCAAAGTTTGAATCACAATAGCAACATGCGTTACATCACTACACGCTCCTTTTCCAAAGCGTTCGAATGACGGTAAAAAGAGTATAGCGTCCCATTTTAAAAACATGTACTTGGCTCATTATTTCGGTCAATATAAACGTTGTGATTGTGCATGTACCAACGTATGTGCCCCATAATCCGTTATGATTCGCTGAAAACCGCATACAGATACGTGCAATCGCCCCAGGAATAAAGGGGGTGTTACGTCTTACGCGACTCACCATATACACTCCTGGAAATGGAAAAAAGAACACATTGACACCGGTGTGTCAGACCCACCATACTTGCTCCGGACACTACGAGAGGGCTGTACAAGCGATGATCACACGCACGGCACAGCGGACACACCAGGAACCGCGGTGTTGGCCGTCGAATGGCGCTAGCTGCGCAGCATTTGTGCACCGCCGCCGTCAGTGTCAGCCAGTTTGCCGTGGCATACGGAGCTCCATCGCAGTCTTTAACACTGGTAGCATGCCGCGACAGCGTGGACGTGAACCGTATGTGCAGTTGACGGACTTTGAGCGAGGGCGTATAGTGAGCATGCGGGAGGCCGGGTGGACGTACCGCCGAATTGCTCAACACGTGGGGCGTGAGGTCTCCACAGTACATCGATGTTGTCGCCAGTGGTCGGCGGAAGGTGCACGTGCCCGTCGACCTGGGACCGGACCGCAGCGACGCACGGATGCACGCCAAGACCGTAGGATCCTACGCAGTGCCGTAGGGGACCGCACCGCCACTTCCGAGCAAATTAGGGACACTGTTGCTCCTGGGGTATCGGCGAGGACCATTCGCAACCGTCTCCATGAAGCTGGGCTACGGTCCCGCACACCGTTAGGCCGTCTTCCGCTCACGCCCCAACATCGTGCAGCCCGCCTCCAGTGGTGTCGCGACAGGCGTGAATGGCGGGACGAATGGAGACGTGTCGTCTACAGCGATGAGAGTCGCTTCTGCCTTGGTGCCAATGATGGTCGTATGCGTGTTTGGCGCCGTGCAGGTGAGCGCCACAATCAGGACTGCATACGACCGAGGCACACAGGGCCAACACCCGGCATCATGGTGTGGGGAGCGATCTCCTACACTGGCCGTACACCACTGGTGATCGTCGAGGGGACACTGAATAGTGCACGGTACATCCAAACCGTCATCGAACCCATCGTTCTACCATTCCTAGACCGGCAAGGGAACTTGCTGTTCCAACAGGACAATGCACGTCCGCATGTATCCCGTGCCACCCAACGTGCTCTAGAAGGTGTAAGTCAACTACCCTGGCCAGCAAGATCTCCGGATCTCTCCCCCATTGAGCATGTTTGGGACTGGATGAAGCGTCGTCTCACGCGGTCTGCACGTCCAGCACGAACGCTGGTCCAACTGAGGCGCCAGGTGGAAATGGCATGGCAAGCCGTTCCACAGGACTACATCCAGCATCTCTACGATCGTCTCCATGGGAGAATAGCAGCCTGCATTGCTGCGAAAGGTGGATATACACTGTACTAGTGCCGACATTGTGCATGCTCTGTTGCCTGTGTCTATGTGCCTGTGGTTCTGTCAGTGTGATCATGTGATGTATCTGACCCCAGGAATGTATCAATAAAGTTTCCCCTTCCTGGGACAATGAATTCACGGTGTTCTTATTTCAATTTCCAGGAGTATATATATATATATATATATATATATATATATATATATATATAGTCAATCAACTCAGGCATTTGTGCATCCACGTTCTCATGTCTGTAACAAATTGTTCATCCAGCTACTCCACAAACACTGCACACAAATCCACACATCCTCTTCTACAAATAAATGCCGATCTATACACTCAGTCACCCGAGTGACTGGTGTGAGCACGGCATGGTATGATCCTATATTCATAGATAAGCGATCTTCGTCACGATGCGACAGGCCGACTTTCAGCTACATTACGGTATGTCCCTCATGGTCTCATGATCGAAAGACTACTAGGGTGTGCTATGAAACTTCTTGGCAGATTAAAACTGTGTGCTGGACTGAGACTTGAACTCAAGGCCTTTGCCTTTCGCAGGTAAGTGGTGTACCAGCTGACCTACCCAACTAAAAACCATGACCTATCCTCACAGCTTTACTTCTGGCAGGTTCTCCAACAAAACTTGTGGGGTTAGCAATCCTGGAAGAAGTGACAGTAGGGAGACGCAGATTAACCACAGCTTGGTGAATGTTTCAAAAATGAATTTGCACACACTATCAGAATGACGCCACCTCACAGCGGTGCTCGCCTGCTGCTGCGGCAAGCGACCATCTGGCACTGGCCTTGATGTGCTGGGGATGCTCTGGACGGCGGGGTCACGTTCATCATCGTATCCCAGCAAAGGCTTGCTGATGCAAAGTCAAGGCAGTTGATCAATTGGAAGAAGAATTTCATCGTCGTTCGACTCCGTTTTATATGACATAATCAGGTTCTTTATATTCTCTCTAAATAATTTCTTGTGCTCTCTGATATTTTTTCCGTTATGTCTAGTGCTGATGCAGTATGAGTCACGTGTAGGGGAATATGGAAGTTCCTTCTTGAGACCATGTGTCTAGAATGTCTTGTCTTCCTGTTCTTAAAACGAATGTGTGTGGGGGAATACGTCTGCTGCAGTATCTGGAGTTTACATTAAAAGTCATACTACAGATTCCGAATACTCCCTCCATATAACGTTTTTTTTTAAGAGTATGTGTGGTGTCATTCATCACCCATACATAGTGCTTATACTGAAACTTTCGATTACTCCATCAGTATAAATACAGACTGTCCTGCATTCCCATTTTATGTCCATATATTTTTCCGTATTTTCCATAATTTTGCAAGTCTTCCATATTTCCTTTTTTCCATATTTCTATACATTTTCTTGTTTTTATCCATATCTCCAAATTTTTTTCTTGTTCATGTTTGTAAACATAGAAGAATACTTGTACTCTTATTGCGCATTGCGGCGGCACACACCCTTTATTGGACATTATTAATTAAACAGACATCATCAACAGACGTCGTACCTAACACCCAGTTGATGAAAACTCTTCTTAATCAGGTATGTGTAATAACTGCACTTGGCCATTTTCATAAAAATTCCGTGACTTCTGTAAAGTTAACATCTAGGCTATTACCTCTGCTCTTGCTTTTAAATATCGATAACTGATTCACTTCGAACTTCAATAACAACTGTAGTGATTTCAGCAAACTTCAAACATGAAGAAAAATAAACATATTTCTAACAAAATCAGATACAAAAGCAAATAACTTTCTTCCACTTAAATGCTCACTTCTGATTTCTTGACAGATAAATATGTCGCCTCTCATTTGCAGCGTTGTGTTTTATTTGATCATAGTCTTTACAATAATATCGATGTTTCTCATGAGTAGTCAAGACAAGAACAGGAACTCATCTAACTACCAATACATTTTCCTTTACAGCATTCATCGTCCATTTTTGTTTTTGTTACATACAATTAAGTACATTTATTTTATTTGAATCTGAGGGCGACAGGATCTCCTACCGCGCGATGTCTTCGCCTGCTGGAGAGTGCTGGTCAGCTCTCTGCTTGGCGACAGATGCTGCCATCGTCGTCTTATTGAGCTTCCCCACGACGTGAAATAAGTCCAAGACAATCCATTTTAACGCACAGCTCCAATTTTACAAATACGCAAATATTACTGACAACAATCTTGCTAAATATCTAACATTATACTCGTAGCATACATCCAACATACGATAACCTGCAAACTGACTGACAGGAGACGTGTTGCGACTGTCCCATAGAGATAATCTCCGACGTAAAATAATGCTAACAGCCAAAGCGAACCCTAATACACACACACACATACACACACACATATATATGGTGAGTCGCGTGAGACGTAACACCCCTTATTCCGGGGGAGATTGCACGTGTAGACAAGCGGTGTTCGGCGAATTATAGCCGACTAAGGGGCACATACTTTGGTACATGCTCAGTAATCACAACGTTTATATTGACGGAGATAATGAGGCAAGTACATGTTTTTTAAATGGGACGCTATACTTTTTTTACCATCATTAGAACACTCTGGAAAAGACGCGTATAGTGATGTAGCGCATGTTACGATTCAAACTTTGCTTAAAAGACGCTGGGAAATATTGTACGATTGAAGGTCGAGGCGGTTGGAAGCGGCTGCAGGCAGTACACACGCCTCGCGCGACCCGCAGGCCAAGTTGCCGTGCTCTATACAGCATGCACGGCCTACGCTACGTAGTTATACTCGTAGCACTCTTCACGATACACTATAGGTACAAGGGTGGCAAGTCGCGTTTCGTATGGCACATGCTAGCTAATCGCATATCAAAAGGGGATTATGAGAACTATGCCAAATGCATACACATTCCCAGGCCGAAATGAATAGTTATTGTGTGAACATAGCAACCGCTTTGTCACGCAGTTTGTCATTTAAGCTTTTCCCCCTTCCTGCTTACGTGTCACACCTGACGCACAGTAACCCGCTGATAATGTTATAGATGGATGCGTCATGGGAAACTCTTCACCAGGTGACGCCTGAGTGTGTCTGTGAGGTAACAAAGTGTCTGCTGTGAAACTACTGTTTCCACAGATGTTATTGGACATTATAATTAGAGAGAATACACATTTGATAAGATAATCATTTTATTCACATTCATATGCTAACCACCTCCCACCAAACAATACGACAGAAGGACAACCTGCGTGGTATACACATTGTCCACACACGTTACACTTATACTTCAAGGATGTTACTGGTCATTGACATATATCGTTTAGTAATACATTGGTGCCTACTGATAACCTTCACAATTCATAGTGTTCTTAACAAAACAATGGCGTTGTACTTTTCTTAAGCAGGTGCTCAAACGGTTTACCCTCGACTGCAAGACACATCTGTAATCGACTTCAAGGGAATGGGTAAGTTCAGTGGATGATATGGCGGAGCAAGCTGTGATGATTCGGCGGCGCATGTAATCTCGCGTTGTTGGGGCTTCGCGGTAGATCGCATCTTTCAGTATTCTCCACAAAAATAAAACAAGTGGAGTCAAATCAGGGGACCGTGCACGCCACTGCATTGGAGCATTCCGTCCGATCCAGCGGTCAGGAAATATCTCGTTCAATATTTGACTTGCAGCACGTGAGGAGTGAGCTGGGCAGCCGTCGTGTTGGAACCACATACACAGGCGCTCATTGAGTCGTATCTCCTGTAGCAGAACGGGTAGAATGTTCCTACGAAAGTCTCCATACATATTTCCATTTAATACTCCTGTAATGAAATCAGGTCCTACGATGTATTTTCCTACAACGCCGCACCACACGTTGACGCGCCATGGCCTTTAGTGCTGTACCTGACGCAGTCAATGTGGTTTATCAGCTGTCCAGTAGTGCATGTTACGTAAATTTACATTCCCGTGATTAGTAAATGTTGCTTCGTCGGTGAAGAGCACACATTTGAAGAATGTATAATCATATCGCAGGCGTCACAGAGCAAACCAACAAAAATTCCATACGGCGTTCGAAATCGCCTCCTTCGAGTGCCTGATGGAGTGAAAGGTGATATGGGTGGAACTTATGCCGGTGCAGAATGCGCATGACACTCGTCTGGCTGACCCCACATTCCGCGGCAATACGTCTCGTGCCACAATGAGGATCGATAAACGTCATGGCCAGAACAGCCTCTTCGTGGTCCCTGTCGCTCGCAGTCTTCACCCTCCGCCTTTGTTTGCTGTTAAAGCTGCCTGTTCGCACTATACTAGTAATCATTCTCGCAATGGCCTGGCGAGTATGACACCGGAGATCAGGATACATATCCCTATACCGCCTTACGGTTTCGACAACATTCCTACGACATTCGCCATACAGGGAACATGTATAACTTCTCCTGATTTGTGTACATATCTGGACGAAATGTTCCAGCAACAACTACGTCTGGATAGGAGACCCATGTCCTACTGGTTCGACGTCGCACGACCTACTAGTTCTACGACGCGGTCTGCTTTCCGGGTCGCGAGAGGCGTGTCTACAGTCTGCAGCCGCTTCCGACCGCCTCGATCTTCAATCGTACAATATTTCCTAGCGTCTTTTACGCAAAGTTTGAATCACAATAGCAACATGCTTTACATCACTATACGTGTTTTTTCCAGAGCGTTCGAATGATGGTAAAAAAAGTATAGCGTCCCATTTAAAAAACATGTACTTGCCTCATTATCTCGGTCAATATAGACGTTGTGAGTATTGTGCACGAACCAACATATGTGCCCCATAGTCCGCTATGATTCGCCGAAAACCGTTGCCGATACGTGGTGGTCCATTGATAGTGACCGGGCCAAATATCTCACGAAATGTCAAACGAAAAAGCTACAAAGAACGAAACTCGTCTAGCTTGAAGGGGGAAACAAGATGGCCATATGGTTGGCCAGCTAGATGGCGCAGCCATAGGTGAAACGGATATCATCTGCGTTTTTTAAAATAGGAACCCCCACTTTTATTATATATTCGTGTAGTATGTAAAGAAATATGAATGTTTTAGTTGGACCATTTTTTTCGCTTTCTGATAGATGGCGGTGTAATAGCCACAAACGTATAAGTACGTGGTATCACGTAACATTCCGCCGGTGCGGACTGTATTTACTTCGTGATACATTATCCCGTGTTAAAATGGACCGTTTACCAATCGCGGTAAAGGTCGATATCGTGTTGATGTATGGCTATTGTGATCAAAATTCCCGACGGGCGTGTGCTATTTATGCTGCTCGGTATCCTGGACGACATCATCCAAGTGTCCGGACCGTTCGCCGGATAGTTACGTTATACAAGGAAATGGGAAGTGTTCAGCCACATGTGAAAGGTCAGCCACGACCTGCAACAAATTATGATGCCCAAATAGGTGTTTTAGCTGCTGTCGCGGCTAATCCGCACATCAGTGGCAGACAAATTGCGCAAGAAGCGGGAATCTCAAAAACGTCGGTGTTGAGAATGCTACATCAACATCGATTGCACCCGTACCATATTTCTATGCACCAGGAATTGCATGGCGACGATTTTGAACGTCGTGTACAGTTCTGCAAACTGGGCACAAGAGGAATTACGGGACGATGACAGATTTCTTCCACGCGTTCTGTTTAGCGACTAAGCGTCATTCGACACCAGCGGTAACATAAACCTTCATGATATGCACTATTGGACAAAGGAAAATTCACGATGGTTGCGACAACTGGAACGTCAGCGAACTTGGCGGGTTAATGTATGGTGCGGCATTATGGGAGGAAGGATAATTGGCCCCCATTTTACCGATGGCAATCTAAATGGTGTAATGTATGATGATTTCCTACGTAATTTTCTACCGATGTTACTACAAGATGTTTCACTGCATGACAGAATGGCGATGTACTTCCAACATGTTGAATGTCCAGCACATGACAGGTGGATTGGTCGTCGAAGCACAATACCTTGGCCCGTACGTTCACCGGATCTGACGTCCCCGGATTTCTTTCTGTGGGGAAAGTTGAAGGATATTTGCTATCGTGATCCACCGACTACGCGTGACAACATGCGTCAGCGCATTGTCAATGCATGTGCAAACATCATGGATGGCGAACTACTCGCTGTTGAGAGTAATGTCGTTACACGTATTGCTAAATGCATTCAGGTTGACGTAGGTCATTTTGAGCATTTATTGCATTAATGTGGTATTTACAGGTAATCACGCTGTAACAGCATGCGTTCTCAGAAATGATGAGTTCACAAAAGTACATGTATCACATTGGAACACCAAAATAAAATGTTCAAACGTACCTACGTTCTGTATTTTAATTTAAAAAACTTACCTGTTACCAACTGTTCATCTAAAATTGTGAGCCATAAGTTTGTAACTATTACAGCGCCATCTATCACAAAGCGAAAAAAGTGGTCCAACTAAAACTTCATATTTCTTTACGTACTACACGAATATGTCATAAAAAATTGGGGTTCCTATCTTAAAAAACGCAGTTGATATCCGTTTGACCTATGGCAGCGCCATCTAGCAGGCCAACCATAGCGCCATCTGGGTTCCCCCTTCAAGCTAGACAAGTTTCGTTCTTTGTAGTTTTTTCGTTTGGCGCTTATTTCGTGAGATATTTGGCCCGGTCACGATCAATGGACCACCCTGTATATATATATATATATATATATATATATATATATATATATATATATATATATATATTATGGGCTGCTGTCTTCATACGTCTTAAATACAGCTATATGCCTACTAATTGTTGCATAAATGTCAATCTACGGCCGCTTACCGAGTGAGGTGGCGCAGTGGTTAGACACTGGACTCGCATTCGGGAGGACGACGGTTCAATCCCGCGTCCGGCCATCCTGATTTAGGTTTTCCGTGATTTCCCTAAATCGCTCCAGGCAAATGCCGGGATGGTTCCTGTGAAAGGGCACGGCCGACTTCCTTCCTCATTCTTCCCTAATCTGATGAGACCGCTGACCTCGCTGTCTGGTCTCCTTCCCCCAGCAAAAACAACAACAACAACGGCCGCTTAACGGCAATGATATCCCCTTGTACTTTCTCGTATGTTAATACGAAGTGCATTCAAGTTCTAAGGCCTCCGATTTTTTTTCTCTGGACTGGAAAGAGATAGAAACATGCGCATTGTTTTAAAATGAGGCCGCGTTCATTGTCAATACATCCCAGAGATGGCAGCACCGTACGGCAGATGGAATTTTACCGCCAGTGGCGTGAATGAGAGCTGTTTTAAATACTTAAAATGGCGACTCTTTCCTTACTTGAACAGCGTGCAATCATTCGTTTTATGAATTTGCTTGGTGTGAAACCAATTGAAATTCATCGACAGTTGAAGGAGACATGTGGTGATGGAGTTATGGATGTGTCGAAAGTGCGCTCGTGAGTGCGACAGTTTAATGAAGGCAGAACATCGTGTGACAGCAAACCGAAACAACCTCGGCCTCGCACAAGCCGGTCTGACGACATGATCGAGAAAGTGGAGAGAATTGTTTTGGGGGATCGCCGAATGACTGTTGAACAGATCGCATCCAGAGTTGGCATTTCTGTGGGTTCTGTGCACACAATCCTGCATGACGACCTGAAAATGCTAAAAGTGTCATCCAGGTGGGTGCCACGAATGCTGACGGACGACCACATGGCTGCCCGTGTGGCATGCTGCCAAGCAATGTTCACGCACAACGACAGCATGAATGGGATTTTCTTTTCGTCGGTTGTGACAATGAATGAGACGTGGATGCCATTTTTCAATCCAGAAACAAAGCACCAGTCAGCTCAATGGAAGCACATAGATTCCCCGCCACCAAAAAAATTTCAGGTAACAGCCAGTGCTGAAAAAATGATGGTGTCCATGTTCTGGGACAGCGAGGGCGTAATCCTTACCCATTGCGTTCCAAAGGGCACTACGGTAACAGGTGCATCCTACGAAAATGTTTTGAAGAACAGATTCCTTCCTGCACTGCAACAAAAAAGTCCGGGAAGGGCTGCACGTGTGCTGTTTCACCAAGACAACGCACCCCCACATCGAGCTAACGTTACGTAACAGTTTCTTCGTGATAACAACTTTGAAGTGATTCCTCATGCTCCCTACTCACCTGACCTGGCTCCTAGTGACTTTTGGCTTTTCCCAACAATGAAAGACACTCTCCGTGGCCGCACATTCACCAGCCGTGCTGCTATTGCCTCAGCGATTTTCCAGTGGTCAAAACAGACTCCTAAAGAAGCCTTCGCCGCTGCCATGGAATCATGGCGTTAGCGTTGTGAAAAATGTGTACGTTTGCAGGGCGATTACGACGAGAAGTAACGCCAGTTTCATCGATTTCGGGTGAGTAGTTAATTAGAAAAAAAAAATCGGAGGCCTTAGAACTTGAATGCACCTCGTAATGCGGAATATGTTTCAAATACGACTGTTAAAGCTTCGTATTTATAATCTAAATGTACATGATGCAAATAATGTTTGGAATACCGATAAACTGTACCTATCAAAGCTTCTGTATATCTGTGCACTAAAAATCCAGGATGTATGTATGCATGTATGGAAATAATAAAGTTTAAAGTTCTGTCTTTAGCCTACTGCAAACGCACATAGCCCAATTTTGTATAGTGTGGATGCGCATCAAAATGCTACCCTCATATGGAACATGGGTAGGTCCATCTCTGGATGATACCCTGGACCTAGTACTGGTGGACCCACGCTGAACAATCCCAGACGTAACGCTGGTGGATCGTACTCTAACAATATTCTGGACTTAATGTGTATGGTTCCACCCTAACCAATATTCCAGATTCAGTGCTGGTGGATCCGTCCCAAACGATGTCTCAGACCTAATGTGTGTGGATCACCTATCCAAGATCTGATGAATCCATTTACAAACCCTATTATGACCTATCATGGACTGTGAGGACTCCCGTGAGAAATTGACACATGCACATGTACAAAATAGCACAACTGTTCTCGTATATGTATTACAATAGGATGAAATCAGTTTGTCAAATATAATTATTTCCATCTGTTACATAGACACATACATGGTCCAGTCACATTAATGTGACCACCACTTGCGTTCAATGTCAATGTACAGTAACCATTCAGAGACGTCATGTGGCAGCATTAGCAGTGGAGGGTATGTAAGTTGTCAATATGCATAAAAATTTTGGAAACTTGTAAGAGGTATGTGCTGCCTGCGATATGTAAGCTATAAGAGAATCTGAGACCAAAGAGCAGTGTTGACTGTAGCACGAACTGTGTAGCAGTAGCAGTAAGTTGTTGCTAGCGAGCAGTCGCCTGTCTGCGCTTGTCAGTCCAGTCTGGTGTATCATGTTGGCTGGGCCGGTCGCTGTGCAGCGATGCCGGAGCCTGAGTATTATTGTATAAGATAAAAAGCAGCCTCGCGCATATCTAGTAATGTTATGTGAAGTCCCATGTAAATCTTTTAAAAATGTCCTAATAATAATCTTCGTGATATAAAGTAATATCTAACAAACATTCATTTCAATTTAAAGAATTTACTAATTTCTTCAATCCATGATCATTCCTATTGTTGCAAAAGAAAAATCAGTTGCTTCCTTTCATAAAATGACAAATCTATCGGCCAGCATTGCACAGAGCTGTCCCGGAAAATTTTTATATAAGAGCAGATATATTCGCCGTTTTTATTGAGGTAAGAATTTTTCCTTTTTTATTCAGAATGATCTTACAGGGCCATGACGCAGCACTGCTGTCGTCCAAATTCTACCAGGTTACTGAATTTATTTTTTATTACGAGGTTTAGGAATTTTTCTGTTTCTAGCTTACATTAAATGGGAAACAAATTTTGTGTGGAGGTTAAATGTGAATGAATTTCTGTAGGGAGGTTATAAATGGGAACCGCTTTTGTTCTGAGGTTACACTAAAATTAGAATCGCTATCCATAATCATTATTTTATTACAATTTTTTTGTGGGGAGGTTACACTTCGCGACAGCCGGCCAGGATCGTATTTCTTTGTGAATCTCTGAGAAGTAGCCATATATCTGCTCTTATTTACTTAAATGTAGTTTGCATCTGGCGCAACGCATTTACTAATTTGTCACTCTTTCTTTCACAGATCATCGGCAATTTGTTGCTCTTTCTTGTAATTGTGTTTGTTCCATTTTTGCTTCGTCTTTGTTTCATTTGTGCTTAATTTTGATTTGTGAAAAATGCCGCGAAAAACTGTTAACAGTACATCGCGATGTGCAATAAGTGAAAAAACTGACTCGATTAATTTGACCGATAATACTTGCGACTCTCAGTTTAATAGCGATAATCCTCCATATACAGACAATCAGTGCGTACCGACCACTAGTAATGATTTTAATTCTAATGATGAGGAATCAAATTCAGTTGTGTCCTCTGTTAATTTAACGACAATTGATGACGCGGCACGTTCCATTACAATGAACGCTGCCCAGTTTGTCACACCCGGTTTGCAAAATTTACGTAACGAACAGATAAATTTTTCTGACGAAAATCAACAGTGTAATCAGAATACGTCAGATTTATTTGATTCCGGTGTAGTGACCAACAGTGCGCGTCCGATTGGCAAACCTTTTCAAGAATCACAGAATAACGAAATGGTCACACAAAACGTGACAAATGCGGATACACCATCACACAGTACAGAGAATAGAGCCGCTAATTTTGACTGGAATCAAGTTATCGCATTATTACTACAAATGAATGAAAAACTAGATAATCATTGCAAACAACTTAATGAATGTTTCAAACAGCGGAATGAAAATTTCGAGAACCATTTCAAACAACTAAATGAAAAAATAGACAATCAGCACAAACAATTTAATGAAAAACACGACAACCATTTCAAACAACTTACTGAATCGTGCAAACAACTCAATGAAAGTTTCAAACTGTCGAATGAAAAACACGACAACCTTAACGAACAGAACAAACAACTTAGTGAACAGATTACAGCCGTTACCGTGCAACGTCATGATACTAAAGAACAATTACGTGACGAAATTGAGGGTTGTGCTAGGAACAGTAGTGAAGAAATTAGATCTATTGCACAAGAATGAAGTAGTACACGTGTAGCCACAACGAAATTACTTAGAGATGAAATTAATGCAGTCACTGAACAATGTTCAGAAAACGCAACACAGTTACGCGACGAGTTTAAATTAATGTCAGCAGAAGTTTCAGGCACTCTGGATACGGAAGTCGATAAGAAATTTGAACAACAGAACAGCCAAATTGACGAACGTTTTAAAGTGACAGAAATGAAAAATGTTTCAATCACTAACACGACACAGCATAAGCCACGTTCCGAACATTTGTCACACTCACACAGACAGTATAATTTAGGTAATTTACAGAGAGTACGTGAGTTAGATTCCGAACAGTCACAGACAAATAGATTCTCATACACTCCTGAACCTGTTCAGACATCCAGAGACGATAATTTTGATTACAAGCATTTTCTATCCGTAAAAACATTTAAGGTACTTAATAATGACAGAACACAGATTAACGCTTTGGACTGGATACGACAATTTGCTTTTGTATTTTTATCAGCTTGGGCTGTAATGCAAAAACTATAATTGGACTGGATACAACAATGTGCTTTTGAATTTTCACCGGCATTGCCTGTAACGCAGAAACTAAAATTTATTTGCAGCGCGTAATTGACCTCAGGGGATTCATTACACTTCGATGAATATGTGCCGTGGCGTGCACAGGGCCCCGAGCCGTAGTAGTGCTATTTCATCTTTAGTTTTCTGCACTGCTGCCTTCTCTTCTACTATCCTTTATATCTATCAAAACAGCTCTTCAACTATCGACCTATTTAGGATTAGAAACGTGTAAAGAAAACCCGATAAGACAAGTTTTACCGAAAGTGACAGTTTTCTTTAGACACTCCCGAAGCGACAAGAACTACCGGCGTAATTTTAACAACAGACAAAATTGTAATCATCAGTATGTACAAAATTTTGAGCAATCGTCAAAATTATCAGCAACAGGAACTACATTATGGTAACAATAGAGGCTTTTCTCCGCAACAGCATCAAAACCAACCGGTTAGCATACCTAACCAACAATGCAGTCTGCAAAGTCAACTAAGCTTTAATGTTTCGCCGCCTACACGAATAGCTTCGGCTCCACCAAATAGTAACGCACCGCAACAAGGAAACAGTACAGAAAACACGTACAGAAAACACATCATTTCAATTCGTATCGCAACGCGCCATATAGCAATGACTATCATGACAGACGTAAAAATAATGAGCACAATTTTCAGCGTACGTTTAATAACAGTCGGTCATATCAGCAGCAAAATCATCCGCAACAACATATTATCATGAATGAACCAGACAGTAGATATCATCCCGAACATAATACGTCAGGAAGAAATAACAGAACAGTACAAATAGTGGAAATGCCACAGCATCCTCCCGAAAATAATAGCACGTCAGATAGAATTTGACTAGATACAGTACAGGTTGCATCTTCCAGCAACGCAAGCAATACTTCAGATACGTAGAATCTTGTTTACGAAAATGTTATTACTTTTGACGACATCCGAGACACTCTTTTGCAGGAAAAACCAGTTATTCAAAAAACCATTTCACACCCTGTCATTGAAGTAAAGATTGGATCATCTAAATTTTCAGCAGTAATCGATTCTGTATCACCTATGTCAGTTATAAATGAGGAAACTTTTAACGAATGTAACAAAGAGAATACCTATCCTACGTTACCATTACGCAAAACTAAAGTAAAAGGAGCAGTATCTTGTAAAGGAGTAGATATAAAATTACAGACACGTTTATCATTTTGTATTGCAGGTCATACATTTCACTCAAATTTTTTAATTGTTCCCTTATTGACAACAGACGTTATTTTAGGTACGAATTTTCTGGTACAACACGACGCAATTATTGACTTTCAAAACTCCTATTTAATGTTAAAGGATGAAAATGTACAACTGGCTGTAGAATTTCAGCACTCTTTATCTGCAGAAGAACAAACAATTAATCGTATAGAGGTTATTTCCGCATCACGTAACATAGACTGTCATTCCACATTGTTCACAGATACGTACGTACACAACTATAATACTCCAGACGAAGCCGACTATGACGTTACGCAAATGATTTCTGATAAAGTTAAACAGAGCAGTGCAAATACAGACGACGAACGCACGCAATTACGCAAAATTCTTTTACAGCAAGCTCCAGTTTTTGACAACGTCCCTGGTACTATGTCTGATTTTATGTATTAATTTCAAGTTAAACAGCACGACACATATAAAGCCAAACATAATCCCATTCCGTATATTCACAGAGAACAAGTTAAGAAAGAATTGCAAGCTATGCTTGACCAAGGAATTATTGAACCGGCAGTTAGTCCGTACATAAACCCACTCCATATTGTTAAGAAAAAGGATGGTTCACTTCGCCTCGTACTTGATTCGCGTCACATTAATGACATTATTATTAATGAAACAGATCGTCCACAGACACTAGAAGAACTTCTACAGAAATTTCATGGTACTGCTATTTATTTCACATTAGATTTGAAATCGGGATTTTGGCAAATTCAACTCCATTCGAACTGTAGAAAGTACACAGCTTTTTCTCTGTTTTGGTGACTGTTACCAGTTTTGCAAATTACCGTTCGGTTTAACAATTTCTTCAGCAGCATTTATTCGCGGTTTGATTATTCCACATTAGATTTGAAATCGGGATTTTGGCAAATTCAGCTCCATCCGAACTGTAGAAAGTACACAGCTTTTTCTCTGCTTTGGTGACTGTTACCAGATTTGCAAATTACCGTTCGGTTTAACAAATTCTTCAGCAGCATTTATTCGCGGTTTGATGACTATACTTCCGACAGAACTTAAAGACAGAATCACAACGTATGTAGACGACATTCTTATTGCAGAAGCTAACTGGTCTGAACACAATCTGATTCTTGAACAACTGTTACGAACTTTTCGTGCACAAGGACTCACAGTTAATCGCAGTAAATCGCACTTTGGGAAAACTTCTATAAAATTTCTTGGACATGTAATTTCAGCAGAAGGCATTGCGCCTGACCCGAAAAAACTTGAAGCTTTACGTGACATTACTGTTCCTACGACGAAGAAACAACTACGCAGCCTTCTGGGATTAATTAACTTTTTTCGTAAATTTATTCATTACTCTGCTTTAGACACCCCTAGATTATTTCAATTGACGGGTAAAAACACTATTTGGTCCTGGGATAGCCAAGCACATTCTGAATTTGTAAATCTGAAAGAAGCTTTGTTGAATGGCCCACTCTTATCACATCCAGATCTTACTAGAAATTTTTCCATTGCCACCGACAGTTCCAACACCGCTTTAGGCGTACACATTTTTCAGGAAATTGAAGAAGACAGTACTACAGTAATTAAAAACATAGTCTTTGCGAGTCGCATTCTGTCACCTGCTGAACGTAATTATTCTGTTACAGAACTTGAAACATTATGTGTTGTATGGACATTTACGAGATTTCGGAATTTTCTTTATGGAAAACATACGACCGTTTACACAAATCATAGAGCGATACAGTTTTACTTTCAGCAAAATTTACACACGGCAGGTTAAGCAGATGGAAACTTTATTTACAGTAATTTAATTTTACAATTGTTCACATTCCCGGTACACAAAATATTGTAGCAGACGCATTATCCCGTTCTCTCAGCAACAATCAGCAATACATCGCAACCAACTTCCGCCAAGCAAATTTCAGCTTCATGTATATTCAACAAGATGCATTTGAAAGTTTCATTTCGTCGTCATTACGAGACATAGCACAAGAGCAGAGTAAAGACAACGTATGGAAAGAAATTAAACACCTTTGGCACGATAGGAATAATGTTACCATTAGAAACCATTACACTGTACGCAATAATATTCTGTTTCGCCGCTCTCGCCCTGACAGCAACAACTGGTTACTATGCATTCCTGACGAACTTGATAACAAATTAATTTGGTATACTCATTTAAGTTACGCACATTACGGAGCCAGAAAATGTTTTCTTATACTGAGACAGAACTGTTACTTTGCCAACATGGAGAAACGTATTCGACGAGTTTTAGCGTCATGTAAAATCTGCCAGAAAGCTAAGTCAGATACGACTTCACATATTCCTCCATTACATCCCATTGTACCTGTTACATTGAGACACATGGCCGCTGTAGATATTTTTGGTCCGATTCCCAGAACTAATAGAGGTTTTTGTTACATCTTTGTCGCTATTGAACTCACTTCGAAATTTGTTACCTTCACTCCGTTACGCAAAGCTACTGCTGAATCTGTTTCGAATGCATTTGTAAGACTTTTTTATTCCATGTAGGGCATGTATTGAAAGTAATTTCCGACAATGGATCACAGTTTCGATCTGCTATATGGACACGTATGTTATGAGCCAGAAACGTTTCTCCGATCTATATATCCAGGTACCATGCTTCTTCGAACCCTTGTGAACGACTAATGAAAGAAACTGGTAAACTGTGTAGAATATACTGCCATAAAAAACATATTGATTGGGATACACACATACTGTCATTCCAGGACGTAATTAACTCCATACCAAATGAATCTACTATGCTATCTCCGACTGTTATAATGAAAAATGTTGAACCACCTAACAAAATTAAAGAATTAGTATCCTTTCGTACATCTTGTCGACTACGACACCATTAAATAATTGACATTGCGCTGAACAACATCAAACGTGCAGCAGAGCGCCGGAGAAGACAGCAAAAACAGGTTTGTACACGCCGTGACTTTCACATTGGACAGAAGATATTAGTACGTACACACTATCTATCCAACAGAGGAAAGAATAGATGTAGTAAATTTGAGCTTCATATGCAGGTCCATATCGAATTCGCAGCATTCCTCACCCCAATGTAGTACACGTCGAAACTCTGAGAATCAGAAAAAGTAAAGGCAATCACCATGTCTCCAACATTAAACCCTTTATTGAATGAACATACTTTATGATTTATCACACTGTAATGCCATTTCCTGATTTTTATATGACCACTTAATGCAATTATATTTGTATGAACACTTACTGATGATTATCGTATTTTTTCTTGGCAAGTGTCCGGCAAGGTAAGGGTAGCAGGTCGCTTTTCCTGTCGTTACACATCAGACCGTGCACATTTTCCATTTTTCATGCATGTATGATTGTTTTCCTGTTTATTTGTATGCACTATGAAATGTTTAAGATGTAACAAACACCAGCTGACTTTGACATTTTGTCTTATCATATCTCAACATCGTGACTATTTTACATTTTTTTTTTTTTTTTTTTTTTTTTTTTGCTACTACATTATGATACTCTAAGTACATGTTTTTGTCATAATACATTTTCTGTCATGCTATGCTGTATGCTTAATTATATCACTAGAAACCAGTTTTTGTTTAATGGGTATATGATTTGAATGTAAGACATTAATCATTGTTCATCATTTTCAGAAAGCAATAACGTGTAAAAGAAATAAATTAAACAAACCACAGTGGATTATTATGAAATGGGAATTTCACCTTCGGAATGAACGAAAGAAAATGCAATACCTTGTCATGAAGAGTAAATGGATCAGAATTAACAAGCATTAACAAGAATATACTATACACATCGTATGATAGCAGTCTTAACTAATTTTTTCTTTCAGAATACGAGGCGATTGATGCAGGCTGTCAGACAGAACTACACATCTTAGTTTTAGTGATGAAATATGCTAGAAATAAGAAACTCTATACTATGAATAGTTATATGAAGTAAATGGTAATATGAATAATGAATAGTGAAGTGTCTTTTTGCAGATGATAATGAATGAATATGCTAATATGAATAATGAAGTTTTTCTTTGCGGGTGATGATAGTAATAAGTTATGGTAATATGAATAATGAAGTTTTTCTTTGCAGATGAGAATAATGATGAAGTTTATATATTTACTGTTAGTTAAGAAATGCTATGTAGTTACTTAAGTATTTGTTGCAGTTCGTTTTGACAGTATGTCTTATGTCGCATGGTATAATGACTGAATGTTTTGGAAAGGACAGCTAGAGTACATACATATTGAGTACACATTTCATTACCTGTTAATTCGAAGTTCACTACTTTTCAGCATAATATGCGTTTCTTCTTTCAGCTTAATAATCCATTTTGTATTTTTCCAGGAGGAGCTATTCATGAATTTAATGTGCTATAAGCAGTTAGTCATTAAACCTGTTCTAGTACTTGCATTTTTTTACCCATTTGTGTGTGTCATTCATGACTGTGATCACATATACTCTACTTGTTTCATAACCTTGCTACAGCTGACTCATGACGAATGACATTACCTATCCTTATTTGTAGCAATAAGTCAAAAGCAAATATTTTCATGCCCCAGCAATTAATTATCGATCCCAACGCAATGCATTGCTAGCACAAAAAAAAATGTACTACCAGTCCCAAATAATGCTACCAGTTTAAGAGAGTTCTGAGTAATACTGAATGATGTTTTCTAACCACAGACCTTGGGTAATAGTTACAGTATGTTACATTTTCACTATGTCCTATATCACTTGAGTTCTGAGTAATGTTTTCTAACCACAGACCTTGAGTAATAGTTACAGTGTGTTACATTTTAAATATGTCCTATGTCACTTGAATGATGAAAAATGTTTTGTAATATTCAATACTTGCTATATGCTTAGTAACTGGCCAAAGAGTGCCAATAATTATTTTAAATATGTCGTATGTCACTTGAATGATAAAAAAATGTTTCGTAATATTCAATACTTGCTATACGTTTAGTAACTGGCCAATGAATGCCACTGTTTCTTATGTTTTAAATTTGTATTATATCACCTACATGCTATTATATATGAATACCAGTAGCTTGATGCTACACTCGTTAGCTCCTGTTTTGAATGATGGCTTCTGATGGTTTGTAACTGGCCAATAAGTGCCAATGATTACTATAACAAGATGAATTATGTAAATGGTATGTCATTAATTAACTCTTGCTCTGAATTAT
Organism: Schistocerca serialis cubense; assembly: GCF_023864345.2. Taxonomy (NCBI): domain Eukaryota; kingdom Metazoa; phylum Arthropoda; class Insecta; order Orthoptera; family Acrididae; genus Schistocerca; species Schistocerca serialis. The sequence goes on from NC_064638.1 coordinate 751,430,544, forward strand.
CACTTTTAAATAATGTATAAAAATGGTTTGTAACTGGCCAATGAGTGCCAATGTTCACTGTAATCAGATGATTTATGAACATTATTCTGTAATACTTCATACATAGTACAGAAGTGTTCAGTAACTAGGCAATGAGTGCCAACAATTAGTCAAATCGGTTGATAGACTAGTGTAATTCTCACTGATGACTAGCATGAGACTTAATGTCCTTCACCTTCTGACCTAATTACCAGAAATTACTGCAATATACGTTTGTCCTATCTATCCTTATGATCATAGAGCACTATATTTGGTTTCTGCACTAATTCTACGTTGGCGAGTGAGTGTGGTGTTGACACATCATGGTGTCCACCACCTTGAACAATGGATACGTTATTATGGTTTGGTGTACCTAATGTACTACCAAAATGATAACATGGAATATTAATACGACATTTCAGTGTCTTGGCTACACTGATTAATACTTCAGGGAAGAGAACTTCAGATTGTCTCACTTGGTGTTGTGCTTCTGTAGAAAGATATGGACTTTCAGTGCAGCTACGTGCAACCTAATGTGCTACATCCATGATGCAATCCTTCCCTTTCCTACCCTAATTCTAGTAAAATGATTAAAAAAATACTACAGTGCGTATGCACTTTATGTCATTTGTTACTATGTTTTGTACTCATTGCGTATACATTTTGTCATTGCTTGATATGTTCTGTACTACAGTGCGTATGCACTTTATGTCATTTGTTAATATGTTTTGTACTCATTGCGTATACATTTTGTCATTGCTTGATATGTTCTGTACTACAGTGTGTATGCACTTTATGTCATTTGTTAATATGATTTGTACTCATTGCGTATACATTTTGTCATTGCTTGATATGTTCTGTACTCACTGCATGTATGGAAATTTGGTTTTGAGAGTATAGATTTTGAAAAGAAAAATATGCGAAAACCTAACAGCTGCATAAAGAAGTAAAGGAAACCGTGCATAACGTTAAAAATGACACGATTATATTTTCTCCTGATTCCACTTCCGAAGTGACGTGTGCAGTGAATATTTAATGTGACGGCATAATCGACCATGAAGCAAGACGGCTGTATTGCACTGTGCTACATGTTCATAGTATATCCTTCATTGTACCCTGAATGATTACTTGATTATTGGTTTCCTTATATGTATATATGTGTATAACAGATTATTATGTATTTGTCTGGTATCTTATAATTTTTACTGCATACGGCCTTGAGGAGTCGAAACTGGTAGTCTAAATTAACAGGTACAAAAATAATGGCTGTTGGAACATTCTTTTTACAGTTCATCGACCAGACCCAGTTCCGCACTGCATAATTGCAAGACGTAGCCACGTTTACTAAATAAAGCGCTGTTGTTTTTTCTCTTTGGCTGTGGCCCACTGCTGGAAATACTGCCAAATGTTTTACGTAATATTAAAACAAGTCGGTTGAGATATGACGCATACTAACCGTTACTCACGAAGGTATAGCAGTGAAATTTTGAAGAGTTAATGCTCATGTTTTCAGCGGTCTTGTTGAGACAGGACGGGTTTTTGTAGCTGCGGGTGAAACTACTTGAATCGCTGAAAATGTAATCACACGTTTCTAAAAAAAAGATAAAGATGAATTATTCGTGTAATCGTGTTATTGGCTGGGTGCACAAGTCGCGTCATTCGATTACCGTTAACTCCAGTTACGAGAGCAGGCCATTTCTCTCTCGCCACTCTGACTACCAGACAAGAACAGGAATAAGACTACTCCCGACACCTCACACAATTATGATTTCAATTAATTTAATTTAAAGTACTCAAGACTGTTTGTAGTGATAACGTGTCCACCACCAAACTCTTCTTCAGTTGTTCCAAGCTTTAGATCTTTCCGTAATTGCTACACATTGGCTTTGATAGTCCTAGCACCTATTATACTCACGTCTTCACTTAATTTTCTTTGCCGTTCCGTAAAATACAACTCCTGATTGTGACGTCAGCCACCGAGACCCATTATTTTCTTTTTTCCTGTTGTTTCTCTTTAGGTTTTCACAACGTTCTCTTCCAATTTCTCTTCATATCACAGATTACGTCTCCGTTTGCTTATTTAACTTATGATTATAACATTTTCTTTGTGAATGAAAACACGCTCGACACTTGAGCAATATTCTACAATATTTATTATTTTACAAATCGGTTTTCGGTTCTTATTCCATCAACAGGTATAAAGATAAATATATGTGACTATGAAATGATGTAGGATCAAAGATTTTCGATTAGTGCATACAAAGTATGTAACTTGGTTCCAACGAAGACAATATCTGTTTTAGAAGCTCATAATTGCGAGTTTACCATACAGGGTGGTCGGAAATTCCCGTTACAAACTTCAAGGACATGTAGAGGGTAGTGAGTACAGAACATTTTGAACAGGAATCCACGTCCGGAATCGTATCATTTCCGTTCTACGACAGTTTCAGTTCAGATGTGTACCTCGTCAACGTCTACTTAGGACAAGAGAAACGTCTCAGAGTTTCCTGTCCTGGTATGCAACAGGCTAGACACGATGACGGGTACTACGTCAAACGATCCCCAGATGTCACTTATTCTCCACTTTGCTGTGAGACCGAGTCAATACCTGTGCATCACCGATAGAGGAAACATGGTGCAGTACACGTCTGCAGAATACACAGACATGCTCCTTGTGTATGGCGAAGCTGGAGGTAACGGAAGAGCTGCTAGTCGGCTATATCACGAACGTTTTCCACACCGTCACACTCCATCGCACATACTGTTTGCCCAAGTTACACAGTTGCAGGTACAATGGCTGTTAGTCACAGTATCGTCTTGGACGTCCTGCATGAGCAGCAATTACATCCGTACCACTTACAAAGGGTACACGCTATGGGTCCAGCAGACTTTCCACAACGCGTCGCCTTCTCCACATGGTTCCTGCACCGTTGCATCGACGTGCCCCCGTTTCCACGTCGAGTTCTCTTCACAGATGAATGTAGTTTCACAAGGGATTGTGTTCTAAATGCTCGAAATAGCCATGTCTGAGCGGACGGAAACCTTCATGCCTCGCATGTTCAGGGATTTCAAGACGGGTTTTGAATTAACGTGAGGGCAGGTATTCTGGACGGTCATGTGACTGGACCATACCTCCTTCCATCCAAGCTCACGGGTCCCGCATACTTAGTCTTCCTACGACACGTAATGGACCAGTTCTTGGAAGCTGTGCCATTGAATGTCCGTCAGGAAATGTGGTTTTAGCATGATGGAGAGCACCACCTCTCTTTTCGCTGGCTGTCCGGAGACATCTCAACGGACGGTGCCGCGTGGCTGCCACGATCGCCGGGTTTAACCCCTACGGACTACTTCTTGTGGGGTCGTATGAAGAGCCTAATTTATGACACACCTGTAGAGACAGAGGAAGATCTGCTGGCACGAGTTCTGGCCGCTGCACAAGGCATTGAAGAGACACCAGGTGGCATGGAGAGAGTGTACCAGAACATGCTTCGGAGGTACAATGTGTGTAACAAATGGTGGTCGACACATCGAGCCGCTGTTGTAATGCATCGGTACGTTGCGACTGGTGCCGTAGATACTAGGTCCTTGTTTTTGTCGACTAATGTAAATCAAAAGGTGTAAGTTGTAACGCAAATGCGTAAGTAATAATGTAACGAGTCAGTATTCTTTTCAAATGGATTGCAACATTTGTACTGGGTCACGCCTAAGTACATTCCTCACATGGGTGTGGATGAAATAATCATCTTCATTGAAACTGTCGAAGAACGGAAAAGATACGTTTCCGGACATGGGTTCCTATTCAAAATGTTATGTACTCACTACATGCGCTAGAAGTATGTAACGGAAATTTCCGACCACCCTGTATATAACATGTTAATGGTCTAAGAACTTTCAGCATTGTACTCGATTATGCCGTAAAAGCTAAAATCTGAATTGTACAAAAGAAAAAATACAGTAATATACATTTAAAATACGGTGTATTCTTTCAAGATAAATGAACAAATAGCATGTTTGTTCTCGTCCGAAGAGTGAGGTGTTGAGACAAAATTGGTACCTCGCGACGAAATCGCTGCCGTACTCAGCGACGAATGAGCGGAGCCGGCTTCGACACAACTACAATCATTTCCGTACGCCACCGCTACTGCACACTTACTATGATCGGAGTGCCGCTCAACCGTCTGCAATAGTCACCGAACACGACAGCATCGTCTCTCTACTGAGCCGGTAGCTCGATAGTTGTAGCAGAGAGAACTCTGCATAAATTTTTATCGTCAATTGTACTCTATCAGAAGAGATTGGTGTCTTTTTTTCTGTATCAAGTAATACGTCAATGTTCAGTGAATGTAATAAATATCTATGATATTCCTGTGGACGTGGATTGTTACATAGTTAAATATTTAATTTTGTTCAAGCTATGATAAAGTGACGTAGTATTTTATGTGCAGTAGTATATCCTCTAGGAGTAAAGCTGAGAACGCACCACTGTACCAATGAATGTTGATTCGTCCTGTACAATAGTATAGACGAGCGGATGCAATGCTTGTTATGGATCACTTAAATAACTAATAGTAATGTCTGCATATAAACTGACTGATCAGAAGGTTTGGCACTGCGTAGCAATGGAAGACATTGATAATGAGGCAAACAAATTAGAAATGCTGGTAAACTGTTTGTATCCATGTTTAGAGGGTCGCCTAACCGGAAAGAGTTGTAAGGCCATGTACTCTCCTCGTAAAAAGCCAATAAGCAAGCCGAAAAATAATCAAATCTTGCACGTCGATATGTGACTATCACATCACATCACCCTGTCATCCCTCTTTTCGAAAAGAATAAAACTCCAATTACTGCAATACTCGATAGTCACTTAATACTGGCATTAAAAAAAATCACCTGCTTCAACAAACCATTGGAAACTGTCATCCATCAGACGAGATTTAAAAACAGCAAAGCATCATTGCCTGTTTGAATACAAATGACAGATTTATGTAACAGCAACTGTGGTTCTTATGAACTAATACATACAGCAACAGTCACTTGTTACTAGTATTTTATTAACACGATGCGTTTCGGCACCATGCTGCTATCATCAGATACATTTACAGTTATTTTTACATTGTAATTAATATGAAGTGAGGTTAGTTTTCTTTGCTGTATGTTCCACTGAGGTTATCTGCACACATGGCAAAGGAAACTAACCTCACTTCATATTAATTACAACGTAAAAATAACTGTACATGCACCTGGTCATGACAGCATGCTTTCGAAATGCTTTGTGCTAGTAAAATATTATTAAAAAGTGATTGTTGCAGTACCTATTGTTATATAAAAATCTTAAAACACAGTCGCAGGCTTCAGATAATACCCACTTTTCTTTTCTCTCTCTCTCTCTCTCTCTCTCTCTCTCTCTCTCTCTCTCTCTCTTTTCGTCATCAGTCTTCTGGCTGATTTGATGTGGCCCGCCATGAATTCCTCTCCTGTGCTAACCTCTTCATCCTATAGTAGCAGTTGCAACCTACGTCCTCTATTATTTGCTGGATGTATTTCAATCTCTGTCTTCCAATACAGTTTTTGCCTTTACAGCTCTCTCTAGTACCATGGAACTCATTCTCTCATGTCTTAACATAAGTCCTACCATCCCGTCTCTTCTCCTTATCATTGTTTTCCGTATACTCCTTTCCTCTCCGATTCTGCACAGACCCTTGTCATTCCTTACCTAATCAGTCCATCTAATTATCAACATTCATCTGTAGCACCACATCTCAAACGCTTCATTTCTCTTCCGTTCCGGTTTTCCCACAGTCTATGTTTCAGTACGACACAAAGCTGTACTCCACACGTATATTCTCTGAAATTTCGACCTTAAATTAAGGACGATATTTGATATCAGTAGACTTCTCTTGGCCAGGAATGCCTTTTTTGCCATTGCTAGTCTGCGTTTGATGTCCTCCTTGCTCCGTCTGTCACTCGTGATTTTACGGCCTAGGTAGCAGAATTCCTTAACTTCATCTACTTCGTGACCATCGATCCTCATTTCTGCTACTTCTCATTACCTTCGTCTTTCTTCGATTTACTCTCAGTCCATACTCTGTACTCATTAGACTGTTCATTTCATTCAGCAGATCATGCAATTCTTCTTCACTTTCACTCAGGATAGCAACGTCATCAGCGCATCGTATCATTGATATCCTTTCACCTTGAATTTTAATTCCACTCCTGAAACTTTCTTGTATTTCCATCATTGCTTCCTCGATGTATAGATTGAACAGTAGGGACGAAAGGCTACATCCTTGTCTTACACTCTTTTTAATACAAACACTTCGTTCTTGGGCGTCCACTCTTGCTATTCCCTCTCGGTTGTTGTACACATTGTATATGACCCGTCTCTCTCTGAAGCTTAACCTTATTTTTCTCAGAATTTCGAACACCTTACACCCTTTTTTTGTCGAACGCTTTTTCCAAGTTGACAAATCCTATGAACGTGTCTTGATTTTTCTTGAGTTTTGCTTCCATTACTAACCGCAACGTCAGAACTGCCTCTCTTGTGCCTTTACCTTTCCTAAAGTCAAACTAATTGTCATCTAACACATCCTGAAACTGTATCCTCTTCTGTATACTGTCAGAAAATTGGATACATGAGCTATTAAGCTGATTGTGCGATAATTTTCGCACTTGTCAGCTCTTGCAGTCTTCCGAATAGTGTGGATGATGCTTCTCCGAAAGTCAGATGGTATGTCGCCAGACTCATACATTTTACGCACCAACGTGAATAGTCGTTTTGTTGCCTTTTCTCCCAACAATTTTAGAAATTCTGGTGGAATTTTATCTATCCCTTCTGCCTTATTTGATCTTAAGTCCTCCAAAGCTCTTTTAAATTCTGATTCTAATACCGGGTCCCCTATCTCTTCTAAAAGGACTCCTGTTTCTTCTTCTACAACATCAGACAAATCTTCCCCCTCATAGAGGCTTTCAATGTAATCTTTCCACCTACCCGCTCTCTCCTCTGAATTTAACATTGGAATTCCCATTGCACTCTTAATGTTATCACCCTTGCTTTTAGTGTCACCGAAGACTGTTTGACTTTCCTGTATGTTGAGTCAGTCCTACAGACGATCATTTCTTTTTCGATTTCTTCACATTTTTCATGCAGCCATTTCGCCTTAGCTTCCACGCACTTCCTATTTATTTCATTCCTCAGTGACTTGTATTGCTGTATTCCTGAGTCGCCCGGAACATTTTTGTACTTCCTCCTTTCATCGATCAGTTGAAGAATTTCTTCTGTTACCCATGGTTTCTTCACAGTTACCTTCTATGTGCTTATGTTTTCCTTCCAAACTTCGGTTATTGACCTTTCTAAGGACGTCCATTCCTCTTCAACTGTGCTGCCTACTGAGCTATTCCTTATTGCTGTATCTGTAGCGTTAGGGAACTTCGAGCGTATCTCACCATCTCTTAGTACTTCCGTATCTCACTTCTTTGCGTTTTGACTCTTCCTGACTGATTTCTTTAACTTCAGCCTACTCTTCGTCACTACTATGTTGTGATCTGAGCCTATAGCCGCTCCTGGGTACGCCTTACAATGCAGAATTGATTTTGGAATCTCTCTCTGTCTGAACATGATGTAATCTATTTGAAATATCACCCCGCCAAGTATACCTCCTTCTCTTGTGATTCTTGAACAGAGTATTCGCTATTACTAGCTGTAACTTGTTACAGAACTCAATTAGTCTTTCTCCTCTCTCATTCCTTGTCCCAAGCCCATATTCTCCTGTAACCTTTCCTTCTACTCCTTCCCCTGCAACTGCATTCCGGTCCCCCATGACTATCAGATTTTCATATCCTTTTACATACGTATTACCGTTTCCTCATAAACTTTCTCTATCTCTTCATCTTCCGCTTGCGACGTCGGCATTTATACCTGAACTATCGTTGTCGGTGTTCGTTTGCTGTCGATTCTGGTGAAAATAACCCTATCACTGAACTGTTCACAGTAACATACTCTGTGCCCTACCTTCCTACTCATAACGAATCCTACTCCAGTTATACCATTTTCTGCTGCTGTTGATATTACCCTACACTAATCTGACCAGAAGTCCTTGTCTTCTTTCCACTTCACTTCATTGACCCCTACTATATCTAGATTGAGCCTTTGCATTTCCCTTTTCAGATTTTCTAGTTTCCCCACCACGTTCAAGCTTCTGACATTCCACGCCCCGACTCGTTATCATTTCGTTGATTACTCAATCTTTTTCTCATGGTAACCTCCCCCTTGGCAGCCCCCTCCCGAAGATCCGAATGGGAGACTATTCTGGAATCTTTTGTTAAGGAGAGATCGTAATGACACTTCTTCAATTACATGCCACATGTCCTGTGGATACACGTTACGTGTCTCTAATGCAGTGGTTTCCATTGTCTTCTGCAGCCTCATGTCATTGATCTTTGTCGATTCTTTCGCCTTCAGAGACTGTTTTCCATCCCTAGGACAAGATAGTGCCCTGAATCTCTGTCCGCTCCTCCGCCCGTTTTGACGAGGCCGTTGGCAGGATGAAGATGACATCCTATGCCGGAAGTCTTCGGCAGCCAATGTTGATTATACAGGCCAATGAATCTTTTTTTAAACTTCTTTTACTTTGATAGCTGATCTTTATAGATTTTTATGAGCTGAATCACCCATACTTCTCGTGCAATATGCTTTTTACTATATAGTATAAAAATCCTATGCTATACGGTAAATGGGAAAATTAATGAAACGCTTTGTTACAACATAATCATGGTTTGTATTTACAGTAAGCTACTTAAAACAATGATAGGTGTTGATTGAGGTTTCACTTGTCAGCTGGAATTGGTTTGTATTTTCTTTCTTTGTTTTCTTTCAAGCTTCCTGTCTAACTTTTTCTATGATGAGTCACTTGCTGAACTTCCCGGTCCTCCATCATGCTGGTGTTCCAGCGGCCTTGGTAGCGGTTTTCCATCACTTTAATGTCCTGGTGAAAACGCTCTCCTTGTTCCTCACTAACATCTCCCATATTGGTTGGAAAGTAATCAAGGTAACTGTTCAAAAAGTGAACTTTCAGGCTCATTCAACATCCTAAAGTTTTTAACTTCTTTAGCATTGCAGCTATAATAGAAACATACTCTGTGTCTTTTTCACATACTAAGGAATTTGTAACAACTTGCTTGAATGATATCAATGCTTCTTTCTCATTTAAGGTCATTGTCGATTCAAAGTTAATATCAAACATCAATTTTCTAATGTCAGGTCCGACAAAGGCGCCTTCTCTTAGTTTAACTTCTGAAAGATGAGGAAACTTTTGGCAGAGATACTTAAAACATGGTTCATCTTTAGGCAAAGCCTTTACAAACTGTTTCATTAGGACTAACTTTATATGTAGAGGTGGTAGGAGTACGTTTTTTGGATCTTCAAGGTTTTTGCGTAGAATGTTCTTCTCACCAGGTTTTAAAGATTCCCTCACAGGCCAGTTCTTTCTGCATCTGTGTTGAACCCTAGCCCTACTGGCCCATTTACACAAGAAAAACGGAAATTTGGTAAAGCCACCTTGCTGACCAAGGAGCATGCATGTCGCTTTTAGATCGCCACATATTACCCAACCGTGAGCAGATTAGCCTATTTCATTTATCACTATTTATAGGTTTCCACATATCTCTTTCATATGCACAAAATGTCCAACAGGTATAGATGCGTACCATTGTCTTATAGTTTTGGAAGAATTAAGAGCCAGCCTCCAGTCTTCCTTTTTTGTATTCAATACCAAACTCATTCATTAGACTGGGAATGTCTCAGTAGCACTCTAAATCATCTTCTTGTTGAAAAAACTTGGAAAATAGCCGCTCTCTCTTTCTATATATGTACATGCTGGTTCCAACTGCCAATAAGTTTTTTTCTATTAATCTAGAGCCAAGCAATTCAGCGTTTTCTTCTATTAAGCCCAGACCCCTAACCAAATCGCTAAGCTCGGTCTGAGTAAACAATTTGGACTCTACACTTTCTGTATTACCATGGAATTCATCATCATCTGGTTCATCTAAATCACATTGTACATCAGAAAATACTTCTGTTGAAATATAATTTAAATCATCTGTGGTTCAGGAACCGGCACGTATACACCATGCTCTAGTCGAAGGATGGCAGACAGAAGGGTAGGGTAGGTTATTAACTTCTTGGTTTCGAATTATAACCACTAATATCAACACTGCAGTAATATCAACACTGCAAAAGTAGCAATCAGCAGAATGATTTCTTGGCTCCCTCCATATCATAGGAACAGCAAATCTAAAGGCTTTTTTCCCCTTTTTGGACCATGTTCTCAGATCCTCAACACACATGTAACACACCTTATGAAGCGCCCAAGATTTATCTTGATCACCAAGTTTGGATCCAGAGTATGATATACAAACATTTTACACAAATTTTTCACAAATTCACCACAAATATAAAAAAAACTGTCAGCAGAGTGTTTACAACTACGATTAGACACTGTACTGAGCGCATGTACAGGAAATGGGAAAGTGAGGTTAGGTTGAAAGTAAACAAAACACCATCTGTTAACACAAAATATAATCGACCTTTTTCAGCAGTGCTACCAACGTCATCTACATTCATTATACCTCATTTTTAAATTATTTTAACTATTTAAAAGCTGTTAAATTCTTTAAAAAATCCCTTAATTTAAAAAATTGAAGAAATGGTGGGTGATACAGTTTTTTAAGTATCATATTTGAATTTCCCACCCCAAAAAATAAGAATAAGGCATTTTCTCCAAAAACGTTTTTCCATCATTGCCCTATTTTATTAAGCAAAATCTAGGAAGCGGCGCGATTCGAACCTGGGACGGAAAACGTTTCGATTGTGAATCAAAGACGCTAACCCAAGACCACGGGTTTCCTTATAACATGGATAAAGTTATGTAACTGTGGTACATCAAACTAGTACATGTAAATGTGCCAGGATTATTAAAATATGAAACGGGGCAGTTCTGTTCCAGTTAACATAGATAAAACAACTAAAACGTTTTTTATGGGCTGGGTTAACATTTTAGGCTAGCTTCAAGGAGTATGGTTTTCTATTACAGCAAATTAATGTGCTATTTCCAATTATTTTTCAGATGAATGTTTTGCTTGAAATATAAATGAAGTGTAACTTAAGTATACTAGTCTTTACATATTTTTGTGATTTAAGTAACATCAAAATTTAGTAATAGTGCTTAAGATCCGTGTTCAGCTTGCATCTATATTTTATGTTAAATGTTTTCCCCAAAAAATTTGAATGGACTTTAACATAATACAAATTTCATTTACAAAATTGAAGTATTATTGTTTCACATAGTAAGTCATATGAAAGACGCTAATCTTCAAAACGCTGGTATGAACATAGTGATTCATAAGAATCTGTTAAAAGATATCATTAAAACTAAATGAAATTCCACACCAAAAGAAATAATTTCTAAATTTAATTTTTAGGTGCCTCATTTGGCCACATCAGTTAACCAATTATTACATTCTAGTTGGTTGTACTTAGGCGCAATTACTGTTTCACCAAAAGACGGCATTTTTCTTGTCTTAATACTGAAAAGCAATTGACAGCCTGCTATTATTTAGTTCTTGTGGTCGGTAAGGTGATGAAAGAAGATTAATTACGTTGTACATGGAAATAAATTATGTGTTCATATGTTTAGAATGCTAATTCATCACGACACGCAGCTCAGAGGGATTACTTCATTGTACAGCCATTCCATCTATAGAAGGGGCGGTCACTTTTGTAGTGGAAAGTCACCCTTTGAGGCTCAACACGAGGTTGTGGTCGCCAAACTGGGCTGTCCCAGGAGAGTGGAAGAGGAAGTCAGCCCTCCCCTACCAGCTGGGCGAAGCTGGCGGCGTGTCATCCCACCTCTCATCTGCTGCTCTGCAAGATTTGTAAATTTAATCGCCGAGTTTTGAATTAATACCTTACATCACAATAGTACATGTAGATCGTAACATTTTTTCCGCTACCATGAGTTTTTTAAGAGAATGTGGAACCATGTACAATACTGACAAACAATTAATTATGGTTCAGATATCGTTACTTTATCTATAGATCAAATCATGGCGTAGCAAGAGGAGCGGCCTCCACGCAAAGTTCTAGTGCAAATAAACAAGAAGATAATAATAAAATAAAAACAAACCTCTTTCCCCAAAAACTCTTATAGTTAGCACATATCTGATGAACTCACGAATATGTCTGTCCACGTGACCTGTATAATGAGATGTGTGAAGGTGTCATAATCCAAACTGTACAGCACTTACTAAGAAAGAAGGCTGTAGGAGGCAGTGAGGTGACAGACACGAAAGCACAGTCTCTAACATTAAACTCACTCGCCGCTCAGTTGGCTAAAGCTGGCGACTGAAAAATCGTTACATCTACACGGCAGGTACCCCAGGTTATAATTCTCAGCTGTTGATAAGCCAAGCGCTTATGAAAACATCTGCAGTACGACTCGAAGCAGACCACAAAAAAAAGAATCCTCCTCATTCCACTAATGTAAACTCCACCCTCAATGCTCCAGGTCATAGGCTATACCCATTAAAATTGTGAAAAAAGTGATAGAAACAAATGATTTCTCACAAGGAAAAGTTTACCATCTCTGAACAAAAAGCATATTATACACCACATATTGACCAGACGACAGTGAAAAGATGAGACACATAAACAAATTATGTCGTTTGAGGAGAGACACATTACAATACAGTTATCTTACGTAGATTTCTTGACATAGCTGACAAAAAATGAAAAACACTTTCCAATGGGATTTGCTGCACATATTTTATATAGAAACACGTATCACACTTACACAAATTAAGGATTCTTATCCCTCATAAACGTGAAATTGTGTGTGCACTCAGACACATTGTAAATGACTGTGAAATGCACACAACATATTTACTAAAGTAGCTTATTAACCAACAAAAGATCCTACATGTACAAAAATAATAACCACCTCAAGAGATGCGAATACAACACACACACACACACACACACACACACACACACACACATATCACTCAAAAATTTCTGGTTAAACACTAAAAATATCTTATGAGTAAATCTGTAAGTGATACAGGTTACAGAGAGTAAATAAAGGAACCCTATTTTGTAATCTGTTCCAAATTTGGGAAGTGGTGGGTTTCTTACTTCGTCAGCAATGTCTCCATAGTGGCCACCAAGGCGAAAACCTGGCATTTTATTCGAAAAGGTACAACACGTAGAGATAACAACTGTGCGATTTATTCTTTGTTTACAGGAGAGGTGGTGCTACCTTCCGTGCTGGGTAGAGGAAACGCTGCTTCACATGCTTGTGATTTGTCCTCTTCCGTTTCAGCGCCGCCTTCTCTATGTTGACAATAGCTTCTTCAGTCACCTGTCTATGCTATGCTCGCTTCTGCGGCAGAAATGCAGCAGCTTGTCTGATTTTGCCCTCCGGATCCATGTTCTATAAAACTTCAGTCATTGATGTTTTGATTGTTGCCTGAGGAAGGTAATTCCTTATAAACTTGAAGTCCTTGATCCATTTAACCCACGTGTCGTGCCTTTTCTTACGACAGATCCGGGAAAGCTTTCCCAATTCCTGCTTGACTCAGCTGCGTTTGTCTGTGGGTGCTACATGACTGTATAATTCTCCTTAATTTTTCCTCCTTCGTAACATAGCCTCCCACATCATTGAAAGAAGCAGTTTCCTATTATCAGAATGCACATATTAAACATGTCCAGCCACACCTAGGAAGTCTCTGACAGACACCTTCGAGACAAAGCTCCCCGTAGCCTTTTTCAGAAGTTTTAGAGTGACGTATTTTGACACTAATTCGACAAATACAAGGATATTTTGGTAACCATATCTCATCCTCACTACTGTACCTCACAAGTCGATGGCAGCGTAGTCATCTAATTTCTTGGAAATGATGGGAGAAAAGAGAAAAGCTAGCTCCATAGGATAAGGCTTTTGGCTTTTCCCTTTTCATGCAAACTGTCGGTACTATCCTTACATGACTCTCCACCCTACTGAAGTAAACTGACTCTTCTAGTTTGCCAACGCACTTCCCGCATCAGTATGTCCATAACGTAGGTGAATTACCATATTAACTTATTTGTTAGCTCCTCTAGTACATAGCGCCCATTTTGAATCGTTTTAATTCCTACAGAGGAATAATAAATTGTTTTTAAGCAGATAAAACTGCCCCAACTCCGGTAAATCTTTTCTCATTTTCTCTGTAATCTCTCATAGTATTGTATCTTTATTTTGTTTTCATCTCTGTTTTGTAAGACATCATGAGGGAAGTTGTCGTTATGCACGCCCTCTTCAAGTATGGATTACAAACTTGTTTTCATTTATTACTTCCTCGATATCATGAGTTAGATCAACAGTGTGCCGGCCGTTGTGGCCGAGTGGTTCTAGGCGCTTCAGTTTGGAACCGCGCTGCTGCTACGGTCGCAGGTCGGAATCCTGCCTCGGCATGGATGTGTGTGATGTATTTAGGTTAGTTAGGTTTAAGCAGTTCTAAGTCTAAGGGACTGACGAACTACTCAGATGTTAAGTCCCATAGTGCTTAGAGTCATATGAACCATTTTTTTTAGATCAACAGTGAGCATGACAGTGTATTGGTAATGCTTTATCTTCACCAGGAATACGCTGAATTTAAAACGAGAGTTCCTGAAAGTAAACACACAACAAAATAGCCTGCCGTGAGTGAGTTTCTCTATCATCAGAATTTCTATGTATATACTTGATGGTTTTTCCCTACAAATACTAACTAAATTTCTGGGATGTATACATATCATAAAGCATCTAACAGCATCACTGAATACTTTTCACTTTTATCTAACATATGACTGCTAAAATCTATTTTTCTGTGTTTACTACTCCATTCACATCTACTTCCTGTAAAGTCTCCACCACAATTCCAACTCTGGTGCAGTCTGCAGCAACACAAAATGGCAATATTCACCTTTTTGATCTGAAGCTCTTGTCCTTACTTTCCGCATTTGCAGTTAAATTTTAGGTTATGGATTCCGCCTTTTTGCGAACACGTTGTTTTCTCTCTTAACCCAAACATGTTTCAGCGCCTCTGTGCCAACATCAGTGTGTTTCTGTTTATTGAAAACTGTAAGATGTGAAAATACTAAAAACGAGGAACCCATATCATGTAACAAAATGGCAAGCTCAAGTGCGGATGAGCTAGGCTGGTGCATTCACTCAGGCTCACTTCAACACCAAGGATTCTTTGTCTGTGTTCTCATCCCACCTGTAGAGCGCATTTTTTCATCTGAGTGTACACATGTAGCCGACGCTAAGGCCTTGTTCCCCAGAAATCTTCGGTAAAAATTTATTAATCCTACGAATCTCCTCAGCTTTTTCCTGATGCCATACAACTATTAATTTTTCTTCATGATGTATTCCGTCACCAGAAATCAGCTGTCCTAGGAACACAGTCTCCTGTTTATTAATTTTCAACTATTTTTGAGATGCCATTAATGAAATAATATGGTGACTTGGGATTACTAGAGTTCAATTGGGATTGTTTTCGGAGTCATTGTTGAGGATCCACTCAGGACTTACTTCATGACATACTACAAGCATTCTTTAATAGTTTTTTTCTTATACCTACAGCACCACAAGTATCATAATTCTTACCTTTTATGATGTCTCTGTGCTATCTTCTATGTTGCCTTTTTCTCTTTTCACGTGTTTTTCAAGTAAAGATATAATCATCTGTTAGTATTTCATTGTTTATCACTTGTGCTATACTTTGCTTTATGTGTCTCTACACTTTAATTTTCTGGTAGTGTTACCTATTTCAGGATTAAGATAATGTTATGGTCTATGCTTTCAGTTAAAGGTTTTGCTTTGTGTGGGCATGCTATTTTTGCTTTATTATCTGAAGTTGACATATTACTTTTTGTTACAGTTACTTCCTGACTTTCTCTGAGTCCTTAGTATTTTTTATTTATGCTAGACTAATTATGGATTTTTAAACAACGTTTTTGCCTTTGTACTTTGTGATGCTAATTATGTAGCCACTTACTTATACATATATTGGTCTATTTATGCACACTTTTGATTTGTCACACTATTATTTTCCAAGACATGACAGTACCTCTCCTTGGCTGAGCTCAGCGTTTGGCCATTCCTATTGTCTGTTCTTTAAGTGTGATAGTATTTTCATTCTACATTAATATAACATTATTTTGTTTTGTTTCTATGACAATTATGTTTTTGGTGTACCATAACTACCACCATTTTCAACTACAGCAATTACTATCCTCTTTATTGTCTCTGTCTATCATTTATTTAAGTAAGTTTGTTTACTCTTTTCCTCACAAATATTTTCCATTATTTCAACACTTGATAACAGATCATCCTTGTGGTATACATAAAAAATCTAATGGGGTAGAGGGTTGGTTATTCTTTAACTGACACACCACGTGGCACTGGTTCCCCATATCCTTGAACTCTGTAGAACTCATTCTTCCATTCTGAGTTCTCAGTCTACTCTTCCTTCTGTTCTAAATATTTTTCTAACTGTGTAACTGTCCTCTGATAGGTAAACAACTATTTTTAATAGTTGTACTGAATAGAAATAAGATTTATACTGTGAAGTTAAAATACTTATTCAGACTTTATCAAAACTCTTATTTAAGAAAGTAGTATAAAATTTGTTACAGCATTAACTGTCCATACTTAATGTAAAGTTAACACTAAAATGACTACTGCGATTGTGCAGGTTATTGTAATCATTAATATTATATATATATCTCTATGAATCACTTCTAAATAGAGTCTTTATGACGATTTCAATACAGCAGTGTTACTGGATATGTGAAGTTCTAAAATGACTGCTGCAATTGTTCAGGTTATTCTAATCATTAATATTATATATATGACCAAGGGTGTATCCAGGATCTGAACTGGGGGGGGGGGGGGGGGGGGGGTAGGTCATACTAGTCTCAGGAAACAAGAACTCCAGACAACACTTTCAATTAAATAAAACAGTAAACAAGTGAAAAACTGCTTTTAATAAACATTTTAAACAGAAGAATGCACTTGTACAATTCGAGAAAACATGCAGCAATTCTTATTAAATAAAACAGTAATCTTGTGAAAAACTGCGAATATCTTCTGGGGGTGGGGGGTGGCAGCTACCCCACCCCTTGCCCCTCGCTTGGTACGCCCATGTATATGACCATGAATAACTTGTAAATAGTGTCTTTATGACGATTTCAATACAGCATTGTTACTGTTGTGAAGTACTAAAATGACTACTGCGATTGTGCAGGTTATTGTAATCATTAATATTATATGTATGTCTATGAATCACTTGTAAATAGTCTTTATGACGATTTCAATACAGCATTGTTATTGACTATGTGAAGTACTAAAATGACTACTGCGATTGTGCAGGTTATTGTAATCATTAATATTATATATATGTCTATGAATCACTTGTAAATAGAGTCTTAATGACGATTTCAATACAGCATTGCTACAGACCATATGAGGTTCTATTCACCTTAAATATATACAAACATTTATTTTGGAACAAATGTCCGCTGCATAGTGTTATTATTTTGGTATACTACCTTTAGTAGGAAATTTTTTGTACATAGATTCTATAAAACTAAGTACTGCTACAGAGTGTGTGACGTTATTGTTACCATCAAGATATATAAAAATTTTGAACAAATGTCCACTGCATACAGTTCATATTAATTTCTTGCACAATGATAATATCAATGTAACTAATATTAAATTTCTGTCACTATGACGAACGATTTTGTAAATGTTTTCAACTTAGCGTCAGACTAACCTGTCACCTGACAGGACATATGTTCTGCATCTGCGAGAATCTCATGATTGTGTGTAAGAGTCAGAGTGGACTACCACCTGACATAACGAGTAGCCTGAGTCTACATAAATATAAGTGAAACTCAGACTGAACTGTCATCTGACATAATAACTGGTCTAAGTCTATGAGAATATAACAAAAGTCAGTGTGAGGTACCTTCTCATGTAAAATGTGTCCTATACCGAATTGAATATCATGACTTTAAGGGTATGTCAGTGTGAGCTACCATCTGACGTAACATGTGTTCTATGACTAATAGAATATCATAATTGTAACTGAATGTCAGTGTGTGTTGTCACCTGACTTGACCACCTGATGCCCATTCTTCTTCAGTCTTATTGTACTACTGATCACTATTAAAGTCAGTGTGTCCTATCACCAGATGTGACATCTATTGCACAATCGACATTATTTGTGACTCAGTGTGTTTCATCACCTGAGGCCCCATATTTTACTACAGTTTACAAGTAGAATTTGTGTAAACGGTCACCTGACGTGATATGGGTTGTACAATCTGTAAGTAGGCTGTTTAGGTTTTTGTATTGGTAACGCGACCTCTGTATGAAAATCACTGGCTGTGCTGTGTGCAGTCTGTGGCTGGTTGACATTGTTGTAATACTCGCGATTGTAGCATTGGGCAGTTGGCTGTTAACAGCGTGTAGCGTTGCGCAGTTGGAGGTGAGCCGCCAGCAGTGGTCGATGTGGGGAGAGAAATGGCGGAGTTTTGATATTTGTAAGAATGGATGTTATGAACTCCTATATATATTATGACTTTTGATGACTATTACGGTAAATACATTGTTTGTTCTCTATTAAAAATCTTTCATTTGCTAACTATGCCTATCAGTAGTTGGTGCCTTCCGCAGTTTGAATCTTTTATTTAGCTGGTAGTAGTGGCGCTCGCTGTATTGCAGTAGTTCGAGTAACGAAGATTTTTGTGAGGTAAGTGATTTGCGAAAGGTATAGGTTAATGTTAGTCAGGGCCATTCTTTTGTAGGGATTATTGAAAGTCAGATTGCGTTGCGCTAAAAATATTGTGTGTTAGGATAAGCACAGTCATATATAATTTTTCAAAAGGGGACGTTTCAAATCGACACTAGTTGTGGCTCAGTGTGTTTCTTCACCCGAGGCCCCACATTTTACTGCAGTTTACAATTACACTCAATGTAAACTGTCACCTAACATGACATATCTTCTTAATTTACTATTGTCAATGAAACTTGGCATGTACTCTAGGTCTACTACAAGATAATGATTGTAACTGAAAGTCAATTAATCCTGTCACCTGATGTGACACATCTTTTTAATTTAATTCTACTATTACTTAAAGTATCTTATTGCATTATTTCACTGGCATCAAGAATTGTTTTCCTCCGTTTTGTACATTTTGGCTGTATTAGATACACTTCTCTTAATAATCTAAATGTCTGATGTCTTTGCCCTAGATTTATGTGTTTCTGTTTTGTACATTTTGATGTTCTTCGATTCACAGCACTTTGACAATCTAATGATATCATGCATTTTACTTCACATTCTATGTTTCGATTGATGAATTTTATTGCTGTGTAATACTCTTTTAATTGGAATACTATGTATGTTTTGTATTGTATCTTACATTGTATTTTTTTCGAATTTCGTGGGGAAATCTGTGCTAACTGCACGACCCCCCCCCCCCCCCGCCCCCCCCCCAAAAAAAAAATCTGGTCCGGCGGACCAGGGGGTTATGAAAGGTATGTGCTAAGGTCTGATCAGGGTAGCTCCAGAAAATAAAGTTGGTAGTTGCCAACCGCAAGGTGGACCGAGTATAATATCTTTGAGTAAGAGAAATGTTGGAACACGTGAGGCAATACTGGCCCTACGACTTATCTTACAAGAAAGATTAAGGAAAGGCAAACCTACGTTTCTACCATTTGTAGACTTAGAGAAAGCTTTTGACAATGTTGACTGGAATACTCTCTTTCAAATTCTGAAAGTGGTAGGGGTAAAATACAGAGAGAGAAAGGCTATTTACAATTTGTAGAGAAAGCAGATGGCAGTTATAAGAGTCGAGGGACATGAAAGGGAAGCAGTGGTTGCGAAGGGAGTGAGACAGGGTTGTAACCTCTCCCTGATGCTATTCAGTCTGTATGTTCAGCAAGCAGTGAAGGAAACAAAAGAAAAATTCGGAGTAGGTATTAAAATCCATGGAGAAGAAATTAAAACTTTGAGGTTCGCCGATGACATTGTTATTCTGTCAGAGACAGCAAAGGACATGGAAGAGCAGTTGAACGGAATGGACAGAGTCTTGAAAGGAGGGTATAAGATGAACATCAACAAAAGCAAAACAAGGATAATGGAATGTAGTCAGGTGATGCTGAGGGAATCAGATTAGGAAATGAGACATTTAAATTAATAATGGAGTTTTGCTATTTGGGGAGCTAAATAACTGATGGTGGTCGAAGTAGAGAGGATATAAAATGTAGACTGGCAATGGCAAGGAAAGCGTTTCTGAAGAAGTGAAATTTGTTAACATCGAGTATAGATTTAAGTGTCAGGAAGTCGTTTCTGAAAGTATTTGTATGGAGTGTAGCCATGTATGGAAGTGAAACATGGACGATAAATAGTTTGGACAGGAAGAGAATAGACGCTTTCGAAATGTGGTGCTACAGAAGAATTGTGAAGATTAGATGGGTAGATCACATAACTAATGAGGAGGTATTGAATAGAATTGGGGAGAAGAGGAGTTTGTGGCACAACTTGACCAGAAGAAGGGATCGGTTGGTAGGACATGTTCTGAGGCATCAAGGGATCACCAATTTAGTACTGGAGGGCAGGGTGGAGGGTAAAAATCGTAGCGGGAGACCAAGAGCTGAATACACTAAGTAGATTCAGAAGGATGTAGGCTGCAGTAGGTACTAGGAGATGAAGAAGCTTGCACACGATAGAGTAGCATGGAGAGCTGCATCAAACCAGTCTCAGGACTGAAGACCACAACAACAACAGCAACAACAACAAGAGGATTTTTGATGTTTAAGAGAGCCAGGCACGCACAGTAAATAACCGGGGAGTCGCAGTTAGGTGCCCGGAGGAAGCAGACGTTTGGTGACAGCTTTAAGGTAGGTCGCGCTCGCTGCCCCAGACCAAACTTTAGCATGTAAATGAGAGAAGATATATAATGATTTCAAAATGGTTTCTGTTAGATAATGTTCGGAGTTAGGATTTGTATGTCCAAGGTCAACACGGTAAGCGTTTTGTAGAAATTTTTGTAAGAGTTATTCGCGCTACAAAAATGTTGGAAATGGTGGGTTTTGTGTATGACTTAAAATTTTAACAGTATATATATTGAGATCAACATTGTGTTTAAATCTAACAGCCTGAATCATCATCCACATCCTTTGCTTGTATTGAATATGAAAATGAGTAGTAAAGTAAAGTTACCTACCAATGTAAGAACGTAAAGAAAATGAGGCCTCTATGCAATACATATGTGCAGTTCATAATTCGAAATCGGTTTGGGCATACCCAACGTTATCAGAGCAAAGTTATTTCAAATAACTAATATTATGTCATTGCACAACTAGCATTATTCAAGTCGAGATATAATTTCATTAAGTAAACATCAGGGCCAAAAGTTAATTTTCCACTACCATCTTAATGCAGATGCAGGTTTGTTGAATAATTAATTTAGAACAATCTTATCAACGGTACTTTCACAAAAAAAGGAAACAATTTTGGTTAGATACTTTGATCATGCAAGAGTAATCTCGCAATAATATAAAAATTGTCATGATAACACAATGAAAAATGAATAGCTCAAAAGATAAATACACACAGAATACATAACATGCTTTATGTGGATATGATAGCTGGTCGGTCATGGCCTTGATGAAGTAAACATCACAGAATTTGCATGAAGTGATTTAGAAAAACCGCAGAAAACCTATATCGGTATAGCTGCACAGGGCGAACTCTGTCCTGCCCAATGCGAGGTCAGTATCAGCTGCACCACCTCATTCAGTTGGTATCTACTGCAGAATGCTCTTTGATTTACATACAATTTGCTTCAGATAACATAGTTTCTGCCGTCACCGCCGCACACGCTAAAGCAGCTCGCTGCTGACTTCTTGATCTCGAAAAAGCTTCTCTGAAAACTGACTCGAAGCCCGAAAACGTTCACCTATGCTCGATTTATGTCTTCCTGCCCTTCCCCATGCCCACCTGAAAAGCCGAGTCAGCATTCCTCGACATCAAGTGAGATGCTGACCTCAGGAAAATAACCTGGTGTGACTCTCATCCACTTAAGATCTTGAAATACACACATCAAAAAACGTTTTGCATCAGCTTGGTTCCGAGAGTTCTGGAACCTGCACGGAAAATTGGAATAGCGATCAACATAAACATCATTTCCGCTCCTTTTATTGCTCATGAAAACCACTCATTTCATGTTGAACCACCATACAGCGAGACCTTCAGAGGCGTTGGTCCACACTGCTGAAAACACCAGTACCTCTGATACCCAGTAGCACGTCCTCTTGCATTGATGCAGGCCTGTACTCGGCGTGGTATGCTTTCCACAAGTTCATCAAGGCACTGTTGGACCAGATTGCCCCACTTCTCAATGGCGATTCGGCGTAGATCCCTCAGAGTGGTTGGTGGGTCACGTCGTCCATAAAAAGCCCTTTTCAATCTATCCCAGGAATGTTCGATAGGGTTCATGTCTGGAGAAGGTGCTGGTGGCTCTAGTCGACTGATGTCATTATCCTGAAGGAGGTCATTCACAAGATGTGCACCAAGGGGGCGCGAATTGCCGTCAATGAAGACGAATGCCTCGCCAATACGTTGCCGGTATGGTTTCAATATCGGTCGGCATTCACGTATCGTACAGCCGTTACGGCGCCTTCCATGACCACCAGCGGCGTACGTCGGCCCCACATAATGTCACCCCAAAACAGCAGGGAACCTCCACCTTGCTGCACTCGCTGGACAGTGTGCCTAAGGTTTTCAGTCTGACCGGGTTGCCCCGAAACACTTCTCCGACGATTGTCTGGTTGAAGGCATATGCGACGCTCATCGGTGAAGAGAACGTGATGCCAGTTCTGAGCTGTCCACTCGGCATCTTATTGGGACCGTCTGTACCGCGCTTAATGGTGTCGTGGTTGTAAAGATGGACCTTACCATGGACGTCGGGGGTGAAGTTGCACATCACGGAGCTTATTGCACACAGTTTGAGTCGTAACAGTTTGAGACGTCCCGTGACTGTACGAGAAGCATTATTCAACACGGTGGCGTTGCTGTCAGGATTCCTCCGAGGTATAACCCGTAGGTGTCGGTCATCCACTGCAGTAGTGCCCCTTGGGCGGCCTGAGCGAGGAATGTCATCGACAGTTCCTGTCTGTATCTCCTCCATAACCGAACAACATTGCTTTGGTTAAATCCGAGACACCTGGACACTTCCCTTGTTGAGAGCCTTTCCTGACACAAAGTAACAGTGCGGCCACGATCGAACCGCTGTATTGACCGTCTAGGTATGGTTGAACTGCAGACAACACGTGCTGTGTACCTCCTTCCTGTTGGAATGACTGGAACTGATCGGCGGTCGGACCCCTCCGTCTAATAGGCGCTGTTCATGCATGGTTGTTTACATCTTTGGGCAGGTTTAGTGACATCTCTGAAGAGTCAAAGGGACTGTGTCTGTGACACAATATCCACATCAATGTCTATCTTCGGGATTTCTGGAAACCGGGGTGACGCAAAACATTTTTTGATGTGTGTACAGTTTACTTGTAAAAGCAGTAAACTGTGATCATTTTTTGCAGCAAATTGTAGTTATCCCCTTTCATTATTAACCACTGTTCCTCGCCCACAAAGTAACGGTTGTGTATCATGCATTATACAGGGTGTCCCAGTTATCTCGTCCACCCAAAATATCTCTGGAACAATAACAGCTATTGGAAAACGACTTTCACCGGTATCAATGTAGGGCTGGGGCACATGAATGTACATATTTGGAAACATTCTAAAACGAAAGCATATGTGTTTATCAACACAAACTTACGTTTTTTTGAAATGGACCTCCTACATTTTTTCTTCAGCAATTCATAGCATGGCAAAGCACATACACAATGGCGTTGATTGCATCGCTATATTCCCATTACATCCCGAGATATTAAGACGCGAAGTTGACGCTTGAAACACCCGAAATGCGCTGCTAGCGCACATCCTGAGGCTCAGGCGTGAACCCCATGCTGCCCGTAGTCGCGATGTCATTGACATGCGTAATCACTCTTCCATACTTATCATGAGGTGGGAAACGAATAATACGGCTTCATGCTCAAAGTGATGCCCATTGGCTTGCATACATAGGGTCACTCTGCGGATGAAGGATGTCCTACTTCGTGCTCCAGTTTCCTCTTTGATGGCTGTACAAGCATCAATAATGCGTTGCTTTATGTCCTCTGGTGTTGTTGGTTCATGTTGGTAAACAGCATCCTTCATTGCTCCCAAAAGAAAATAATCCAGTGGTGTAAGGTCTGGAGATCGGGCAGGCCACCTAACTGGGCCACCTCGTCCAATCCACCTACCAGGGAACTTACGGTTCAGAAGTCGTCGTGCTCGTAAGGCGTTATGTGCAGGGCATCCGTCATGCTGATACCACATGACCATTCTCCGGTTCAGAGGTACGGTGTCCAAGAGAACAGGAAGATTGTGTCGTATAAATCTGGAGTATTGTCTGCCATTTTGGATGCCATTTATAAAGAAAGGTCCGATAATGGTATCTCCAATAATCCCACACCAAACATTAACTTTCCACGGACGTTGATGCTCTACCTGACGGAGACATTTTTGGATTGTCCGCGGACCACTAATGCATATTCCTCATATTGACAATTCCTTTGTTGGAGAATGATGCCTCGTCGGTAAAGAGAACATCTGCAAAAAAATTTGGATTAGTCAGAAGCTTTTGCTGAGCCCACCGACAAAATGTTACCCTATTGCGGAAGTCATTTCCATGAAGATCCTGGTGTAAATGAACACGGTAATGATGAAATTTATGACGTTTAAGAATACGCTGTACACTTGATTTCGGCACACCAACTTCACGTTCAATTTGACGTATGCTGATTTGAGGATTCACATCTATGGTAGCGATCACAGCAATTTCAGCACGTTCATCTGTGCGTGTTCTAGGACGATGTCAAGGTCTTGGATTTAAGCTTCCCGTTTCACGTAGACGAGATGTGAGACGACCAAACATCCGGCGCGAAGGCGATGGCATGTCAGGGAATCGTCTTCTGTACAGTCGTTCTGCCTGAACAGCATTTCGTCCACCTACAACAGGGTACAGTACAGGTATGTAGAGTAGCGTAGAAACAGACATATTAACTTAATAATCATAATGTTCGCTAACAGTACTATGAACAAGCGATCTCATAACGTATTTCCCGTCAACGTACATTCTCCATAGATCAGCAGCATTTCTACCATATCTTCATGTGTGTGCGTTATACTGTACTGTGTAAGTTCCACAACACAACGTTTATTCACAATGTGTACTACCTCCGTGCCGTCACTAGATTACTCTGATGCACGACTACACTGGCAAGCGGTGTACTGCACGCCAAAGCAACAACAAATGGGATGCTCGGAGGGTGGTGGAGTACAGGAGTTTGCATGGGTCGCAAATCATAAACAAGGCGAAGTGGTAACTGTGGCAGTAGTGGGAACTACGTTGGACACTTGACTAGGTAGAGCCAGGCCCTGCGCGACAGGCACAATGGGTCATATAATGCATTAGATAAACATTATTTTGGGTGTGCAGGATAAATAAGACAACCTGACGCGTGTACACCGATCGGTACTGGTTCATATTGTGTACGTAGATACGTAAAACGTGCAAGAGGGAAACCATTATGTGCTTATGAGAGTTGATGGCAGCAGACCGTATTATTCGTTTCGGACCTCTTGATAAGTATGGAGGTGTGATTACACATGTCAATCACATCGCGATTACGGGCAGCATGGGGATGACGCCTGAGCCTCAGGACGTGCGCTGGCAGCGCATGTCGGGTGTTTCAAGCGTCAACTTCGCGTCTCAATATCTCGGGATGTAATGGGAATATTGCGATGCAATCAACGCCATTGTGTATGTGCTTTGTCATGCTATGGATTGCTGAAGAAAAAATATAGGAGGTCCATTTAAGAAAACGTAAGTTTGTGTTAAGAAACACATATGCTTTCGTTTTAGATTGTTTCCAAATATGTACATTCATGGGCCCCAGCCCTACATTGATACCGGTGAAAGTCGTTTTCCAATAGCTGTTATTGTTCCAAAGATATTTTGGGTGGACAAGATAGCTGGGACACCCTGTATATGAAGAATGTTTTCGATGCCATTTTGGGCAGACTTATATTAGTAACCTCACTACCTTGGGTGATTTATACACAGTTTTATTCCCTGATAGTAAATGCTGTTTCGAGTTCTTGTTTGTTTTTCCTTGGTAAATGTAAGTCCAAACTCACTTTTATTCCATGATAATGTACAGACCTGTAAGTGAAATACTGGGCTGGTGCATGAGTTCCTAGAGTTTTTCCACAAGTTTAATAAATACAACAGCTACACATAACAGAGACTTAAGTCATCAGTAATATATTATCCTTCACTGTTTACTACAGGTAGCCAATGCTGGAGTAGCTTTTCCATTTCGCGAAGCGTGATTTTAACCTGAAGAACTCGTCAAGCCAAATTCGGAGGACATTCTCATCCGGATAGGAATTTCCTTGAGGTTTTTAGACAGGGTGCAGAAAAGGGTGAAAATCTGAGGGTACAAGATGAGGTGACTAAGGTGTATGCGGAATGACTTCACAACCAAACACCTGTATAGCGCTTTTTGTCAGTCTAGCAGAATGCGGGCGGCCGTTATCGTGGAGTAGCGTTAGCTCCTGGTCCTTGTTCTTGGATTCCGTCCCTAACATGTCTCAGTTGCTGACAACAAATATCAGCAGTGATGATTACACCGCGGGAAAGCAATTCGTGGTCCAGTATACCACCGCTGTTCCACCTGACGCACAACATTACCTTTTGTGGATGCGCCGGTCTTCGTAATGGGTGTTGCTGCTTTGTTTAGGCTCAACCATTCCTCTTTTCCTTATGTTAGCATAAAGACAACATTTCTCGTCACCAGTAACAACACAGGGTCTGAACGGTCGGAATTGTTCACGAGCCAATTGACGACGGGCAAACACAGATGCATGTATGGCCAACCATTAATTTTTGTGATTTTAGCTTAGAGCATAAAGTACATGTACACCAGATTTTTCAGCCTTCCCCATGGTATGCAGATGTCATACGATGGTGCAATAATCGCAGTTCATCACATCTGCCAGTTCTGGAATACAATGACGTCGATCAATGTGGATTAATGCGTTTAAACGAGCTTCATCAAACCCCGAAGGTCTTTCTGAACGCGGAGAGTTACTGAAGTCCAAACTATCCTCCTTGAAACGAGATAACTATTTTCTTGCCGTGTTCTGTCCGTTAACATTACTCCCATACACAACCGCAAATGTTTATGGCTGTCTTCTTTGCTGTCATCCCTCTGTTGAACTCAAAGAGAAGAATATTTTGGAAATGTTCCTATTACTTCACTTGGCACGCCATTTTCTAGCGTACACAGCTCCACTCACTCACAGTCTCCAAACGACAATATGCAAATTCAAAAAGCAACAGTGATCTACAAATAAAAAATGACAATCGATAAATAAACCCATAGCAACCGGACTACCAAGATGTAACAAAGAAAAAGAAAGCTACTAACTATTGCACCAATCTATTGCTTAATAATGTCTGTTTTACTGATATTCACCTCAGATTGATAGATGTACTGACTTATTGCAGTAAGGATTGCTATTTACGAGTGTCACTCCGAAAGAAATGCACACATTTTTTTTTAAATCCATCTTTTATTCTACATGTTTGAAAGTTTTACAGTGTGTAGATACTTTCCTTAGGATCAATATTTTCATTTTTCAACATACTCTCCATCATTCTCAACTGCCTTACGCCATCTTGGAACCAGCGCCTGTATACCTGCGCGGCAAAATTCTGGACCAACCTGCTGGTGCCACTGTTTGGCAGCGTGCACAAGGGAGTCATCGTCTTCAAACCTTGTTCCACGGAAAGAGTCTTCCAGTTTCCAAAAGAGATGACAGTCACATGGAGCCAGGTCAGTACTGTAAGGCGGGTGTTTCAGTGTTGTCCATCCGAGTTTTGTGATCGCTTCCATGGTTTTTTGACTGCCATGTGGCCGTGCATTGTCGTGCAACAGCAAAACATCCTGCTTTTGCCGATGTGGCCGAACACGACTCAATCGAGCTTGAAGTTTCCTCAGTGTCGTCTCATATGCATCAGAATTTATGGTGGTTCCACTTGGCATGATGTCCACAAGCAAGAGTCCTTCGGAATCGAAAAACACCGTAGCCATAACATTTCCAGCAGAAGGTGTGGTTTTGACATTTTTTTTCTTGAGTGAATTTGCGTGATGCCACTCCATTGATTGCCTCTTCGACTCTGGTGAAAAATGATGGAGCCATGTTTCATCACCTGTCACAGTTCTTCCAAGAAATTCATCTCCACCATTCTCGGACAGTTAAAAGTTCGCTGCATACCGTTTTTCTTGTTTGTTTGTGAGCCACTGTCAAACCTTTTTTAACCCCACATTTTCAGTATTCTGCAAACACTTCCTTCCCCTATCCCAACATAGCGTGACAATTCGTTCACTGTGATGCGTCTGTTAGCACTCACCAATTCGTTAAGTCTATGCACATTGTCTGGAGTGTGTTCAGTACGAGGTCTGCCGCTGCGAGGACAATCCTCAATATTGCCGTGCACGTTTTCATCACGTAACCTGCTTGCCCACCCACTAACTGTACAGCGATCGACAGCAGCATCTCCATACACCTTTCTCAACCTCTTGTGGATCTTTCCAACTGTCTCGTTTTCACAGCACAGGAATTCTATGACAGCACACGAAGC
This sequence comes from Schistocerca serialis cubense, assembly GCF_023864345.2. Taxonomy (NCBI): domain Eukaryota; kingdom Metazoa; phylum Arthropoda; class Insecta; order Orthoptera; family Acrididae; genus Schistocerca; species Schistocerca serialis. Next base: position 751,459,465 of record NC_064638.1, read on the forward strand.
ACACGAAGGTCAAGTGTAGCATCCATGTTGAAGACATGCTGTGACGGCGCCACTCAGGGGAACAGGTTGAACTAAGTTTGAAAACAAGCGGGAAGGATGTATCTACACACTGTAAAACTTTCACACATGCAGAATGAGAACTGTATTTTTACAAAAACAGTGTGAATTTCTTTTGGAGTGACCCTCGTATAATGAGCCAGACTACCACTTCTAATTATTATTCTTATGGCCCTTTTCCGCAGTTTAAACAGGGTGTTCATGTTTTGTACCTTCGAACACCAGAGAAGAATCCGATAACTAAGAATTGAGTGCATGCAGGAGTAGTATTTCACCACAAGACATTTGCTGTTACAGAGTGATGCTGAAACCCTAAGAGCATAACATGCTGATGACATTCTTTTCGCCTGTATCGTCCCTGTTAACGACAATCAATATTCACCCCTAAAAATTTTGTGTTTGTTACACAATGGTAAATTGTTTGCCCTATTTGCCCTCTTTGCCCTCTTTATGCTGAAGTCCATACTGTGTGTTTTCTCCATTTTGAATGTTAATTTATGATATACTGCCCTGTCGTAAACATCATTGAGGGTTTCGTTTTCTTTCTCTAAGAAGATTTCTATTATTTTATCAGTGACTATGTTGTTGCTGCCAGCGGCAAAGAAAAGTTTTCTCCATGTATTATACCACCCGGAAAGCCATTGATATATATTAAGAAGAGAACTGGATCTAATTCATTGCCCTGAGGAACACATGTGGTTATATGATTCTTATACGATATTTGTTTCACAAAAAAGTTGTCGTCAGCAGACTGTTTCTACCTTCTGCACTCTGTTTTCCGTATAAGGTGTGAACCAATTTTTCGCTGTTCGAAATATACCTAGTGTTTCTAGGTTGTTTAGTGGTATTTTACGGGCAACACGTCAAAAGCCATAGACAAGTATAACAACAACAGCTTGTCAACAGCTCCAAGTAGCACTTTCGCAATTTTTTTATTGCCAGTATTGTCCTTCTCCCACTTCGAAACCCAAACAGTGCTCCGTTAGAAAGGTTATGTTTATTCAAGTAGCTCATAAGACATCTCTTATTAGTGATTCATGATTTTTTTGGTAATGGAGACAGTAGTGAAACTGATCTGTAATTTTCAATACTTCCCGCGTTACCTTTCTGTAATAAGGGCATAGCATGTGCATCCTTTAGGTACTCTCGTAAGATTCCTCAACAAAAGGACTCAATTATTATGTTTGTTAATGGGATTCAAGATCTTTTTTTGGGAAGTGTCATTGTTCTTGTCATTGTGGGTTCTACAAGTGTTTTAGAAAGATTCTGAAACTTCTCCGGAATACCAGAAAAACAGTCGTTTACAAAATTTTCCAATAACCAAGGCTTTTATATTACTCTACCCCATCTTATATTTGTATGTTATTATACTTGTCTACTTTTTCTTCTTGCTCTATAACATTCAACACAACTTTGCTTTTATTTGGTGCATTACATATTATTTTGTTATTATAAATTCCTCCAAACATTTATCGGTAGCGATGTTAGAAGCAATGAGAATCGCGATTCGATTATCACTGGAAAGCCGCCTGAAACACTGAGCTCAGTACTCTGCTGCTGGTCTAGGTACATTACTGACATGGCCATAATAGTTTTAAAGGATCAGCATTCCACATGCATCATGTGTGTTTCGACCAAAGTTCCTCTTTTTCCAGATACATCAATACATGGAGCAGGTAAATGAGACTGACGTGCCGTCCATAAATACCCGTCACTGCATCAAACAAGATTCAGCGCAGTAATATAATTTCGAGTGAGCTACGGCAGCGACTTCGCCGTAAAACTAAGAAGCGAGCGTCACGTGGACTGTCTTTACGAGACAGGAGCGGGCCAGCCGTGCCTTAATGGCCCCAGTAAATTAGGGGAACGCACTGGTCCCCTTTGCGGCTTCAAAACAGGTGTTGCCTTTCGGCCGTGCGTACCTTCACCTGTCCAAATATGGTTACATTCTAGAGTCAGCTGGCGCTTTATGAGACTGCAATCTGTGCTAATCGCGAGCCCAGGCAGGGGTTCACCCATTTTTCCCACCGTGTAGTCTGGCTTGTAAGTGAAGAATGTGTGGGAAATTTTGTTATCTTACTAAAACTAGCAGTGCGTCAACCATCTTTTGACAAGAATGGCTCTTCTTTATGGGTACCCGAACGTAAAGAGCAACAAGGTTTTCGTAACGCGCAAAGTACAGTAAATCCAAAGAAAAGAACAGGTTTAAAAATTCCCACTCGAACACTAATTAACAAACAATTCTCTTGCAGTACCAAATGTAACATTTACGAGGGGACATTTCATCCAAAACTTTAACTGTGTAAGGAGTGTGTTAGAACTCTCCATTAGATTGAGAACAATATAGTTAACGTAGCGCTATTCTATGTATTGTGTAAGCATTCAGATATCGATAATAACAATCTGATGGTGAAACATGGGGGCGCGATTCAAAGTATTGTTCTGAAAGGAGATCTGTCTGTGAGAGTGGAAGTGGTAGTGTCGGTCTAGAGCTCGGAGACGTTGCCCTCGCGTCGGTGATGGCAGATCTTGCCACACTCAAGGCCTGACTTCATTTATGTAGCGAGGAGATATTTTCATGGCTTAACTACCCTTGAAGATGGAATTCAGGGTAAAATTCGCAAGCATAACGCAAAAGCAATGGCATGGTTAAGCTCGTGACTGTTAGAGTTTGCAATAATCCCATTTCTTGTTGTGAATCTTCAGGTTTTGGCGGCGCAAAGACTATTCCATTAGGTTTCGGGTGTGCAGCCGCAAGAAATCTCCTTCTCCTTCTTCTTCTTCTTCTTCTTCTAATATTTCGGTTGTATACCGTCCAGCCATCTTCAGAGTGAGTCGCAAGACTGCCGCTCCAGTTTTTTTTTTCCTTTATTGATTTTCAATTCCCCCCCCCCCCCCCCCGAAGGGGGCGGGCTGGCAGCAGCTTACTACGCTGCTCTACAGCCTACAGACTTTTTTTAAACAAAGGAAGAAGAAAGAAACAAGGAAAAACAGGCGATAAAATGGTGATTTAAAGTGTAAAATGGCGTAAAATTGCGGAAAGTTAAAACAGAAAGCAAAAGGGGTTGGCAATGTAGATAAAATACACAGGAATCAGACAAGTAACATAGTAGACACGCAATTAGAAAACATGGCGACAGTCTGGTTTCTGTTCGCAAGAGGTAAAAGGCACACCCAGCGACAGTATGATGGCCGTTCGCAACAAGTCCCAAAAAACACAACACGGAACACTCACTGTAAAATACACACTGTAGAACACTCACTGTACAACACTGCACGAAAGTGGCAGCACAAAGACAACACTCCCGAGCCAAACGCAGATGGGGGGGGGGGCACCTGCAGGAGGGGGAAAAACAAGAAGGGAGGAGAGGAAAAACCGAATAGGGGGGGGGGGGAACCAAGGAGGGAGAGGACTAATAAAGGGGGAGAAGGGCAGACGCGAGAGGGAATGAGAGGAGGCAGAGGAGGGAAATGGAAAAGGATGCGGGGGAGAGGAAGGGGGCAAAGAGAGGGGAGGTGGGGAAGAAAGAGGATGGAAGGGGGGGGGGAGAGGGAGCCCGGGAAAAGGACAGAGGAAAGGAGGGGGAGTGAGGATCAGAGTTGATAGGAGGAGTAAATGGAGGGAGAGAGGGCATCATCTGGGAGGGGGAGTTGATGGAAGCCACCTTGGGAAAGGAGATAGGGTGTAGAGATGGAGGGTAGGGGGGACACAACGGTGAAGACGTGGCAGGGGGCTGCTCCAGTGCTCGCTTCGTCCCTTTATACTCGTGTACCGCGCGACTGCGCATGCGGCCACAGATGCAAATTCGCCAGAGATGTTGGTCGACGGCAGAGATGTGCGTGATGCGCGAGTTGTGTCTATGACTCCACAGTCGATCTGTGTTGGCATATCGATATATCATTGTGAGCTGCACTGTGACGACGTCTTTGTGAGTTTATTACAGCAAGTGCCGGATTCCATGATTTATCAAGATTGAAACCACTATCTCTATTAATTAAATTCGTCGTCAAGCGAATTTCAATTGCCTCCTTCACTATCGAGTCCCAAAAGGATGATGTAGTTGCCAAAATTTCGACGTTGTCATACAACATACTGTGACTATTATCAGTACAGTGCTCTGCCACTGCCGACTTGTTAGGTTGTAGAAGTCGTGTGTACCTCCGGTGTTCTGTACATCTTTCTTGGACAGTTCGAGTTGTTTGTCCGATGTAAGAAAGGCCACATTCACATGGAATTTTGTAAACTCCAGATTTTCGGAGCAGCAAATCATCTTTGACGGAGCCCACGAGAGCAGCTGTCTTGGATGGAGGACGAAAAATCACTTTTACTTTGTGTCCGCCAAGAATCCGTTCTATTTTTGATGAGAGGCTACCCACATATGGCAGGAAGGCCATCGATTTAAAGGTTGTTTCATCTTCTTCTGCTTTCTTTGTGGCATCTTTCGGTTTCATTTTCAGCGCCCTCTATATTTGTTGTGGAGAGTACCCATTGTCTTCAAACACTCTTTGTAAGTGGGAAAGTTCATCTTGCAGACTGCTTTCGTCAGAAATAGTATGCGCTCTGTGGGTGTTCGGAGAACACTCATTGTCTGGGCAGGATGGTGGCAGCTATTTGCACGTAAATACAGATCAGTGTGCGTCGGCTTCCTATACACTTCATGTCACAAAGTGCCATCCTCTCTGGGCCAAACCAAAACATTCAAGAATGGAAGGCATCCCTCCTTTTCAATTTCCATTGTGAACTTTATTTGATTGTGGAGGGAGTTCAGATGTCTGAAGAAGTCTTGCAAGTTGTTTTTACCATGGAGCTAAACTACAAAGGTGTCATCAACATAACCTCCAGAATACCGTGGGTTTCAAGTCAGCAGATTCAAGCGCCTTCTCCTCGAAGTCCTCCATAAATAAATTGGCCACCAGAGGGGATAAGGGACTACCCATGGCGACTCCGTTGATCTGTTCAAAAAATTCGTGGTTAAATAAGAAATATGTGGAAGTAAGAACATGTTTAAATAAAGCTGAAATCTCTTTGTCAAAACTTCTTTCAATAAGTTGTAGAGATTCTCGAAGGAAGTTTTGATGTGGTGGCTTTATTTAAAAAGGTTCCCCTTCCAGAACATCCCATTTCTTGCTTGTCAGAAGCCTCCTTATCTTCCAAATAATAATTATTATTCTCCACATCTAATTACTAAATAAGTGCTGTGGTTATTAAATGTTAAATGTAACTTTGAAATTTAAATAATCTGTTAATCTGGCACTCAGCCATTATTGATACTTATGTCATTGTAATTGTCGTTGTCTGTTATTGGTTAAGGGTTATGATGATTCTGAAGTTTTAAATAGACTTAATTTATGTAACTCCTTCTCACAAGTTATTTCGTGGTTAACACGTCCCAAACAAACTCCTTTTTAATAAATTCTTAGTAATTTTAGTAGTAAAAATTTTAATAAATTCTTAGTAACAATAAGCTTTAGTCGCTGCTGCCGTATGCTGCTGCGAATTGCTGTAAACCACATGGAAAAAGACAGTCATCTAAAGAGGCGAGTGCAAAACCTAGGGCGAAAGCAGAGACACTGACTCACCACAACATGTCATGTACTCTAATCCAAAACATTCCATTGCACAAGCCAGATTCTGTATCACTTGTAATTGATTATTCAAATACGCAGTCAGATAGCCTATCCAAACGTTAGTTTTAAGTTTTTCATGTAGCGATGTTTTGAGGGCTTAAATGACAGTGAAACTGACACTCATACAAAACGCACGCAGTGTTACGCCGGTTACATGACGTTTACTGATAGCTGAGCCGTGCGTGGCTCGTGTTCGTGCCATATCTCACTTGACATCCTGTTTTTAATGTACTACCACCTTGTTATGTTTATTTCAATTACTGGTGACACTGAGTTGCCGCCTAGCATGACCGTGAGCGGCAGCAGCGGCGCTATAAGCCCTGGCGTATTATCTTTGCTGACTGCTATTATCTACATCTATATCTACAGGCATTCTCCGCAATCCACCATACGGTGCGTGGCGGAGGGTACCTCGTACCACAACTATCGTCTTCTCTTCCCGTTCCACTCCCAAACACAACGAGGGAAAAATGACAGCCTATATGCCTCTGTACGAGCCCTAAACTCTATTATCTTATCTTCGTGGTCTTTCCGCGAAATGTAAGTTGGCGGCAGTAAAATTGTACTGCAGTCAGCCTCAAATGGTGGTTCTCTAAATTTTATAAGTAGCGATTCACGAAAAGAACGCCTCCTTTCCTCTAGAGACTCCCACCCGAGCCGGCCGGTGGGGCCGTGCGGTTCTAGGCACTTCAGTCTGGAACCGCGCGACCCCTACGGTCGCAGGTTCGAATCCTGCCTCGGGAATGGTTGTGTGTGATGTCCTTAGGTTTGTTAGGTTTAATTAGTTCTAAGTTATAGGTGACTGATGACCTCAGAAGTTAAGTCGCATAGTGCTCAGAGCCATTTGAACCATTTTTTTTGAACTCCCACCCGAGTTCCTGAAGCATCTCCGTAACACTCGCGTGATGATCAAACCCACCAGTAACAAATCTAGCAGCCCGCCTCTGAATTGCTTCTATGTCCTCCCTCAATCCGACCGGATAGGGATCCCAAACGCTCGAGCAGTACTCAAGAATAGGTCGTATTAGTGTTTTATAAGCGGTGTCCTTTACAGATGAACCACATCTTCCCAATATTCTACCAATGAACCGAAGACGACTATCCGCCTTCCCCACAACTGCCATTACATGCTTGTCCCACTTCATATCGCTCTGCAATGTTTCGCCCAAATATTTAATCGACGTGAGTGCGTCAAGCGCTACACTACTAATGGAGTATTCAAACATTACGGGATTCTTTTTCCTATTCATCTGCATTTATTTACATTTATCTATATTTAGAGTTAGCTGCCATTCTTTACACCAATCACAAATCCTGTCCAAGTCATCTTGTATCCTCCTACAGTCACTCAACGACGACACCTTCCCGTGCACCACAGCATCATCAGCAAACAGCCGCACATTGCTATCCACCCTATCCAAAAGATCATTTATGTAGATAGAAAACAACAGCGGACCTACCACACTTACCTGGGGCACTCCAGATGATACCCTCACCTCCGATGAACACTCACCATCGAGGACAACGTACTGGGTTCTATTACTTAAGAAGTCTTCGAGCCATTCACATATTTGGGAACCAATCCCATATGCTCGTACCTTAGTTAGGGGCACCGAATCAAACGCTTTCCAGAAGTCAAGGAATATGGCATCCGTCTGATACCCTTCACGTATGGTTCGTAAGATATGTGAAAAAAGGGCGAGTTGCGTTTCGCAGGAGCGATGCTTTCTAAAGTCGTGCTGATACATGGACAGCAACTTCTCTGTCTCAAGGAAATTCATTATATTCGAACTGAGAATATGTTCGAGAATTCTGCAACAAACCGATGTTAAGGATATTGGTGTAATTTTGAGGATCCGTCCTTCTACCCTTCTTACATACAGACGTCACCTGCGCTTTTTTCCAGTCGCTCGGGACTTTACGTTGGGCAAGAGATTCGCGATAAATTACTTCCCGGTTGTCGTGTGTTCGGAGTTAGTTGGGATCTGCCAGTCAGAGAGTTGGAACGTGCCTGCAGTGCAGTTCGTACCTGGCAGTCACAGAGTTGGGACGCGGCGGAAGTCGGTCGCGTTGGAGCATTGGTGAGGCTTGGATAGCCGTGACTCGCCCGACCGTCGCCGGCACATATGAGTTGAACCGGGGACGGTCTTGGTTGGTCGTCGGTTGGTCGTCTTATAGGACGACGAGTATTTGCTCGGCGGTCGCTTATGGGTTAGCGGTGAGTGTCTCAACTCGACGTCCGGCCGTGTCATTGCTCGGTCACTGCTTTTAGCATTGGCTGCGTTTGTCGTCCTAGTGTTTGTGAAATTGTGTGTAGCTTGTGATGTCGACTGCTCAGTTATTTTAGTGCTGTCTCTGTGCTGGTGTGCGAGGAGTCGGTCGGTTGGTGTGGATCAGCCGGGAAATCTCCGCGGGGCGCTGTGGGCGGGGCCCGTTGGCGGTCTCTACGCAGTGTCGGAGTGTATGGGAGCTGTTCCGATTGCTACGAGGTTCGTGGCTCACCGACCCGGGACATCGAAGTTGAGTGGTGGTTTAATTACCGAAGCCAGTCTGTTCACATCGAGCCGTTGGTTTTCATGGTTGGCTGTTGGGGGTATTCCCGTGAGCAACAGCGAGTGTTCGAGTTGGCGAAAGTTTGGCGACTGTATTTTGGGTATTTGAAGTCCAAGTGCACCAGCGGAATTTTGTGCCGTGTGGCCGTTAGCGTTCCAGTTACCTGCCCTGGCCGCTGACGTAAAATTCAGGCAATGTCCTTTCCTCAGCGTGTTGTCGCTGTCCAACACGTGTGTGTAGTTTTGACAGCTTATGCATACTTGGTTGTGGGTGGCTAAGCGTTTCACGTTTTGGCTTTGGAGTTCCTTGCGTACAGGTCATGTGGAAAGCAAGTCGTCGGTGGGTCCGTTGACTGTCTCTTGGTTGAGTTGCTGGCGGATCGGATATAGTTGGGCCGACTACCTGTCTCCACTAAGCGAACGTTAATATTTCAAGTGCAGACCGAACCCCGGAAACTTCTGAGTGCCGTTGGCTGTACTGCCTTTTCTTATTGGTGTCTGACTGTGTATTTTAATGGTTCATAACCGATGGTTTGAATTTGTATGCTTTTACCTGGGTTTTAAATAATGGGCCTTCAGCCGTTTTAAAATTGAAAGTTCCTTACTTGTCAATTCATAGATTGTTTGGGCCTTCAGCCTCATTTAAAAAAAAATTAAGAATAAAGCATTGAGCTTTCTGCCTTGTAAAAATTTAGTGTAGTTGTGTTTTGAATCATGGGCCTTCAGCCGTTTTAAAAGTGAAAGTTCCTTGCTTGTTAAGTCTTAGATTGTTTGGGCCTTCTGCCTTCTGAAAATTTATTGTAGTTGTTTCTTTTTAATCATAGGCCTTCAGCCAATTTGAAAATTAAAGAGGTTGTGCCCTTAAGGCATAAGATAGTGTGACATATTCAGTCGATAGTTAAGCTTGGAAATTTGCGCTGTAATGTTTGGCCAACTAAATAAAGTTATGTGTTCGAGTGTTACTGACAGCCGCTCATTTTTGGCTTCTTTCCCCAATTCCAACTACCTGTTCTGTTCTGCAGGTTTAGCAGGGCGTCTCAATAACTCAGGTTACTTATAGAGCCATTTTCACGGACGAACATAGATATATTGCTTGTACATACGTTACAATAGTGACTATCTTATATGATGTTAATTGCTGTAGCTGAGGTCTCGAATTGAGGCAGATCTCTTGCATGCTCGAAACTGTGCTGACGTCAGTGTGAGGGCGCTCCTACGCTGAGAGGGAGATGTCTTCTGGAGCGCCTCCCATACATCGTTGCGGATTGCAGCGAGCTCTCTCTAACGTCTGTCATATCGATATGCTTTGCCGACTTTCATGGGGCGCCGCCATCTGTGGAAGATACCACAATAATTGAGTTTCTAATTGATGAGTTCATCCACACATGGGGCACATTCTCCTTCAGCATGGGAATACCCAACAACACACGAGTGCTGCGACATCTGCAACAATCCAACGCCTTGAGTTCACTGTCATCGTTTATCCTTTATACAAACCCGACTTGGTTCTACATCAAATTCTAGCCAAAAGTTTACATACTGAATCTCCTTTCGTTCCACAATCAAATAGTAACTAACACCAAAAGCTAACTGTAAGGTAAGATTTATAAGTAGCATTTTTATCCAGCCCATCAGATTTCCCGACACTAACAACAAATCGTACTAAAAGTAGCCCTTTGCAAAGAGCTTTGATGCTGTTATGTTTGTTTCGCAGCAAGCTTAACGTTTTTCGTGTTTTCAGTTCCAAACTTGAGACGTTTAATCTTTTTTTGTATACATGTGCTTGTTCAGTCTGCGGCGTTTGTGAATTAACACAACGATACTGTTGTTTTCATGACGTCACGAGTCCACGTTGTGACTGGCTGACAGAAGAAAAATGAGCAACCACCACGTTACTTTAAGTGTTCATGAATGTAACTGCGTATTTGTTGGTTTTCGTACGTATGTTTGCTTATTATGAAAACATGCAGATTAAGTGATACAGCACATTAAATATCTGTTCAAAACGTGGCATTTTTAATACGATCTGTTATGCTAAAGCGCTTTAAAATTCGACGTATGCGGCTAAAAATGTGACCACTATTTATACGATACGCATTTCATTCAGTATACGGAGTAAGTAGTTGCAACAAAGGAATTTCAGTGATGTCATATTTGATTTAAGCTGTTACTGTTTTCATTTTACTATTAGAATTTCAGAATTGGTGCTAATATCAAGTACCTACAGTGTCTAATACAACGTTTGAAAGTAGTTGAGATTAACAGTACGTACAATCAATTTTGCAGTTTGTTAACATTCATATACTTACAAGATTTTTGACTTTCAGGTTGACGGTAGGCAGAGATAATAACGTCCTAAGTGTGCACATCAAAGATCAAGGAGTCAACAGTACATTATCTATCATGACACTGTTTTATGCACTCTAATTTTGAGTGAATTTTGTATCTCACGACAAGCTTACACATGTAAAGTGTGCACTAATAAGATATTAAATGGCTACAGCAATCAAGACAATTTTTATTTCTGAGGTCTGTTTGTACAGTGAGTATACATTGTGGTTGTTCCTTGAATGCGCTACAAATCTGATTCTTCTAGAGTATCCATTGACATGTCGTTTTCTTCAACAAGTAATATCTTCAGAGATTCGTCGATGCCGCCGGTTTTTTATGGCAGTAACGTAGATATCCACTAAATGAAAATCTACAGTTCGCGCTTTTGTTTGCGCGCCCTCTGAATCTGGTCGGAAAACATCTATTTGTTCGGTGCACATGGCATAATCGATAGGCCTAATGTACTGCTGACTGGTTCATCTTTGATACGCATACATGTTACGTTGTTATCTCTGCCCAAAGTCAACCTGCATGTCAAGAAGCTTTTAAGTACATGTATGTTACAAACTGCAAAATTGGTTGTACATACTGTTAATCTCGCACTACATTCTTCTCAATACATTGTATTACGCTTTGTAGATGCTTGTAAACAGTACAAATGCTGAAATTACAATACCTGTAGGAAAATAAAAACAATAACGGCTAAAAACAAATATGATATCATGTAAAAATTTATAGAAGATGTAGACACATATTGTAAGAAAGTAATGACCAAAGAACTTGCTTCTCATCACAGATTAATATACACTCCTGGAAATTGAAATAAGAACACCGTGAATTCATTGTCCCAGGAAGGGGAAACTTTATTGACACATTCCTGGGGTCAGATACATCACATGATCACACTGACAGAACCACAGGCACATAGACACAGGCAACAGAGCATGCACAATGTCGGCACTAGTACAGTGTATATTCACCTTTCGCAGCAATGCAGGCTGCTATTCTCCCATGGAGACGATCGTAGAGATGCTGGATGTAGTCCTGTGGAACGGCTTGCCATGCCATTTCCACCTGGCGCCTCAGTTGGAACAGCGTTCGTGCTGGACGTGCAGACCGCGTGAGACGACGCTTCATCCAGTCCCAAACGTGCTCAATAGGGGACAGATCCGGAGATCTTGCTGGCCAGGGTAGTTGACTTACACCTTCTAGAGCACGTTGGGTGGCACGGGATACATGCGGACGTGCATTGTCCTGTTGGAACAGCAAGTTCCCTTGCCGGTCTAGGAATGGTAGAACGATGGGTTCGATGACGGTTTGGATGTACCGTGCACTATTCAGTGTCCCCTCGACATCACCAGTGGTGTACGGCCAGTGTAGGAGATCGCTCCCCACACCATGATGCCGGGTGTTGGCCCTGTGTGCCTCGGTCGTATGCAGTCCTGATTGTGGCGCTCACCTGCACGGCGCCAAACACGCATACGACCATCATTGGCACCAAGGCAGAAGCGACTCTCATCGCTGAAGACGACACGTCTCCATTCGTCCCTCCATTCCCGCCTGTCGCGACACCACTGGAGGCGGGCTGCACGATGTTGGGGCGTGAGCGGAAGACGGCCTAACGGTGTGCGGGACCGTAGCCCAGCTTCATGGAGACGGTTGCGAATGGTCCTCGCCGATACCCCAGGAGCAACAGTGTCCCTAATTTGCTGGGAAGTGGCGGTGCGGTCCCCTACGGCACTGCGTAGGATGCTACGGTCTTGGCGTGCATCCGTGCGTCGCTGCGGTCCGGTCCCAGGTCGACGGGCACGTGCACCTTCCGCCGACCACTGGCGACAACATCGATGTACTGTGGAGACCTTACGCCCCACGTGTTGAGCAATTCGGCGGTACGTCCACCCGCATGCCCACTATACGCCCTCGCTCAAAGTCCGTCAACTGCACATACGGTTCACGTCCACGCTGTCGCGGCATGCTACCAGTGTTAAAGACTGCGATGGAGCTCCGTATGCCACGGAAAACTGGCTGACACTGACGGCGGCGGTGCACAAATGCTGCGCAGCTAGCGCCATTCGACGGCCAACACCGCGGTTCCTGGTGTGTCCGCTGTGCCGTGCGTGTGATCATTGCTTGTACAGCCCTCTCGCTGTGTCCGGAGCAAGTATGGTGGGTCTGACACACCGGTGTCAATGTGTTCTTTTTTCCATTTCCAGGAGTGTACGTTTTGCTTACCTTAATTCATTTTTGTATAGATAAAATTTGCTCGTATGTCTTTCTGCACTGCAAAATGGTCTACGACGATCCCATTGAAATTTGGACGATTCTGGCGTTCTTTTTCAAGAGAGCACATTGCAAATGCTTACGGTCTTTCCTCACTCATATTATTTAAAACGAATATTTTCACCCGCTTCAGCGTTGAGAAGCACATTCTGCGTCTCCGGTCGTCGCTGAGATGGTCACTATTATCTGCAGAAATTTAACACTTTAAGGAAAAGCTTTTGCCGAATTCGTTTCATAAGGTAATTTCAGTTAGGTCTAAGCGCCTGATACTGTCATGAAATTCTTTCGGCTGTACAAGATACTCAGTTCATGAGGTAAACCTGAAAACAGTAATTTCAACAAACTAACAGCTACTTTCGTTTCTTTTTCTGAGAAATGTAACGGGACGTATTTGGTGCGCTTTTTCCTCTAATCATTCATGAATCCCGTACTATATGGTGATACTTGCTCTACTGTTACCTTATTCTTTTGCACTATCATGAAACATTTACAAACTTATTCCTACAGAGTACAAATCTGCGAATACCAGAAACAAAAACCCACACAAAATTCTACCAAACATTAATACTAATTTTCGATTAACGACGCGGCAAAGCATAATACAGATAAAGAGACAGGGATACGATAGCGAAGTTTCAGCCATACTGTTCATTCCCTCTTCGATGTAAACAGTGGAACGTGGAAATTGTGTGTAGATTGGCAGTGTGAAGAAAACGGTTCTCTGAGATCTACTTTGCGTCATTTTGACCGTGAATTACGATTATTCAAACTCAAACGGTATCCATTTTACTTCCCAAACTTAACTAAAGTAACCACGTCAGAGTCTGGTAACAAACTTCAAACGAACATATAACACGAAAACGCCCGTGAACAATGAAGGAAACGAATATTTTTTTTTACTTACACCTGTAAAAGACAAACTCCCACATGGTACTGAGAATGCCGTAATATGACTTCTTATATTATGTAAATACCGTTTACGTGGCTGACAGCAGTCACATTCAAAGATCCACCTACACCATGCCTTGCACCAATTGCACAAGAGTCTTGTCTGTGATCGGTCGGCGCTCAAAATTCAATGGCTGACGCAACAACTTACGCGGGATTACACATACGACAATAACATGTAAATGCACACGATACAAACACTTCACACATGTATGAAAACACATGTAATAACAGTTACAATAAAATAGGAAAGATAAAGGTGGGAAATTACAATAACTACTGTTTGATAGGTCAATAATGTTGAAACATCCCCTTTGAAAAATTATAAAATGACTGTGCTTAAACTAACACACAATATTTTTTGCGCAACGCAATCTTACTTTCAATAATCCCTACAAAAGAATGGCCCTGACTAACAATAACCTATGCCTTTCATGAATCACTTACCTCACAAAAATCGTTATTCAAACTACTGCAAAACAGCGAGTGCCAATACTGCCAGCTAAATAAAAGATTCTAACTACTGAAGGCACTAACTACTGATAGGCATACTAAGCAAATGAAAGATTTTGATAGAGAACAAACAATGTATTTACCTTAATAGTGTTCAAAAGTCATTATATATATATATATATATATATATATATATATATATCAGTCCATGATATCCAGTATTACAAATTTTTCTCTTTCTGGTGGACACACGTTCAGATCGTTCGCTCTCCAAATTCTGCCATCTCTCTCTCCACATCCATCACTGCTGGCGGCTCACCTCCAACTGCGCAACGCTACGCGCTGTTAACAGACAACTGCCCAACACTACAATGGCGAATATTCCAACAATGCCAACCAGCCACAGGCTGCACACAGCACAGCCAGTGTTTTTCATACAGAGCGCTAGGTGACGTTACAAACATAAAAACCTAAACAACCTACTTACATAACCCCCATGCTCCCCACAAAAAGAATTACAAATTTTTTTGGGCAGTGGCCAATACAGATCTGAAAAATTTTTTCATAAATACAATAACAAAGAAATCAAATGCACACACTTATCGATACACTGTTGGTCAAAAGCAAAGATTTTCTCACAGTCCATAAAGACAGTCCTGATCATTCATCACAGTATTAATTACAATTTTATGCACAAAGTCTGAGCCGTAAAAGAAAATGCACTGCTGGCGGCTCACCTCCAACTGCTCAACGCTACGCGCTATTAACAGCCAACTGCCCAGCACTACAATGGCGAATATTCCAACAATGCCAACCAGCCACAGACTGCACACAGCACAGCCAGTGTTTTTCATACAGAGTGCCAGGTGACGTTACCAACATAAAAACCTAAACAGCCTACTTACAATGTCAACACGGACTGGAATATAGGTGACTGAAATTACATTAATTTCTAAACAAAACATCTATGGGGAAAAGTTTGTAACAAAAGAAAAAGAAATTACGTTCAAAACTACACGAAATTGAGTCTGTACAAAGAGAGCGCGCTTGGCACCATTGCTTACCTCCTTGCTGACGATGCGTCGTGACAGCGCCAGCTCGATGGTACTGGCAGCGTAGTAATTACGGCTCCTTTAGTTAATAAATTTGCCATGAATACATCATCTTGCTTAGTATAAGATTCTTCATGCAATAATATTGTCCCTCTTGGCATATCTTTGGTCACAGTCTGCTTGGATATATCTCGTTGTTGAGTAGATCCAGTACCATACACACACGTTTCTGTCTCTAGCGTTCCGCATACTGTTTTAAAACAGTATATAGTTCACTTCCACCCGCTCATTGTGACATTACAGACTTTCTCGCTCTCAGCAATCGCTACTGCGAATTTGCAGTTCTGGCGAGAAGAGTGCCACACATCATAACCAGCTTCCAATTCTCCACGACGACAGTTAATATTTAATAGCGCGCGTCAGATCTGCAAACGAGATAATAAAGTAATTTCCAACCATCGATGCACATCGAAGTTGCAGACCCATTTCAATGTATATCGAGCCGTCGACTCTAGGGATGTTGACAAGGGACACGACAAAAGACGAACGCATTGAAAACAGAGAGATACAATTGGTATTGAACATCACGACTAACATGGAGACCAGTTACTACATAGGCGTAACAATTTTATTTAATTAATGGAAGCGGAATGGGAAAGATACAATTTACATGTCCTACGAATGAGTCATAATATACGAGTATGTGGTTATATTGGAAACTAAGAGCTCAGGTTGAATTACTGCCACTGAAACGATCAGTAATAATATTTATAACGGCTTTCGAAAGCATTTGTCGCGATAGCCTCAACCGATGTACGTACCTCCATCACGTAACGTTTAGCTCCCTCAGCCGACGTTCCGCTGTCAGAATATGAAACAATATCCGTATTTCCCGCTTCGAGACTCGACAGAGTCAAACGTTCAATGTACATCGCTCGCAGTGGGCCTGCAACGTCGATGTACACCGATTCTTGGAAATTACCGATAGTAAATTCAAAGTACATCAATTCGTGAAACTCAGTCACGTACGAAACAGTTCGGTACTATCCATGACAATCACAGTCTATTCAAGTAAGCATTGCTGTTTACAGTACTGAATAAATATCATGGTATTTGTAGTTTGACACTTCTGTTCGTAACGTTCACGCCAAAATTTAGTTTACACCGTGATCGAACCATAAGAATGCTGCATTAATACTTGTCTGTTTTTATCTAGCACGATTATATTAGATAAACCGCTCGAAAACGTGCTACACACACATACAATGTCACTGTTCCACTGCAACCATCGATATCGCTCTCTCGTCACATATCATACAACAGTCCTGCTTATTACGTTTGGTTTCACACAGTGCGTTTCGCAAAAGTGTTACAAAGAAGACCAAACAAACAGTGAAATTTAGCATACTCAGTTACAAGAGAATTTTTTAACAGTGCAAATAAAGCAAAACAGTAACTTTTTATACTATAGAACAAAACAATAACTAATTGTAAGCCATAAACGATATGTGAAAAAAAGTAAATGAAGCAGTGGAAATGAGCAGTATCTTCACAGTAGGAAAATCTTAAGGGTGAGTGTATAGAGGCACATAAGAGCTGAACGCATTGTCAGTAAATCACTCAGTCATTGCGACAACACACTTTTCGAGGTGCAGCCTTAAGAGTAGCTACTATCTCTTCGAAAAACATTACTTGATATCAAAAGTTCCGAAAACGTTGACTGTCATTACTTAAATCTCTGTGGGAAATACGCGAAATGCGTTCTGATATTTAAAACCAATAACTTACTGAGAAACATGTTTTAATGTATATTTTGGATGGCTCCGCCTCAGAACCTTTAACTGTGAACCATGGCTAGTCAGGAAAAACATACTTTTAGGATAAGGCAATCTTGCAGCCGTACGGTTCGGGTAGAAGTATGAACAGAGCAACATATAAAAAACATTTATTAGTGTAGAATACCTAGTTTCGATGTTGCTGGGACGACTGTTGACTATCACCTAACCCCTAGGTGTGTGAGTGATTGCATGATAGGAAGACGTACAATCCATAACTGTGGAACACTTCGAGCAATTTAAGAGAAATGTGATACATAAATGACTTTCGATCGGGCAAAGAAATACTGAGGAGCTACGAACCCCTACCACTCCTGGGGATGTAGATGATACGGTAGGGAAGGAAAAGACGTAAGCGTAACTCTGGAACTCGTGGAGAATTTTCGACCAGATTTAAGTTACATATGGCTTACTGCGTCAGAAAAGGTAATGCGGTGCTAAGAAAGAAGAGCGTGGGTCGGCTTGAAAAAGGTGATATGTAAAAATAATTTAAGCGATCGATTTGAGTGTCGATTACATAGATTTTGACACAGCTAGGCCGTTTGGTGACAGCTGTGATGACACCTCACTCCCATGTGTTTGGTTCGGGTGAAGTGGGAAGATGTGTATAAAAGGATCGAAAACAAAAAATGTTAGTGTCGAATCCATGTTATTTGAAGTTCCTAATCTAATTGGTGACAGTCCTGATTACATTTTACGCCTAATGGCTGTTCATGTTGTTAAAATGAAATTGCTTTTTAGACGTCGCTACTGCGGCAGCAATAGGGACGTTTCTCCTGCAACGACGTTGGTGGCGTGCGAAGGAGGTATTTGTAAAAATAGTAATAAGTAAATCAGCTAGTGATCAACAAAATATTACTGAAACTAGTCCTGCATGCAACAGCTAGACACCAAGAAGACTTAATTCACACAGACGACATACGAAAAAGGAGCAACGCTTTAGAAGAGTCGTGCGCGTAAGGGGGGGAAGTTGATGAAATTGACCAAAAAATGTCAATTTTACGATTTATTTTTTATTTGTTAGTACAGCTCGTGGACAATAAGATAGCAAAGTTTCAATGTTGAAATCGCATCATACGAACCTGAAAATTAATTAAAAGTGTGACGCGGCCTCGTTGCCACGCCCACGTTTTGAAGCAGCACTTCAATACCAGCTCAGTGAACAAAAATTCTGTCTTTCACTTTCAACCAAACGTGTGCGGGATACATCTAGAAGCCCGTGATACATACTCATTGGTTTTATAGATTATCTTTGACTCTGTTCCGTATCTTATAAACAATAACAAACTACCTGCATCGTTTATGACGAAGCAATTCTTTGTTTGCCTTGTGATACTGACGGAGATTTATACAAGTGTTCGATTCTTTCTTCACTGCGTTTGAATAATTTAGTGAATGGAAGACGTGAGAAACAACGACAAACCAACGATGAGGCTACGTCCGAAGTAAGAACGTCTGCTGAAAATGTGAACTCGGCTCCTAGCAGCTCCAAGCGAAAAATTGATGAGGTGAATGGTGCATGCTATAGTTATGAATCTCGGTACACTGGATTTATATTAATTGACCTTGAGTTATTGACTGCAGCAGTGAAATATTCTTGTGTTTGTAAGACATGTGGTAGTGATAACATTCAGCTTATAGATGATGGTAAGGGAGTAGGATTGGTAGCCATTCTGCATCTTGTGTGCAAAAAATGCGATGCTCATAGCTCATTCGAAACTTCTAAATGTAAAAACTGGTACTATGAAGCTAATATGAGGTTTACCTATGGAGTGAGGTGCATTGGGATTGGGAGAGAAAGGGGAAATTTATTGAGTGAAATAATGAATATGCCAGCGCCATGTCTGAAATTTACACAAATAAACTGTGTACTGGAAAATATAATTTCTGACGTGTGTGAGGACAGTATGATAGCAGCTACAGTAGAACCTATTGCAGACAATGACCCGTTAGATGAGAACGATTCTGGTCATGTTAGAACAGATCTTGTTGTATCATGTGATGGTACATTCATGAAAAGAGGGCACACGTCTTTATATGGTATGTCAAGTATCATAAGTAAGGTACTAGATGTTCAAGTTCTGAGCAAATTCTGCCTTAACTGTGCACTTAGTGGAGAATGGAAGAAGATGTAAAAGGACATAGCTGCAGCAAAACATTTTCTTGTTCTGGTGGTGGAATGGAAGGGGCTGGTATGCAAATAGTTTTTAAAAGATCTGTCAAGGAACGTCGTGTCAGATATGTGAAATATCTTGGGGATGGTGACTCCAGTGCATTGAAGTCTATGAATGAGAGTAGACCTTATGGAGTACTTTCAATTGAGAAACTTGAATGCAAGGGTCACATCCGAAAGAGAATGGGCTCGAGACTGAGGAAACTTGTCAGTGCCATTAAGGGCAAAAAGTTGGAAGATGGAAAAGGCATAGGAGGACACATCATACTCACAACAAGATGATAGATTCTCCTCGAGTGTATGATGGCAAGGCTATCAGACAGAAACTATTCAGTGTAAATAAAAAGAAAAGTACAGTATGGGCTACATAATTCCACATGTTGTCAACAGATGAACACCCTATTCATCATCTGTACCACATTAGCTGGGGTAAATATCTACAAGCTCAGAGGGATAACAACCCCAGCATTCACAAGGAGAGGCTTCCAAATTGTATCCTGTATCTTGTCAAGCCCACTTACAGGTTTCTGGCCGATCCTGCACTTGTCAAAAAGTGTGTCCATGGCAAAACCCAAAATCCAAATTAGTCTCTAAATTTACTCACATGGAAACGATGCTGTAAAAACGCATTTGCATCTGCTACAGTTGTCATAATTGCAACTTAGGATGCAGTAATTGTATTTAATGATGCGAACGTCGGGATAACGAAGGTATTAAAAAGAATGGGCTTCCAGATAGGACATTTTACTAAAGACAACCTGAAAAAATTACATTTACAGCACGACACTGCAGCTGAAAAGTCAGTTGAAGACCTGGTAAAGGAAAGAAGACAGATAACAAGAAACCAGAAGAGAAGCCTTGAAGGGAAAATCGACTCAGAGTACAAATGTGATGCCTTCTGAAGAAGTCACATAAGGGAAAAAGTTAGGTTGAACTTTAAATTACGTTTCCTGAAAAGTTTGTTTTTTAAAGTTTATGTACCTTTTCCTCCGACTCTATGAATGCTAGACGTATGAAATTTTGTACACATATTTCTGTAGAGCTAATAAACGTTGTCTCAAGAGCAAATTTTGAAATTCTGATTGCAAGCTGAGATATGCAGCTAAGTGCTTGGATTTTGCATGAATTTAAAATTGTATTTGTGAAATTATAATTTAAAAAATTACGAAAATTCTCGTACTTGACCTATTCCAAAAAACCTCACTAGAGAAGCTTACAACATATAAAGAGACGAAACAGAGAAATTTTTGTAGAATCGTTTGAATACTTTCTGGGAAATAGGAACATACATTATTCTCGGAAAATAAAACTTCAAATTTCATTAAAAAACGCTTAATAATATAATCAAATGATTTTATACGTAAATGTGATAGTTACATGTAAAGCGTGGTACAAAATTTAATTGCCATATCTCCAAAACTGTGGATTTGATTAGTTTTTTAATAGTGTGTGTTACTCATCAACGTTCCCCCTTAAGGTGAAAGTTATAGCTGATTGTTGTTAGTTATTTGCATCTAAGTGCGGATGCTCCCATCCCTTGATAGCTGCTTGTATGCGATGTATAACGTGGCGAATGTCACTGCCTTCCTCGCCTGGGTTAAAGTGAATAAAGTGACATCCTAATTCGGCCGCTATGTCTGCCTGTCGTTGGTTTTCCTTTTGTGCATCCTGATCTCTATGGTCGTTTCCATCACATTCAACAGTAATTCGATGTGTTGTAAAATATAGGTCGATTCTGTATCGTCCAAGAACCGGATGCTGGAGTTGTAAAAGTGCTCAATGATTGCACCAATGGTTTTTTGTTCTTTAGTTCTTTCAGTTAGGTGGACATCCAAGTGGAAATTATGTATTATGTTACGGACGACCATTTCTGGAGACACTGTCCTATGTTTCCGTAATAAGGTGATGAGGCCACGTTCATTGATGAAGCGTGCTGACGGATGGGTTTCTTTGACGCTCATGTTGTGTTGAATACGGAGTTGTTTGAATGGCCTAATGTCGTTTCTGTCGACATTCTTCGCAATTGCTTGTCTCGGTTGCCTATAACGCTGTATTTTGGCGACGTCGGTTCCTTGAAACAACATGTTCTGTTGTACATCGCAAACCGTAAACAGCAGTTTACCATCGTAGAAGTGCTCCTCTATCTTCCTTACTGTATAGAGCTGCAGGTGTAGTTTTTACGTTTTTTCTTGTGTTTTTCGTTCCTTACTAACATTGAGAAACGTTTCCCTTTCGAGATGTGCAATTGGGCAGCATTTTCCTTAACAAATGGCGATATTTTAGCAATACAGTGTAACTGCTGAACACACGCTTTCTCGATACCTAGTGGGACATGATGTCAACAGGTGAACACACTATTCATCATCTGTGAAACATTAGCTGGTGTAAATACATACAAACTAAGAGGGATAACAACCCCTACATTCACAACAAGAGTTTCCCAAATTGTATCCTCGATCTTGTCATGCCCACTTACAGGTTTCTGACAGATCCAGCACTTGTCATAAAGTGTGTCCATGGCAAAACCCAAAATCCAAGCTAGTCTCTAAACTCACTCATACAGAAGCGATGCCCTAAAAACACATTTGCATCTGCTACAGTTGTCGGAATTGCAACTTGTGATGCAAATGGTTCGAATGGCTCTGAGCACTATGGGACTCAACTTCTGAGGTTATTAGTCCCCTAGAACTTAGAACTAGTTAAACCTAACTAACCTAAGGACAACACACACATCCATGCCCGAGGCAGGATTCGAACCAGCGACCGTAGTGGTCTCGCGGTTCCAGACTGCAGCGCCTAGAACTGCACGGCCACTTCGGCCGACACTTGTGATGCAGTTATTGTATTTAATGATGGGAACGTCGGGAGGATGAAGGTATTAGAAATAATGGGCTTCAAGAGAGGACATTTTACTCAAGATGTCCTGAAAAAAATACATTTACAGCACGTCTCTGCAGCTGTCTACATCAGCTCGTGGGTACCCCTTACATTCCAGTGCCTGATTTCAGAATCTCTGGCTTTTACGAAGTAGTTTAACTGAAATATTCTCGTTTCACCCAACGTTTTCCAAGTATACCTCCTCCTCTTGTGATTCTTGAACTGATTATTCGCTATTACTAGATGATATTTATTACAGAATTTGGTTAATCTTCTCCTCTCTCATTCATTGTCCCAAGCCCGCAACCTTTCCTGTTACTCAAGGCCCTACAGCTGCATTACAGTCCCCATGACTATCAAATCAAATTTTCATCTCCCTTTACGGACTGTATTTCCTTTTCAATATCTTCATACACTTTCTTTATCTCTTCACCTTCCGGTTGCATCGTCGGCTTGTATATTGGAACTATCGTTGTCGATGTTGGTTTGCTGTCGATTCTCATAAGAACAACGGTGTCACTGAACTGTTCTCAGTAACACACTCTCTGCCTTACCATCCTATTCATAACGAATCCTATTCCCGTTATAACATTTTCTGTTGCTGTTGATATTACGCTGTACTCATCTATCCAGAAATCTTTGTCTTCTTTCCACTTCACCTGCTGACCCCCACTAAGTCCAGATTCAGCCTTTGCATTTCCGTTTTCAGATTTTCAAGCTTCCCTAACACGTTCAAGCTTCTTACACTCCACGCCCCGACTCATAGAAAGTTCTCCTTCCGATGGTTATTCAATCTTTTTTCGTGATAACCTCACCCGTAGCAGTCCTCTCCCGGAGATCCGAACGGAGGAGTGTTCCGGAATCTTTTCCCAATGGAGAGATCATCACCACACAATGACAGGCAACATATCCTATGGATACACGTTATGGGTCTTTAATTCATTGGTTTCTATTGTCTTCTGCATTCTAATGTCGTTGATCATTGCTGACTTTTCCGCCTTTAGTGCAGTTTCCCACGCCGAAGACAAGAAAGTACCCTGAACCTCTGTCCGCTCCTCCGTCCTTTTTGACAACGCCATAGGCGGAATTAGGGTGACTTCTTATGCCATAAGTATTCGGCCGCCAACGCTGATTATTGATCGAAATTTAAGCGGTGGCGGTTTCCAATCCGAGACCGATGCCTTGTGACTAGTAATCAAAGACACTACCCCTACAGCCCCCACCCCCCTTCCATGAACCATAGACCTTGCCGTTGGTGGGGAGGCTTGCGTGCCTCAGTGATACAGATCTCCGTACCGTAGGTGCAACCACAACGGAGGGGTACCTGTTGAGAGGTCAGACAAACGTGTGGTTCCTGAAGGGGGAGCAGCCTTTTCAGTAGTTGCAGGGGCAACAGTCTCGATGATTGACTGATGTGACCTTGTAACACTAACCAAAACGGTCTTGCTGTGCTGATACTACGATCGGCTGAAAGCAAGGGGAAACTACAGCCGTAATTTTTCCCGAGGACACGTAGCTTTACTGTATATTTAAGTCCGCATTCGGATCTCCTGGCGGGGACTACTCAAGAGGACGTCGTTATCAGGAGCATGTAGATGAAGATGAAATAGGAGATATGATATTGCGTGAAGAGTTTGACAGAGCACTGAAAGACCTAAGTCGAAATAAGGCCCCGGGAGCAGACAAAATTCCATTAGAACTACTGACAGCCTTGGGAGAGCCAGACCATCTGGAGAGCAAAATGTATGAGACAGGCGAAATACCCTGAGACTTCAAGAAGAATACAATAATTCAAATCCCAAAGAAAGCAGATGTAGAAAGGCGTGAAAATTACCGGTTTGATAAATCACGGCTGCAAAATACTAACACGAATTCTTTACAGACGAATGTAAAAACTACTAGAAGCCGACCTCGGGGAAGATCATTTAGGATTCCGTAGAAATTTGGAACATGTGAGGCAATACTGACCCTACCATTATCTTACAAGCTAGATTAAGGAAAGGCAAACCTACGTTTCTAGCATTTGTAGGCTTAGAGAAAGCTTTTGACAATGTTGACTGGAATACTCTCTTCCAAATTCTGAAGGTGGCGGGGGTAATATACAGGGAGCGAAAGGCTATTTACAATTTGTACAGAAACCAGATGGCAGTTATAAGAGTCGAGGGACATGAAAGGGAAGCAGTGGTTGGGAAGCGAGTGAGACAGGGTTGTAACCTATCCCCGATGTTATTCAATCTGTATATTGAGCAAGCAATAAAGGAAACAAAAAAAATTCGGAGTAGGTATTAAAATCTATGGAGAAGAAATAAAAACTGTAAGGTTCGCCAATGGCATTGTAATTCTGTCAGACAGCAAAGGACTTGGAAGAGCAGTTGAATGGAATGGACAGTATCTTGAAAGAAGGATATAAGATGAGCATCAACAAATCAAAACGAGGATAATGGAATGTAGTCGAATTAAGTCGGGTGATGCTGAGAGAATTAGATTAGGGAATGAGACACTTGAAGTAATAAAGGAGGTTTGCTATTTGGGGAAAAAATAACTGATGATGGTCGAAGTAGAGAGGATATAAAATGTAGACTGGCAATGGCAAGGAAAGTGTTTCTGAAGAAGAGAAATTTGTTAACATCTAGTATAGATTTAAGTATCAGGAAGTCGTTTCTGAAAGTATTTGTATGGAGTGTAGCCATGTATGGAAGTGAAACATTGTTCTGATATGAAGAGAACAGAAGCTTTCGAAATGTGGTGCTACAGAAGAATGCTGAAGATTAGATGGGTAGACCACATAACTAATGAGGAGGTATTGAACAGAATTGTGCAACGCAGCTAGCTCTTTATTCGCACGAAGTAATGGCCGCTATCGACAGAGGATCTCAAGTTGATTCCGTATTTCTAGATTTCCGGAAAGCTTTTGACACCGTTCCTCACAAGCGACTTCTAATCAAGCTGCGGGCCTATGGGTTATCGTCTCACTTGTGCGACTGGATTCGTGATTTCCCGTCAGGAAGGTCGCAGTTCGTAGTAATAGACGGCAAATCATCGAGTAAAACTGATGTGATATCAGGTGTTCCCCAGGGAAGCGTCCTGGGACCTCTACTCTTCCTGATCTATATAAATGACCTCGGTGACAATCTGAGCAGTTCTCTTACGTTGTTCGCAGATGATGTTGTAATTTAACGTCTATTAAGGTCATCCGAAGACCAGTATCAGTTGCAAAGTGATTTAGAAAAGATAGCTGTACGGTGTGGCAGGTGGCAGTTGACGCTAAATAACGAAAAGTGTGAGGTAATACACATGAGTTCCAAACGAAATCCGTTGGAATTCGATTACTCGATACATAGTACAATTCTCAAGACAGTCAATTCAACTAAGTACCTGGGTGTTAAGATTACGAACAACTTCAGTTGGAAAGACGACATAGATAATACTGTGGGGAAGGCGAGCCAAAGGTTGTATTTCATCGGCAGGACACTTAGAAGATGCTACAAGTCCACTAAAGAGACAGCTTGCACTACACTCGTTCGTCCTCTGTTAGAACATTGCTGCGCGGTGTGGGATCCTTACCAGATGGGATTGACGGAGGACATCGAAAGGGTGCAAAAAAGGGCTGCTCGTTTTGTATTATCACGTAATAGGGAAGAGAGTGTGGCAGATATGATACGCGAGTTGGGATGGAAGTCATTAAAGCAAAGACGTTTTTCGTCGCGGCGAGATCTATTTACGAAATTTCAGACACCAACTTTCTCTTCCGAATGCGAAAATATTTTGTTGAGCCCAACCTACATAGGTAGGAATGATCATCAAAATAAAATAAGAGAAATCAGAGCTCGAACAGAAATTTTAGGTGTTCGTATTTCCCGCGCGCTGTTCGGGAGTGGAATGGTAGAGAGATAGTATGATTGTGGTTCGATGAACCCTCTGCCAAGCACTTAAATGTGAATTGCAGAGTAATCATGTAGATGTAGATGTAGAAGTTTGTGGCACAACTTGACTAGAAGGAGGGATCGGTTGGTAGGACATGTTCTGAGGCATCAAGGGATCACCAGTTTAGTATTGTAGGGCAGCGTGGAGGATAAAAATCGTAGAGGAAGAGCAAGAGATGAATACACTAAGCAGATTCTGAAGGATGTAGGCTGCAGTACGTACTGGGAGATGAAGCAGCTTGCACAGGATAGAGAAGCATGGAGAGCTGCATCAAACTAGTCTTAGGACTGAAGACCACAACAACAACAACAACAACCCCAAGACCAAGGGTAGTGTCTTATTAGTGTAAAATAAATGTATTGAAACTGAATGCATAATGTGGCATTTTTTTCACACATCCCAGTGTTTATGACGTTATATCTCCTAAACTATGTGTGATACCACGACACAATTTTGTAAATGCGGGGGGGGGGGGGGGGGGGGGGCGGGGGAGGTGGGGGTGTTCTCGCTGCGGCTTGTGCTCCGAGTGGTCTCAGGCTGTTTTCTCCTTCCTCAGCGTCGTGCCTGTGTAAACATTGAATTACGTATCTTATATATTTGTTTAATGTAGTTGTACTCTAGCCTGCACAGTCCGCATTTCTTCGCCCACTTTTAGTTACTCGTCCCATTTCAGTTCTACTGACTATCGTGTGTCGTCCAGTGGTTCAACTGCCTGGGTTGTATCTCACTTTCAGCTACCTGGTTAAGCTAATGTCAGGTAAATTTTCAACTACGAAGGGCTTGTTCGCATGCCCTAGAGTTCACAACTCTCCTTTTCTAGTTTTCATCTCATTTTTCTGAAAATCGTGTGATTGATAAATCTGCTCAATCTCATCATCTTCATCGACATGGACGATTTTACTTCCCCATCTTTGCCCCTTTCGAGTTTGTACTCCGTCTCTAACGACTTCTTAGTCAATGGCACGTTAAACACTGGAAAATAGTACTGTCCATCAGTCACGCTGCCCTTTTTGTACATGTAACTGACCTGCCCTCTTTCCCAGTCGCAACGGACAGTTCTGTACTGAAGATCTCTTCTGTAAATCACCTTCCACAGTGGAGCTAATTCACTCGTACATTCCTTGCAGTACGTTGGACCTGAGGTACTGTTAAGTTATAACGACGTCAGCTACTTTTTTACATCACAATGCAATGGCCCTCGTTGTGCGAAACCCTCAAGACGACATTATCCCTTGATTTTCTTTTGTGAAAATCGAATTCAAAATTTCATCTTCGTCTTCCTGTTACATTTCTTGTCACTCCTGCAAGTACGAGACGTGTTTTTTAAGCAAGTACCCGTTTTGAAATTAAAAAAGACGTGCTAAGATATCTCAATAATTTTATTTTTTCATGAAAGCCTGGACCCTTAATCTACTTTTCTACATTATTTCCGTCAATAATGGAGCACTTGTCATAACGTTGTACCAGTTTTTGGGTACCCTCCTCATAGAAGTCTACCGCCTGACTTGCTAACCACCGCATCACCACTGTTCTGACTTCGTCATCGTCCTGAAGACGCTGACCGCCCAGGTGTTTCTTCAAGTGCAGGAACAAATGGTAGTCCACTGGGCGCAAGATCGGGGCTGTACGGAAGGGTGATCTAGAGTTTCCCATTGAAAAGATGTGATGAGATCTTTGGTCTGATTCGCCACATGCGGACGGGCATTGTCTTGCAGCAAAACGATGCCCTTGCTCAACTTCCATGGACTGTTGCTTTGATTCTGGTGTGACGTAGGCCACCCATGTTTCATCGCCCGTAACAATTTGGCTTAAGAAATCATCACCGTCGTTGTACCACTCAAGGTAAGTCAATGCACTGTCTAAACGTTCGGCTTTGTGCACATCCGTCAACATTTTCTGTACTCAACGTACGCACAATTTTCGGTAATTCAAGTGCTCAGTCACAATGCCATACAAAACACTACGAGAAACATTAGGAA
This sequence comes from Schistocerca serialis cubense, assembly GCF_023864345.2. Taxonomy (NCBI): domain Eukaryota; kingdom Metazoa; phylum Arthropoda; class Insecta; order Orthoptera; family Acrididae; genus Schistocerca; species Schistocerca serialis. The sequence continues at coordinate 751,487,554 of NC_064638.1, forward strand.
AGTCATCCCACAAGGAGGAAATCGTAATGCGTCTGTTTTCTCTCACCTTATTGTCCACTTCCTGCGCCAAACTTTCATTAACGACTGAAGGACGCCCACGCCGTTATTCATCATGCACATTTGTGCGGCCATCTTTAAATGCTCTCACGCACTTTCTTACCGTCCCATCATTCATAATGTTTTCTCCGTAAACTGCACAGATCTCACGATGAATATCGATCGCTTTTAGGCCTTTACCACTAAGAAATCTCATAACAGCCCGTACTTCACAGTCGGCGGGACTCACAATTATCGAAGACATCTTAAACACTCAGTACACAACGTAAACAAGGAAGAATCAGACTGTAGTGCCGTCAGTGCATCGATTAAAGTACAGGCTTTCATGTAAAAACAAAATTATTTAGATATCTTAGTACGTCTTTTTTTAATTTCAAAACGGTACTTACTTAAAAAACACGCCTCGTGTCTGACGACATTAACATACGCTCATGTGCCACAACATTATGACCACTGACCTAGTATCGACATAACCCGTCCAGGAGATGGGAACGTCACCTGGCGAGTAGTCACTGCTGGTCAAATACACGCACGGTGCATGTGGCACCAGTGAACATGCTGCCGGTGTACAGAATGGGGAAGATGCGGAATCTATCTGAGTCTGACCAAGGGCACATTTCGATGTCCCGGAGGATCGGCACAAGCATTTCGGAAACTGCACGGCTTGTCGGCTGTTCGAGAGGGGCTCTGGTGATTTCAACACGTGGCGAAACCAAGGTGAAACCATTTGCACAAGTTGTGGGATTGAGCGGCCTCCCCTCATTACAGATACCGGACGTCATAGGCTGGGCAGACTGGTAAAACAAGGCAGGCGCGAACTGTGATGGAACTTTAATGCTGGGCAGAGTACAAGTGCGTCTGAACACACAGTGCTCCAAACACTCCTAATGTCTGGCCTCTGCAGCCGACGAGCCATACTTGTGCCAATATGAACACCAACGACATAGGCAACTACGACTGAAATGGACATGTGACCATCGGCACTGGACGTTGGCACTGAATCAGAGCATTGCATGGTCTGATTAATCCCGATGCCTTCTTCACCCTGCAGTTGGGGGGTGCGAATCCGTCGTCTCAGCTCCTTGAAACCCGTATTGCAGGACGAAGACAAGCTATCGGTGGCTCCATTTATGCTCAGGGGAACTTTCGCGTGGGCATCCATTGGCCCAGTGGAGCTGGTACAAGGCACCATGGCGCCAAGGAGTATCGTACAAACAGCAGTGGTATTTTTAGGTAAGACAATGCGCCATGATACAGGGCCACTAGTGTGTTTGTGTTCTAGGAACGCAATGGCGAATTTCAGTTGATTTGCTGCCTCCCCCCTCCCCCCCCCCCCCCCCCCCCCCCAATTCGCCAGATCTGAACCCAATACGAGGTGCATTCAAGTTCTAAGGCCTCCGATTTTTTTTTCTAATTAACTGCTCACCCGAAATCGATGTAACTGGCGTTACTTCTCGACGTAATCGCCCTGCAGACGTACACATTTTTCACAACGCTGACGCTATGATTCCATGGCAGCGGCGCAGGCTTCTTTGGGAGTCTGTTTTGACCACTGGAAAATCGCTGAGGCAATAGCAGCACGGCTGGCGAATTTGCGGCCACGGAGAGTGTCTTTCATTGTTGGAAAAAGCCAAAAGTCACTAGGAGCCAGGTCAGGTGAGTAGGGAGCATGGGGAATCACTTCAAAGTTGTTATCACGAAGAAACTGTTGCGTAACGTTAGCTCGATGTGCGGGTGCGTTGTCTTGGTGAAACAGCACACGCGCAGCCCTTCCCGGACGTTTTTGTTGCAGTGCAGGAAGGAATTTGTTCTTCAAAACATTTTCGTAGGATGCACCTGTTACCGTAGTACCCTTTGCAACGCAATGGGTAAGGATTACGCCCTCGCTGTCCCCGAACATGGACACCTTCATTTTTTCAGCACTGCCGGTTACCCGAAATTTTTTTGGTGGCGGTGAATCTGTGTGCTTCCATTGAGCTGACTGGCGCTTTGTTTCTGGATTGAAAAATGGCATCCACGTCTCATCCATTGTCACAACAGACGAAAAGAAAGTCCCATTCATGCTGTCGTTGCGCGTCAACATTGCTTGGCAACATGCCACACGGACAGCCATGTGGTCGTCCGTCAGCATTCGTGGCACCCACCTGGATGACACTTTTCGCATTTTCAGGTTGTCATGCAGGATTGTGTGCACAGAACCCACAGAAATGCCAACTCTGAAGGCGATCTGTTCAACAGTCATTCGGCGATCCCCCAAAACAATTCTCTCCACTTTCTCGATCATGTCGTCAGACCGGCTTGTGCGAGCCCGAGGTTGTTTCAGTTTGTTGTCACACGATGTTCTGCCGTCATTAAACTGTCGCACCCACGAACGCACTTTCGACACATCTATAACTCCATCACCACATGTCTCCTTCAACTGTCGATGAATTTCAATTGGTTTCACACCACGCAAATTCAGAAAACGAATGATTGCACGCTGTACAAGTAAGGAAAACGTCGCCATTTTAAGTATTTAAAACAGTTATCATTCTCGGCGCTGGCGGTAAAATTCCATCTGCCGTACGGTGCTGTCATCTATGGGACGTATTGTCAATGAACGCGGCCTGATTTTAAAACAATGCGCGTGTTTCTATCTCTTTCCAGTCCGGAGAAAAAAAATCGGAGGCCTTATAACTTGAATGCACCTCGTAGAACACATCTGGGATGTGATTAAATGTGGCGTCAGAGAGCATCGCCTCTTGCCCCGGAATTTATTCCCGTAAGATGACTTGTGTGTTCAGATGTGGTGGAAGCTCCTTCCAGGGACCTACCAAGGCCTCATTGCTTCCATGCCATGACACATCGCTGCTGTTATCCGTGCCAAGGTGGACATACTGCTATTAGTTAGGTGGTCATAATGTCCTGGTTGATCAGTGTCAGACTAGAAATTCTTCATATTATGAGCAAGGTTGTAACAGACATCCGTAACCCGGAGTTATTCATTGGGTTGTTTGAGGGAAGAGACCAAACAGCTAGGTTATCGGTCTCATCGGATTAGGGGAGGATGGGAAAGGAAGTCGGCCGTGCCCTTTCAAAGGAACCATCCCAGCATTTGCCTGGAGCGATGTAGGGAAATCACGGAAAACCTAAATCAGGATGGCCGGACGCGGGATTGAACCGTCGTCCTCCCGAATGCCCGAAGTTATTCATCTGCAGATTGCGTACTCATAAAAGATGTAAAATCTTGCAACTCCATATCACAAGAGTCCGATCTCAGAGAGCATTCATTATGTAGAAATCTAAAAATCAGTGGCAGTTTGAACTTAGCTCGTTGTTCCTAGGATTAACTATCATAATTTTACAAACATAGCTCCAGTATTATATGCGTAGTCTTGAGCGAAGTCATCAGTAGAATTATTATTACGACAATAAAACTTGCAGATATCTTCTGCTCAAGCTGTGTTCGCCTACACTCATCCTCATCCGGTCTGCCTAGTTTTTACCATACTGCTTAATACACTACTGGCCATTAAAATTGCTACGCCACCAACATGACGTGCTACAGACGCGAAATTTAACCGACAGGAAGAAGCTGTTGTGATATGCAAATGATTAGCTTTTCAGAGCATTCAAACAAGGCTGGCGCCGTTGGCGACACTTACAACGTGCTGACATGAGGAAAGTTTCCAACCGAGTTCTCATAAACAAACAGCAGTTGACCGGCGTTGCCTGGTGAAACGTTGTTGTGATGCCTCGTGTAAGGAGCAGAAATGCGTACCATCAAGTTTCCGACTTTGATAAAGGTCGGATTGTAGCCTATCGCGATTGTGGTTTATCGTATCGCGACATTGCTGGTCGCGTTGGTTGAGATCCAATGACTGTTAGCAAAATATGGAATCGGTGGGTTCAGGAGAGTAATACGGAGCGCCGTGCTTGATCCCAACGGCCTCGTATCACTACCAGTCGAGATGATAGGCATCTTATCCGCATGGCTGTAACGGATCGTGCAGTCACGTCTCGATCCCTGAGTCAACAGATGGGGACGTTTGCAAGACAACGACCATCTGCACGAACAGCTCGACGACGTTAGCAGCAGAATGGTCTGTCAGCTCGGAGAACATGGCTGCGGTTACCCTTGACGCTGCATCACAGACAGGAGCGCCTGAGATGGTGTACTCAACAATGAACCTGGGTGCACGAATGGCAAAACGTGATTTTTTCGGATGAATCCAGGTTCTGTTTACAGCATCATCATGGTCGCATCCGTGTTTGGCGACATCGCGTTGAACGCTTATTGGAAGCGTGTATTCGTCATCGCCATACTGGCGTATCACCGGGCGTGATGGTATGGGGTGCCATTGGTTACACGTGTCGGTCACCTCTTGTTCGCATTGACGGCACTTTGAACAGTGGACATTACATTTCAGATGTGTTACGATCCGTGGCTCTACCCTTCATTCAATCCCTGCGAAATCCTACATTTCAGCAGGATAATGCACGACCGCATGTTGTAGGTCCTGTACAGAAAATGTTCGACTGCTACCCTGGCCAGCACATTCTCCAGATCTGTCACCAATTGAAAACGTCTGGTCAATGGTGGCCGAGCAACTGGCTCGTCACAATACTCCTGTCACTACTCTTGATGAACTGTGGTATTGTGTTGAAGCTGCATGGGCAATTGTACATGTACGCGCCATCCAAGCTCTGTTTGACTCAATGCCCAGGAGTATCAAAGCCTTTATTACGGCCAGAGGTGATTGTTCTGGGTACTGATTTCTCAGGATCTATGCACCCAAATTGCGTGAAAATGTAATCACATGTCAGTTCTAGTATAATATATTTGTCCAATGAATATTCGTGTATCATTTGCATTTCTTCTTGGTGCAGCAATTTTAATGGCCGGTAGTGTATTACTTGTCAGATGGAAAATTTCTTCCTCCTTTCTTCTACTATGACGTTCACCATTTGAAAACTTTCACTACATTTCATTCTATCACTTATAATTTCCGTCTTAGCTTCACTTATACACTGCCCGACGAGAAATGTGAAGTCCCCAGAAGACATGGCCGAATACCAATCTAATTTCAAACACGTAAACACAACCAGCGTGTACATAAATGATTATACTTGCAGTTCTCTGTGACAGGTGAACTGCTATCAAAGTGCATTAATGTTATTCGTGTTTCGTATTGTTACCAAGCCTGGCAGCATATGTAAGGGGCATAACAGCTTCAAACGTGAAGGACACGGAGATGTCACGTATTCTTGTGAGACCTCCTCAGCAGCACCTGACAGAGTTTGGAAGGATCTTCACTGTAGGTCTCCATTGGTCGAATGATAGAATCATACAACATCAAGATCTGTGATGCATGTGTACGGCATAGGAACGAGAGGGCACACTCACTCGTTGTGAAGGTTTCAGTGTGCTACGTATTGTGCACGTAGCAAAATGGTTCAAATGGTTCAAATGGCTCTGAGCACTATGGGACTTAACATCTGCGGTCATCAGTCTCCTAGAACTTAGAACTACTTACACTTGACTAGCCTAAGGACAACACACACATCCATGCCCGAGGCAGGATTCGAACCTGCGACCGTAGTGGTTCCGGACTGAAGCGACTAGAACCGCTCGGCCACCGCGGCCGGCTGCACCTATAACTTCGTAACCCATTCACATCTGCAACTGTCAGCCAACAACAAGTAACGGAATCATTCTGTCTTCCGGCAGCTTGAGTCAGAATCCAGCAGCAGCCCAACTACGATATTACTGTTCCGTGCGTAGGCGGCCGTGAATACCGCAACACAGTTGGCTGCGCCTGGATTGGTGCCATGACCAGAAAGCATGGGCTGCTGACGAATAGTGCCGCACTGTGTTCAGTTGTGAATCACGGTTCTGCATTACCTTGGTAGACGAGTATGGCGGTAATCTGGAGAGAAGGCCCATTCTTACAATGTTTTGTCGTGGCCAGCGGTGTTACTCTTGGTGTTATGATGTGGAGAGGCATCGGGTGTAAATTCAGGTCGCAGACGGTTGTGATCGAGAGAACACTGACGGCACAATGGTATGTCATGGACATCCTGTGTTTTCACGTGTTACCTCATATGCCAGGTAACATCCTGCAACAGGGCAGTCCGTGTCAACACATGAACTACTCTCTGCAGCCTGTCTGTGTGATGTTGTTCACTTGTGGCCAGCAAGATCGCTAGATCTGTACCGCATAGAACACATGCTGCACTAGCTAGAATATCAGCTCCATCTCACACCCAGTATTGAGGTTATTACTAACACTTCCAGACTTTACCTAATGATCACTGCTAGTGTAATTGATCTTATAACCAAGTGTTCTACTCTAACGTCTGTAATTTCTGTAGGTGTGAGACAATAATGTTGAATAATGTTTATTCAAGAAAGGACTGAGAGTACCCTTATCGAATGCAGTAAAGTTACACTACTCGTCATTAAAATTGCTATACCAAGAAGAAATGCAGATGATAAACGGGTTTCATTGGACAAATATATTATACTAGAACAGACATGTGATTACCTTTTCACGCAATTTGAGTGCATAGATCCTGAGCAATCAGTACCCAAAACAACCACCTCTGGCCGTAATAACGGCCTTGATAAGCCTCGGCATTGAGTCGAACAGAGCTTGGATGGCGTGTAGAGGTACAGCTGCCCATGCAGCTTCAACACGATACCACAGTTCATCAACAGTATTGTGACTGGCGTATCGTGACGAACCAGTTGCTCGGCAACTATTGACCAGACGTTTCCAGTTGGTGAGAGATCTGGAGAATCTGCTGCCCAGGGCAGCAGTCGAACATTTTCTGTATCCAGAAAGGCCCGTACAGGACCTGCAACGTGCGGCCGTGCATTATCCTGCTGAAATGTAGGGTTTCGCAGGGATCGAATGAAGGATAGAGACACGGGTCGTAACACATCTGAAATGTAACGTCCACTGTTCAAAGTGCCGTCAATGCGAACAAGAGGTGACCGAGACGTGTAACCAATGGCACCCCACACCATCACGCCCGGTGATACGCCAGTATGGCGATGACGAATACACGCTTCCAATGTGAGTTCATCGCGATGTCGCCAAACACGGATGCAACCGTCATGATGCTGTGCACAGCACCTGGATTCATCCGAAAAAATGACGTTTTGCCATTCGTTGACCCAGGTTTGTCGTTGAGTACACCATCGCAGGCGCTCCTGTCTGTGATGCAGCGTCAAGGGTAACCGCAGCCATGGTCTTCGAGCTGATAGTCCATGCTGCTGCAAACGTCGTAGAGCAGTTCGTGCAAATGGTTGTTGTCTTGCAAACGTCCCCATTAGTTGACTCAGGGATCGAGACGTGGCTGCACGATCCGTTACAGCCATGCGGATAACATGCCTGTCATCTCGACTGCTAGCGATACGAGGCCGTTGGGATCCAGCACGGAGCTCCGTATTACCCTTCTGAACGCACCGATTCCATATTCTGCTAACAGTCATTGGATCTCGACCAACGCAAGCAGCAATGTCGCGATACGATAAACCGCAATCGCGATGGGCTACAATCTGATCTTTACCAAAGTCGGAAACTTGATGGTACGCATTTCTGCTCCTTACACGAGGCATCACAATAACTTTTCACGAGGTAACGCCGCTCAACTGCTGTTTGTGTATGAGAAATCGGTTAGAAACTTTTCTCATGTCAGCACGTTGTAGGTGTCGCCACCGGCGCCAACCTTGTGTGAATGCTCTGAAAAGCTAATCATTTGCATATCACAGTATCTTCTTCCTGTCAGTTAAATTTCGAGTCTGTAGCACGTCATCTTCGTGGTGTCGCAATTTTAATGGCTAGTAGTGGACATTGAGAGCATTACGAGAATAGCAGCAAAATTCCTAAACTAAATAGTCATCAAAGATAGTAAAAAATAAGTCCATTTCGTAATTACAATACGCGAAATATTAACCAGCGCAAAACAGTTCAGAGTTCAAAATGATGATTTACAAATTAGCATACATGAAACGAAAAATAGTAACTCATAGTTTGTTTATCCCCAGTTCTGCAATACAAGGGGAAACTGTTAAAATACTATTCTGGGACACATTCAGACCTCTCGAAACTTGAAGTCCCTTCAGAAGATAAGGTATGGTAGCAGGCGTTCACTAGCCGGAATCAATCATCTACACGATCGAATACCACTCATTACCACAGCCGAGCTTGCTTCTAACAGTACAAACATGAAAGTGCTCCCATCAGCTCTTCACTTGTAAAAGTACCAGTCTCCACTTGACTCGAATAGTGTTACTCTGTTGTCTGCTTTTCCTTTGGCTAAAGGGCATCCCTGCCAAAATTACACCGTTCTTACGTTATACAGACATGATCAGACTCATCTTGATTACTTCTCCGCCTAAACTAGCATATTACAACAATATTTAAGTAAAGAAATGTTGTAAACATTCAGTCATGTTAAGACCTTTCCCAATGAATACAAACAAACGCTCTTTCATAAATAAACAAGCTAGCATTCTTGTGCAAGTGCAGTCACATTAGACAACAAATTGTCGTTAGTATTGTTTAAACAGTTATTTACACCTTCTTGATAGCTCTGTCTTTTGGTTCTCTTTTCAACTACAGTGTCCGCTAACAAATATGATTGACCACTTTTAAAATAAGACAGCGTTTTAATAGCACTTGCAGTCAACATTTGAATAAATTTACTGGCAAAATGATAAACTGTACTTATTTTCTGTGTGACTGTGGAGAATAAGATGTTCTGACAAACATTTGTGTAATAAAAATGATATAAAAGACGTCATAAGTCGATATATAAAATGGCGTTCGGGGATGATAGCTGTCATGCAATGTTATCATCTGAAGTATCGCTAGTTAAAATCGCATGAAGCGTTTAAAAGTTGTTAATTCAGAGGTTCACTGTGAAAATATTTAGTCACCGTAAACCATTAACCTTTGTTGTTTAAAGATATTGAAAATATTATTGTCACTGGATGTGTCTCAGTTTGCTGAGATTGCAGAATTATTCACATTTGCTTTAATACTTATCTGTAAATTATTATAGATTCTTGAATCAACTTTTCCACTTGTCTGACACTGCGCCATTTCTCGGAGCATTGTCTGTTCTCTCGAGCACTGAAATTCCCCGTACTGGGATTTATCCATTACGGGCCACGCACTCCTTGTCTCTACTCGTGAGCTCACCTGGAATGCTGGAGTGGTCGGGTGACGTCCTCGTCCCGTCGACTCATATCCAACCATGCAAGCAAGTTCAGTTCTCCTCCTCAACGGACGAATAACTCTCCTACATACGTGTAACCTTACAACTTACAGCGGATGTTGGCGAGATTGTCTCACGAGGGGATAAAATGGCTTTATCACAACCTGTCGCATCCCAAACGTGACTATAGCCTGAGACTGGATGACAGGATTCATGAGAAGGGAATTAGCCTGTTGGCCTATGTGAGAAGGTGTCTCGATCTAGACGTAATACTAAATCCCTTATTACAAAAGGTAGGAACTGGAAAGGGACTTGAACTAACATCAACTATAAATGTTTTGCAACTTATAAATTTATTCAGAAGACTGTTTCAGTTCTTTCATTACTTCCTTGAAGGAGTTGTCCGGCAAAGAGGCAAAGTCTTAGTATAGAGACGGTGACTGGCTAGCACCGTCCCTTCTGATTTGAAATGGGATTGTCAATATTAACTGAGACCGCACCCACTAAATGACACACAGAATTCACCAGCTATTCGCCTATGATTTCATTAACTGCACTGACGCTTCTGCAGCTACTTTTGCGTAGCCCTGCCTCGCTATAGATCTCTGATGTACGGTTTCAATAAGAGCATTTCATTAGTTAATACACCAAGGTATGCCAGCCATTTCTAGCTGCCTGGCTTCCTGTTATCATAGATTTAACCGTGCACTACTGACTTAAATACTTCTGTTTTCTAAGCATGTCCATTTTGATCCGCCACTGGCTTATCAGATTTCTAATTGTTCACATGTTGTTTTCTTGGTTTCAGTAGAAGATAAACCCAATAATTTGCAGTTGTACATTGCAAATGCTCTGGTTCCATATTGATGCCTATGGAAGATCCACTATGTTATAAAGCAACGGGGAGACCACTGCATTTTACGCTTTTCCTACTGTTCGTTAGACTGCATCTTTGCTAGTCTATTGGATACTACTTCGTTAATCAGCTTCGAAATGAGATACAGTGGGCCATGTGTTACATTGAGTAATTAATTGTTCTAATAAACTTCGTGAAAGGCCGCTTCAGTGGCCCAATTCTCTGTCGACATATATTCCCTTCGGTTTCCTTGTTCAGGAATGATGCTGATTCACAGTAGGCATATAGTGCCGAGGTATTTCAGCCAAAACTCTCTTGCTCGTTCGCTGGAACGTGGAAAGATTCTTATACCAAGAACGCTGGGAGTTGAAAAAATCACGTCTTGCGTAGACTGTGGAGCGTACTTCGTAAAATTTCTGATAAAATTCAGTTTCCTTCAAGATGATCATGCCACAATGCTAGACATCAGGGCTCAAATAGCAGTGGAAACTTGATTTAGCATCTCAGTTCCACAGTCGGTTTCGTACTTGGGTCTCGGATGGGAGCGTAGTTGTCTCCTTCTGCTAGACCATATTCAAATCTGAATGATATTCTAGTCAATATTAAGAATTTCACGTCCCGTCGAAGGAACATTGAACATTTTCAGATAAAATAATAGGTTTCGAAAACGCACTTTGCAGTAATTGGAACGCTCCGCAGGACAGTGGAAATGCAAACACTTCCCACTTACGAGCAATTTGTACTTTCGTTCCATTCCCTAGTTCTCTCGCGAGCAACGGACAAGAACTAATTGGCCTAAGGTTGCCAACCAGAGCAAGCTTAACGTTTTAAGTAAGTCGGTTACGTAAACGGAGTTTTTGCTTTCTATATAAAGGAGTTTAGATAACATCTAATTCGTCTGCATCGTCGCTGCAACTTTTAGCATCGTACATACAACCGGCTTCTTTAAAAAAAAGTGAATGTGATTCAGTAACTAGATATATTCGCAATAAGCACGACTACTACAGCATCTCCGAAGCCAACCAGCCGCATATCGCCGTGGCTGGGACGATGGATTCCCATTCTGGTGGAGTATGGTGCAAATCCCAATCGGCCCATCCTGCTTTCAGAATTTCACAATTGCCTTACATCGTTTCGGACGAATGCTGGTTTATTTTTTCACAAAAGGCCATAGGTGGCATCCTGCCTCCTTAAAAAATGGTAACATAGGCCTATATACACCTACTAATAATTTCAAGCTACTGTTACATTCCTATTGCAAATACAATAGACTGGCAATCTTAGTAATTCATCCTAGGAACTCACGACGTACTTACGAATTGCATCCTAGTCGTTCAAGCTGATGTTCCACGATGTATTGAGTGGCCCTGCCTCTGTCCAGCACTCAAGATAATAGTCTGTTTGCTTTACACGTTACGCATACTGCTCACTTTTGATGAATTACTACTTTGTGTACTTTAGCTTCGTTGTCCTAGAAGATACGTACCTGAGTCAACAAGGCGTAAAAGGATGCAAAACAAGTAGGCGCGCTGTCCCAGTCAACGCAATGAAAGATAGTTACTGTTTTCTTTTCTATCAGTGTGTGTTGACACGATATCATCCTGCAGTCCAGCTGTAAATCAAGGAATGATAGTGATTCAGTTACTGTGTCATTAAGAATGTGTCGTTCTGACTTTGGCTCACTGACGGTCTCCTACCTCAAGTGCGAAACTTGTGTCTAACGTATACCTGTGTGTAGATTAGAGTCTTTTACTTAATGGATAGTGTACCTAGGAAGATAGATGTTTCTTGGTCGGTGCGTCACTCTAGTAACAGATTTTTTAATCACATGAAGAAATGCGCTCAAGAGACCGTCATTTTTTACTATTTTTGTTGTTGTTAGACAGGTTGCGTTTTAAAAAATGGTGCAAATGGCTCTGAGAACTATGGGACTTAACATCTGAGGTCATCAATCCCCTAGAATTTAGAACTACGGTCGCGCGGTTCCAGACTGCAGCACCTAGAACCGCTCGGCCATATTGGCCGGCTGGTTGCGTTTTGCGCGGCATATGCAAATGTTTCACATTATTTACACTGCTGGGCATTAAAATTGCTACACCACGAAGATGACGTGCTACAGACGCGAAATTTAACCGACAGGAAGAAGATGCTGCGATATGCAAATGATTAGCTTTTCAGAGTATTCACACAAGGTTAGCGCCGGTGGCGACACCTACAACGTGCTGACATGAGAAAAGTTTCCAACCGATTTCTCATACACGAACAGCAGTTGACCGGCGTTGCCTTGTGAAACGTTGTTGTGATGCCTCGTGTAAGGAGCAGAAATGCGTGCCATCACGTTTGGGACTTTGATAAAGGTCGGATTGTAGCCTATCGGCATTGCGGCTTATCGTATAGCGACACTGCTGCTCGCGTTGGTTGAGATCCAATGACTGTTAGCAGAATATGGAATCAGTGGGTTCAGGAGGGTAATACGGAACGCCTTGCTGGATCCCAACGGCCTCGTATCACTAGCAGTCAAGGTGACAGGCATCTTATCCGCATGGCTGTAACGGATCGTGCAGTCACGTCTCGATCCCTGAGTCAACAGATGGGGGCGTTTGCAAGACAACGACCATCTGCACGAACAGTTCGACGACGTTAGCAGCAGAATGGTCTATCAGCTCGGAGACCATGGCTTCGGTTACCCTTGACGGAGACAGGAGCGCCTGAGGTGGTGTACTCAACAACGAACCTGGGTGCACGAATGGCAAAACGTCATTTTTTCGGATGAATCCAGGTGCTGTGTACAGCATCATGATGGTCGCATCCGTGTTTGGCGACATCGCGATGAACGCACATTGGTAGCGTGTATTCGTCATCGCCATACTGGTGTATCACCGGACGTGATGGTATGGGGTGCCATTGGTTACACGTCTCGGTCACCTCTTTTTCGCACTGACGGCACTTTGAACAGTGGACATTACATTTCAGATGTGTTACGACCCGTGGCTCTACCCTTCATTCATCTCTGCGAAACCCTATATTTCAGCAGTATGATGCACGACCGCATGTTGCAGGTCCTGTACGGGTCCTTCTGGATACAGAAAATGTTAAACTGCTGCCCTGGCCAGCATTTTCTCCAGATCTCTCACCAATTGAAAACGTCTCGTCAATGGTGGCCAAGCAACTGGGTCGTCACAATACGCCTGTTACTGCTCTTGATGAACTGTGGTATCGTGTTGAAGCTGCATGTGCAGCTGTACCTGTGCACGCCATCCAAGCTCTGTTTGACTCAATGCCCAGGCGAATCAAGGCCGTTATTACGGCCAGAGGTGGTTGTTCTGGGTACTGATTTCTCAGGATCTATGCACCCAAATTGCGTGATAATGTAATTACATGTCAGTTCTAGTATAATATATTTGTCCAAAGAATACCCTTGCATTTCATCTTGGTGTAGCAATTTTAATGGCCAGTAGTGTACATTTAAGTGCTGTATAATACTTTAGATACAGATTATGGTCCGGCCGTTGTGGCCGAGCGATTCTAGGTGCTTCAGTCCGGAGCCGCGCTGCTGCTACGGTCGCAGGTTCGAATCCTGCCTCGGGCATAATTGTTGTGATGTCCTTAGGTTAGTTAGGATTAAGGTGTTCTACGTCTAGGGGACTGATGACCTCAGATGTTAAGTCCCATAGTGCTCAGAGCCATTAGAACCATTTGAACAGATTATGGCGAGTAGAATGCTATATATCTCGTCCGACGTAGTGCAGCGGCTTGACGTGGCATGGACCCAACAAGTCACTGGAAGTCCTCTGAAGAAGTATTGAGCCGTGCTGCCTCTATAGCTTTCCATAATTGCGAAAGTGCTGCCTGTGCAGGCTTTTGTGCACGACCTCACCTCTTGAGTATGCCCCACAAATGTTCGACAGGACTCACGTCGGGCGATCAGAATGACCAAATCACTCGCTGGAATTGACCAGAACCTTGTTCAAACCAATCGCAAACAACTGTGGCCCCGTGACATGACATCGCTGTTTGGGAACATGAAGTTATGACTAGCTGCATATGGGCTCCAAGTAGCCGAACATAACCATTTCCAGTCAATGATCGATTCAGTTGAATCACAATCCATTTCATGTAAACCCACCCCACACCATTATGGAGCCACCACCAGCCTGTACAGTGCCTTGTTTACAACTTCGGTCCATGGGCTCGTGGGGTATGCGCCACACTCTAACACTACCATCAGCTCTTATCAACTGAAATCTGGACTCATCTGACCATTCCACGGTTTTCCAGGCTTCTAGGTCCAACCGATATTGTCACAAGTCCAGGAGGGGCGCTTCAGGTGATGTAGTGCTGTTAGCAAAGGCACTCGCTTAGGGTCGTCTGCTGCCGTAGCCCATTAACGTTAAATTTCACTGCACTGTCCTGAAAGATACATTCGTCATACGTCCCGCATTGATTTCTTCAGTTATTCCAAGCAGTGTTACTGATCTGTTAGCACTGACAACTCTACACATACACGTCTGCTCTCTGTCGTTAAGTGAAGGCCGTTGGCCAAAGCGTTGTCCCTGCTGAGAGGTGATACCTGAAATTTGGTATTTTCGGCACACTCTTGACGCTGTGGATCTAGGAATATTGAATTCCTTCAGATTTCCGAAATGGATTTTCCCGTACTTCCAGCTCCAACTATCATTCTGTGTTCAAAGTTTAATTCCGATCGGCGGCCATAATCACTCCAGAAACATGAATCACCTGAACAGAGATGGTAGCTCCGCCAATGCATGTGGAAAGCGTAGTATATCGTTAGCAAGGCCTGTTCTGTTGATGGTGCGAATGGAGCAGTCTACTCCCTGTAGAATCTCTGGAACAGTTCAGAAGCAAATGCCACGAAGTTGTTCCTTCATCTTCGGAATCAAATCAAAGTCACAAGGACGTAAGTCCGGGGAGTATGGTGGATGGTACAGTACTTCCCAGTCCCATCGACCGAACAGAGTGGCCACAGCCTGCGCTGTATGCGCCCGCGCGTTATCGTGCAAAATGATGGATGGGTTGCGCAGAAAGTGTCGCCGCTTCTTTCGCAAAGCTGGTTGCAGGTGAGGCTCCAAAAACGAACAGTAATACTGTGCATTGATGGTCTGCCGTGGAGGAACGTAATGCGTTAGGATAACACCATCACAGTCGTACACGAGAATCACCATAACTTTAGACCGCTCCATTCGCATCATCAACAGAACAGGCTCTGGTAGCGGTAAACTACGCCTTCCACGTCGGTGGCAACGGGTTCTACTCAACGCTGGTGACTACTTTGAAGGACAGTAACACATGCAAACATGTAACTCTTTTGTATCGGCTGTGTATAAATAGTTGCCACTATTTAAGTTCCAACCCTCGTATTAAAATGGTGTTTGTGTCAGATGGCATTATGTCACAACCACACTTATAGAGCTACATGACACTGAAACTGATATGGGCTATAGCACTCCGGAAGATCCATAGTACCTTTATGCACTCAAATGTGAAGAAAGACGGATAAATATTTTATTTTTTAGTGATAGCTACGTAGGGAAATTTGAGTCTGTGTTACACTGTAATTCAGAGCATCTGATTAAGTACAAAGAACGCAGTTAACAGTGTAAGCTAAAGCACGTGTTAAGCTGTGTCAACATAATACAGAACAAGCACAAAATTGTTACGTAACAATCACCCTGGATAAAAACAGTTTCAAAGGGCTTACATTAAGTACTTGGAAAAAGCGTCACTGACTTCTACATTTCTCCAATGCTCACTTGTCAGTACTGCTACACGTATTGACTATTGACTCGTATGTACACTACGTTATCAAAAGTATCCGGACACCCCAAAAACATACATTTTTCATATTAGGTGCATTGCGCTGCCACCTACTGCCAGGTACTCCCTATCAGCGACCTCAGTAGTCATTAGACATCGCGAGAGTGCAGAGTGGGACGCTCCGCGGAACTCACGCAGTTTGACCGTGGTCAGGTGATTGAGTGGCACTTGTGACATACGTGTGTACGCGAAATTTCGACACTCCTAAACATCCCTCGGTCTACTGTTTCCGATGTGATAGTGAAGTGGAAACTTGAAGGGACACATACAGCTCAAAAGCGTACAGGCCGACCTCGTCTGTTGACTGACAGAGACCGCCGACAGTAGAAGAGGATCGTAATGTGTAATAGGCAGACATCTATCCATACCATCACACAATAATTCAAAACTGCATCAGGATCCACTGCAAGTTCTATGACAGTTAGACGTGAGGTGAGAAAACTTGGATTTCATGGTCGAGCGGCAGCTCATAAGTCACACATCACGCCGGTAAACGCCAAACGAGGCCTTCCTTGGCGTAAGGAGCGTAAACATTGGACGATTGAACAGTAGAAAAACGTTGTGTGGAGTGACAAATCACGGCACACAATGTGACGATCCGATGGCAGGGTGTGGGTATGGCGATTGCCCGGTGAACGTAGTGTAGCGTGCGTAGTGCCAACAGTAAAATTCGGAGGCGGTGGTGTTATGGTGTGGTCGTGTTTTTCACGCAGTGGGCTTACGCCCCTTGTTGTTTTGCATGACACTATCACAGCAAAGGCCTACATTGATTTTTAAGCACCTTCTTGCGTCCCGCTGTTGAAGAGCAATTCGGCGATGGCGATTGCATCTTTCAACACAATCGAGTACCTCTTCATAATGCACGCCCTGTGGCGGAGTGTTTACACGACAATAACATCCCCGTAATGGACTGGCCTTCACAGAGTCCTGAACTGAATTCTAGCAACTGATTGAACGTATGGCTGCGAGAGTGGAAGCTGTCACCAAGGCCACGAGTGGGCTGAATTCCAGCATTACCGACGGAGGTCGCCACGAACTTATTAGTCATTTTCAGCCAGATTTCTGGATACTTTCGATCACATAGTGTATATTGTATTGCTGTGGGCTTTAAAGAAGCAGAAAAATTCATCTATTGTTCCAGATATAAATGAGAAGTAAGAGTTATTTGACGCAGAATATTCCGTTCATTAGAGCCTGAAGAAAGCGAGTTTAATAATTAATGAACTAGTAAAGGGTTTCCTACTACATCTTAAGGATATCGGTTGGATTTACCAGAATCACAGGAAGCGAAACCGTACGATAAACTCAGTTTCGGTGCGGGAAATAATGGGCTGAGACCACTGTCGTATATATCTCCCTGCATTAACCAAATGAAATCAAGAATGATACAGTCGGCAAGTGAGGAAAATGAACATTTATAGTCTTGTTTATTTTGCCTACTATTGAATACGAACATATAGGTAGCAATAAATGGGAATATTTGGAAAACTCTACGGTATTACTTAAACATCTGGAATGTATAACCCTTTCAGTGATACATACAGCTAGGATATAAGGGTTCAACTGCGGAAACCCACTGGGCCGCTCTCGTTAAATAACATTAAACAATAAATTTCATTTACTAACAACAATTCTAAGTACGACACACTTTGGTACCTTAAGGGGAGATGGTGGCAGTCTTGCACTGATATTTTTGTAAATCCATATCTTTGCCATTTTTTGTTCAGTATCATCGAAATTTTGCACACTTATGTATAGAGATCTAATATGATTTTAAAAAATTCATAATTTTTAATAACAATGTAATGCAGTGAGATAATTTTGAATTTTTTATTGCATTATTATTTTAAGGTACACTTTTTCATAATTTCGAGGCAAATTTGGCAAATTTTTTTAATTGTAAAATAATCTGCACTAATAGGTGTACAATTAAGTACAGTAACTTTTTGGTAAATTAATGCTATTATTTTCTGTGATATTTTGGATTCGAACATTCTTTACAAGCAAACTTTTCAATATTTTATCAACCACAAAACCATGTATAATATCTCGATTAAAATTTTGTTCCACTTCAATATTACTTCAAAGTAAAAGAACAGGTGTGCCAAATTTCATTGCAATCCTTCCAGTAGTTTCTGATATATGTGTTCCTGAAAGCAGAAAACCTTAAGTTGCAGAAAAATCATTTTAAAATTTGGATGAAATGTAAAAAAAAAAAATCTATCATACCTTAACTAAAACTGCCCATATCCATATTCCATTTCTTCCTCATCATCCTCTACAGCTCTTTTAGCTTCTCTGCTCCTTTGCCTAGCAATTTTTTGTATGTTCTGGACTGATGTCTCCGCCTTCGCAATTCTTTGCTTATCGATGATCTGTAGTATCTGCTCAGTGAAGACTCCAGGTTGAGGATGTGAAGTCTTGCCACATTCCCATCATTAAACACTGCCGCAGCTTCCAAAGCAGAAATCTTCACCACCAAACTGGAAACAAACACAGTCTTCTGACATGTTTTCCAAATAAGAGCATTTAAACTTTCATTTGGGTTCTGTGTTTTCCCATGCAGACATTTTTCTAGCAGTTCTGGTGAAGCCAGTGCTCTAAAAGTTGGTTTAATGGCCATTGAAACCTCATAAGGAAGGTTATTTTTATGGGTATAAGCTTCCCCACTTCCCTTACTTTTAAAAAATTTGCACCATTCATTAGAACAGAGGCCATGTTGAGGTGTAGTGTCAATCGACAAGTAATGAAACCATATGGCCCATACTGCTTTCCTCATACTGTACAAGCTTGTGAGGTTACGTCTAATTGTAGCACCATAATAGACTTGTAGGCTGTCAGTTCTCTTCTTTGATATCTGTTTTTACCTCCCAGTGGCTTCCCATCCTCTACTAGCTTGCCTTTATTGTGTGCAACAAGTCTTTGGAGTCGTCCACCCATCGTCTTCTGAATATGACCTAAGCACTCCAGTTTCTCAATAGTGCAATCTTTTCCATATGGCTGACTTTCAACTACATTCTTGAAAGCACTAGAGTCTCCATCTCCTAAATACTGTACGTATCTTACTCCATAATTTTGCAAAGATCTATGGAAAATTAATTTCATACCTGCAGTTTCCATCCCACCACTGGAACCTGCATAATTTGTGCTACAAACAGTTTTATGGGCTTCTTGCCATTCTGTTTCTTTACCTGCTTCAATATATTTCTTGTGCAAGGAACATGCAGAACAATAATTAGACATCACCTCTAAGTCTAATACTTTTCCAGTGTCGACACTAATGATTGTTGAAATTCCATTCAGTGAAGTATGCCCCCTCTTCATCCAGGAACTGTCACAGGAAACTGCTATATCGTTGCTATTAGTTGCTTCACAATTTTCTTGAATTGCCCCCAGGACTGTCATTTTCATGCTCTCTTCACTTACTTCTGCAACTGCATTGAGGAGAGCATTATTCATTGCAGAAAATTTTAGGGGAGGACCAGGCATGTTCATAATACCACATAAAAGGTTTCCACCATCTCTTCCAATACCTATACATCTTAGTCCATAAGCAAATCTCATATTGGCTTCATAGATTCTATTACTGACCTTTGATGTCTTGAATGGTCTGTCAGCATCACAGTTTTGACAGAAAATGTGCAATGTGCAAACCAAACCTTCTCTCTTTCCATCATCAACCAAATCCACATTTCCTCCACAAATGGAGCACTTGCAGGCTTTTCTAAATGCTTCTGCCACCATTTCCAGATCCACAATTCTGAAACCTGTATTTCTGTCATGATTTGTTTCTTCCAACACAATCCCTGTCCCAAGTTTTATTTTAGATGCAATTGGAGACAACCTAAAGTTTGCATAAGCAGGCCCCACCCTAACCTCAATGTCAGTTTTTCGCTTTATATTGGAAATATGGTACTTACTATATTTTTTAAATGCTTTACCAGGCCTAGGCATTGTAAAAAGGGATCAACAGATTCAACCTTGCACAAAGAATGGCATAATAAATCAAGCGTCACTCGAATTCCACTGAACAGCACAAAACTTGTTTACAACACTCCACAGCCTTCTATACCACACTGATTGAACCAGAAAATGGCTCCACAGCCTTCTTTACAACACTGCTGTTATGTATACAAAAAATCACAGCCTTGTAAAGCTATATTTTCTAGGTTCACAGGCCAAATTCTGCAATAAAATTTTTCCTCCATTTGGTACATTGAAAAGCGGCCTTGGCGCATTACACTGCTTATGGTTTTAATTTTTTGTGCCATTTGTAGTTAGAAATTCAAGGAAAAGATTTGGTATAATAATCTCAATTATATCGGGGTGTGGGTACGTTACAATACACTGGGTGGTCGGAAACAGTTTGGAAAGCTTGTAAGGATGCTGCAAGGGGCGACTGTGCTTGTAACCTCCCCGCAGAAATGTTTAAATTATAAATGAGAATGGAGCCAAATGTAACCTCCCCAAAAAAATTAAAAAAATGATAATTGACCATAAACCTCACAATAATATTGATTAAATAATGAACCATGAATCAAATGTAAGCTCCTAACAGAAATAATAATATCTGGTAAATTTTATAAGGACAACAGCGCTGACCTTTGGCCCTGTATTCTGAATAAAACAAGCAAAAATTCTTACTTCAATAAAAACTGCAATTATATCTGCTCTTAATTATACATTCTTCGACACAGCTTCGTGCAATGCTGCCGTATATATAAATTTTTTGATTCTTGGAGGGAATGCATAGGAAATATTCTTTAAATTGAAATGAATGTTTTTCTTTAAAAGAGTTACTTTATAAAAAAAATTATTATTGGGGCATTTTGAACAAATTAATTACAATTAACATACATTATTAGATATGCGCAATGCTGCTTCTTTACCTTCTACAACAATACTCATCGCCCAGAGTCCTGACCAGAGTCGCGAGCAGAGCACACAGCCGACGCATGCCGACTCCCGCACACTACAACCGTCCACTCGCTACCAAAGCCGACCGACTACTACTGCAGACTGACTACTACTGTATCTGACTGACTACTACTGTCGACTCGCGCAGACTAGCGCAGACTCGCGACAAGCAACAACTAACAATAAACTACTCTCTGGTCAGAGATTCTGTCATGCCTCGCCCATCGCCGGCGAAGCATACGCCTTACATGCTGACGAATAACTGTTAAGAAAAATTTCGATACTTTGCATGTTATTCAGCACTGAAGAGAGACAATCACATCGCCGCGCCCGCAAATTCGGACAGTCTGACAGAGACAGTCGCTAAAATTGTTCTTCGTTTGGTTTCCTCAAACCGGACAAAAGTAGCTTTTGCACATTTAGCTCAAATTTACCACTTCAGAAAATGGCACATTTTAACTAGTAATGAACATTTAAACGAATGGTATTTCACGCACCCAATGTCTGTGCACCACTGCTGCACATTAGCGCGTAAAAGTGCTTGAATTCGCGCTCGCAGCGCCCTGACTGACTAATTTCAACGCTAAATAATTTATAAACTGCGCAACCTATTGAATTTTTTTTCCTTAACAACTGTTTCTCGGCACAACTTCCTCTGCAACACCCTTGCAAGCTTTACAGATCGTTCTGACCGCGCTGTATATCTGCGAATAGAAGATGGAGGAAAATCCACTCTTCATGCCATTATCTCATGTGTTGTGTCGTGATTACGGAGTAAAACGTATGTATATCTGTCTTCGTAGCCTATCATCGATGCTGATACGTTTGGATGTTGATTCGTTCGTATAGATACGGCGCCACCCAACGTCGCCGACGCGGCAGTTGCGCATCCTACATGTGTCAGAGAGAGGGCACGTGCAAGGAAAGAGACGATTTGAAGGCTGTTGCGAAAGGGGGATTTGGCAGTTGTCGCTTTGGAGGACGTCGGGCAAGGAGGTCTGTGAGCAGTAGTGGCCACGTGTACGCTGCCACGCCCATGTTGACGTTAACGAGTATAGACAGGGAGGCTAACAGTCTGGAAGCGGTGAGAGGTGTGCAGAACTTACACGGGAGGACGCGGCATGTTGTTGCTGGCGTGGAAGGTCGCGGTGCGGAGCAAGTGCCGCACCGTGCTGCGAATCCGTGGTGGCAGCCTTCATAACCTCAGTCTGTTCGGATAAATGGCGAGCTTCCCTTTCTAGCTGTTTTAAACTGAGCTTTGTTATGCTGTGGTCAAAGGGGACGCATTGATTGTGCATTTGCTTTGTAGCAGCTGACGTAGTTACTGATTCTGTAACTGATGAACAGAATTGTACTGTCTGATCCTTTGTATTAGCGAGCGGAATTACATGTTAATATCTTCCCTGTTTATGTACCAATGTGTGCGTTTAAATGCAGGGTGAACATTAATAAAGCAGACAGAACTACAGGGACTTCATAACTGGAAATGGAGGAAAAATTTCCGGAAATGCATGGTTGCCACAGTAGATGGCGTTCAAGAATAAAAGTCCCTCTGTCAACGTGCTCTGTGTTCCTTGCGCGTTACAGGCTGTATCGCTGACGCAGCGTATTGTAAGCAACGGAATGGTCTGGCAGTCATGTCCGAAACAAGCCGAAATGGTTTTTGTGTGCGGGCATGTACAAGAAAACGGTCGGGAGGCAGCATTTCCTGTAGAACGCGGTTCTCCAAATCAGGTGTACATACAGCCCACCTCCTCCCTGGACGTTCGTCTGTTGAAAGGACTCATCATAACACAAACGCCCAAGAAGGATTTGAAACGTTGTGTGATGTTGTTGGTATCTGTGAGGCTACTTGTTTTGGTATAGCTGTGCAGCCTATTGATAATTTCCATCTGCCTGGCAGTACACAAACACCATCTCGGCTTGCTACCGACATTACCGGACCACTCTGCTGCTTACAGTAAGCTGCGTTTGTCACAGCCTGAAAAACACAAGGAACACCGGCACGTGGTCAGAGGAACTTTCATTCGTCAGCGCCACCAACCGTGGCAACGACGCCGTTTTTCTTCCGTTTACAGCCAGGAGTCCGTCCTTGCACCTGGTCGGCTTTTTTAATGTCCACCATGTATATGTACTGTGAATACTGAACTATAGGCATACGTCCTGTCACGTTCGGTCTTTAGTGTGAGTAGGCTATTCCGCGATCAGTTGTGTCGAGTCTATTAACAAGTCAGTTACTTGCCAATTCATGCTTTCATGACTGTCTTTCCATGCGACGGCGTGTGTATTTATACTTGTTTCTTTTGTTATAGAGATCTGAGCTGTGGGTACTAAGTCAAGCCGGCCGGAGTGGCCGAGCGGTTCTAGGCGCTACAGTCTGGAACCGCGCGACCGTTACGGTCGCAGGTTGGAATCTTGCTTCGGGCATGGATGTGTGTGATGTCCTTAGGTCAGTTAGGTTTAAGTAGTTCTAAGTTCTAGGGGACTGATGACCTCAGATGTTAAGTCTCATTGTGCTCAGAGCCATTTGAACCATTTTACTAAGTCAAGCTGACAAGGAAACTGTGGGAACCTGCGAATTTTGTACCAGCTGCTGTTCCTGAATGTGTTGTATCCGTCAGGTGCCGCTAGTCAGGTACTGGCACTGTAAAAAAGTTGGAGCCGAGAAATAATTTACCTGTGGCAGTTATCAAAAGTTTGCTAGTATAAGAAATGATTTTAAATTAAAATTATTATGTTCAGGTTATGTTTTCATTGTAATGTTTCAGTAACAGTCTTCTGTGGGATTCTTTTTAATGCCTAGGATGTGTTTTAACTGTGCAAGTGTTGTAGATTTTAACTTAGGTCATTGGCGGTGCCTATTGTTCTTGAATATTATGTAGGGTGTTACGAAGCGTTGCTGAAGTAAATTCAAATAACTCAGTAATACGTGACGATCTCTTGTTTGCTCTAGATACTCATGGGTCTTTTGCCGTATTCAAGTTGTTTAATTAATCTGGTTGCACATGACTGAGTGGACCAGGTTGTGGAAAGGGGTCAAGAAAACACAACTTTATTCCTCGAAAACACAATGCACAGTTTTCTCCTTAAAACAACAAGGAGGGGCTGAGGGCTGAAGTAACTACTCAATAATAAGGTTTAAATAATTCCTTTTAAAAGACAAGGACTTAGACAGACCACTGAAGGCTTTAGTAAAATTAAAACATCCTTAAATATGTTCTTTTAAGGCACATGAATTTAGACAAACTGCTGAAGGCCCAAACAATTATTCAAACAAGTTAAAGACAAACCTTAAGAAAAGCATTCACACAGTACGGCTGAAGAATTCAAGATAATTAAAGAGAAACCTTACAGACAGAAATTTACACATTACGGCGGAAAGCCACAAACTTTAAAACAAACGCGGCTGAAGGCCTAAATACAGAGCACACAATAATTTTAAATAAAATACCGCTGAAGGCCTAATCTTAAAATACTTCACGTAAGGTTCGGCTGAAAGCCGTATACTGAACATAGAACAGATGAAACTAATACACGGCTGAAGGCCTGGCACAGTACTTGCGACAAAGGAAAATCACAATCACAAACAACAGAATAGTTGTGCTTATAAGTGTTCCAAGGGTCGGCCTGGGGAGGAAACTCTAAGAACAGGTTAGGTGAGACAGGCAGCCAAAGGTAACACTAAATAATCGGGTGGCAGCACGGCCTAGGCACGGCTGTCGAACCAATCAACAACCTAATCAATTCCCTTCAACCGAAACCGAAAATATCAGCGACAACGAAGATCCCAGCAGCACTACGTCTTGAGATTTGCCGTCTAAACACAGTCGAGGTACAATAACCACTCAAAGACAAAATGTGGTGTCACCGCCAGACACCACACTTGCTAGGTGGTAGCCTTTAAATCGGCCGCGGTCCGTTAGTATACGTCGGACCCGCGTGTCGCCACTGTCAGTGATTGCAGACCGAGCATCGCCACACGGCAGGTCTAGAGAGACTTCCTAGCACTCGCCCCAGTTGGACAACCGTCTTTGCTAGCGATGGTTCACTGGCAAAATACGCTCTCATTTGCCGAGACGATAGTTAGCATAGCCTTCAGCTACGTCATTTGCTACGACCTAGCAAGGCGCCATTACCAGTTACTATTGATACTGAATCATGTACGCTCATCATTAATGGATTAAAGTTAAGTATTCCACAGCTACGTCCGTTTCTCTAAAGTCTAATTTCCTTGTCCTGTTCCAGACCTCACGCCAGCCTGCGTGCCTTTCGGCTTCTTCTCATACCCGGTGTTGGCTCTCCTGCCAACCCACAACACAAAAAATGAAAAACACCAGCGGAGATTTCCTCGCTGCTCTGTCGCTACCGACCGACTGGCTACTCCAGTACGCAGGCAGCATTCATCTGCTCAGTCGAAATCACAGAAGCTACTCACAGTTCCACGTAAACACTTGCACCAATAACTCGGGCAATCCTAAAACCAATCACCGTGGGACAACAAGGAGAAATGATAAGTCACACACACACAGAGTTTCCATAAGCAGTCGGTGACCGAATACAAGTCACCCGGTGAGACGACCGACCGAACGACCAACCAATGGTCGTTCCCGCTCCAGTCTCCTTCCGTCGGACAGTACATACGTGTCACCAGCGGTCGACGAGTACTGGCTGCCCGCACCACACTGGCGCTCCGTCTCCGACTGCACTCCCGACGGACGACGACGCGGAAATACTAACGGTCGCTCCAGAGATAGTACGGTAGTGCACTTACCGGTAAGGGCTACTTCTGCAACTCATGGGCAAGGAAATCAGCAACTTAGTGACGTCAAACAGTTGAATGAGAAAGAGGCGACAGAACCATAAAAACAAGATGACGAGCAATAAACGGCATGATAGCGAGCCGCGCACAGCTCAGTAGCATCCTTCCTTCTAAACACCTATAGCCACCACTCGTGTTCAAGTTGCTTGGGTAAGTAGTGTTTCTTTTCCCTTTGGGTAAATAAGATTTTACGAGGTTTGGCTGTCATTAATAATTCTTTGTGTTATAGCTCAGTGGGTATGTAAAAGCTCTCAGTCGTTATCATCCCATGTAGGCTTTCACGGCCGGCGTCTTCATCAGTAAACACTTCCGGGCTAAGTTGCCGTGGTCGATCTGTAGAACTTCTTCTCCCTGACGTTTCGTTCTCAACTACGGAGAACATCTTCCGAGGTGAGTCGACGACTGGCTGCTAGGAGCTGGGTCCGCCGCTTATATGGACATCGTAGAGGACGCCACCGCAGGTCACGTGGCGTCGATGTGTAGCTATCTCTGGCTATCGTCTGTTCTCTCGATTGCAGGCAATCGATTGTCACGTGATTGATGCAACGTCGACCACCATATGTTGTCCAATTTTAATCCTTCTTCTTTACGATTAAAATTGTATTGATGTTTGTGGATTTCAGTTGCCTCTCTATACATACGTGTATAATAATGCGACGTCCTCGCTAGCACGCTTGTCTCATCAAATTTTATTTCGTGATCTCCATCCTTAAAAACATGTTCCGCTACTGCTGATTTGTCGATATGTCCCAAGCGACAGTTTCTTTTGTGCTCCGTCAACCGTGTATTGATGCTTCTTTTTGTAGTTTCTATGTAAACCCTGCCACAACTACACGGAATTTTATATACCCCTGGAGTGGCTAGGGGGTGACGAGCATCTTTTGTTGATCTTAGGCATTCACTAATTTCTTAGTAGGTCTGAAGATAGTCTCCACCTGAAACTTGGCTAGTACTTTCCCAATGCGATCCGTGATGTTATGGATGAACGGAAGAAATACTTTTCCAGCTGATGGTTGTTGGTGTCTCCTATTTTTAGGCATTTTTCTACTTGCGTAAAGTGCTCGGTTAATCTCGTTTTTCGTATAACCATTTTTCGCAAAAGCCATTCGTAAATGATTTGGTTCTTCTTGTAAGTAGCCTGGTTCACAAATATTATTGGCCCTATCCATTAGTGTTTTTATGACCCCCCTCTTTTGCCTAGGGTGGTGGTTTGAGTTCTTATGGAGGTAGCGATCAGTCCTGTAGACCTTATGGCCTAAGGTCCCATCCGCCCGTTTGATAACTGATACATCCAAAAAGTTAAGTTGTCCATTCTTCTCCTTCTCCATAGTAAATTTGATCTTTGGGTTGATGCTATTTAAGTGTACCAGGAAATCATTCAAGTCTTCTTCCTCATGATTCCATATTACAAAGGTATCATCCACATACCGATACCACTTCGAGGGGCTTTTTTGGCCGACTGCAGTGCTTGATGTTCAAAATATTCCATGAATAAATTCGCAATTGTGGGGCTTAGGGGGCTTCCCATGGCTACCCCATCAATCTGTTCATAAAATTCACCATTGTACCGAAAATAGGTCGAGGATAGACAGTGTTGGAACAAGGCCGCTATATCAGTAGGGAACATATCGGCTATATGAGAGAGAGCTTCATCAACTAGAACCATAGTGAATAAAGAAACTATATCAAAACTGACAAGGATGTCATTAGGACCGACAGTAATTTCCCTCAATTTCTCAATGAAGTGTAGACACACACGTGACAATCGATTGCCTGCAATCGAGAGAACAGACGATAGCCAGAGATAGCTACACATCGACGCCACGTGACGTGCGGTGGCGCCCTCTACGATCTCCATATAAGCGGCAGCTCCAGCTCCTAGTAGCCAGTCGTCGACTCACCTCGGAAGATGTTCTCCGTAGTTGAGAACGAAACGTCAGGGAGAAGAAGTTCTACAGATCGACCACGGTAACTTAGCCCGGAAGTATTTACTGATGGCTCTTAGTCGTTGTTCAAATTACATCTTTGTACCTGGGTTTTTATTTGCGATAAAATTTTAGAGGCCAGTGGCCGTTGCTGTCTTGAGTATTTTAATTATAAAGTATCAGTTTACATTGTTTGATCCTGTGACCTTGACGGTGGCAGAAATAATGAAAAATTTACAAATTATTTTTATTTGCTGACCCCATGTGACCGAGTGATCGTGTAACTGAGGATTACGGAAGCGAGGCTGTCGATTCCAAATATTGCCGAAATAGAGAAACATACAGCTCACGTCGGGAGTAGCAATTACAATTCACTAAACTACAGTATTCTGATATGCAGTCATTAGTGAATCTTAAGTCCGGAACCGCACTGCTGCTACGGTCGCAGGTTCGAATCCTGCCTCGGGCATGGATGTGTGTGATGTCCTTAGGTTAGTTAGGTTTAAGTGGTACTAAGTTCTAGGGGCCTGACGACGTCAGACGTTAAGTCCCATAGTGCTCAGAGCCATTTGAACCATTTTTATTAGCGAATGAAAGGATTAAAGTTGATGCTGAGCTTACATGGATGTAAATACTTACACTGGTTGAATAATTTAGTTGCTTGAAGTGAACTTGGCTAATTCTTAACTAATACGGCTGTCAGTCTAGCTGCATAAAATGCACCAGCAAATTAGTTAATTGCAGCAATGACGCACGTAATCTACCGTTACGTATACAACTCGATTACGTAATGTTATACCATGCTTGCTAATGCAGATGTTTCCTGCGATTACTGAATTTAACATGCATGAATTATTGTGGTCAATAATTTGGACAGAACATTTTTAAAACACGAAACGTACTGTGATTACAGTAACACTGAAGTGAGATTGGAAACGGCAATACACAGACATCATAGCACGCTAAAGTCTTCACAAACTCATTTTTAGATTCACTGAAGAGACTAGGAAAATAAAACTTTCACCCCCTGAAACTCACTATGAAATTTCAGCCGTTAAAACAGTGCTGAAGTATTGTGCACCAAGCAATCGACAATATTTAACTTGTATATTGGGAACGTTCAAATTATATGTATTTGGTCAATGAAGCAGTCTACCGCACACATTCTACTCTGATACAAAATATTGTAATGTGAGACGGAAAACATAAACGGATCTCATGTGAGAGAAGAAAATTTTCAGTACAAGCAAAAAAGATTCGGTAATAGCAAAGATATCTATGTTTTTTGTATATTATAGTAATTTACTACATCCTTTACACGCTCGAATCGATTTTAATTTTCAACCCAACAGAACTCGAAAATATCACAAAGAGCAATCGAACTCAGTCATCAGAAACTGGATCTCTCGCGTTTTGGGAAAATAACACTGGCCCGACAAGAGACTCCTCTTCTAAACCTGCGTAGTCAATGGTTCACAAAATAGTATCTCCTAAATTTTATAGGAATTTTAAGCAGCTCTGAGTAGCTTTTCATAAAAGAAGAAGTTTTGTAAATACAAATAATATCATACAAGAGAACTAGTCCGTTTTATATGAGACTTATAAATGCCTACAGATGTTACCAATGTGCAGTTGGCAACCTTAAAATGCCAGCTAACAGCTGACGTTACTGTAGCAACAAAAATTTACGCGTACAACATATATTAACTGAGCTATAGCTGCAAGAAAAGAGTGTGTTTACGTATGACTGGTTAAAAGTCTTGAAGAATAGTAGTGTTAACAAAGTACATCACATAACTAAATATAACCACTTTGAGTTAATCATCAGCTACAAATGTAGTGTACATTGTAAAGTGGACATTGACGAGAATGAATTCGTGCAAAGCATCTTTCACGAAGCAAATGAGTGCAGTAATTTCAACGGAGATGACAAGACAACGGGAAGATTATCCTTTTGGAAACATCAGAACCTACTTCAAAGAAGAATAGACAGACATTCTGTGTCCTGAAGTAGAAGCAAAACCTGAACCAGAAGCTCGAGTCAGTGACAATGCGGATCCTAATGCAGAACCTGACCAGCCTGACATTCCAGAACCATAGAAGAACAGAGAAAACGCTTTTTGTACACGATCTTTAAGCGTGTCAGATATATGTATTTGAGAAGTAGCATATCAAATCCTTTGGCCAATACAAAATATTTGATCTCAGTAATCTGATTTTCGTGCTTTTGTGAATTCAAAATTTTAGTTGGTTTTGCGCCCATTAATGACTTCAAAATCCAATTTGGTCTGAAACATTCCATAAAAAAGAGTAAAAATACCAATAATGTACAAAAAATAAGTAAATAGGTCTGTGCAGGGTAGGCTAACTGTTCTCAACCTGGGACCAATTTATCTGCTTTTAAAATTTTGTGCACTATCATCTGCTTTAGATCTGTAGGGGTTAACCATTTAGTGTGTAATGTTGGCCTAAAATTTCTGTTTTGACAAAAGACGTTTTAGCCAAGTATATTTGCAAAGTTTGTTTTTTAAATATGTCAAATTAAATAAAGGTAATAAAAGCGAAAATTTAAAAGACATTACCTCAAAACACCTGTCTTCCATCATTATTGTTCATCTTGTCCTTATTAATTCGAATTTAGAGATAGAGATCTATTTTTTTTTTTCACAACTTGTTCAGAATTTAATTCAGAAACTACAAATTACAAAAGCTCAAAATCCAAAATTTTTCTTCTAACATATTGCAGAAAAATTACTGTTTTCAAGAGTCACCGGAATTTAGAATGTAAATTACCGATCACTCTAAGCATCAATATTACAGTTTCGTGATGTTTACGTCGTCCAGCGTTTTAATCTTGTGGAGAGATTTCTCAGCAGCAACAGTGGTTCAGAACTGCTTCATATCCGAAATGGTTCAAATGGCTCTAAGCACTATGGGACTTAACATCTTAGGTCATCAGTCCCCTGGACTTAGAACTACTTAAACCTAACTAACCTAAAGACATCACATACATCCATGCCCGAGGCAGGATTCGTACCTGCGACCGTAGCAGCAGCGCAGTTCCGGACTGAAGCTTGTGGTAACTTACATTGTGAGTCAGAGTTTTCCTCTGTACTCAGTGCGCCGGCCAGCGTGGCCGTGCGGTTCTAGGCGCTTGAGTCTCGAACCGCGTGACCGCTACGGTCGCAGGTTCGAATCCTGCCTCGGGCATGGATGTGTGTGATGTCCTTTGGTTAGTTAGGTTTAAGTAGTTCTAAGTTCTAGGGGACTGATGACCACAGATGTTAAGTGTCATAGTGCTCAGAGCCATTTGAACAATTTTTTTTTTTTTACTCAGTCCGTCTCTCGAACCCGTACCTCTTAACTCGATACCCACAAATGCACGTGGACGCAGTCTGCCGTTTACGAGGCCAGCCCTCGACTCATAACTGCTGCTTGCTGCTAACGATACGCCTCGCAGGCGAATCCCTTCCTGCGAGCAACTCAAGTACCAGTGCACGCCGAATTCCGACATCATTTACAGCTACCATTCTCCAATCGTATCCCAGTGAGTACTATAGTTACAAATTAAAATTAAAAGCATTGAATTTTTGATTGAAGTGTGCTTCATCCAAAATGCACCGCAAGCGATGAATCTCTCCATATTATTTTATATCTGAGTAAAAAATATGCCTAACGTACATGTCGTTGGATCTTACAATATATTACACGGGGTAAAATATTTTTGATATTGTCTTGGACTTCGATATCCCAAAATTTAATGGGAAGACATTCGGTGATAAA